>NW_023503608.1:4434062-5067500 GCF_014529535.1 Bradysia coprophila | reverse complement strand
GGACAAATTAATGAACAAAAACTTAACTTTATGCTCTTCGTGGGCTCTTCTTAAGCTGGAACGAATGACAATGGCAACCAAATTTGCCCATTGTAACATATTCAAAAAGATTTATTTTTTCTGGAAAAAGTTATCATCTGCACCGTCATAGAGATGTGCATAGCATCGCTTTAGCCATTTCGAACATTTTTTTTACCGTGACCATATTGATTACGGTGGGTCGTATTTTACTTTTGATTTTTTTCGGAACGGCCAACCCCATAACTTTCACGGTCCAACGAAACGAATTGATTTCAGCATAAGTTTGATTTTATAAAGACGATTTTTCTAGGGCGGACACAGCAAATGCGATTTTCGTGGTAGTAGAGTGTTGTTGCATAAGACGATGTATGATTTCTCCGGCATGTGTTAGACGAAACCATTGCTATTGCCTGGAGTTGCAAGCCTATTCATGTAGCTTCAAAATGAGTATAATATGTTGGAAAAACAGTGGAAAAATTCAATATTCTTTGGCGAAAGGGCAATTTATCCTTTTTTAAGAAAGTCAAGGTCTAAGTAAATCACCAAAACTTTCTAGTGACTCTCCGTTGACTTGTAAGGTAATGCTTTGTGTATACAAAAGTGTTAGAATCAAAGTTCTCATTGAATTCAAATTAAATTAATTTCGATCATGTAGGCCCAAATTCCCGAACAACTTCCTAAAAGAATATTTCGAGAAATCAAATGGATACAAACAGGAGGACATTGGATAATTCGAATATTCCAGGAGTCCCACATGTCCCTATTTCCTTAATTGTCTTACTTTTTGCTAATCTTGTCCTTATGTCCTTAATATGTCTTCTTTTGAGAAACGTACCCGGATGGCGATTTCACAACAACTTCTGTTCCTAATGTCCTTATTTATTAATTAAAAATATGTCCTTAATGTCCTTATAAGGACAACCAAAATTTCTGTGTGACAGCTGTAAATTAACAAACCCGGAAGAGTAAGGTCGAATTAGTTTTGGTGAAGGATCAATCAACTCTACGAAGGTCTGGAAACGAAAGAACGATAGAGCTAGAGCACACATTGGTTTGCTTGTTGACGACAGCAAATTTGTTTACATCAAGAAAGCAAGGACAGCAAGCAAGAAAGGCAAGGGTTAGATCAGCCTTACTAAGTGCAAAGCATCGCAAGACGCCGGTTTTAATCATCCCTCAGATATCGAAACAGTAGACCGTTTGAGTTGAGTTGATTTATTTAGGGACTAGAAAGCATAATGAGCGAAGGTAACAAACGCAATGAATTAATTTAAAATATTCCTTCGATACTTGAAACTACATGAACAAGTTTTATGGACAGTTGAGGGATTCTTTAGGAAACAGTCCAGCCGAAATCGGACGTATTTTTCTGCGGATTTTTTTCTATGAAGAAATTCCTCGGTATTTGTGTGGCCAGTGGGAGGCGATCAAAAACCGCAAACATGCACTTTTTTTACGGAAATTTCTAGTTGTCCTCGCTAGGTACAGGGTCGTGTGAGGTGTCATTGGAAAGGTAATTGCGAGTTCATTCGGGTGGTTTTATGCTTTTTTCTTTTCGAAGTTGAAAGTAATATACTTACATCAAAAATATACAATCGAATGGCAAAGGATTGTTGAGTGAAGACACTGCCACCGAGGAGTCGGTAGATTCAATTGCGACGTGAATACAAAACAGCTCCAACATTAGTATATTCCCTGACATTCAATTTTCATCTCAGAGACACCGGAAAGTTTTTCAGAATTGAGTTCAAATCTTGCCTCCGGAAACTATCCATATCGGTTGAGGCCTGCAAGGCTTGTTCAAAGAATATATTGGGCGTATATGTGCATTGGATAAGAGGGTACTAGCATTCCGATTATGGTTTTCGATCTACCTGCTATATGCGAGTTGCGAGAAAAAACCTCCGAAAACGACCGAAAGGGAAAAAAATTTGCTATATGTGTCAGAAGGTCTTTTTCGTCGGCGAAACAAAACGAATAAAACGAGTTGTCAAAGACAGCAGTAAAAAGAAATTTTTTCGGATTGTCCAGAACGTTGAATTGTCCGTATTTGTTTTATATTAAGAGAAATAATTCAACAGCCCGAATAATTGAGCGTTGTAGGCATTATATGGCATTTTGCCTTTGTTATTTACCTGAAGTTTTTTGAATGTTTTCATATTCTCGTAGAGTTGAATCAAACAATGGAAACGCTAAAAGATATAACCACAAAACAACAAGGCGAAATCGTCGCCCTCAAAGCGGAGATCGTGCAACAGCGTGACAAGATCGTGGCCTTGCAAAACGAGACCGTGGCCTTGCAAAACGAGACCGTGGCCTTGCAAAATGAGATCGGCCACCTCCAAGCAGAAAATTTGAGTCTCCATGCAAAGGTCGATGAACTCAGAGAAACGGTGAAGTTTTTAGTTGACAGATATAAATCGGCGGACAAAAAAGCTGAAAAATCTATAAGCGTGGAACCCATGCCCATCGATGTGCCAATAAAAGTTCTTCCTACCGTGTCAAATTCGGCTACGAATAGATCAGAAACAGATCTAGCAGACGCATTCGCGAAGCTACCTACCGATAAATTGGCCGCAGAAATGTGGACTTCCACAATAGCAAACATGCCAGAGTTGAACGGACCTACTACGGCCGAGTTACTGGAGAAAAAAATAGAGAATTTTACGAAATTCATCACAACCGTATCGGCTAAACAAAATTTTTGTGATGCCGTTAAAGGGACCTGCCTCGAAAGAGGGTTGTCAAAAGGAATCGCTAGAAAAATGCAGAAACTTGCAAATAATGTCAGAGTGCCAGACGATGCTTAAGTCCTTAGAAATAAAATGGTTTTCTTCAACAATTCAGTTTCGTTTCCATTTGACCATCGGACTGAATAAATTCTTTTATCTGTAAGCGTGATCATTAGGTAAGATAATCATGTCGCAGTGAAAGATAAAATCATCGAACAATTAACACAGAATGACAATACCGCCGGTGGGTTAGTGTCGACACAGCTTATAAACTCGTTCGAACAGGACGGAGGAGCTGTAGGAAAAATAGTTGAGTGCAGACACTCTCACCGAGGAGTCGGTAGATTCAATCCCGACGTGAATACAAAACAGCAGCTTTGATATTGGTATAATCCCTGACATTCAATTTATTTCCTAGATTTTTTCATCTCCATTCGTGTGAGTGTGCTATCTTTACCCAAAATTTCCTTCGACCAATCGTTTCTGATCGGTGTCTTCAATTCTCAAGATCATTTTGTCATTGTTGGCCTTGGCGAACAAGTAATTTAAGAAAGCGGTTCACAAACCACCCAAATGTAAGAAGCTTGTGAGAAGAACTCAGGTTGAAAAATGGATTTGAAGAAATTTTATTTTTCTGAATGATAACCATGATAGCAACCTGTCGGACTCTGGGCAAAACGCACCCGTGCTCTACTCGGCGGTTCGGTCTGGCATAATCTTTTATTGAATTTTAATTGACTTAATGCAAAACAGTTTTTGAGTCCATTCGACAATTTGAACATTTTAACAAATTCATTTCATTTTGATTCAATCAGATGGCTTGGCTTTTTTGTATTATTTGGTCTGGCTTATTTATCTGATTAAATAATATACGGACCGAACGGATGAAATAATGTTGGTTTAGAGGAAAATTAAGCTGTGAGTTGAATATATAGAAATGTTGCTACCGAGGCTGTACAATGAAAGTATACACCAGATATGCCAATAATCTCAATACGAAGATCTGGAAACGAAAGGACGATAGAGCTAGAGCACACATTGGTTTGCTTGTTGACGACAACCAATTTGTTTACATCAATAAAGCAAGGACGGAAAAAGAATCGTTGATCAAAGAAGAAGAAGACGACGGAGGTGTCGGATATGAATATCTATTCTCGTCAATGTCACCATTGAGGGGTTGGATACGAACTCAATGGTAACATTGAGGGATTGTGTTAGAATTTAAAGTTCTCATTGAATTCAAATTAAATTAATTTAGATCATGTAGGCCCAAATTCCCTGTATACGACGTCATGGCCGACAACCTCTGTGCCCATTGAAACTCTAAACTAGAATTGGTGATGCTGCCGCTAAACTGTTAGAACCCTGCCCCACGTGGTCTTGTTGGCTCGTGTAATAGCCTGACTACCTTTACTGATCGATTTGTCCAATTGTTATGCAACATATGCCAAACTCTACCATCATCTGTTGTCATAGTGTTGCCTCCATTCTGTTTAGAACATTCTCAAAAGTACACAAATAGTTGCGGTTTCTTGTAGATTTATTCAAATTTTTACCGCTTGTCAGCACTACTAAGTTCGGTAGTATTGCAGAGTTAAAAATAAGAAGAGTGGCACCAGTGACACTCTCATTGTCACAACATTATTTTATAAAAAAAAAGTCTCAGTAAATAGCAAAACATAGCAATGGAAGCTGAAGTTAGCGAGTCTGGTAAAATTTATCGGAATGCAAGTGGCCTCTTCTGCTTTGTATGCGATCATTGTGGCAGTTATTTTGATAATGTCAACGAAACACTGGAACACATCGATGGTCATTTTACCGGTGGAACAATAATCACCGATGCAATTGGCTCAAATCAAACTTGTGCAATTGAAAACAAAGCAGAAAATTCGCTAGACTTCATTGCAATCAGTGATATTACCGCCGATCTTCGGTAAAATTTAATTTCAATTCCAAATCGTAGCATTTGTAAGTGGATCTTTTGTAGGTCCAATTTACGCGTCAAAGATGAGAGCAAACAAAATGAGACCTGCGTTGAAGATTGGCTGGAACCAAGTGGTTCGACCGACTTTATGACAGATTCGATCATTGATCGAAAACGGTGCATCCACTGCTCCTACTGCGCGGAGCATTTTGCTAGTCGCCTATTTTTGGTACTACATTCCGAAATCTCTCATCCTAACCAACCAATTGAAGGGGAACAGACTGGTGATTTACAGTGCGAGGGATGCTCGATCGAATTCGATACACCTACTAAACTGGAAGGGCATTTCAATCAGCAGCATCCGACAGAAGTAGCCACAGACATTAAAGTAAATGACGCAGACGAATGCTCCGAGTGTAAATTTTGTCGTCGGTCGTTTAAGGTAAAACATTTCCAATTTTGGTTAACTTTTCTATCTAAGGAACAACAATGCACTGTAGGCAAAACATCTGCTTAAGCGACTCCTACAAAGATCCACATGTAAAGACGAATTTTGCAAACCGACGCAAATTGGGGAATTTCCATTTTACTGCGACATCTGCGGCCACGGTTTTCGCCACAAGTTTCGCTTGATCCATCACATGACTCAACGGCATACCGGAAAGGAAGACAAGTGCAAATATTGCAATCAACGATACGTACTCGAAGCATCGCTGAGACGGCACGAAAATTCGGAATGTCTGCTACGACCGAATGCGGATGAAAATGGAATCGCTAAAGCCAACAATAAGAACGTTACATTGTCATCGGATGGGAATAAGTCATGGGACGGATACCGGGAGTCGAAAAATGTACAGCGCCCGAAAATGTTTAGCTGTGATCCTTGCCAGAAGTCTTACGATACACCCTACATTTTGAAGCAACACATTCTGTCCCACTCAAACTTGCGCGAATTTAAATGTAATTTGTGCGATTCCGCGTACAACACGAAACCAAGACTTCGCAGACATGTCATCTATAATCACACCGATCGTCCCACATTCGATTGCGAAGTTTGCGGCTGGAAGTTTCGCGAGAAGAATAATTTGAAGAGGCACTTGCGGCTGCACAATGGTGATTATCAGGCAGAGTGCCAACTTTGCGATAAGAAATTCACTGCCAATTGTCATTTGAAGTATCACATGAATACTGCACACAGTACGGAAACTCCATATCAGGTTAGTGAACCATCGGCTTCGATCTGTTCCAACGGAGGAAAGTTCGCACAAGCACAAAATTGTCTGGTTACCACAGAGGGATTCTTTTGAAAAACATCTTGCTGAAATCGGACGCATTATCCTGTCGATATTCTTATGTGCCCAGAAAGGTTTCGGACTTCACAAGACAAAACCACGCTCAGAAAAATTCGTCGATGCCGAAAACCGTAACCAGACAATTTTGTGCTTGTGTGAACTTTTGCCACAGAACGAACTGACACCAGATATTTCTTTCAGTGCGATCTTTGTGGAAAGTCCTTTAATTCAACCAGTAAAATGAATGCGCACCGACGGCGACACATCAAAGAAACGCTACCGTGTGACATTTGTGGCAAAATATTCGGCAGCAGGAATCGATTGTACGCCCACAAAAAGACACATACCGAGGAGCGGAATATCGTGTGCAAAGTGTGTGGAAAAAATTTTAAGACTGCAGTGGTTTTGCGTCAGCATATGTACTTGCACAAAGGGAAAATCTTTTCCTGCAACTTCTGTCCGATGACATTCGGTAAGGTTCTCGAGTGATTATATCAAATTTCGTGCTATGGTCGTCGCTATTTTCGTATCAACATTTCTGGTTCCATCTCAGCAATCTTGAAAGCGTTAAACTATGAAATTTCATTCAGATATGCGAGAGAACCATTCAATTCTGTTTTGACGCTCATCCCGATCCGAAATGTTAACAGAAAATTGTCAAGCGTTTTTGTCTTGCGTCTAAGGTTGTTGAGCATTTTTGTTAGCTACCATGACAAATTGAAATGCAAGGAAAGACGAGGTGATAAATATGAGAAGTGCTCCACCACCAGGCGAAAGTGCTTCTATGTTACATTGCCTACAAGGAGTTAATGATCGAAGCAAATGTTCTCTTTTCCAGTGCCACAACTAACCTTCTCAGCGCACCGGACCTTTCTTAACGCTAATGCCTATCCTCGCATTGATATTATATATTGGGTACTTTCGAGGGTGAAACTACTCCGAAAAGTCAGGTTACAGGTCCAAAACCTCACTGTACAAATCCATGTAAAGTCAAAGTCATTGTCTCAGGGTGACCTTCAGTTCCATAACAAAGACTCGAAGTCATGGTATTGCGTATTTCGAAATGGTTTCCCCCTCGGTACTTTACATGTTTGAAATTCGTAGTCATTTAAAACATGTAAAGTACCCGATTAGCTTCTCAAATTGTCGAATCATGTGCACTGAAAAATTGTTGCTAGTCGCAGAACGAATGATAAAAGGTCCTAAAAGGCCGACATCAAGATTTTTTTTTTTTATGAAAAAATCTTGTGCTAATTTCAGGGATACCCATGTCATTGTCGTTGAAAATTGTTTGTGACGAGTATGGCGATTCCTAGATAAAATACTCATCAAGCAACAGAACTGATTGAATTCTCATTTTTGTTGCAGCCCAATCGTCTGGTCGTAGAACACATGAAAAGCTGAGGCATAACATTCTTTGAGTGTAGCAAACATTAAACATTGCCGAATTAATAAAGCCAGTCTAATTGATCCATGCAGTTGCTGTTTTATTTTTTCAATAGAGAACGTTAGCTAAACGGCCGCTAACGCTAATTTCCAACGCTAAATCCCCCGCTAACGCTAAAATCAACGGTAATGCCCTGTCAATAAATGGCACCATTGTGAATGCATACACAACACATGGACGACGCAATTTTCGATTTATTTTCATTTATTATTTTAAAAGGTCATCCGGATCAATATTTTATTACTGCAATCCGTAGATCTAATTTGCAGGAAGGCAGCGACACTGTGCTGGAAAAAATCTATAAACTTTACAATGTGCTGTTCGACGACAAACATCTTCAACTACACAACAAACACATGGTTAACCTGCAATTGAAACACATGAAATTAATTTTGTGATTATTACTTCCACAATGTGATCGGATCAATATTTTATCAATGGAATTAGTAGATCTGACTTGTAGGAAGCCAGCGGTATTAAGCTGGAAAAGTTTTATTCACTTTTGATTGCAATAAAACGTATTACGAATCACATTTTCCAACTGCATGTTCGTCGTGTGGAGGATACTATCTGTAACATTAAAAAGAGAATAAAAAACGTTTCCAGCTTAATACCGATGGCTTCCTACAAGTCAGATCTACTAATTCCATTGATAAAATGTTAATCCGATCACATTGTGGGAGTGATAATCACAAAAATAATTCAGGTGTGTTTGGGACTAAACCTGTCTTGCCCGTTTCTCTTCTATATACTCATTGAAGAGTATAACCTGAAGTGAATCATAACTCGCCGATCCATGAAGCAATCGTCTTCTTCTCGTCTTTTCTACCTCTTAATACATTCATTCCTGAACCCAATACCACATCTGTATGTATATAGAAATACAGTTAAAACAATGCTCTGATCTGATACATCTCGCAATGAGAATGGAATTTCTTACCTGTCGTATTAAGAAAGACGCACAGGGGTTTAGAGGGTCTACGGATTATCTGTGTAAGAAAAGAAATCTCGTCCATTGATCCACCGTTCACTCACAGTCTCAGTGTCAGTTTTTTACCATATTCAAGACTTCAACCGAGCTAAACAGAACAATAAAAACCACGACATATTCCATATTCTAAGTCCAAGTACAGTCAAATCCGCGTAAAAACGCAAGAGCGAATTAAACAAAAACAAAAAGTCGTCCGAGTCTCGTTTATCCCTAGAGTACCCAGAGACACCGTTTTGTTCAGCTAAATTCAAAAACTTCGGAGTTCATCTTTACAATTCCCGTGAAATGTAAAGTGAAGACAAACACATTGGGGAACTCATCAGGGACGACTCGGTGTGTTTGTTACCTGTCTTGCCCGTTTCTCTTCTATATACTCATTGAAAAGTATAACCTGAAGTGAATCATAACTCGCCAATCCATGTGCACCGAGAAACACACTGACACCGAGACACACCGAAATTGCGTCGTCCATGTGTATGCATTCACAATGATGCCATTTATTGACTGGGAATTACCGTTGATTTTAGCGTTAGCGGGGGATTTAGCGTTGGAAATTAGCGTTAGCTAAACGGCCGCTAACGTTCTCAAATAAAGACAAATGTCAAACGATAAAGGCAACTGAGAAATTAATTAGATTTCAACACGGCGGATTTTGATCAAAAAAAATGCCATGCGTAGCGCGTGATATCAGGACTCGGGTAAATTAATTAGTTTTTCAATAGAACTTATGTTTGCCTTGTAATAAGACTTCGGAAAAAGTTGTTTTCTTCACCTCATGATTTGAATGTCTTATCGCAATGCAAAGATAAGTTCGATTCAAAAACTAATTACTTTATCGGAGTCCTGAGATTATGCGCTACACGTTGGCCTTTTGTTTGATCAAAATCCGCCGACTTGAAATTTAATTAATTTCGCAGTTGCCTTTATTGTGCGGATTTAGCGTTAGCGTTATTGTTATAGCGTCGAAAAATCTGACGTTCGCTATTTTCTTGATAAATCTTACAGTTTACAGTAAACGAAAGCAAATTTATTTGGTTATGTTAACTTGCTCGTATCAAAATCTTTCGTCTGTCCCGGTTTTGATACTTTTGACAATTTAATTATTTCATTGCACAAATGGCAAGCATATTACTGTAATACGATCGTTAAATCTGTTACTTCTATTGTTCAAGATATCTCCAAGTGTGGGGCAAAAGGAATCTTTTACTTCATTTGATTGTATCTTATGTCTTGCAGCCATATAAAAGAAAACACAGAACCAAATACTATTTTCATCGTAGTCGTCAATAACAAACGTCTACAATTTCTAAAAAGCCAAGTGCATTGTCGGCTTTTTTTCCATATTCCTCGCCTAAACAGACGACCCAAAAAAACACACCACACATCTGTTCCGCTGTTTATAATTTATGAATTTTCTGTAGCACATTAATTCTGGACATCGTAACGGTGATATCATTAACATTAAATAATAGATTCAGGGTCACTGATGATTATGGAAAATTGATGGGACCTGTTTCGGACTGAATGTTAAATTTGAAAAAAAAAATTCGGAATTGCGAATTTGAATGGGTCCATTAATTATTCCGGTGAAAATGTTCTGATAAATTAACTCCATTGCGGCTCGAGTAGATATTTCAAAAATACGTCAACTTCAACCGTAAGCAATAGTAATTTTCGTCTTATATTTCGTGTAAATCTGTGGCCCCACTTAGTCCGTACCTGTCTGCAGGGATATTTTTTAGGGAGCATCGAGTATCCATAAAAATTTTTTTGGATGATTCTTGCATATACAAAAGAAATTCATCCGAACGATCATTTAGTAAAACTTGGCTTTCTATTTATTTTCAGGATTGCCGTCAACCCTTCCAAGGTGGCTCATTCTTTGACCACGAAGGTATGTATACGATGTTACGTTAAAACGTTCAGCGACTTTTATCTACTTCAAGTTTAAATATTATGTGGAAAGTAGAGGAAGAAATGTGCCATGAAATATGAAATAAGAAAATAATGAACGAGGAATGCATTCAAACGACTGATTGGAAGCTTTTAATATCAAGATTGTCTAAAAAAAACAATTTCGGTGAATTCCTTCTCAAAATCATAGAAGAATCGTTGGATTGAATAAATAGACAGCTAATGTTCAAACGATAAATAGTTGTCGGGGAGCTCTGCTAAATTTGTGAAGTCAAAACATTCGCGTCCCTCCTTATAGTCCTTATCGGATGCTTACGCTCACAATTTAAGCAATAACTCCGTAAAACGAAAACCGCCCTGAACTAAAATTTCATTCCATTTCAGGTCTGCCATACTGCGAAACGCATTACCACGCCAAATGTGGCTCACTGTGTGCTGGCTGCTCGAAACCGATAACTGGACGATGTATAACGGCCATGTTTAGGAAATTCCATCCGGAACATTTCGTGTGCGCCTTCTGTCTCAAAGCACTGAACAAGGGCACGTTCAAGGAACAAAACGATAAACCGTACTGCCATGGATGTTTCGACGATGATTCTTTAATGATTGAAAGACGAGAAAAATAAACAACGCGTCAAGGGGAGGGTGGAAGAAATATTTTTAAGTGATGAGGAGGAAAAAATCCGTCGACATATCTTACGGATCTAACGCTCGTCGTTTCTAAAAACACAAAATAACCTTGTCGCTGAGAAACGAGAGATAGAAGAAAGAATAAACCGGAAAACGAGTCAATTTGATAAAAGTTCGTAACATTTGTACACTTCTCGTTAGCAATTATCATTAATGCGCAACGCGCATACATCTAAACTAGTGAAATAACTGACTTAACCTTCCAGAATTGTCCGTTTTATCGACAGCGACGAGCAATAATTTCGTGATGACCTTCCCGGTTGATGATGTGTTCTTAAATTAATGTTGAAATGAACCTAAAACTTTTCCAATTTAACACCAGTAATACTAACAGAAGCAGTGACAGACTCGTCGATGATATTGGCCGTTTCTGAAAGGTTAAGCAAGCAATGCAATCCAGTGGATTTTAGTTCTTTGTTAATCCAACACAAAATTCTGTTAAAAATATTCTTTGATTAGTGCTGGGTGCTACTTCATCGAGGCAAGTAATAAAAACATGGGAAAGGGAGGTACTACGGATAATTCCGATGTAGTCTCGGTCTGTATCAACCCGTTGATGTTTCAAATTAGGTTTTAGTGGATTTCTACATGCATCTCCTACCCTGTAATCCGAGAATGTCAAGGACCTATGTGTCACTCGCACATGAAGTGTTTAAATGACCAATATGGTGCGACGGTAACCGAGACACACTTCTGATTAACAGTCGTTCATCGCTTAATCATACACTTCGTTATTAACGTAGAGGACGTAGATAGAATGTAGCACATAGCTAACGATAAAATAGGGAAAATTCAGCTTTAGGTGTTGCAAGCAAAAATGGAAATACAAAAATGACAATCGGTGCGATCAATGAGTTTGGTAACGTTCAATCAGATGAATTGAGATGCGCAGCGCACTGAGCGCAATTGTATGAGTTTCTAGTTGTCGGATTTTTTTTTTGTTGTATGGGAAGGCCGGATTCGTCCGGCTCAATGAAATAATTTCTATAAGTTTTCTGTCCGCGAGTCGACGAGATCTTTCATTTTCCAATTTGTGCCAATTCTATGTTATATTTTTAAAAAAGATTTTTTTAATTGTTTAAATGTTAAACTAAACGGAGAATGATTTTTTCTTTTGTTTTTCTCTTCTTCTTTTTTTTAGCTAAAAGCAGCAATTAATGTTAATGTAATTGTTTGTGACAAAATTTTTTTTAAATAAAAATTTTAATTCTTACTTGGATAACAATCTAAATTTTGTGTATTTTCTTCAGATTACGAAAACATTAGCTCCGATCCGCCTTATGCCTTGCTAATCACTTCCCTTCTTCTTCTTCTTTTTCAGCCTGTTTACTGTATCCACTACTGGATGTAGGCCTCCCGAATTTCTCTCCATATTGAACGACCCATTGCAATTACTATTGCTCCCAATTTTTGCCTGCTGTTCTCTTGATGCTATTTGTCCATCTCTCTGGTGGTCTACCTCTAGGTCTTTTTTCGTTTGGCTGTCAGTCCATGATCTCTTTGGTCCAACGTTCGTTTGTCCTTCTTGCGATATGTCCCGCCCAGTTCCACTTTAGAGATGCTATTCTTTCCGTGACATCAACGACCTTTGAAAATTAGCCTGAGTTTTCCGAACACCGCCCATGCAAGACCAATTCTACTTTTAATTTCTGCAGTTGGTTGTCCAGATCTAACGTCAGTTTATGACCTAGTTACACTAACTGTCAACTCTTTCACTTCCCTTGGTGACTTTCAAAATCATTGACATAAAAAAAACACTGAAGTCATTGGAGGATTTATGATCATCATCCAACAAACGAATTCTTCGCTCATAATTTGGAAAAAACAAAACTCACAAAATTTTAAATTTACAAGTATCGACTTGGTCTGGAACGTTGTAGCAGTACTGTAGAATTTTATGGAAATATATGAGTTGCGATGCAAAAGTTCTTAAGCCCGTCCTGGAGTTTCTGAAGTCCATCAGAAATTTCAATTAGTTTAAGGACATGTCGACTGAAGTTTATGTGTTAGTGTTTCTTATGATTGAATCATACTAATTCGGTTTGTTCGTTTGCTATGCATCTATTAGAAAAAAGTCTCGCTGCACGGCTGTTTTAAAATAAGTTTGAGTTTTATTGAAAAACGTTATAGGAAAAATTTGGAAAATACGCATCGTGTTTCTTTTCTATAGCCTTGAACCGTTGAAAACTTTTAAATTCTCGTATGAAGATCAGGGCTTGAGTTGGTGAAGTAGCTTCAATCTTAAAATTAATTTTACCTTTTTAGTAGTAACAACAAATCTAGACGACGCGACTGTGGCACCGTTACAATATTTTGAGTGTTTTTTTCCTCGAAAATTCCATGTTTTCATTTTTTAAATATTTTGAAATTCGATTCATTCGATCTCTGTTTCCGCACGGTACTAATTTTAACGTAAAAACGATAAATGGTTTAGACACTCAAATTCCTTCCAACATATTCTTTCTCTTCGTCAACGATACCCTATAATATGAAATCTGACCACATTTTCTCAGAATTCTGACCTGGTTATTTCGGCTGGAAAAAATCTCTTTTCTTTCTATATCTCGGTGTACTCAATGTTCATTAGTATCCATCTTCAGCTTCAAAATTCAGTCAAATATGTTATGAAACTCGTTACATTCTTTACACAGAAGCCTTCCATGGAAACTTTACCGCAAACTTTCGGCGCACAGATAAATGGATGCATACCACATTTTATTACTGAAGCGAACAGTTTGGGCGACTGTTTCACACGAGCAAATTAAATGATAGTGAGATCTACAGTTACCAGAAATGTGTAAAAAAAATGGGAGATTTTGGAAAGAGTTCCCAGAAATGTGCAAATAAAATGGGAGTTTCTAAAAAAGTTCCCAAAAATTTAGCCAAAGATGGGAGTTTTTGGAGAAAGTTCCCAGAAATTTGGAAAAAGCTGGAAGATTTTGCAGAAAGTTCCTAGAAGTGTGCTAAAGTTCCCAAGAAAAGTTTTTTTGACGTTAAAATTGTGGGTGAGAAATTTTTGTCTCGCCGTAAACTTAGTAATACCAGAAATCAGAGTAGACCCAATTTAAGGTTACGTTATCTTATTAATTCTACTTTCTACACCGCCCACGTCTTCGAGTAGTCTTCACTTTGTCTTTAACGAGGGGGTTATCTACGTAAGGTGTTTTACTCAACAAAGCAGCCAAAAAGCAAAACAAAAAATTCCAGATTGAAATAACGTATGCTTTATGAATCCACTCTCCGCCCCCATACGATCAAAATGAAAGTCGGCGTCTCTGACTCGAATCCGAAATTTTTTGGTTTACATTGGGAAATCATCAATTTTGATTGAGAATGCAGTTTTCCACAATTTTGCTTCTAACTTTATAGGGCAAAAAAACCTGTTCAGCAAAATTGTTTTCTATTCACTCCACTTGAGTTGTAATGTCCACTTGAAAAATGGAGAAAACAAAAGAAGAGCTTCGTATTCAGTTTCGATCATTAGGCTTGAGCCCGCCCTGAAAATGTGATCTAACTACGGTCCTGTTGAGTGTTTTGCTTAATTTCACGGTTTTTCACGGATTTAAAATCTTGATATATCGAGGTGGTTACAGGATCATAAGAAATCAAGCAAAATAATGTTAGAGATGAAAAAGTTGATTGGCGAACCGTCGACTTTATTCTAGTCGCTTTGGCTACGGCTATCCACACAAATTACGTTTAACAATTGAAAATCTAAATTGGCCGCATTTTTGCTAGCTACCTGTACGCAAACGGTAACAAAAAACTCGAATATAAAATCTAGGTTTTCATTTGTTAGACGAAATTTATGTGGGAACAATTACAAGTCACAAGCTTTAACATCAGAAAACATTTCACTGTTCCGCGGGTTTACATTAGCTGATTGGATGTGACGAATACCTTTCGCACAATTAATAATGCACAAAGACAAAACTAACAATTTCATGTTCTCGCATAGTGAATATCGAACTTACTGAATTGAATATCGAACTTGAATGAACAATACCAGGACATAGTATTGGTAACTAATTATTAACAACATCACTGAGATCCTGATCAATACGAATAAAACACTTGACTTGAAGCGAACGACACTATTCAGCCAATTCGTTTTGACAACAACACTGCACTGCCACAATCAATGGAATGTACGTGGAATTTCCGACACTGCATTGGTTGGTTTTTGAATGTTTGTGACTGCACTTCCAGGTTCGAACAATAAGAAAACAAACCTACAAACCTACAACCTACAAAAATTCGACAGCTCATTGAGTGGATTTGTTCCCTCAAAATAGAACAAGGAAAACAAATTTTTTAATTTTTTTTTTTACTTCACCGTCGCATGAACGGATGAATTTATTTCAAATAAAAATTCATAAAACGGACATTCGATACAATGAGATTATTATTTTATCAATGTGTTGCACTAAACAACACCGTTTGCGTGTATATAAATGGAGGAAAACCAAACATTCGACAGTTCGTAACATTAATAGAATATTTTTCCACTTTAGTAAATATCCAGAATTGGTACGGAACCGGACGGTGTAATTCCCGGTGGTGTACCAATTTTGTCAAAAATATGCTACAAAACGGACAACAGCAATATTACACAATCGAGGATTTTGGACATTTTCTCAACCGAACATTAAGTCTTACGATTACAATTTTTGTTTGATTTCATATGGAAATTCTGCACAGAAATTTGAGTGTTGTAGAGACTGTACGTATATTTCTAATGGGGACATAATAGTCTACGACTTTGAATCTCTTTCAAAATGATTTTTTTCCGTTCAACTCCTCTTCTTATTTCCTATTTGATCCAACACGCGCACGCACACACTGTGTGTCTGCAACAACGACATCGATCTCTCTCTCTATCTCTACAGTTTTGATTTGGGTGGAATGACTACGTCCTGCCACCAGCTAGCGCGCTCCAGTGCTCCTGGATTTGTCATAAATTCGTGCTGCAGATTTTGGTACAACTAAACGAAAGATGACAATTGGGACAATTAGGCAAGACGAGTAAGCGAGTGGAAAAATTTAGCCTACCAATCCGTCCGATTTTCCCAATACTGAATTCAGTGCAAAGTCTGGCGGTGCCAATGCATCCACAATCGATACAGACACATCTTTGATGTCACTGCAACACTGCAGCAAATTGTTGCGGATTGTGTCCGCAAACGATGCGCCGGTGGCAAAGTTTCCCTGTAACGATGACAACAAAATTGGGTTATTGAAGTGGGAGTCTTGGGCGTGCCAAGTAACAAATTGGAAAATGATGTGCTGAAGAGTGAGGTGCCACTTGCATAATGATTGGATGATGGAAATACCAATCGCTCACCTGGTAGAATGTCGTCATATGTTTGTCTCTACACCAGTATCCATAGATTAGGAAGATGGTATGCAGGTACGGTTGCACATCCGGAGTGACATCACTCTTCGTCAAACGTTTTCTACAAGAAAATGTTGAACTTTAACGACAATGACATTCAAAGACAAAATTGCAGCGACTCACTGGAAGCTTTTCAACGCATAATATTCAGCGTATGCACGTGTCAAATCTCTGGCTTTGTACGCTTGAACATTGTTTCTAGCAGCGAACCGATCAACGCCCTGCTCCACCTTTTCGGCCATCGTTTTTGAAATGCTTTGTAGCAACCAGCACATTAGCCATTCATAACAGCAGATTATAACTGAATCGACAGAAAACTTTTGTTAAACATCAACATCCGATGTACCGGCTCCATTTTGCCACAAGACTTACATTCGAAACTCTTCACGTCCCACCTCTTCAAAATGTTCTCGAAATTGAAGCCGGAGATTTCGTTGCGATTTTTAATGAAATTGGCCGTTCCAGCAGGACTTTCAACATCTTTTTCCCATTGCCGGATCAACCAATTCGACGCCTGTTGACCCAAAACGTTCTTGTCTCCTTCGTATGTTACGCATGCGTCGTGATTGTTGCGCAATTCGCCCAAATTGGCCGCCTTCAAATATCCGTGACCGCCGCACGCTTCTCTGAAATTCGACACGGTGGAACTTGTCGAATTGGCGAGATGCTTGTGACTCAATTACCTCGCCTCTTGAATAGCATCTCGAGCGGTCCAAGTCAATAGCGGCTTCGACGAAGAAACCAGGGCGTGTATCTCCGATACCTTTTGAGTCTGAATGGGGGAATGTGGTGTTAGCAACGGGAATATTTTGAATGATAAAAATCTTACCAGCAACTGAAAGCCGTTGGAATCGGCCTGAGATTTTTCAACCGTTTCTAAGTAGATATCAGTGAGGGCGAATACAGACACTCGGAACACACACGCGGCAGCAAGATACGGAAATATTCTCCATTGCTAGAACAGAACGACCGTTGTGATCTCAACTTCCATTGAACGGAATAAAAATTCTCTTCTACTCACGTGAAGCTGATATTCGATTATTGGCACCTCCGGTCCACTTCTATCCGGTCCGAATTGTTTCCGTAGCGCCGCATATCGAATCGAAATAACAGCGGCATGTGAGAACGTTCCAGCACTCTCTTGCATAATTCCTAAACGACCATCAGAGAATGACTCAAGCGCTGCACCCAACATTTTGCCTGCATTCAATTTGATTCTGAAAACGAGCTTCTCGCAATTATCACGCAATTTTCTTACCTGGTTCAGTAAAAGCGCTTTCGTATTCCCCTTCAGGCGTAACGTCGCCAGTTCGATTCAACAGATTTTCCCTGGGAATGCGATAGTGATTGAACATGACGAAACCGTTGTCAATGCCATTCAAGCCGATTTTTTCGCCAATGTCACCAACCAGCACTCCAGGATATGGTTGCAGTGTGCGCGGATCCCTGATCGGCACAAGGAAGCCGTGTAGTCCGTGATTCGTTCCGTCAGCAGTGTACAAAATGGCAAATAGTAGAGCGAGTGTGCAGGTCTTGCCTGGACGACACAACAGAGTAGGGTTAGCATTTGTGGGGCCCACGTTTCCCTGACGACAAATGAAAGTTACCTAAATTGCCAATCCAACATTTGGCAGCCTCAAAATCAGGTGTGTTGATAATAAATTCCTGCGTCTTTGGATCAAAAGTGGCAGTGGTTCGAATTAGTTTTGTATTTGAGCCATGAGACACTTCGGTTATAGCCAAGCAAGTGACAATCTATCGGAATCAAATTCAACACACAGTCGTCAAATATCGTTTAAGATAGAGGACAGATGGCATCCATCTTTTCAACAATTTCCATCGATCTAAACTCACCTCCCTGTTCCATGCAGCTTTGTAATATTCCAAATGCCGTTCCGATCCCATAGCATTCAAAGCATTGTTGAACAGTCCAATTCCTAATGCTATTTTCACCGAAAAGCTCGGACATATTGAGTGCAGCGCCTCGTTGATGCTCATCAGATATTTGGTCTGTATGGGAAAGACGGAATTATTTTTCGTTTCTCATTGACGAGAAAATGGTACACCGATCCCACCTTATGCTTGTAACTTAAGTCATAGATTTCAGGTGGAACTAAATTAAAATCAGTCATTCGGTTCATTTGCATTGCGGCTCGTCGCTTTTGCTCGTCCGCCGACAAAGTACATCTCGGCTTGGCGAATAGTGGATCGGCTTCAAGGGTGTTCCATGTTTTGTACTGAATAGTAAAATTTACGATGAGTTTTCGTTTGAAAAAATTCCTAGTCACAAACCTTAATTTTCAACGAATTTGAATCTTCAAAGATCAGGCGCAGTTTTTTCCAATCGAATTTTGCTCGACTTCGGTAGGTATCCAGTGGACCTTTGGGCAGATCGGGAATGAATGATGTGTCGACGGTTGAAGACATTGTTTCTGTGAAATGATAACGGAGAAGACGAATTGAATTTTATTGGCTTACAAAACTCACATAACAATGTCTTCATCATGACTACAATTGCATACAAATCATGTAAAGTAATGACTTCATTCGCCGACGATTTGCGAGTATTTGTGTAAGCGGCTGACGAATATGTAAATGTACGTCAGTATAACCTTTATATACCATACATATCATCGTTTGCTGAATCGAAAGATTAGAGTAATTTGATACGGGCCGAACAAGATACGTATGCCGGGTAGCGACTAGGGAATCGATGAAATTCTTCTTGATTTAAATAGCAAATTCAACTGCATAACGTGCCTTGATAAAAGGAAACTCGCGTAGTTATTTGTCTTTCATTTAAAAAATAATTACCGGCTGTCATACACGAACTGCAGATACATTAAACATGCTTTTGCACGGTTTGTATGTGATTTTACGCTATTCCATACACAATTTACACTTGCTTTGACTTCTCTCAGCGGAAATAAGGCTACGTGATTTCTCATCTAGCATTTCGATTGATCATATCACCGTTTGATTCAGCTGAATCAGCGCAAATGAAAGCATTTTTCGATAGAGTTCGACTTCCAGAGATCAGAGCGGAATATTTCAGATTTCAGCTACCTCGCCCAATACTGGTCTTATATTGCGAACACCAGTGAATGTGTTCTGGACGGAAAAGTATTTCCAGGATATTTACAACGTTACAAGCGAATGGAATAGCCTTCCAACAATGTGTTTAACACAAGGTCGCTCGTTATGAGACCAATCGTTTTAAGAGAACTGCAAGATGCGTAACGAAAAGTAGCGAAAATTAAAGAAAAGTAGCGAAAAAAGCAGTTTTTTAATGCATGCTAGAGGCCTTTTTATAGAATGAGAAATGTCCAGCTCGTTTCCAGGAGTCAGAAGCTAGTTCTGGAATTGAGTTCACTGAAAAGGCCATAAGACAAAGTCGCGACTAGACAAACAAAAAAACATTTTTCTTTCACTATAAAACTTGGTTTCCGGTAATTCTGCTAAGTATTCCTCGTTTCAACAACGATTTCTCTACGAAAATGGGTTAACCTTTCAGAAACGGCTCATCATCTGTTATCGACAGTGATGACAAAAATAAACAAAATGTTCAGTTAACGTGTTCGTATAGCAAAGCATACGGTTGATCTAATGAAGCACAAACTTTAGGCCTCAAACTTTAGATAATATTGTAAACAATAGAAGTAACAGATTTACTGTTTTATGTTTCTGATAGGTTAAAATAACTGAATCTACATCTACATAGCGATGCATTTCGACCATTTCGACATGTTATACTAGGCGTCGTATGCGTTGCTATCTAAACCGACAGTAAGCATCACAGAATAGAGTACCAAGAACAGACGACCACGAAATTACGTATTCAAATCTATTCGTTTCATCCAAATTATTAAAAACTGAACCTGTCAGCGGTTTAGTGTGGTAAATTCTCGTCTTTACGTCACGAGAACCTTAGCTCACGATGAGTACAGTCTTCGAAACTCTAAATTCGCGGTCATTTTGTTTCTTTGTTTCAAAATATTTCCTTCCTTTCTTCGATCCGATTATTGCTTCTACCACCTAACTTATTTCTAGTTTAAAATACCATTACAACGTAACGATAAAAAAATATGAATGAAAAACCACTTCGGCAGCCAATATGGCTTTAATTGACGATCCAATCAATAAAAAATAGACCAAGTCTGAAAATAGATTGGACTAGATAATTAACTCTACCTTCCTTATCATATGTGTGTAATAAAAATGAAACAATCAAATCGTCGGAATTGACATAATCGTGACATAACAAAAGACAAATTGAAGATCATCAGTATGTGAGTAGAAACCGATAATACCGGTAATAAACAACGGAAACAAAGTGACATCATTCATCACTTATGTTGTTTGGTCTGAGCTAATAGATACAACAAATATTACCGAACACCACGGATTTCAATAGCGACAATGAATTATATTCACTAAGTCAAATTACCGGCGGCGTTATCCGTTCTTACAGCTGGTAGTGCCATTGGAAATAGATTAGTAGACAATAAACTTGAATCGATCAGAGCGGAAAGTTTGGATCTATCCGTTCGCAGAATCCTAGCACAACGCGAATGTGGCAAAGGTACTAGTCCGAATGAAAAAATATTTTTGATGGGAATTTGCTTTCCTCAATGTGATTCATGCAAATAAATGTGTGCTACCTCGACACAGACGGACATTAGTATTCACAGCGTTCGACTAATTCGGTAAATTATGCCAATGCATTCGATTTAACACACAGGGTATACATCATAGGTACTTCCAGCTATATATTTCAGTTGACTCATCATTTCAGTACAATTGATCAACGTAACTGATAAACCGTATTGTTTGTGTTATCTAAAACCTACATTTGAAAAAAAAATGCAGCACAGATAAGTGGTGACAGCACACGAGTATGTCAAACACTTGAGAAGAGGAAGCAACGGTCACATTTCGACGGAATAAGTACAATCGAAATTATATTTTTGTAACAATTCACCTTCGTACAGTCATTATCATTTGTGGAAATGACTGGGTTTTGTTATACATACAATACGGCGTTTTCATTGATAAATCGCTGAGGTTAGATTAGCTGTTACTGCCAGCAACAACATATAGGTGGCCGTAGCAACGAACCCGAACCGTCAGATCAATATTTTAGAACCAACGTCATCCGGTCAATTGTCATAGTTTTTTCATTCGATCAAGATTACATTCGATCAAAGTTTCATTCAATTAAACGCACGAAATCAATCGTGCAAAGTTATCATTTTCATATATCGAACCTTAGCTGTAAGTATACATTCGTCTTGCGGTAGGAAATAGAACCGGAATTTATTGTTATATTTGCCCATAGACTAAGCTATCGAACGTACAATTTCTGGGATCTAAGAGAGCGTTGTCGTAAACTCACTCGTTATCGCAATCGGTAAATTTGAGATTTTCATTTATAATTCGCATCCATCCTGACTCTGTGTTAAATTTATAGAAGCGCCCAGAGATTTGTATCAGATTCAAGATTGTTACACCCGGTCAATACACGATAAGAGTAGATACGTGGTCATTTCTAATACACTTTTTCTATTTTTTTCCCACGATAGAAATGCACACGTGTATGTAATAAAACGTTCACGTATGTCTTTGTTTTTGTACACGTGTCTTATCAATAAAAAGCAATATTCGTGCACGTGTGCTATCAATAAAATGGACACGTGTCTAATGACATGTGTCTAATGACACGTGCCATATAATAGTGGGATGATTATGCACGTGCATGAAACGTTTCAGCACAGCAATGGTTTAATTCGCCTATTTTGATTGGCTTAACCCCCTCCTCTCAAGTTTAGTCAATTTACTGTATATTGATAGCGTCTATTGATTCTGCCAGAAAAATGTCCTCGTTAGTGTTATTTATTGAATCAACTCATTAAGAGTTTTTCTCATCAAAAAACATATTGTGACTCCCATTCATTCACGCGTGTAAAAAATTAATGTCCTAGCGTCCATACATAAATAATCCTTCTTCTATTCACCAGATTTCGCCCTCATTATTGAGATGTCAAAAAATATGGTTATTTACGACCTTGAAACAATCCCTAATCAAAATAGTTATTTCCGCGTCCCTAATGTGTTGTGATTGTTTTTGTGTGTAAAACCTCAACAATACCAACAATACGAGTCAATGAAAATGATTTCATCATTTTTATCATTTTGTATCTCGCAATGATAATGCATTCTGTTTGCACTGAAAAACTAATTGACCGTGACGGAATGAGTGCAATATTGTGCACCCCTCTTTTATGAACTTCTCGCACCTTCAATATGATGAGATATGATGCGTTTTCTCATACTGCAGCTGCATTTCAATATTGATCAGTGATTGAATAAGTGAAAATGATATTGGGAGTTGTACCTGTTGATTTTTCAATGTTCAAAAGGGTAGGTTATTTTTATAGATTGTTTTATGATTCTGCTTATTTCTGCTTCAACTGTACAATGGACAACATCACAGAGCTAACTCAACTGATAGAAATTGTCGACCCTTGTAAGTCCTTTATCTTCGTTATTTTGTGAAATCAACTAAAACTGGTTTTTGGTTGGTTATAGTTCTAAAGATGTATAATCACCTCACCACCGCTCTTGGTTGGTACATAAAAATAAGACGTGATGGACACACAGTTTTATTTATTCATTTTTTTTGTTATCAGAAATTGTTTACATTTGACATTCCAGTCCTAAATATTTGGACAATTCAGCACAATTTTTTACTTCATTGAAATTTTCCTCAAAATGTTTCCGGTACGCATTGATTAAATGTTTTTTGATCGCTGGTTTATAGTTTACGTAGTCGTAAACATACTCTCTGGAGACTTGATATATCTCGTCAGTTTTGTTATACGCAACTTGATGGGCAGCTTCGATGGAAATAGTCACTTTTTCACCAGATTTGGATTTCAGGTAGCAAAAATTAGGCGATACCGACTCTACAGTCACGCCAAGGTCGCCTGAGGAGTCCCATACAAACTCGTCCTCAGCTTCCAATTTTTGCCGAAGGTGCATTATAAATGAACCAAAATTAGGTGCAGTGAACGAGACATGAGTTGTAGTAGATCCATCAGCGTTGCAAATTCGTATCATTGGTTGCAGCGAAACAGGATCAATACCGATTGTCAGATATTCGGTAAACTCTGTTCCAATTGTCACTTTTTTCTCTCGTAATAAACCACACTCATGGTACAAATTTTTCAAACTTTCCGCCATTCCGGACTGTTTTTGTTAGAGTAAATCTCTACTAAACACTACTGAATCAACGGAGAGAGAAAAGCAGAGTTTTATACCATTTTCTCGTCACATCCCCTCTTCCTCTTCACTTTGAAATAAAAAACATCTTTTTTTATAAAACCACACGCACACAAAATTTTCTTTTTATTTTTTATTTTTTTTTTAAATACAAAAATCCTTAAAATATTTCTTAAAAATATCTGATTCGTACAAAACTCATCATTTTTTTCTTCAAATTTTTTCTCTTAGTTTCTAAATTTTGTTTCTTAAATGCCAGAAATTTCCTTACTTCGCTATTTCGCATAATGTAATTGTAATTCTTTTGAATAAAAATATCGTTTAAATGTAATTTTTGTGAAAATTTGTTGACAAATGTTTGTAAGGCTCCTTTTCTTGACATGTGAAGGATGAAACACGTAGCATACATTCCACAAACTTTTGACGACAATTGCTGAACCTGAAGTTCGTTATATTTAAAGCTTTCACAATTATTTTTTACAAAGTCGCGTATGTAATAGCTTTTTGGTGGGAAACCGAAGCTATCAAAGTAGTTGGCATGTAATTTTCCTCTTGTCTTTTTAATGTATAATCCTGTCCAGTGGCTGCCAGGCTCGGATGAGTGAGATAAATTCACCACAAAACCGTACTCGAATTTTTTATCAATTTTCATCTCCGACAGTTGATCGATTGCGCACACAATCATTTTGCAATTCCGGTTGGTGTTGGTGAGATCCAAAAATTTTGCAATTCAGTTGTGTTCATTTTTAACAACTGTAGTCGGTTACAATGTTTCTATACCCCGTTTCCTATTGCAATGTGATTGTTTTTATGAGAAAACCTCAGCAATACCTACAATACAATGGATACATCTGCAATTTATTGATACGTTTCAATCAAAATCACAATATGAGGCAATAAATGAAAATGATTTCGTCAATTTTATCATTTTTATATCTCGCAATGATAATGCATTCTGATTGCACCGAAAAACTAATTGGTCGTGACAGAATGAGAACAATATTTGTGCACCCTCTTTTATGAACTTCGCGCACCATCAATATGGTGAGGTACAGCTGGATTTTAATTTTTGATCGGTGATTGAAATAAGTGAAATTATATATAGGGTGAGCTTCGGCCGGTACCTGTAGATTTTTTCAAATGTTCAAGTGGGTAGGTTACTTTGTAGGTTGTTTTTGTGATTCTGATTATTTCCGCTTCAGCTGTAAAAGATTTTATTTTCACACACAAAAATTTATTATTCAGAAAGTACATTTTTCTTTTCTTTTCTCATTCGTCATAAATACTGGCATATGATTTCAAAGTTTCGAGGTATGAACGACTGGAGATGATGCCAAACGCAATGTGGTGCTTTATAGTTGTTTCTTCCTCCTCCTCAAGTGTACTGGGGTTCTGGTAGACAATTCGTTTCAATGCTTGTTCACGGTCCCACGGTGATAAACCCATCACTTCGCCTTTAATGGACTGTAGCATTACGGGGTATTTGCTTGACCATACATCGCGCTGCCCCGTTGCATGTTCAATACACGCACGGCTGTGATGAAGATTTTCCAGGCTGTCTTTATTCAGCATAACAAACCCGTCTTTATCAGAAAATTTCCACTGGTCTCTCCACACCTCTGTGATTCCAGTGCTAATGTCGCCAATAATATCCGCGCTACCGGTTACAATCAGCGCAATACGTGCCATGAAAGAGTAAATTCTATCTCGAGTGGGAATCGTGATATGACCGCTACCGCAGATTTTCATGGTAGGTACAAAGGTCTCGGGGTCGTTGCCGATAATGACATATCTGCTGGAATACTTGTTCAGGTGGATGGTTTTTTCAGCAAGCATTTGTGTTTCAGTCCACAATCCTGCGGATTTGTTCTTTGCCATGTTTTAATAACTTGTTATTGTATGTTTTAAATTTTCCCGATTAAGAAAAGCGACCTGGTAAACTGATTTCACGAAATGATGATTTCACTACAGAACGATGGCTCTTTATATCTGATTTTGAGAACCCCACCTAAATCTTTTTACGAAACGAGACGAGCAGTGCACCGAAACATATTTTTTCTTCGTCGTGCTTTACATTTTCACACTCACAATATACTGTACAGCTACTGGGGTGAATAAACATATCTATAAATTGACGAATAGAAAACGAGCATGATTTTTCGCTCTCACTCCCCGAGAGCAGCTTTATGAATAATAGAATAATTTTTAGAAAATGTAAACAAAAATTAATCAATATTGATTAAAGAAAAATATTTTCCCTTTTCATGTGAATAAAAGTATCAGCCTTAAACCCTCTGAACAAGGAGCAAGAGGCGTGAATGAGGAGCAGTAAGAGTGAATGATGAGCAGGAGGAGTGAATGAGGCGCAGGAGGAGTGAATGAGGACTCGGTGTATTCGTAATTTATTTAAATATTTCAAATATCGAATTTTTCACATGATTTTTTAATTTTTGTTGTGTTTTGTTTTCAACAATTTGATTAAAGTTGGATTTCTTTTTTCATAAATTTCAGCCACAATGTTGTTGATAAAAGTTACAGGACCGCTGCGATAAGCTGTCAATGTACAATCACAATCGTATACCCCAAACTCATCAAAAACAAATATACAATCATATGGACAATGCTCTATGTTTTCTGGATCCTTATATTTAGACATTTCATAAAATTTTTCGAGCTTTTCGCACAGTAAAGGATCATTAGAGTCTAAAATGTCCAACAGCTGTTCCATCACTATTTTTAAGTCCATTCGTCTCCAATTCTGTTTGAAATTGGCTGTTACTTCCTCGTACGAACAAAATGATTGTACTTGCTCTACAATACACGGAACTGGATAATATGCGTTGACGATTTCACAAGCAATCTCTCTTGGGTATACAAAAATAATACGTGTACAGTAACATCTGGAATTACCACGGCAGTTGTCAAAATGACCGGCAATCGGCACACCATATTGCTTCGAATCAGCAAGAAAATCTCTCCATCTTTCATTGATATAATCGTATTTCCTTCTGAACATTGACTTTTCACTCCGCTCCTCTAACGAATCTTCGAATTTTTTTAGTAGATTTTCAATAGTTGTTTCATAGTTTATTGTTCTCCAGTTTTTTTCAAAATACTTTATTATTTCCACACGTTCAACATCACCGAGCACTTCACTTACACACATGATATTATCCATTTTGGGAACTATTTTTCCATACCTACTTCTAATACTCAATAATCAGTAGCCTTAGAGTGCATCGTTTATATACCGTGAAAATCCAGAAAGGAGAGTTGTTTCAACCAATCAAAATAGACCATTTACCCCTATTGTTACAAACAAAAGATCTAGTGTGATTTAGACGAAATAAAATTGTATGATAAAGTTCTCAATCACTCGAAAAAGCAATGGTCATATCACTTTATTCATTTTTATAACAGAAAAACTTCACCCCTCTGCAATGTTAATATTAAGATGTGTGAAGAAAGAGACTGGTACCCTCGATATTGATTTGCGATATACCTATCCGATATTGATTTTTTCAATCAAGGGTGTATGTGTGTCAGCTATATGGAATACTATACTCGATGTATGACAGTGTTACTAGATGATTAAAGTAATTTCGTTACTTATGTTGCTCAGTTTAATTTACTCGAAGTGGAAAATTAAGATTAATGATGATAAATCAAGAGCTATATTTTTCACTAGAAGGCGCGCTCGTAGATTCTTGCCAAGTAGAAATTTGAAGTTAAATAATCAAATTGTGACCTGGTCTAATTCGATCCGCTATTTAGGTATTGAACTCGACAAAAAGTTAACTTATGCGAAGCAAACTGAGAATTCTAGAGTTCGTGTAATGAAGTATGTCAGGATTTTCCACCCGCTTATCAACCGGAAGTCGAAATTGAGTGTGAAAAACAAGATTCTACTTTTTAAAAATGTTTTCCGACCAATCATTACCTATGGTTCACCTGTATGGGGACAATGCGCTAACTGTCACATTGAGAAGTTACAAGTGGCACAAAATAAGTGTCTTAAAATAATTTTAAACAAACCACACCACTACAACACTACCCGTCTTCACACAAACACTAAAATTGAACTCGTTAAATCATCTATACATAAATACACAAACACTTTTTTTAATAAATGCGGCTTTTCATTGAATCCACTAATCTCTAATCTCTGCCAATAGAAAAATTACCCACTCATCATGTTCTTCAAAATTCCACAATTTCATACATTTCGACACTTCATATCATTACACTTACTAACAAAATCTCTCGTTCTTTTATACTTAAAATAACACTAAATAGTTAAGGTTTTTTATAACAGTTTTCCTTACAAATACAAATCTTTATAACACAATACACCAACCTACTAATTACTAAATTAAGTTGTAAAACCGAATCCAGGTTCACCTCTTATAAACCAAACAATATTATTATACTAGAAATTACTAACGAATAATGCATAATAAAACTTCATATCATATCATATCATTTATTATTCGGTGAGTCCAATAGTATGAGGAAAGAGTAAGATGAGCATTTTGGAGGAGCAGGAAGAGTATTTAGAGGAGCAGGAAGAGTATTTGGAGGAGCAGGAGGAGTATTTGGAGTAGCAGAAAACATATCTTTAGATTAGAGAGCTTACCTGCCATAAGCTTAACAGCTCTTCCTTTCCAAAAAGGATTTGATCGAGATTACCGCTCAATCAGCGGGTAGAACTACCTTTTTATGCCGGTGTTCATGCACCAACATTACCAAAGGTGAGGCCAGAGCCCATCTCAACCCTTACTGCACTTTCCCCGGGAGCAGTACCCCAGCGCATATCGCGCAATTGAACCGACAGCCACCACGTTTCAGCCAAGGATAGGCTCCTCAACCATCGCTGGGCCCGATACCGAGAGTTTCTCTGGTTCTCGGGGGGCTTCCAGCTCCCGTGGTACCGATACAAACCCTCGGGTAGGGTACGTGGTTGGTATGACCACTTCGGATGGAATCATGAACTCCCAGCTCCGATCGACTTGCATCAAATTCCGCGGGGTTGCAACGCCCCGAGGGAACTTCGTGGAATGGGCCGGGACTGCTCGGTTTAGAAGCAGAACCGACTTTTCCGTCAGTAATACTGACTCCAGTAGTTCCCATTTTGCGGTTGGAGAGCATTTGGCGTTACCCAGGGTGCACGTGTATCAAAGATACGGACGCGCTCTCCGCTACACCCCTATTTGGAGTAGCAGTAGGAGTTTTTAGAGGAGCAGGAGGAGTATTTGGAGGAGCAAGCGGAGTATGAAGAGGAGCGGGAGGAGTATTTGGAGGAGCAAGCGGAGTATAAATGAGTGCACTCGAATGAGTGCGTTTAAATGAGTGCGTTCACTACATTCGAAAACATTTTTTAAAAGCGACAAGTAGAGATTTATTTTATCAACGAAAATAGAAAACGAATTGAGTGAAAAGACTTTTCGTACGACATCCTCTCTTCATCCTCATTTGAAATAAAACATTTTTTTATAAAACCACACGCACACAATATTTATTTTATTTTTCAAATACAAAAATTCTTAAAACTATTTTTCAAAATTTTGTTTTTCCGGAAAAAAATTTTTCCGTAATTTTATTTTCTGATGAGTACAAAACTCAGCATTTTTTTCTTCAATTTTTTTCGTTTAAGTTCTAAATCCTGTTTCTTAAATGCTAGAAATTTTCTTACTTCACTATTTCGCATTAAATAATTGTAATATTTTTGTATAAAAATGTCGTTTAAACGTAATTTCTTTGAAAATTTGTCAATAAATGATTGTGCTGTCCCGTTATCTGACATGTGAATGATGAAACATGAGGCAATGAGGCATACATCCCACAAACTTTTGATTTTATTTGTTGAAACTGGAGATCGTTATACTCAAAACTTTGATATTTATTTTTTATAAAATCGTGGAGGTAAAAGCTTTTAGGCGGCATGCCATAGCTATCAAAGTAACTGCACTCCCCCTTTTAATATATAAACCCACCCAGTGGCTTCCTCCCTCTGATGAGTGATAAAAATTAACAAAAATTTGGAGTACTGTTTCGTGGTTAATCCAGAAAACATAGAGCATTGTCCATATGATTGTATATTTGTTTTTGATGAGTTTGGGGTATACGATTGTGATTGTACATTGACAGCTTATCGCAGCGGTCCTGTAACTTTTATCAACAACATTGTGGCTGAAATTTATGAAAAAAGAAATCCAACTTTAATCAAATTGTTGAAAACAAAACACAACAAAAATTAAAAAATCATGTGAAAAATTCGATATTTGAAATATTTAAATAAATTACGAATACACCGAGTCCTCATTCACTCCTCCTGCGCCTCATTCACTCCTCCTGCTCATCATTCACTCTTACTGCTCCTCATTCACGCCTCTTGCTCCTTGTTCAGAGGGTTTAAGGCTGATACTTTTATTCACATGAAAAGGGAAAATATTTTTCTTTAATCAATATTGATTAATTTTTGTTTACATTTTCTAAAAATTATTCTATTATTCATAAAGCTGCTCTCGGGGAGTGAGAGCGAAAAATCATGCTCGTTTTCTATTCGTCAATTTATAGATATGTTTATTCACCCCAGTAGCTGTACAGTATATTGTGAGTGTGAAAATGTAAAGCACGACGAAGAAAAAATATGTTTCGGTGCACTGCTCGTCTCGTTTCGTAAAAAGATTTAGGTGGGGTTCTCAAAATCAGATATAAAGAGCCATCGTTCTGTAGTGAAATCATCATTTCGTGAAATCAGTTTACCAGGTCGCTTTTCTTAATCGGGAAAATTTAAAACATACAATAACAAGTTATTAAAACATGGCAAAGAACAAATCCGCAGGATTGTGGACTGAAACACAAATGCTTGCTGAAAAAACCATCCACCTGAACAAGTATTCCAGCAGATATGTCATTATCGGCAACGACCCCGAGACCTTTGTACCTACCATGAAAATCTGCGGTAGCGGTCATATCACGATTCCCACTCGAGATAGAATTTACTCTTTCATGGCACGTATTGCGCTGATTGTAACCGGTAGCGAGGATATTATTGGCGACATTAGCACTGGAATCACAGAGGTGTGGAGAGACCAGTGGAAATTTTCTGATAAAGACGGGTTTGTTATGCTGAATAAAGACAGCCTGGAAAATCTTCATCACAGCCGTGCGTGTATTGAACATGCAACGGGGCAGCGCGATGTATGGTCAAGCAAATACCCCGTAATGCTACAGTCCATTAAAGGCGAAGTGATGGGTTTATCACCGTGGGACCGTGAACAAGCATTGAAACGAATTGTCTACCAGAACCCCAGTACACTTGAGGAGGAGGAAGAAACAACTATAAAGCACCACATTGCGTTTGGCATCATCTCCAGTCGTTCATACCTCGAAACTTTGAAATCATATGCCAGTATTTATGACGAATGAGAAAAGAAAAGAAAAATGTACTTTCTGAATAATAAATTTTTGTGTGTGAAAATAAAATCTTTTACAGCTGAAGCGGAAATAATCAGAATCACAAAAACAACCTACAAAGTAACCTACCCACTTGAACATTTGAAAAAATCTACAGGTACCGGCCGAAGCTCACCCTATATATAATTTCACTTATTTCAATCACCGATCAAAAATTAAAATCCAGCTGTACCTCACCATATTGATGGTGCGCGAAGTTCATAAAAGAGGGTGCACAAATATTGTTCTCATTCTGTCACGACCAATTAGTTTTTCGGTGCAATCAGAATGCATTATCATTGCGAGATATAAAAATGATAAAATTGACGAAATCATTTTCATTTATTGCCTCATATTGTGATTTTGATTGAAACGTATCAATAAATTGCAGATGTATCCATTGTATTGTAGGTATTGCTGAGGTTTTCTCATAAAAACAATCACATTGCAATAGGAAACGGGGTATAGAAACATTGTAACCGACTACAGTTGTTAAAAATGAACACAACTGAATTGCAAAATTTTTGGATCTCACCAACACCAACCGGAATTGCAAAATGATTGTGTGCGCAATCGATCAACTGTCGGAGATGAAAATTGATAAAAAATTCGAGTACGGTTTTGTGGTGAATTTATCTCACTCATCCGAGCCTGGCAGCCACTGGACAGGATTATACATTAAAAAGACAAGAGGAAAATTACATGCCAACTACTTTGATAGCTTCGGTTTCCCACCAAAAAGCTATTACATACGCGACTTTGTAAAAAATAATTGTGAAAGCTTTAAATATAACGAACTTCAGGTTCAGCAATTGTCGTCAAAAGTTTGTGGAATGTATGCTACGTGTTTCATCCTTCACATGTCAAGAAAAGGAGCCTTACAAACATTTGTCAACAAATTTTCACAAAAATTACATTTAAACGATATTTTTATTCAAAAGAATTACAATTACATTATGCGAAATAGCGAAGTAAGGAAATTTCTGGCATTTAAAAAACAAAATTTAGAAACTAAGAGAAAAAATTTGAAGAAAAAAATGATGAGTTTTGTACGAATCAGATATTTTTAAGAAATATTTTAAGGATTTTTGTATTTAAAAAAAAAAAAAAAAAAATAAAAAGAAAATTTTGTGTGCGTGTGGTTTTATAAAAAAAGATGTTTTTTATTTCAAAGTGAAGAGGAAGAGGGGATGTGACGAGAAAATGGTATAAAACTCTGCTTTTCTCTCTCCGTTGATTCAGTAGTGTTTAGGATTTACTCTAACAAAAACAGTCCGGAATGGCGGAAAGTTTGAAAAATTTGTACCATGAGTGTGGTTTATTACGAGAGAAAAAAGTGACAATTGGAACAGAGTTTACCGAATATCTGACAATCGGTATTGATCCTGTTTCGCTGCAACCAATGATACGAATTTGCAACGCTGATGGATCTACTACAACTCATGTCTCGTTCACTGCACCTAATTTTGGTTCATTTATAATGCATCTTCGGCAAAAATTGGAAGCTGAAGACGAGTGGGTATGGGACTCCTCAGGCGACCTTGGCGTGACTGTAGAGTCGGTATCGCCTAATTTTTGCTACCTGAAATCCAAATCTGGTGAAAAAGTGACTATTTCCATCGAAGCTGCCCATCAAGTTGCGTATAACAAAACTGACGAGATATATCAAGTCTCCAGAGAGTATGTTTACGACTACGTAACCTATAAACCAGCAATCAAAAAACATTTCATCAATGCGTACCGGAAACATTTTGAGGAAAATTTCAATGAAGTAAAAAATTGTGCTGAATTGTCCAAATATTTAGGACTGGAATGTCAAATGTAAACAATTTCTGATAACAAAAAAAATGAATAAATAAAACTGTGTGTCCATCACGTCTTATTTTTATGTACCAACCAAGAGCGGTGGTGAGGTGATTATACATCTTTAGAACTATAACCAACCAAAAACCAGTTTTAGTTGATTTCACAAAATAACGAAGATAAAGGACTTACAAGGGTCGACAATTTCTATCAGTTGAGTTAGCTCTGTGATGTTGTTCATTGTACAGTTGAAGCAGAAATAAGCAGAATCACAAAACAATCTATAAAAATAACCTACCCTTTTGAACATTGAAAAATCAACAGGTACAACTCCCAATATCATTTTCACTTATTCAATCACTGATCAATATTGAAATGCAGCTGCAGTATGAGAAAACGCATCATATCTCATCATATTGAAGGTGCGAGAAGTTCATAAAAGAGGGGTGCACAATATTGCACTCATTCCGTCACGGTCAATTAGTTTTTCAGTGCAAACAGAATGCATTATCATTGCGAGATACAAAATGATAAAAATGATGAAATCATTTTCATTGACTCGTATTGTGATTTTGATTGAAACGTATCAATAAAAATGCGGATGTTCCCATTGTATAATAAATATTCGACATCTCCGAAGTCATCAGAATTTCATATTAGGACCTGAACACGAACAATTTTTAAACTTCATCGGGGCTTTGCACGTCGCATACGTTTTAGAAAGATGTACGGAGGCATGTGTTTTGCTCTAGCATCTAGTTATGCGTAATGCGTATGGCATTAGATCTACGGATATCATTAGCGCCACGTACCAGGTCATGTATATTAAGTTAAAGTTTGATTAGATGTGTCGAGATTTAAAGTAAACTAAAGAAGTCCATAGAAACTAATGATTTGCAGTGAATCTTTTTTGTTTATTTCATCATTGAAAGCCACAAGAGATTAATATATATTATATTATCCTTCTCTTAGACAATGACATCTTTATGCTAAACACTTAATTCAATTGTACCTCAAGAAAATACAGATGATTCCCACTTTGGTTGATTGGAATGAAGGAATTGTGGTTTCTAGTAACATTAGACATCAATATACTTTCGTAATTCGTATCGGAGGATATGGAGCCCATGGAGGTGAACGATAAATTATAGTATCCGGCAATGCGTTTGCTGATACGATTACCTTTTAAGTGAAATTGTATTTTAACATGACCTACAATAATGTAAAAGTAAAAACTTTCTCACCAAGCTTAATAACAGTAAGGTAACACTAACTAACAACCACTTCATTTTGCAGTTTGAAATTTCTGAAGGTTTATTTGACGATAAGCCCGACGAATTTGCTATTTTATTCAGAAAATAGTCTATTTTAATTTCTTGAATACATCAATACTTTTGGATTAATTTCTTCCACAAGATACACTTGGCATAAACGTCTGCATACGACGAGGGGTTAACAACTAGAAGAAATGATGGGACATGAGGCAGGATTTTATTTTTACTTTTTATATGTAACTCGGCATCGTAATCTGCAAAATTTGCAAACTTTAGATGCATCTGTTACATAAATCGGTTTATGAGTCTCGGTGCAAAGTACTTTATTGGGTAATGTGTATTATGACACACGGCCTGCTCACACATCTACTAGTGCTTAATAATAGTTATTTACATAACAATCTTGTCAACATCATCTTGTCAAGAGGCACACGAAAACAAGACTTTTCATCGTTTTATACCTAGTTATGTAATGCTTTTGAAACTTAAACCGATTTTCTTGTTTTCACGAGGTGTGTAAATGCCACTTTCGACCCTAGAGAGACCAAAAAAATTGTATTCGTACCACAGACGAAAAGTCTTTTTTAGCATGTGAACATGTGCATCCAGAACGAGCCGAAGGCGAAAGGTACGAAATGTACTATTGCACTCGATGTCATAAATAACCATTTATTTTTACACTGAGTTCTATGTTGTGTACAGTACATCAATAAACGAAGTCTATACGATTTAAAATATTCCGTCCACAACAGATACGTATACAACTTTTCATGCTGAGGGCCCAAGTTAAGAGCAAAATTCCGAAATTTATTCTATGAATTGAACAAGACGCAATGATTAAATGAAAATTTGTTAGATAGAGTCTCATTGACTTCCTGTTGAATGAATCAATTAAGTCCATACCACTATCACGACAGAGTAAAATAAACCAAGCAGGAGCGGTAAAATACAGGAGGCTACTAGATTATTCAGGTCTCTTGTCAAATCAGCGCGCCTGGTTAATTTTACTCTGTTGTGCCGGTATACGATACCGTATACCACTTAAATCGATAAAGCAAAATTATCCTTGAAAGAACATCTGCATTCATTTGCGGGTGTGGACTATGAACAACTAAGCCAGGTATTTTGTTAACAAATTTTCCTAAGTTTGCGTCAATTCGTTGTTGATTTAGTTTGTCGGTATTTACTCTTCAGAATTTTACGTCTGTTTGAATTGATGAATTCTGTAAAACGCCAAAAGCTTCCATATCCAAGCAAGTGTTGAATTTTCAATTAGTTTGAACAGTTATGGAAAATTCATTAAATTTTCAATATAAATACGACGCATTTGCCTGAACATTTGTCATTCGACTTCAATCATTCGTCAAAATGAATCCTAAAACGTGTTTCAAAGTTGTTGTAATATTCGTGTTGCTGGGTCTCGTATCAGCTAGAAGCAAAGTAGGTGGTCTAGGTGTGTAGTAATAATAAAATACGTAAAAAATCAGCCACTTAAAAATAACATTTATTCAAGGTCAACGGCCCAGATGTAGAAAAGCTATCAACATAATCGACTTAGTCGATGATGTTGTTAATCCAATACTGGAAGATCCATGCGAAATTGTAACTTGTCTATTGAATTTTACATGTCAACGAACTTGCATTTCTCCGACTTTAACAACAGTCCTTGGATTGGTAGCTGATTTGATAAATACAGCCGTATGTAATGATGGACTAGTGCCATGTCCCGATAACCTGGCAATCGAAAAATGTTTAAATCCGGACGGACGAAAAGCGCTCCTAGGATTGTAGACTTTCAAATAAAAACATAATTTTTGTAAACGGAAACTCAAAGTAAGTGTTTTAAGTGACGCAACTTTACTTCCTCGCAAATCAACCTTTCAACCTTTACACATAACTGTCGCAATAGAAAAAATGAATCCTCGGCAGTTCCATACACTACATACACTAGTAAAATAATATACGTTTGTGTGGCTAAGTCCACATGTACTTTGCTCTTACGATAGATAAATCTTACGACTTACTGCCACTTACCTATAATAGTCACAGCAGAGTAAAATAAACCAGGCAGTAGCAGTTCATTTTTGAAAAGTCAAATAAGGGACCTAATTCACTGTATGAAGATGAACTCAAATGAACACTGATATAAAATGAATAATTTTATTCGCCAAAAATAAAGCTACTGTAGATACTGTAGGTTCTTAGTCAAATCAAGCGCTCATGGCTGGTTTTGCTTACTCTGCTGTCTGTATAATTCTAAATGCAAAATCATTTCGAAACATTTTATCAATGTGCGACGAAGAAAACAATTGACTAGTTCGAAACTACTTTGATAGAAAAGCGAGCATCACCATTTTTGGGAGCTTATGAGGTTCTGTCACGATTTCACTTGTCAATAAAAACTAGGAATCGATGTTTCGTGTAAGTAAAACAATCATGCGCGATTAACTAAACGAGGTCGTGTTATTCAGTCTGTTGTCTATGTTATGATTAATATTGATGACAAACATATAGATTTTGATTTGTAGTCAAATTTTTATTTCATTTACCTGAGACTAACATTTACAATTATCACAACATCGATAAACATCTATTATATTGTCTAATGGTGAAGTTGTCGTGCTTAAAACTCTAAGACTATTTCTGAGAAGACATTTTCTCTCATTTTCACAAAATTTCCAACTTTTTCCTATTTGTTTATTTTGTAAAACACAGTTAGGAAAATATTAGAAAATGTTTTCCCAAAAATAATCGTTCTTAAAACTTGAGTCTAGTTTTTTTGTGAAATAATTTTACCACAATCTCTATGATCTGAGCACACAACAGGAGGTTCATATCCACAAGGCTGTAAACTTTGGGGAGGTCACGCAGATGCAGATACGCGGGTGGCACTTCAAGTTTCATTGGTGTTTTTTTTTGTAAATTGTTTGAAATGGTGTTTTCAGAAATCTTTTATCCCCAAGAAACAAGGCTCTGACACGAAACTATTTAAAAAATTAGTATCATATTAGAATATCACATCGAAAAATATATAAACGCGGACTAGGCACTAGAACACGTGACTTTACAACTACAGACAATCATTTCGTACGCGACACTTTTGCTTGTTGTTAAATTTTGATTTCTCTTTTGGTCATTGTTATCGGTCATTCCATGAATAACATTGTTTGGACCAGTACTACCGTTATTTAAGTTGGACGGAAAAAGAAGAGTGTCACATAAGCATTGACCTTAAAACGCCTAAGTTTTAGGAACGAAGTAAGGAATAGTGGTTTTCTACTAGAATTAAACCACCCAAAAATTATGCTAAATATTAAATTGAATATTGCTGCAAGTTGGTCGGTTGGGCATTAATAGTTATTTGTTCAACGAGGGAAGAAAAGTTCGAAATTGCATTTCGAGGTAGGTCACCCGAGAAAATACAATTTCCAACTTTTTAACCTTTTTCCCGAGGTAAACACACACCGTTTTTCGAAACAAAGGCTTTCGAAGTATCAGCAGACGGGAGAAAACTACAATTTTCTCGACTGCGTTGTGAAGTAGTTTTTCGTTTACCAGTGAAGATAAAATTGGAAATTCCAATTGCGACCAGAGCGAAGCGACTGTCGTTATTTCGCTCGACTTGAAATTTCCTATTTCTCCCAGAGATGAACACAACGTTCTTCATGCATGTTATGTTTTGCCGTTTTTGCCGAAAACATCAATTCGCCATACCATTTTCGAAAACATAATCAAAGTGACAGTTCAAATGAGAAAATTTCTATTTTCTCCCCTCGGGAGAGAAAGTGCTGCACTTTTCTTACTAGAAATGTCATTCACCCAGTCGTCAAGAAAACACAATTCTTCCAGAAGAGTAGAAAATAAGGCAAAACACAACGCGCATGAAAACATTTTAGATATAATTTGCAATCAGTGAGTGAATTGGTTGAGAAAATTCACCATACTTACAACCTTCCCTTGATTAACATAAGTTTCGTTTTCCGTTTTGTCAAATCTAAAAATCCCACATCGAGAATAATAGCAGTATACCGCCACGCATAGAAACTATGTTGGAACGCAACATAGTTAATATTGGACAGGAACAAAGTGCAGCGCATCATAAACATCGAGTGACGTGCAATGTTTATATTTGTTGTAATTATACGCGTTTTCAATTCCAACACAATTTCTGTGCATGCGTAGCGTACAAAGCTATTATTTGGTCTAATCGATTTTCAATTAATCCATACCAATAAAACAGAAATTTTATTCTGTTGGTTTCACAATTACAAAAAAGCTCTTTGTTGTTGCATTTGTGACGATTGGTATAAAAACTCAAAGTGGGGACAACAAAGAACTTTTTTTAGTGTTCGACCATCTTTTAGCTCTCAGGACTTGAAACGCTCGCATTTCAATCAACATCTTCTGGTCGGTTAGAGGTATACCAGAATTACTTCAAAACTGGTTTGTAGCCAACTTTCTCCATGTAGCTGACAAATTGATACGGAATTTCGGCAAGAACGCTTTTAGCCAGCTCAGCTTTCGATTTGACGGTTGTTGAATCATTTCTCTTACCCAAAAACTTGTTCAGTGGCACGAACTGCACAATGTCCCTTTCGGCGAAACGTCCGTCCAACCTCAAACGGAACTCATCCGAATCCAATTGATCCATGCGAGCAAAGTTAGCGTTTCCGACGCCAACAATTATTATCGAAATTGGTAGGGATGATGCGGTGATGATGGCATGTTTGGTTTCCTTTATATCGCTTATGATGCCATCGGTGATCATCAGCAGCACGAAGTAATGTTTTCCGTCTTGGAATTCGCGTGCTATGGAGATTGCGTTGTTAATGACTGGAGCGAAATTCGTCGGTCCGTACAGTTCGACAGTTTTTACGCAATTTTCATAGTGAACCAATATCTCTTCCATGCTTGAACAGTTTGGATGCTTGGGATTTCCATTCAACGGAAATTGATGGGATATCTCACCATCCGGTGGTATTTTAGCGCCGAAGCCTGAGGAATGCAGAAAAGAAGGAAAAAGTGTAAGCTCCGAAAATTAGTATTCAGGATGAAAATGGTATGTCTTACCGAACGCTGGATACAGCTTCGATGTGTCGTAATTTTGTACGATTTCACCGACACTTTGAAGCGCAATTTGGTAAGGATTCAAACTATCTTCGTAGAGATAGTGTAGCGATCCTGCATTAGTGTAATTTCCATTCGATTGCGTAAAATCAACAGCGACTGCGAAGTGCATTTGAGTTCCATTTCGGATGTAATCCATGAATGTTACATCGTCCGTAATTTGGAATTTGATTATTTTCAGTTTTCCTGTCTGTATGCAATCTTCGGAACTTGTTTTGGGTTTGTACAGTTTCAGCGTTTCGACATCGATTTTTCGCAGTGATGTCATGCACGTTCCAATCAATCGATGGTTTCCATTCCGTCGCCGATTATAGCAATCAATTTTGATGCTTCGATCGTAGTCGCCGTTACATAGACTCGTTAATTGTATTGAAAGTTTCCATATTGTATACGGCCTTCCCAACGATAGTTTCGACATTAGCGTTCGTGGTGCTTGGATAGTTCCAGGTCTCTTTACCACTGAATACGATCCATCTTCATTCAACCGAGAAATAACTAGGAACGGATCATTGCACTTCAACCACGACTGTCGCTTGAGTTTCTCAGCTATAAACTCAACTTCAACCAATTTCTTACAAGCTGCAACCTCTTCAGCAACCAAAACAATTTCGCCACAGTCCTCCGCCAATGAACTCTTCAATTTACCAGCAAATTGTTTCCCACTATGTGCAACGATATCAGAGAGAATGGTTTGGAAAACTCCCATTACTTGATATTTGCCACACTTGCCACCCGAGTCGTCATCACGTATCTCGAACTTCATATCCTGTATCGTCTCGAATTTGTAGTCGACAACGAATTTCTTGGCCCATTGAGGGTTCAAGCAATCGTCAATGGTTTCCGTTCTGGCTATTTGTCTCCATGATATTTCATTCTGCCACCTCTCCTTCATTGACAATACACAATATGGATCGGATTTTGATGCAATGTCAAGGTTCATTAAACCATTGCAACTCAAAGATAATTCGATTTTTGTGGTACAAACTTTTGGTTGTACGAATGGTGTCAGCATTTCACTCGTTACGGTTTTTGCAGATGATGTATTCACGGACCAGGCCACAGATTGCATTTTGGGCGATTTTAATTAATTTTCTGATGTAAACTTTATCGCTGCGTTGAATAGGTTTCAACAAAAAGGTGAACTGCGGTCTCTTAAAGAATTCGTTTGTTCGAAACAAATACCTTCAAACGAACTTCTTTTGAATGAATGGGAATCATTCAACTGTGCAGTTTATAGGTGTAGTCGTATGTTATGATGCAAATATATTGCGAAATCGAGGATATATTTACACACTTCTACCATTTTGATAGTATAATAATAAGACGTCACGACGTGCTCCTTTATATCCTTTTCAGTCCTGTCAAGCATTATATAAAGATAACACGTTGATGACATGCGCATGGTTAAAATTTAAATAATTGCCACATTAAGCTGTCGATGTGAATGGACTGAAGGGACTGAAAGAGCATTAATGAATTGAATTGAAACAAAAGCAAAAAGTTTCTCGATTTCCCTTTATCTTAGGCGTTGGAAAAATTCAGTAAGCCTCTATTGAGACTTGTACAACGCACTGCAAGCATAAGTGGTCCTCTAAATAGTTTACAGAAACTTGACAGTGTGTCACACAACTGTAACAATATTTTTCATGTGAAATAGAGTACTTTCTGCAGCTGACCACTTTTGCTTGAAGTGCGTTGTTTGTACCAGCAGTACATTTTTCGTGGTAGTTGAGTAGTACTATTGTACTGTTGAACAGTACTATTGTCTATTGAGCTATAATGTGTAAGATAGAAGGGAATGATGCCAAACTCAGCTGAATATTAATGCATTTTTGTTATAAGTATATACAGCTACGTTACATATTTGTACTTGTCCCGATTCAAAAAAAAATGTTCAGCTGTGCTGAATATAATTTTTTTGGGTGTAATTATGTCGTACAACCACGGCAGAGTAAAATAAACCAGGCAGGAGCGGTTCATTTTCGAAACGTCAAATAAGGGACCTAATACACTGGATTAAAATGAACTCAAATGAACACTGACATAAATTGAAAAGTTTGATTCGCAAAAAATATAGGGCTAGATTATTCAGGTCCCTTGTCAAACGTCCACTCCTGCCTGGTTAACTTTACTCTGCCCTGCGTACAACGTTAAAAATCCTCGAGGCTTTTTAGCGTTGGTAGAATAGAAGCACGACAGAGTAAAGTTAACCGGTTTATTTTACTGTGCCGTGATAGAAGACTTGGTCGTGTATTTTCTGAGCTCAGAAATATATCGTCGTCTTTAACTTAATGCTTAGTTTCCTATTACCAAAAAAGTACTCCGTGTGAGAGACAAAATTGATTTTTTTTCAATTTTTCCTTTGTTTATTTGACAGCTTGCTCTCTCACAGAGTACTTTTTGTTGAGTGGAATGGACACTTAATCGTCACTCGTCACATGCTTAGCGGGAATTTAATATTATACGTTTTGTTCGGCTTGAACAGTCTTAATCATTTTCAATATTCTATTATCTATTATCAAAATTATCTTGGAACATTATCATAGGCCCAACGAACAGTTATATCATCAGTTATCGACAGCAAGAAAAAATAAGCTTTACACTGCCGTATTGCATATCAAAATGAAGCTCAAGATTTTTTTTAAACAAAGTAATAGACTCGATAACTATTGTAAAGGGTTAAAGGGTCAGAAACCCGAGAAAAATCTCAAAACTCCCTAATTTTCGGCCCCGACACATGAAAAGTAGTTGTTCGTGTTCCTAGAGGCACGACAGAGTAAAGTTAACCAGGCAGGAGTTCATTTTCATCCAGTGTTGTATTAGGTCCCTTATTTGACGTTTCGAAAATGAACTGCTCCTGCCTGGTTTATTTTACTCTGCCGTGCTGGAGGCCAAACGAAAACACAAAACTTTTTGCATTTCTCATTAAATAAACATTTTTCGCGTTTTCATCCGCGAGAACTTAGGCTTGGACAGTTCATTTTATATGTAGGAGACTTATCAGTAAATGTATTCTTGCCAAGCATTCAATGTTGTCATTAGTTTTGTGGTCTCATCACAACATCATAAAATTTTGCGATTCATGATAAAAACCGCGGAGATTTCTATTTTGGCATAGCAGCTGTCCACTTCGTTTATGTAATACCTATATTTATCAATCTGCTCTTTGGTTGTCGCATTATCATTTTTAGTGAGAATATAAATTAAACAGAAAATATAGAAAAGTTGTAATGGCTCTCAACAAAAAGGTTTTGTTTTTGGTCGCTGCATCATGTCTCTTAATTGCTGTAATTGTCGTTCTTTGTGTGGTGCTTTTCAGACAGGAGGATGTTGAGGACAGTCATGTTTTACTTGAAGAGCAACAATGGATCCACGGAGCCAACGATTGCAGTACGCAAAGTGATCCGTTGATTCAGTTAGTGCAATATGACCACAAAACTTGGATATTTCGACAAAATAAATGTGTTCATTACGAAGCTCCTTTCATGTATTTGTTTGTGGGAAGAAACAAGGCATTACTGATCGATACTGGCGCAACAGAAGATGAAACGATGATGCCACTATATCAGATGGTCAACGATTTGTTGAAATCCAGGAATACGAACGAAAGACCAATACAGTTGATAGTTGCTCATTCACACAGTCATGGCGATCATTATGCTGGTGATGGTCAATTCAAAGATAAACCGAATGTTTCCGTTGTTGGTCTGGAACTCGAAGCAGTACAAACATTCTTCAATATCAATCAATGGCCAGATGAAGAATCGAATTTGGACCTTGGAGGACGTCGTATTAAAATTCTTCCTATTCCCGGTCATCAAGTGGCATCGCTAGCATTTTACGACAGTGCTTCAAAACTGCTAGTGACTGGTGACACATTTTATCCCGGTCGGTTGTACGTTTTTGACTGGATCTTGTTCAAGAATAGCATCAGTAGACTGTACAGTTTCGCAAGACAGCATGATGTTTCGTACATCGTTGGAACGCATATTGAGATGTCCATAACACCTGGTGTAGATTATCCAGCTGGATCCAACTATCATCCGAATGAGCAGAAACTTCCGTTGACTGTTGAGGAGCTCGGTTTACTAAACAGTTCGCTTCAAAATATATCGAATCCTCCTACTGAGCCGGTTGTATTCAACAAATTTATTGTGGTGCAGCGATAATATTATGATCGCAATACTTAGAACTCTATTACTAATTATTTCACTTTCCTTCCGGCGGCAATAGTGAAAACAATACTTTTCATAAATAAAAAGTGACTTCTCGATTGGAAATAAAAAAGTTTGTAATTTCTAACATCACGATGAATTCAGCAGTTTTTTTGTGGCACTTTTCATCACCTTGTCGCATCAATACTCAATCACAGCTCTGCTTCTAGCATGAACATAAGAAATATTCGGAAGCTTATGCAATCAAAAAAGGCCTTGCATGATCTCTTAACGATAGGAGCATAGCACTATTTGAATGATATCAAAGTCAGCTTCGGTGCTTAAGAGTGCTTCGATAGTAGTCATGATTTCTTGGTGTGAATAAGAACATATCACACATGCAATCGTTCACGCTTACATATTTGACAATTTGAAGCCTTTTTGACGTAGGAAAAATGAGTGTTCGTGCTAGAAGGTGTGCTATGACTGAGTACTTTTCAATATTGCCATCATTTTAACAGAAGACAACGCACTGTCAAGCACCGAAGCTGACTTTGACATCACTCACTTAGAAGGCAAAACACACACCTGTTGACTACTTTAAAAAAAAATTTGATAGCCATTGTATGAAAAAGAATAGCCAACTTTGATCGGTTCAGTCCTCTATTTGAGTGACGTCAAAGTCAGCTTCGGTGCTAGACAGTGCGTTGTAGAAGACGATAAGAGTGCCCACTAGCAACGCACTATAAACAGTCACCAGAACAAAAAAAAAATTAACGATCAAAAAACCTTTTATTTTGGTTACTGCAGTGGTATTATACCAGAGTTGGATCGGTTATCCGAAAAACCGAAAATTTCGGTTCGGATTAAACCGAACCGAGAATTTCGGTTCGGATTGAACCGAACCGAGAATTTCGGTTCGGATTGAACCGAACCGAAAACTTTGGTTTTGTCGAAAAACAATATGAAATGAAGGGAGACTCGTCAAAATTGATTGATTTCATTATGAACTAACCAAAAAGAAGTAAATGGAGCAATTGCATGATACTTTTATTGAGAATTGAAAATCTCATAAGTTCTTGTCAAATTCGTTTTCTCACAAAAATCGCATGCAATTGCTCCATTTACTTCTTTTTGTTTAGTTCATAATGAAATCAATCAATTTTGACAAGTCTGCCTTCATTTCATATTGTTTTACGACAAACCCAAAGTATTCGGTTCGGTTCAAACCGAACCGAAAATTTCGGTTCGGTTCAATCCGAACCGAAATTCTCGGTTCGGTTCTATCCGAACCGAAATTTTCGGCTTTTCGGATAACCGATCCAACTCTGTATTATACCAACATAAAAAACTAAATTTGTGAGCAAAATTCTGACTACTGCGTCGCGTCGACCCCTTATTTCAAATATGTTCTGGTGCCTGTTTATAGTCATATCATAACTATCATAACACTATCATAACGCAATTAACCGTGGATTTACATAGCAACGTAAAAGTGACAGATGCAATGTTTTTTAAATACTGCAACCCGAAATTTCATTCATAAAATTAAAATTATGAATGAAATTTTTGCATCTGTCACTTTTACGTTGCTATGTAAATCCACAGTAAGGATTTGCTCGTTACTCCTTTCGACCGACAACTTTTGATAGGTTATTATTAAAATTTTAAACAACAGTGAGAAATCAGTTGAAACTATTTGAATTTTGACCGCGCAGAATTATGAATTGAAGTGTTATCGTAATTAAGTTTGTCATATTGGCAACACGTGTTATTCCTTGCGGCTGTCAAAAGACAAAACGCAAACGTTTGTTGAAAACACAGACGAGTGTTGTTCTCGATAATAATTCAATTTAGTAATTCATTACTTCAATAAAATGGTAAAACTAACGCCCGAGCTGATAAATCATTCGATGCAGTACATAAATCCCTGCAGAGACCGCGAATTGGATCTTCGCGGTTAGTAAACAAAACGTTGTTTTAGGTTAAGTGTGCAACACAAAAATCCGCGAATGTTTTCTTCTCGTTTCCAGGCTACAAAATACCTCAAGTCGAAAATATGGGAGCCACACTGGATCAATTCGATACGATTGACTTTTCCGACAATGATCTACGGAAATTGGATGGCTTCGCTTATTTACCTCGAATCAAATGTCTTCTGCTGAACAACAATCGGATTGTGTAAGTTTCGATGAAAATAACATTTCGTTTCGGTGCATCATTCAATCATTCAAACATTTTTACAAATTCATTTCAACAACAGACGGATATCGGAAAATCTGCAAGAGTACATTCCCAATCTGAATACTCTTATCATGACCGGTAATAATATTCAGGAGCTAGGCGACTTAGAGCCACTTACACATTTACCAAACTTGGAAACACTTTGTTTACTCATGAATCCGGTGTCGACGAAACCGAACTATCGAGAGTACGTTGCGTTTAAGTAAGTTTGATTGAGCTACCAACGCTCTGTACGTTCTGTAAGCATTCTGAACCGATTTGTTTGAACTTTTAGGTTTCCTAACTTACGACTGTTGGACTTCCGTAAAATAAAGATGGCTCATCGTAAAGAAGCCAATGATTTGTTCAAAAGCAAGAAGGGAAAGGAATTACTCAAAGAAATTGCGAAGAAAACCAAAACTGGCCAGACAGGCAATGTATTGGAAACGAACGGAACGAATGGTAGAATTTTGTGTTTTTTTTTAATGAATGTTAAAACGTTAAAAATTCGATTTTTTTCCCTTAGAATCAGGAGCAACGCCAGCTGAAGTAGCAAAAATTCGCGAGGCGATCAAAACAGCTAATTCGTTGCAAGAAGTGGAACGTCTTACTCGAATTTTACAAGCCGGTGGTCCAATTACTGATGAAATGCTAAATGGAAACGGTACCAATGGTAGGTTTTGTTTGTTATTCGGTTCCATATGTTAGTCAAAATGGTTGACGATAGATGAGCGATACAGCGATACGTCGACTAAATCAAATAATAGATTCGGCAGCTAGTCTTCAGTTTGTCGTCTGTGAAAGCTTAATTCCCATACGAAGGTAAGTCGGGTTTCCAATGTTGTCACATCGTATTTGGAGAAGTAAGGAGAATACCTATGCCTCTATTTTATGTCGCTTTTTTATCAATTTCGCCAAATTTAGCTATAAGAGAAGTCCGTGTAGCACCTGTTGAACTATTTAAAGAATTTTGATTTATTTTACGATCTTAGGAAAACTAACAGTTCGACAATTTGTTGTGTTTTACAGGTAATCATGCAATGGACACGGCGTAATTAATGGATTGTGGATCAACAAATTCTTACACACATACAACAGTGCCAGGTATTCAAAATTATTAACTTTAATTTTGTTAGCAAAAGCAATAAGGTTTAATAAGAACAGATACAAGCATTTTGTTCATTCGTCACTTTACTACACCAAATGATGAATATCCAAGTTTTTTGTTTGATTTTTTTTAACGGAAGCATTCAAATGAAATAAATTTCCATTTTATGAATTGAGCAATGTTTTGTATTGAAGCGACGCAGGTGTCAGACCCACTGTGCATTGAATGTATTTTTATACGACAAGTAGATGTGAAGAAACTTCTAAAGTAGTACTTTAATGGTAAGACTGACACTTGACGTGTATTTGTGCCACTTTACCCAATGGACCATTCAAAAAGTACCCACGCAAATGTTGATTCGTACAAGGTGAGTATGCATATGCACTAACCTAATTACATTTACGTTTTGAAATGTAAATTGTTTTTTTGCCAAGTGTCAAAATATTTGTTGCTCAGAGGAGGGACTTTAACATAATTGAAATTTCCAAAAACATTTGATACCAAAAATCTTGTTTACAAATGTAGGCAATCGTAGACCCGACCGTTGAAAATTACAATTTTACTTTAGCTTTAAACGTACGATAAATGGAACATTTTACATCTGTGATAGGACTAAGAATTACTAGTAAACATAAGCACAACATACCCATCAAATGCTTAAGTGCAGGGCTCTCCCAACCTGTCCTAATAAATCTAATCTAATAATATTTAATGTAATAATGTATAATGTAATAGATAGTCAGGCAGCCATTTCAGACTTTACCTCTGTTACTTTTTTCTTTTAGTGTTTGATGAAGAATCTTTTACTTCTTCAGTTTAACCTACATTTCATTTTTGTCGTCGTTGTCCTGAAACCCAAAACCATAAAGTTAGCCTGTTAGACTACCGTTAAAGCTAATAAAATAGCAGAGTTTGTTCCAATCTCTTGATAATTCTTGGTGGCGGGCCGTGCCATCCACGAAAAGTTAAATGACAGCAACGAAATCACAAAGACTTAAAGGTCAGTATTTCGCTTAATCAATTAGAAAGGCAGCTCGCAGCTGTATCATCTATCAACTATTTAGATGAAACTATCTTCCTCTTTTTGAAACGGCGATAGTTTCGTCATAATAACAAAGTATAACCTGGTGTTAGACACAATAGTAGCTTACGTCGTTATTTGGAATTTTTTATTTTGCCAAGTGTGGCGTTTACTGCTCGAGCCGAAGCACAGGGATGCAACCACACAAGGCAAAATACACAGCTCAAAACAATTACGTACAGTCGAAGAAAAAAAGATTTCGGTTTTTTCAACGAATACAATCCAAACGGTGTTATTTAATCCACATGCGATTTCCCTGTACAAGTCATAATACATACGTAAATATCGTAACATTGGTAATACATGTTACGGCTTGTTTAATTTTCATTTACATTGGCTAATCACGTAAAGCATTGTACTTACGAGGTTCCAAGTTCCAAGTTGTGTATTTGACAAGTGGGGAATACAGCCCTCCCCTTCGGGTCGGGCTGTAACACCCCACTTATCAAATACACAACTTGGAACCTCGGAAGTAATATACTATTACTCACCAAACCTCAGGAAATTGAGTTTTTACACTCATGTCAATGAAGTAATGACTCATTACCCGGGGGCTTAGTGAGTAGAACCGTTTCTGTGTGGTTAGAGTAACATTATGCATCAGTTCGGATAGTGAATTTGGGTCTATCTTTGCATCGACACATAAAAAATGATTCGCGCCTTCGGTTTAGGATCACAATCACCAACTCGTCAAAATAAACATTTAGCCATAGGTGCATAATATTTATTACTTCATTTGTGTAAACAAACTCTTCACTATAAGTTTCACCGGAAATTGTTGTTTAATTTTGTCATTCATTGATATAGACTAGCCTTTTCTGTGAAAGAAGAAATGCTTTCGTTCCGAATTCTTCATATAATTTGAATAAATTGTAAAAAAAAATCCGCTGCCGCTCATCTCTGGCTGCTCAACGTACAAGTTCATTGAAGTTTAATGACAGTTGATGATGACGATGATGATGTCAGTTTCATTTGTCAAATGTTCATAATAGCCTTCATTTTTTGACGTACGCAAAATTTCGTCTGTTTTCTCTTCCTACTTATCTTAGACATGTATTTATTTTAATCTGATACTTTTCCTGCAGTAATTTTAATCCGCACAACCGACTCAACAGGTAATTAAAATTGTTTCCTTATCAAATGAGTGAATTGCTCGGCAAACCAGTAAAAGTTATTGGCAGATTATGTGTCTGGGAACCGTCTGTCATCATGTGAATTAAGAAGCAGAAAAAAATATTCCATTCATATGTCGCTTCAATTGAATTATTCCGATTGTTTTCAAAATTCATTCATGGAGATTCGTTGAATTTTAATTTTCTTCGCAATAAATTGGCTGCATTTTGTTGATTTTGCATTTGTGATTTTTTTTTCTTTCCATTTTTTTTAGTTCAAATGGAAAGAATAATAATGTTTTTTCGTTAGGCAACACGCCATTTTATATGCACCCACCAAATAAAAAAAACGATAACCACAAGTAAATTACATATATTCAGATTAGAATGCTGATAAGAAAATTTACTTAAAAAAAAAACTTTTTTTAAATTCCTATTCAACATATCGAGTAACTGTTATTGCAAAATTTGTTGAAGCTATTGCCAAGCGATTTATTTTTGATTACAACATCGTGATATTATACACTATCGCTCTGTGTGTACACATAATCTAAGACGTAAATAATAAAAATGCAGTGGAACAAACTATGAAATCCAGTTCCAATCAGAAATTTTGATTGTAAAATAAAAATCCGTTTCAGAAAGAACAAACATGCAACAGCCACCCTCAGTCAGATTGCCTAAAACAACGGCTATAACGGATGACTTTGAAATTTCTAACACGGTGCTAGGACTCGGAATCAATGGAAAAGTAGTTAAATGTTCAAGCCGACAGACGGGACAAACGTACGCGCTAAAGGTATGTGTTAATTTACTATCGTTTAATTACCTCATAAATCGAAATGATATTTGTTTCGCAAGCGGCAAGCTTATCATGGTATAGTTGAATCTGGGACATCTGTCTTTTAAAATCTTGTGTAGTGGCTGATACCAACAATTTATTTCATTTCATTCATTCATTCATTTTGATATTCTATGAGTAAACGTTAGCTGGAACTCATCGCTTGTTTTTGTCATCGTTGTCGATAACAGAATATGATAGCACCCAATTATGTTTCTGTTCATATAATGAAACGATATAGGCTAGGCACCCATATAATACTCATCGTATAATTGGATCAAAGTTATATTTTTGCTACCTGTGTTGACGTCTTCATGACAATCATTTCATAAATATTTAGAAAGTCATTAACCAAAACCACTTTTCTGCCGACTAATTACACAACGCAAAATTGGGAGACAGCAAATTATAATTTCCTTTTAATGGAGAAATAATTTTATTTGATCAATTAGAGCATCACAGTATGTATCCCATCAAACCGGCATAATTGGAAGTCTGAACATTTTCTTTTGAAACTTTCCCTTCTCTGATACTGTAAGCTCGAAGATTAGTTGAGGCTCATTTTTGCAACATTTACGAATTCGATTAACATTTCTGCTTCTAATTTCGTGTGAACTCTTGTCTGTCGCATAATTTATCGTCTGATGATACTTGTTCCATTCTTCGTTCAAAACAAAATGCAAATCACACGGATATTCATACAGCTATCACCTTGTCAGGGTCAAAAGGTTCGGTTGTTCGTATTTTGCACAGACAAAATAAACATTTTAATCGCGACTACGCGGTGCATGATTAATGTTTCGACCTGATGTTTAAAACCTTTCAGTCAGAAGTGTTCGAAAGATGATGAGGTGGTCAGGACGGAAAGTATCTACTGAATTACTTTCCTACTTTGGGCGTATAGGCATGTATGTCTGTGAACTATTGTTATTTGGATGAGTCAGTCGTCGTAAAGGTTTTCTTCAACAATAAGTTCCGCTAGGCTCTACTACTGAAGACTTATGATTCTTCGATATTTAGGGCTAGACACTAACGAATTCCATAGGGAATACCTATTATGGATGCAATTCTTCAATGATCCTCTAAGTTTACGATTTAATCCACCCTTGTCAGTTTCGAATACTTACTCACTAATGTTATACAACATTTTATATAGTTCTCCTATCTAACACGATAAAATGGAAAATTAAACTTGGCAAAAGTTAATGTTACGACCACTACTTTCTTATTACATTACAATATGGTTTCCTCCATCAACAACTTAATATGCGTATTTCACTGAACTCTATAAAAAATCTGTTATCAACATCATGAAACAATAAGCATGACTTCGATGATGAAGCAAAGTATTTTTGGCTCGGCAATTCTACTTTACATACTGCCTCAAAAAGGCGATAAAAGGTCGATATCACAAGTGAAAAAGCAATATTTTTTTTGTGTTTCATTCAACTTTTATTTGAAATTCTTGTTAAATTCGAAATATCTGCCATATTTGTATAGCTTTGTAAAGGCAATATGTGCTTGTAATACGCACGATCACTCAATATTTTCTCCGTAACACTTTTCCCAAGCTTCTTCGTTACACTGTGACACCTCATTGTCCCAAGCCATTTTCTCCGGACAAGATGTGGCAATCGGTAGACCACCAATACAAATATAATATTTATGGCAATCGCGTGGATCTCCTACGAACGCCTGCGTTCCAGGACAGTCTAAAATAAAAATCAATGACTCATCAAATTTCCATCATTCCTGCATAGTTCAATTGATTTACTGATCCAATTTCCCGGCTCGTGTGCTATTGTTGTCGCAAATGTCGGTGGAACAGTTTCAACGGTCTCGAATACATCAACATGATCGGTGTGTGTTTCGCCCGAGTAGCAGAACGATTTCTCGGGGAAGTCGCACTGATTGTACACATAATCCCAGAAAATGCCATCGCCACATTGATGATCGTGAATGCGGTAATTTTCGCAAATGAAATACTTTCCACAGCTTCGTGGATGTGGAGCAAAGTAGAAATCAGGATTTGTGCAATGGAACACATTTCCAGTAGATTCTACGAGTCCGGGGAAAAATTCGTCCGTTTCACTGTATTCTGGTAGATTCGGTGCATGTACAGTATATGAATAGGTCGGATATTGTGGTGGATATTGTGTTACGCCAGGATTGTGAACGTTATTATTCGGCTGTTCCATTTCGGGTTGAGGTTGGGATTGCGGATAGTATGGCGGATTTGGTAGAATTGGGATATGTTGTTGAGACTAGTTCATCAAGGAATTTTTTTTTAAATTTGAATATTAATTTGACAACAGAAAAAATGTCTTCTTACACCCGGTGCTCCACAATTTACTAGATACGCCCAATTGCATACTCTCTGTACCGGATCGTACATCAAATTTTCCAAGCATTTAAAGAGCTTCGGCTCACCATAGTCGCACACATAGAATGAGCCACAGTCGGATGGATTTGGAACTTGATCGCCATTCCAACGACCTGAGCAAATCTGTTAAAATATTTCACTTTGAGTTCCGATTTTTTCTTTCTTAAAAGAAAACCTTTGATAGTCGACTCACATTTCCGAGACTTTCTGAAGCCAAGAGGATTAATCCTAACGTGACCGCTTTAACTACTGTCAAATCGAAAGTGGAAAGTGGTATGAATTGTTAATTTTCTGTTGTTTGATTTCGATTTACCAATCATATTTTCGTCTTGATGATGGGAACGGGTTTTCTCTCTGCTCCAACTAAACTAAGGAAAAACTGCGTACTAAAATTGTCGATTCATTGACTTTTTATACGAAAAAGTAAAATTGGTTAGAACAATTAGACATTTATCTAGTTGTTGTTATCTTAATTGTATTTTTAAATTGTTAACAAATTACTTTGAGGAAATAAATGTTACAATTTATTTAATTTCAATTCATTCAATTATCTCTTTCCCGAATTGTTTCCAATCTAAGATCACTTAAATTCCACTGATTACATTGAAGACAGGACATAGTGCCGCCGTGAAAGTACGTAGCGTCGCTAAAACATAAATTGATTTTTATAAAATATTATCACTTCACTATCCGACCACATAATTGGATGATTGAATCATTGTGTGCTTCACGTGTGATAAGTTTAAGGAAACGTTTCCGGTCTTTTTTTTGCCATGTCGTGAACCATTAGATTTTTTCACATTGCGAATTCAATGTCTGGTATTACAAGGGAAACATTTTGGCTTACTATGGGACATTGAGATCTATCACAAAAATGTTGTAAGAAGAGGTCGTGGGTTGGAACCTGCAATAAATAGTTCGCCCGAATAGACTTCGTCGGTAAAAGAGAACTGTCTTTGTAAGATAAAATGTGAATGGATTCGATTGGGTCACATTTCAGGGTCGTACAGACTTCCGAAAATGTACAAAGATTGCTCATCGAGGTCGGAAGAAGTAATAGATTATGCTCGTAGCCTATGAGAAATCATTCGACCAAAAAGATTTGAACCTCGTTCAATGTTGTATTGACTAGATCAAGAGCAGAGTGGTCAATTGAACGTTCACTTTCGATTCAACCTTTTTCAAGATCTCCCCATTTCCTATTTAGGTTCTCCACGACAATGTCAAAGCTAGACGCGAAGTCGATATTCACTGGCGAGCTAGTGGGGTTTGCAGACACATAGTCAGTATTGTAGCAGTTTACGAAAACACGTACAGCGGTAATAAGTGTCTTCTAGTTGTAATGGAATGGTGCGTATAAGCTGAAAAATTGACTGCCTCACAGATCGCTAATCGTTTTTCTTTTCCACTTTTTTCCTCCAGCATGGAAGGGGGCGAACTATTTCAACGTATTCAAGACAGGCAAGATGGTGCTTTTACGGAGCGAGGTTTGTTCATTTTTGTTTTTGTCTCTATTGAATGTGCTCAAGGAAAATGTTTATTTTTTCAGAGGCTGCACAGATAATGCATGAAATCTGTGTAGCAGTTAAATACTTACACGATTTGGACATTGCACATCGGGACCTGAAGCCCGAAAATTTATTGTACACATCGCCAGCGCCGAATGCATGTTTAAAATTAACCGATTTCGGTTTTGCCAAGGAGACATTCGTTAAAGATACACTGCAAACCCCGTGCTATACTCCATACTATGTTGCGCCAGAAGTTCTAGGGCCTGAAAAATATGATAAAAGTTGCGACATCTGGTCGTTAGGCGTTATTATGTATATTTTGTAAGTCAGTCTATCTTTGACGGTTGAACTTTGAAATTAATTCGTTTGTCTTTCTATGCGCAGATTATGTGGTTTTCCACCGTTTTATAGTAATCATGGGCTTGCCATATCGCCGGGTATGAAAAAACGCATTCGAACGGGCCAATACGATTTTCCAAATCCGGAGTGGCAAAATGTTAGCGACAGTGCCAAGAAATTGATCAAAGGAATGCTGAGTGTCGATCCAACGAATCGTTTAACTATTGATCAAGTCATGAAGAACTCGTGGATTGCGGTAAGTTTATTGGGACTTTTATGAAAAAAGCACATTCGTGATGAATTACAATTGGAAAGTAGGCTACGGAGGTTTCTTACGCATCAATAGGAAAACATGTCTCATGAGCGGCAAATATTTCCCAAAATTTTGCTGTTGAAGTTTCAAGATTTGTATATTACATGACCATACCCCGCTCTCTAAGCTACCATTCGCTTAAATATGACTAACGACATAATGACGTAAATTAGGAGTACGGTAGTTTAGCACACCACACAAATTCATGGTGTGCGAGACTTACCTCTAAGTGATGAGTCTCGCACAATCATGACTTTTCGTTACATATCGTAAAAGGACGCTTTGATTCGCGTGTGCGAGATTCCCCGACACCGTCATTTAATGTCGTCATTCAGTGCTACAAACATGTTTGCATTTGGTATTTATAGACATAGACAAAAACGATGCGCCTACTATCGACTGTACATTAATTTCGCACATTTGAAGACTTTCCTCATATGAACTGGAATAGTCCGTTGCTAAAGCGCCACGATAAAAATACCGAAAATTCAAATTTAATTCCTTCAACGGCTCATTGAACCTAATAGCGTTCCCTTGCTAGCAGCAATGAATTTTACATTTCATTGGAATCATCAAGCAAATCCCTTGAATTCTTGAAGTAAAAATGATGAGCTGAGTAAGAAAGCTTTGGTACCTTTCGAGTTAAGTTACTTAAAGTCAGTCATGTGAGAAAAAGATAACTCTATGTAAAGGTCTACACGATGACGCTACGTAACGTCATTGTAGCGCAAATTACGGACCCTGAAAAGCAGCGTTAATGCCCCAAAACTCTATCCTTATGTCTGACGTAAACTGAATCATGAATAATTTGCAGCAATACACAGCCGTTCCACAAACACCACTGCACACCGGTCGAGTGTTGCGCGAAGGAGAAGAAATCTGGCCAGAAGTGCAAGAAGAAATGACGCGATCATTAGCGACCATGCGCGTCGACTATGATCAAGTGAGTGTTGCCAATGTCTGCGCCCTTATCCCTATCCCTCACATAACTACAATAAAATGTTCCGCTTTACAGATGCACATTAAAACGCTGGACAACTCCAACAATTCTCTTCTCAACAAGCGAAGAAAGCGTGCCGAAGACAAGCAAGGGTCTTAAAATTGTGCAAACTTTTATCATTTCATCAAAATTAACTTTTTCTGTTTCTACGTCTCGTTATAATAAGGAAAATGTTTTCCATATAAATGTTGGTAAAGTAAGCATATAGATTTTAAAAAAAGTCCGTGACGAACAATAAGCCAGGCAGCAGGAATTAAAATTTTACGGAATATATCGTTAAGAACAATGGTTTAAAATAATTATTCCACTCATTTGGAGTACTTAAGTTATATAAATGAATTGCGATTAGTTTAAAACAACAACAAAATATATCATTTAATGTGTATAATGTGTAATTTTAGTATTAATAGACGTTAAATTACCAGATTTAGAATTTATTATGATGATGAACCTCAGATTCATGTGCCTAATACACGCGCGGGGTTTTAAATTTATTAAAAATCAATTAAAATCAATTCTTTGTTGGCTCTCGATTTGGTTTTTTCTTCTAGTTTGTGGTTTGTTGAAAATGTAAAGGCTAGTAACCAGTTTACCTGATCTAATTCCATGTAACTGACACCTGTTGCGACCTGAATCTGATTCATTACTGGAATGGACATGGAACCTGAATATTTGAATCACGTCATAACGAACAGGTTGCTTAAAAAATATATTTTGGCTTACAGTGGACGCTAGTTAAATTTAGACATGAATTTGCTTCAGCTATTTTTCAGCTGGTTCATCCATACAAACCTGCTTGTACTTTTTTCTGCTAGTGGAATAGTTACAAGCAGGGGTGTTGTGGTAATGAGACCGTATAAAGACGAATTTAAGCAGTTTTGTTCGTATGGGTGGACCAGCTTAAGAAATTTTTTGTCCAAATTTTACTGACGTTCTTTGTGATATTTTGGAATTTGCTCGCTAGGTATGTTCTATGAAAGGAATTTCATCCAATTTATTACCGTTTACAGTACAAGTTATTGACCAATAAAGTGATAAATTGCCTCTCATTCCCTGGGGGTCAAATATTCTTTTCTCTATTTTTCGAAAGCTCTACTAAAACAGTCAGAGAAATTTCTGGAAAACACGTTGCTTCTAAAAATGTATTGAAAAATCATAACTCTCTTTCTAGTTACTGTCCTTCTTCTACGATCTCAAATTTTCCTTCATCACAAATACGTGAAGCTCTTCAAAGTATGAGACTGGTTTTCTCATATATCGGATCCACAGATGAGTTGGTAGTGGAACTAGTTGCGATGTAATTCATCGACCCACTGCTTTACCAGAGGCCACTCTTGTGGCAAGTTTGCCTGTTGGATTTTCTGGGCTAGTTGAGCACATCATTTCTGTACACTTCTATAGAAAATACTATTCGAAAACTATTAGCAGTTTTGAGTGTGCTCCTAGTGCTGGTTAATGGTATAACTCCAAATTTATTTATTTTTTGTCATAAAATGGCTTGGTTAATTAAAATTTAATTGGCGATTGTGTCTAAACCATACATGAACCTGCACATTTCCAGTTGTTTTGGCAGCTATCGAAGCCTTCGCACGAAACGTACTTGAAGTCTCGATTAAATCCCTTTGTTGTGTAACACCATTCGGATCTTTTTACTTCATCAGCAACTACGGTACTACAATTGGTCCAGCAAAATCCTCTGTAACAGCCACTAAAGTAGAAATAAAACATGAAATGAAGGAAGAAACTTGAAAACAGTTCCAAACTTACTAATCAGTCGGATCATTATCACTTTTTGAGTCCAAATAACTATGATACACAGCCCCGTCACTCTCTCCAGCAACAAACACATCGACTCGAGTTGACCCAGTTGCAACGGCAGACATACTACCTCTCACTTGTCCCCTCATTCTCTCAGTGTCGTGCCATTTACCGTTTCCATATGAACGATAGTAAATGGTGTCATCTAGACCTCTACCAAACACATTTATGCTTCCAGGTCCCTTAGATGCTACTCCAATTCCTGGTTTATATTGACCGCCATAGAGAACCTTCCATTCCCTCCAGCCGTAGTCATAAGTCTTTTGCCATATTCGATTATCGTATGCAACACCAAATACGTCAAATCTATTGCTTCCATATGAAACTGCTGCTGGTTCTCCTACAAGCTCACCGCCTAAATCTTCCCATAATGACGACTGGTCGTTGGTTACATCGATTACGCAATGATAAAGTGCCCGATTTTTAGATACACCAAACACGTGAAGATTTGTAGTATCCACTGGACTCGCTGTTAAAGTTGGACCGTATATAAATTTGCCTTCATTCGTGATCTGTCTCCAATCGTTCCAAGCCAATCCATTCCACGTTTTTCGATACAACATTTGATCCGGTCCGGTATAAACGATGTCGACCCAATTCGGTTTAATCGAAAATGCAGCTGGTTTCAGTTGAGTATATCCGCCTAAACTTTCCCAATCGGACCAGATACCACTCCTAAACGATCTATGGTAGACTTGTCCGTTATTAGCAATACCAAAAATGTTCATTCTGCCCGGACCCCATGATGACGATGCCACGTGAATTACACCTCCACCCAGACTATCAAAACTGGTCCAAGCGGTTGCGCATTGAAATAGAACCGAAATTGATAGCAAAGTGCAACTTAGTTTCATAATTTTGTAATTGTGAGAAAACCAGTTTATTAACGTTCTTTGGTTGCACATCAAACAAACTATTTGCGTCTGAACTCAATTCAATGGAAACATTGGTCTTTATACCAAAAAATATTATCAAAACCAGCTACACTGCAACTTAAACGATCAGCGCATTAATGGACAATTAGCTTACGAGCTGTTTGTGATACATTGTGTTAAAGTCTTAGAAAGTGCAATCCGTATCCCTAATCAATAAAACCAGCCACGATTTACAGAAGAAAGAGATCGAAACTAATGGGGTAAAAGATGAGATGTTCTTGAAAGCACTAAGGTGATTAAAAAATAAGTCTTTTCGTTGTTATTGATAGATTCATTTCAATTAATCTACTAAGATAGCGATTATTGGCCAGAACACGATTATTGACCAGCTACACGACTGCAATCCGTACTCGTCTTAGCATGGGCTTTCAGCAGTGCACACTTCTTGATTATCCATACAAAAACATACAGGGAAGTTATGAGACAACTAAGCAAGACAACACTTGGAGGGGCTGACATTTAGGGTTTAGCAAAATGACAGGATTCGGCACATTTCAAGTGAATGCGTTAGCAAATATTAGCCATATTAGCTGGAAAATCTCCAAACAAAGCATCGACCATTGTGAATTGAAAACCAGAACGTCATCAAAGTAAATTTTATTTTTTCATTCGATGTACCGATAAAATTCGATTTAATTCAGATACAGGAATACTAAAAGTCTAGAAAAGCAATATTCAACAAACGTTGCGGGAATTCAGCATCATCAAAACTCTGGTCCTACTCAACAAAATTACTATTCAACAATTAGGGTCTGAGATGAGGGTAACTTCACCCAAAATTCAGTCCTTGACTTAACAACGGTAAAGTAGAAAACAATGTTCTCGTGCACTGAATCTGGAGTTATCCATTTAAAAACTGACTGTAGGCAACTCGCTTAGAATTGACTTTTGTGTTATTGTGTCCTAATTAAAATATTCAAGATCCATTTTCATTTTAAAGTACTGGAAGCTAGTCCTGAAATTCAAATTACTCACATCAGTATTATCGCAAGTCAAAGTTTTAGAGTCTTCATCAATTGCAACAAACTTTCCGAGTTTATGGTTTTGATTGATTATCCCTGGCTTGTATGTACCACGAATCCTTTGAAGGAATTGTTTTCATTTCCATTGATAGTCACCGTCACTTTGTCGCCAGCCTTGACTCTGCGGATATTGTAATGGTATAAGGAGAAGGATTTGTTTGAGTTACAGCTCCATGGTCATGATTACAACCACCAGTAAATCACATGCGCTTCTAATAGCAGAAATTGCATGCACTTACTTCGTCATGCGGCATAGCTCGTGCTCGTGCACCCACAGCCAATAGGACCAGAAACACTAAAGATTTTCGTAAGAAATGTAGCGAGAAAAAGTAAGATTAGTGATTCCGTTTTATCGTTTAAAGAAACTGAAGATTTTTCGTAAATCAAACCTTCATAATCACCATCATTCTAAGATATTTTCTATTGATCACTGCTCCGTATTGAAATTAAAACAGCTAAATTTGGAGATCTTTAAAATTTTATTTCGGTACTTTTATACTTCTCTGCATTTATTTATAATTGATATTGGCCCAACGCACTGTCAGTGCTTTGTATTGGCCCGTATGCCCACGTTTTGATTACAGTAATGCAATAACACACTGCAATGAGTCATAAGATTCTTCAAAATACAGGGACACCATCACCTCTCCTTAAATTTTTGTACAGTCTCAATATTACGCGTGGCACGCCGAAATAAAGTTATACTTTGGTATCGTTTTCATGACTGTTTCACCAATAATGAACATTCATTTTCGGGTTCCAGACGGCAACAAATATGTCATTAAAATAGTTATCTCAATACTTTGATAGATCCTACAATCGGACAACGAGGACAACGAATTAAATACAACAATAGTGTTTGGACCGAATCGTATATACCGAACCATTAGCGAATCGTCGTTGAGCGGTATATCAGCAAACCTCAACAATTTGGAGGTAACGAATTCCTCTAAGCGTAACCACCGTTCCATGGTATTCTCGGAAGATACAACAGAAAAATCGTCGTCGTCTACTCCGAAAAAAATTGAAACCATCAGTCACAATGCCGCCGCTTGTTTCCGAAGTGGTTAAAAATGACTTCCACATCGTCGACATTGTTTCGGACGATGCAGCAATTGAGTTCTTCAGTGAGACGCAAGGCACCAGCATATACACCGCCGTGCTAAAAGAAATCACTCGAGCGAAAGACATCAGCAAAATCAACTTTGAGGATAGCTTCCTCGACCGGGGAAAATTTCGCTACATCTGTTCAAATGCCACAACTCGGGATTGGCTCACTTCGATAATCCCAGGTATTATTCCATGGGGAAACGCGAAAATTAAGTCAATCAATCAAGGGGCCCCACCAACTCTGTTCAAGTACACAATGATCGTGTCGATGCCATCGCTCGAGCCACCCGATATTTTCACTCTCATGGCAGCGCAAAATGTCAATCTGGATACCTCCAATTGGAGATGCGTTTTTCGGTCCAAAGTCGAAAAGAATAAGCAAACGTGGATCGTCAACGTCGATGAAAATTCACTTCCAGCACTTAAGGAAGTCGATTTCAAACCGTACGCCGGCAGCAGCCGGATAAAAATGTTCCCGAAAAAGTGAATGAAGCAGCAGCGATCACTAATTTGTAAAATCCATTCCCATAAATTGAATAAAAATGAAAAATTTATTTCCCAGCATACAAATCAACTCTTGTTTTTACCATCAAGGCGATTATCGTACTCAGTAGCCACACTCCCAGTAGGATGTTATACACAACGCCTAGAGCCACTTAACGTAAACTGTTTCCAAGATGAAGAAAAATAGATTAGAATTTTTCCAAGGAAACATGGAACACTGCAAAGCAGCCAGCATAGAAATTAATTATCTGAGATTCGAATCACAACGATTTATCGGCATGATCCAAGAGCCTTATATTCTCAGGAATGAGATTAAATTAATAGACAAAACGAAATATCAAATCATCTCATACAAAGGCAGCAATAAATTAAGAGCGTGTATTTTAGCATCTAAGAACTGCGACATCTTCCCGTTAACACAATTCTGTACGGGGGACTTAGCAGTAATTTCACTGAAGGTTAAATTGAACAAAGTTGCAAATACAATCGTGATAGCATCATGCTATACTCCCTCGGAAGCGAACATTCTTCCCCCCAGTGCTGAGGTTACTCAGTTAGTGGCGTATTGCAAGAATAACAATCTTCCTCTGATATTAGGTTCCGATGCGAATTCGCATCACACAGTCTGGGGCAGCTCAGATTGTAATCCGAAAGGCGATTCATTGCTCGAATTTATTCTGAGCTCTGACCTTGTAATCCTAAACAAAGGAAATGAACCCACCTTTAGAAATAGTATTCGAGACGAGGTACTAGATATAACTCTAGCATCGCTACATGTAGCCAATCTTATTAAAGACTGGAGAGTGACCGATGACATCTTGACATCTGACCATAGGTGCATCAGATTTGCTATTGACACCGACAAAATAGACACGCTGAAATTTAGAAATCCAGCAAATACAGATTGGAACTCATTCCAGAGAAACTTGTCAAAGGCAATACTGCCTGTAACTGGGCGAATCGAATCAATTACGAATCTAGACAGCAGAGCCGATGAACTTTTAAATGCTATCATAAATAGTTACCATGAGTCGTGTCCACTGAAGACGTACAAAGATGGCAGGTCAGCACCATTCTTTACATCCGACGTGAAAAACTTTAGAACGACTGTAAGGAAGGCTTTTAATGAAGCCAAAGGGAAATCGCCCGATAAGGTTGCCGCTAGAAGAGCTGCGCAAAGTATGTATAACAAATTCTTACGCAAGAGTAAAAGGATCAAATTTCAACAATTTTGTAATACCGTTAACTCACACTCAGGAGCCTCCCGGCTATTTAAGTCTTTATCGAAAAACTCAACTAATCCTTTAGGATCATTAAAGCTTCCCTCGGGAGAATTTACGGATTCTACAGAAGCCACCCTTCAACATCTGCTAGAAGTACATTTTCCTGGTAGTACTACAGCCCCGACTCTAATCAATCATGATTCGTTATTATTGAATCCGTCCACAGATGACGATAATATGGCAATAGCCGAATCCATAGTATCCAAGGAAAAAATAACGTGGGCAATATCTACATTCTCTCCTTTTAAGTCAGCAGGAGAAGATGAAATCTTCCCCGCCCTATTGCAATATGGTTCTGATTCGATGAACGATCACCTGAAAGAAATCTATATTGCCAGTATTCGTTACCAACATATTCCCAAATGTTGGAGAGGAGTGCGCGTTGTATTTATACCCAAATTGGGGCAACAAACTTACACTGCAGCGAAAGCATTCCGGCCGATCAGTCTTACTTCTTTCTTGTTAAAGACATTGGAGAAATTGATAGATCGCTACTTGAGAGATGGAATACTTAAAGAGTTTTGCATACACAGTCGTCAGTTTGCTTATCAGCCAAGAAGATCATCCGAAACCGCTCTGCATCACCTAGTGCATAGAATAGAAAAAGCATTTAACCAAGATGAGTTTGCTCTTGGTTGCTTTATTGACATAGACGGAGCATTTAATAATATGATATTTGCTGCAATAAGGAAAGCATGTATCGCACATGGAATCAACCTTACTGTAACTGTATGGATTATTAAAATGCTTAGGGATCGAATTGTATCCTCCTACCTTAATACTGCCAAAGTAAGCGTTTTCGTAAGCAAAGGCTGTCCTCAAGGGGGTATTCTACCGCCTTTACTATACTGTTTGGTTAAAGACAGCTTACTATCTTTACTTAATAATGCTGGCTTTTACTCTCAAAGCTTTGCCGATGACCTCGCAATTCTCCTAGTAGGAATCTGCATCTCGACCCTGTCAAACTTGATGCAATCAGCACTAAAACTAGTTGAATCCTGGTGTCATAGTAGGGAGCAATCAGCGAACCCAGATAAAACGAGACTGATATTATTCACTCGTAAAAGGAAGGTTACAGGACTCAAAAAACCCAAATTTTTTGGCAAGGAAATCGATTTTTCCGAATTTGTAAAATTTTTGGGCGTCATATTAGACTCAAAACTATACTGGATCATCCATTCAGAATACGTCATTAAAAAAGCGGTAGCATCCCTATGGCAATGTCGCAGATTATTTGGCAATGACTGGGGGATTAGCCCCAAAGTACTCCATTGGATTTACACAGCCATAGTAAGACCAAGACTATGTTATGGAGCAGTAGTCTGGTGGCCCAGATGCGAAGTGAAATCTGTTCAAACCCAACTGAGTAAATTACAAAGATTAGCATTAATTGGAATCACTTCCGCCATGAAAACTACCCCAACAGCAGCACTCGAAGCACTATTGAACATAGAACCGCTACATATTCACATCAAGTCTCTTGCCAAGTCGTCCCTTTTAAGGTTCAAACAGTCTGAACTCTTGATCAATGATGCCAATTTCGGGCACACTAAGTTGTGGTCAGCCATGTCCCAACAAATACCTGAAGTCAATATGCCCTGCGACTTAATCATCCCAACTTACAGATTCGAAAAATCATTTAAAGTAAATATACCGGATCGTAGTTTCTGGGATACCCCGAATGCAATTGCACACAATCACTTCTCGTGGTTCACTGATGGATCAAAAAAGGACGATCTAACCGGGTCGGGAATATTTTGCCCTAGCATAGCTAAAGAAATATCCGTGTCACTAGGAAATTTTTTAACAGTATTCACTACAGAAATTACTGGAATCATGGAATGCTGCAGAGAAATAATTAATAACCACGAAGCTAATGTCTCACCCATAAATATTTGCTCAGACAGTCAAGGTGCAATTAAAGCGATTAGCGGCTTTAAATTTTCATCTTCAATAGTCCTTGAATGTCGCGATACTCTAGAAGAACTATCTGGAAAACACCAAGTGTCACTTATTTGGGTTCCAGGGCACACGAATGTCGCTGGTAACGAAAAAGCAGATGAACTAGCAAGATTAGCTTCTAGTACACCTTTCATAGGACCTGAGCCAGCAATGGCCTTATCATTCTCAACACTTAATCGGCTCATTCTGAACAGTAAAACCAAAGAATTCAATAATTATTGGAATACCCTAGACTTTGCCAGACAGGCAAAAATATCGATCAGAATAAACAACAAAAATTCGAAATACTGCCTGTCACTCGATCGGAATAACCTCAGAAGACTTGCCGGCATACTTACAGGTCACAATTCTCTAAAGAAACATCTCCACACAATTGGGGTGGCAGACGATCCACACTGCGAAAAGTGTGGTGAAATCGAAAGCACAGAACACTTTCTTTGCGAATGCCCAGCATACATTATGGCTCGATCACAGTATCTAGGTTCATACGTAACCAAGTACACCTCGATATGGAGTATCGCTCCATCAAACATCCTCAAATTTCTAAACAAGACTAAAAGAATATAAACGACCGTGGGTACGCACAACAGGCCCATCTGAGGCTTAGGTGCAGGCGTAAAAGCCACCCACTTATTCTATCTATCTATCTTGATAGACTTCAATTTACTGAACGAGTGGGTCGAAAAACAAATTTCAATCCGTCATTATATGAGAATATCGTGCACAATAAGCGCTGCATGAGTTAGTAAGGTCCTTAACTATTATTTTCAACGTACCTGCTCTTTCACTTCATATATTTTAACCTGTTATAGATGGCAAACATATTACCAGTATTATTATCGGGTCTATTACTTCTATCGATAAATAGTTATTTACGTATTTATTGTGGACGCTAGATTTTAGGCAATTTCGCGAGTTGTAGCCCGAACGAAGTAAGTCTATTACGTCCATCGATAATAGTTATTTATCTACCAAGGTAGGCTTCGCCTCGGGTCGACAATCGACATCTAGTGCGAAAAAATACCGGCATACCTACCGTGGTAGATACAACGTTTTTCGCAATTTCGGGCCATAATCACCTTTCCAATGCAAAACATGTCCTACATTTTGTTCTAAAATTCTTGTGTATACAGAAATTCATTTGAACGATCAAGAAGGCTGCATTATAATACACATTGCAATGTGATGTAAAGAGACGCGTTGAATGAAATCGAGTAGTCAATGCTTAGTATATACGCTTCAACAATACGTTCGGTATAATTGTGTGACTCTATAGCCGAATGGCTAAAGTCTCTGCTTTGTGCTCAAAAACCTTTTGGTGTCGGGGGTTCGATTTCTGGTCAATGCAAGATTTTTATTTATAAAAATTTAGCCTTCGTTGAAGGTAATAGGTTCTTTAGCGTGCGAAAAAAAAGCTGATAACGCACTGCGTGCGAAAAAAACTTCATATTGCGCTGTGTCCGGGAATACAGTGAAATAAATACCTTCAAAACGACATTAAATGGATGCATGGAAAGGTGATGATTATAGACCGGAATTGCGAAAAAGTATTTTAATCTTATGATTTAAAATCTTGTACTTCAATTTTTTTAACATGCATTTTACTATACGTATAAAGGACCATATAACCCAGACCTTGTCATTATTTTTGTTGTCGTTATGGATAACAGATGAATAGCCGTAAGTGACAGTGTTCATGCTAGTAGCTGTGCTGTGCATCGGCATGAAAAGTTTAAAAGGTGTATACTTGTTGACTTTAGGCATTTTCGTTTGTCAACTCGCAAAATTGCCTAAAATCTCCCGTCCACAACAGATACGTAAATTAATATTGGCAGTAGAGCTAATTATTCATTTTTGTCATCGTTGTCGAAAGAAGGCGATATAGCGGTTCGTTAGAGGTAAAGTTGAGCTAAGGTTGAGCTAAAGTTGCCTGTAAATTGCAAATGATATGAGTTGTTCCGAAACCTTAGATAAATTTCAAGTTAACTTTTCATAGGTTTTGTTTTATCATCAGGGAAAATCAAAATGAAAAGCAACATATTAACCTTTACCGTACGGCGTACGTATGTTTATGAACATTAAATCTGTTAATTCAAATGTTAAAGCCTCTAATCAAACTTTTTAAAATGCAAAAGCATCTACTACTTCAAATTTTGGTCTCTTATATTTCTGTTATAAAAGCAAAAAGCAACTGAATACAACTGTGCCTTCATTTTAGTCATCTCCGTCAAAGAGATGACATAGCCGTACGTAAAAGGTTAAAAATATTGTACGAGACTATATATAATCAAAGACGCGACTGTGGGAGCTGCAGGAAACAATTAATGTGTCAAAAATTTTCGTTAAACTTTCTTTCCTCAAGAAAAAGTGAAAGTGACTTAAATTTTTCTGACTCGTCACTTTTCCTGACGTTGCCAACTTTCGCTGACTTTTTTGAACCGATCCGGAGACTTACCGAATGACGGATTTTCAATTATTTTGATAATTTGAGATTTTTAGATTTTTGATTTAATTTTTGACTAATAATTGTCCAATGGTCAGAACCAAGGTATATGGGTGTAGGTAATGTTATTCAGACGCGCGGCCTAGCACAATAGTTCGATCTAATGAGACCTTTTTTTTAATGGTTGACTATGATTTACTTGTGTTTTACAAAATGTTGTGCCTAAGGTTTCTAAGCAATTTTTTGATCTTAAAGAATGGTAGATTCGGTTATATATGGCATTACCTCCGCCCATATATTTACCTTGGTCAAAACAACATGAAAGAACATCAGAAACCTAAGTTCATAATAGAATCACGAGCTTACTATACTGACTTGCGCGAATAAAATCGAAACTTTAATGAAATGTGACTGCTCGATGTAGTAAACAACTCCATCTCGATACGACATACCGTTTCACAGTTCTAGCAGCGTAAATATCTTTTTTATACTTTTCGACTGAAAGTCTTTTTTAGCGTGTGAGAAGTTTCCAGACAGAGCCGAGGGTGAGGTCTGGAATCGAATACGCAAAAAAATACTTTTAGTCTGTACGAATAATATTTTTCATATTAGACGGAATATTTTTCTCTGTCCAGCATGAAAACCACTACCCGTACCACAGACTAAAATTTTTTTTTAGTGTAGTCTATTTGGATTGTGTACCACGCCTTCTGCTCGGTACATAACTTTCAAATCATCAAAATAAACATTTAATAAAAAAAAGGAATATTGAAAGACCCAATATTTTTTTGAGTGCTCTTATTCTGCTAAATTTATTATATGGGTGGCTTTGAACAGTGCAGACTTTGTTTATGTTTTAATAATAACTTAAGAAAAACACAAACCGGATGTGCAGATAATTTAGATAAAATTTCAAGTGAGCAGTAAAAAATTAGTTTTTATATTCTACATCGAAGAAATTTGACATCTTAAATCCGAAGCAGGTAATTAACTTGAGAAGAGAAATATTTTTTTTCACAACGCAGGCTAGAAGAGTTATTCGTACAACTAGCTGCATACAACTCATATGTATGTTGCAATGTTGCATATTGTTTGCATATTTTCTTGTTCTTGTTACTTTTCGTCACTAGAGATGAAAGGTCGTCACTTTTTGTCAGCAGTTATGAATTGCACTTACATTTCGTCACTAGCTACGAAAAGTAAAGCCACCAGTGAGCCAGTGAAAAAAGACCCTTCATACGTCATCCAAATGAGGCATGAGAAAGTTCACTTTTCGCAGCGGATAGTCATTTTCTCACCTCAGCTGAAACTTCAATAGTCTTTGTTGTGAAAAACGTTGTGTTGAGCTCGGGAAAAAGTAAGAATCATTTTCACTTGTGACATGTGGCCCAACATCCACATTCACGAAATAAAATTATCAACTTAGTTTTCACTCTGTGAACAAATAACTATTTCATCTGTGCGATGTGATTAACCTTATTTTCGACTCACAAGGCAGTGAGAAAATGATGTTTGGTTCACGCTTCGTTTGATTGAAGTTTGTCTATTTTCTCCCCTTGTTTCGAGAGGGAAGAAAATAGAAGCTTTTTCCCCGGAACTGTCACCTTTGTTTTTGTTTAGAAAAACTGCTCTAGTTCCTATTTCCTGTTTTCTTCCTTTGTAAAGAAAAATCTTTAGTTTCGGTTATGAATTTTCACCTCAGTTGTTTTAGGAAATAGTAAATTATTTAGATTTGAACTCCAATCTTACCCATTTTTATGGCAAGTCCAATCTAATATTCGATCCTGTTTATATCTACTTTTCAAATTGTAGACATAATAATTTTAAAAATGTCGCGCACATTTCAAGCAACTGAATTTGACAGGATTCAAGTTTCCTTACTCAAGGTTTTGAAACAACCTACTACCCTTACTGTCTGTAAACGAAAACGTCACACACACACACATTCAAGAACTGATTTTTCATTTCAGTCAATTGAGAGGGTATTGTTTCAGTTTGTTAAAAAGGATCTTGTGCAGCATCATTTTCATATCCGGGATCAACAATTTTCACATAAGAAGAACATGTAATACACTACTCTGACCGTTTAGTCCGGTCTGTGTACCACTTCGTTTTTGTTATGACAAACATTTATAAATATTGCGAACGTGTGAACGAATGAGTGGAAGACAAATAACCACTTCACAACATTTTATGCATTATTTATGTATATATAACTTATCTAAATGTTTCACAAAAATATAAGCAGATCTTTAGCTTGTATAATATTATTAAACACCCAACGTTTTTGAAAGAAAATTGTCATACAGTCAGTTCAAATTGAACAATCGAAGTGTTAACAATGTTTTCAAAAAATCAAATTAATACATTCAAGAGCAAAGCGTTTCATAAATTCAAACAGCAGGTCAATGCCATGAACCATGCTCTATTAGAATTGTCGGTGAAAATTAAACCTGATGAAGATATCATAAGGGAAAGTTCAAGTTACGCCCAAAAAGTGAGTAAATGTTGTAAAAAAGAGTTATATTACGAAAATGTGAGCTAAATTTATGAAATTAACCAAATTCTATGGAACTTTCGTCAGTTATGCGGTTAGGCAGGGAGGGTATTAAGAGGCATAATTGTTCCTCCTAAGACACACTCCAACATGATTCTTCTTAACAATTGGTACTTTATGCATCCAACGATCACAACTCGAAACAACTAGGAAATTCGGAAAAGCGCAATAATTTAAATTTGAACACACAAAATATTGACTAAAATATGTAGATTTTCTGTCACTTATTTGCTGAAATCAACTTCTACAATGTATACTCTGGTAATCAGGCTGAAATCGTTTAAATTATCAAAAATTTATTTTATTATTTGGATCGACGCACTGTTATTTGAATGACGTCAAGGTCAGCTTCGGTGCTAGACAGTGCGTTGTTTGGATTAAAAATTTGGCTGCCCATATTTTCACTTTACTAATAGAAGCATTTTAATCGAACTGACATCATTTTTCGGAAATGATTCGATTTAGTGTGACGCCATTTTATTATATTTTGATAATGCTTAAACCTATTGCAGTTTGTTTTTTAACATTTGTGAGATTTCAAGATTTATTTAAAAAATTTGTAACCGCAATTCCAACCGTATCAGTGGCAGTTTTTCATACGCTCTTGTGTTGTGATATTTTTGGTGTTGTCAGGAAAGTGAGCAGTTTCGTGTAAATTTTAGCTCAAAACAGAGGTACTTTAATTTTATTATTTTATTAAAATTTTATTAATTTCTGGAAAATGTAAGACCGCAATTCCAACGGCGAAAGTCCAAATTACCTTTCTGAAGCATATTCGAATCATTTTATATGACTGCCTAAGAGATACATCGACAGTTTTTGGGTCATTTTTTCGGGTTTTGTGGTATGAAAAAGTACCGATGCCTTCCGATAGAAAATATTTGTTGATATCAGAAAATGCTATTAAAGTTTCGATGCTTTTTAACGTCTGACATACGATTGTCAATGCTAGGAGCAAAGCTATAAGATATAAGTGAAAAACTGCTAATTTATCTTTGAAAAATGATCCTAACGAAGAGTCTAAGAAGTCATGGAATCTTGGTGAAAAAATTATTTGAAGAATCTCTTGGCCAAAAATATCTCATTTAGTTCTATGGGTCTGTCAGTTAAAAACGCCTTAGAAATTAGTGTAGTCGATAACGCAAATTCTATTAAGGAACGTTTAGCGAGCGAGTTCCGACAAACGAGTGATTGGAGGTTGTTGGGTACATCGAAGAAATAATTTTCTGAAGAAGAGACAAAAAATTCCTCCTCGTCCTTCCCCTCCCCACCCCTTCAAAGTTTAAATGCAGAGGTGTCTTTGTCGAATTATTGACAGGGCTGTGTGAAACGGAGAGATACGTGTGATAGCTCATTTTAAAGGTAAAGGTTCAAAGTTTTTTTTTGGTGCAGTTAGATTTTCCGAATTTTCCAAATCGTTTAAGACTTTTCCGACTTTTCTTCAAATTGATGTTTTAAATTTAAGGTTAAAGTTAAATAATTTCTTAAATATGTTCCGAAGTAAAAAAAAAAATTTGGTAATATTGTTCTGTATATCATTTGCTACAATTTTGCCGAAGAAAGTAAAATTGTATTTTACAAAATGTAGGCGCCATATTAATTTTGCACGAAAAAATTCCATGGTTTCGCATAGGATTTTTAGACAAATTAGTGGCATATTTTTGGTCGAGACAATCTTAAAATCATTTATTTACACCATGATCTAAAATTGTAAATTTTCACAAAAATGAGCCGTCATTGCTTCATGGTAAAAAACTGATTTTACGAATGTTACAATTCAAAAATTTGTCAGAGGATTCTTTTGAAAAACCACCTACCGAAATCGGATCAATTTCGTCTGGAATGTTAGTGATCGTGATCGAAAATTTTCTAGTAGTGGGATGTGGGTATACGAACACTTTGAATGTCAAAATTTCATATGCACACGATCACAAACGCGGCATATGAGACATTGATGGAAAGCTTGGATAGCGTATACGTTACAGAGACCATGTTAAGTTGCACATTAATAGCCATTACTATCGGCACAGACCTGCCATAGCTTTTTACTCCTTTCACCAAACTTGGAACTTTATCATTTTTTTCTGACATATGTTAGTATATGTTTATCTAACCAGGCATGCCCTGAAAGTACTTGACACTCACAACCAATTTGCAAATTGTTAACGGTCGTAAAATGAGTCCAAAAAATACCCAGGTATCGGCACTTTTGAAGACCTGCTACCAGCAAGCAATTTTGGCTAGAGACTATCTGTAGTCTGTTTTGAATTCCTGAGGCCACGGCCTTTCAAACGCTATATATATCCATCTCAGACGAAACGGGGTCCAATTTCGGTAGGTGGTATTTCAAAAGAATCCTTCTCACTAAATTCTATGACCTTTCCGAAAAATGATTCCACACTGACCGAAATTTCCTACGTGCATTCGTGCATTTGTGCCCCTGTTAAAAAGTGTGGAAAGGAAGTTATACAGCGGGCTCGAATATAATACGTGCTTTGACAGAGATTTAAAAATAAGAATTTTATTGAAGCCTAAATTTGCAATTTGCAATATCCGAAGGGTCTTAAAAAACCGTAATACTGACAATTACAGATAGCAAAACAATCAAATTCTATAAGAGTGACACTCAGCCACACCTAAAAACTTTTCAGAAAAATTTAGCTTACATTTTCGAAATTTTACGAAAAAAATTTCTTTAAAACCAATTTAAATTTTAAACAGATCGCCGAGATATTGAAAGTGAAAAGCGTCTACAAAATCGACCGATTTTTCTTTGCCGGAAGTTTCGGGAAAAGAACGAACACTATCCAATCGGATGTTGATTGCGTTTACTTCATCAACGGCCACCTGCCTCCATTTGAAGGAATTTTAAGGGAATTTTACGATATTTGCAATCAGGCTTCAGTAAAAAAATCGTTCAACTCGTTCGAAATCAACCTGAATAAAAAATCGATCAATTTTGAGATTAATGGCCGCGAAATGGTTTTAGCCACTAACTTCGCGATGGATTTCAAGAAGCATCGTTCGAAACGTCATCATCAGCAAATGGGAGTGCTTGAACAAATCAAGCTAAATCCAGCCAAAAATTGTTACCAGTACAGCAGTGCACTAGCTGAATCTACGCTTTTTTTCATGAAATCACGAGTAAGTTTTGCCAACGAGATGGCACGCATTTCCAAGTGTTGGTTCCAAGCGATCGGAAGAGACTTCCATATTTCTGGAGCAAGCACTTTCATCGAATTGGTGGCCGTGTATGCTGCCCGAAAAAACATGCCATACTTAAAGGCGTTCATTCGTTTTCTGGAGGAGCTCATGAACTTTGAAAAACTAGACGTATCCTTCAATAGTTTCCGTGCCATTTCCAAGGATCATAAACTCGCTAATCATGCATTGCCTCGGGTCATCGATCCAGTAAATCCGTACCACAATTTCGCTGGATATTGGTGTGATAAAGTCGATGACATTCAAGCTCTAAAAAGAAGTGCTGCTTTTACAATGGAACGAATCCAGCAGTTAGTTCTGGATCAGCGCGTCACTGATAATGAAGATTTGGTTAAGAGTCTTCTTCATCAACCAAATCGCGTCTAAGGCGTTACATTTTGTAGCGTTCAGAATGTGAACATTGTGCCTTCAGAAAGTGGATAATGTGCCTTCAAACTGAAGAATGCACTTACATCTCCACAGCATTAAGTCAAGGCTGCATACTACTTGCATTCCTTGATTAGATTATTGATAGAATTGTGTCAGCCAAATGGGGAACTACAAACCAGCTGAGAAAGCAGTTTGGAACCGATTCCCAAGACCTACTCCAACGTTCTCATCGTGGCTACGCTGGAAATACTAACAAGTTACTAGTCGGTGCAATTATCGTAAGGTAACACTGCTCATTATGACTATTACTATATGGTTCACAGCTAACTGGAGAGGTCGTTATGAAATGTTGCAACGAGTTTTTTCACAACGAAAACTCAACTGCATGAAACTTAAACGAAAAGTGCTACAGTTTTTAACATGCAAAAGTATCGACATATTATACATTTCATATTTTCCTTACTTCTCTCATTTCTCCATATACTCGTTATGGAGAAATGAGAGAAGTTGGAGAAATAAGAAATGTATAATATGTCGATACTTTTGAATGTTAAAAACTGTAATTGATTTTCCAAGGGATAGTCGAATACTGTTCCGGGAATATGTTGTATGGGATGGCTGCTGTATCATCCGTAAAGCTGCTGGTCTTCGGAGATAAATGTCAACTTGTATTTCACTCACCTGGTTTAAATTTGATATTGAACGTCAGTATCAGCGAGTACTACAGCAAATTCAACGTGTTACATTAATATGTCAAGAACGAATTAAAAGAGAAATCGATGTTTTAGAATTTATTATTTTAGGTTCTTTTAGGTTCTTTACATTCAACCTACAATAAATGCGAATCATTTTTACAAATTTATCTTTCCATTTAATCTAATTTAAGGACGTGGAAGCGGTTTACAAATTGTTTCGTGAAATTAATTTGGACATACCTGGTAAGTGTATCTTTATGATTTGAAGTATTTTCTTTTGTTTCTAATCTCCTTATTCTTACCAACGTTCAACGAAAAACTATTAAAAAATCAATGTGCGGTTTCGACTTTTGTTCATTTAAAAAACAATCAAACCTTCGATCGTTTTCAAAGTTCTTTGAACAGACGGTCTGGAAGTAGCGTTAAAGGAAAGATTACATTCGACTTATAAATCAAACGTATACAGAGCAGAGCTGAGCTGAGGACCTATTTTAAGGAATTAAATTTTTAACATTCCCAAAAATGCCCGATAATTCGAAAATTTTGTTCCTTTTTGTTAAAATGTTTAAAAATATGATACGAAGTTAGTAGGTTGGCTCGTGGACATCAACAACTTAAAAAATCATAAAACGAACATAGGTATCTTGATAAGGGATCTTTTGAGCAAATATAGTGAAATACGCTTTAAAAATTTAATATTTTTTTAAAAGAATTTAATGTTCTTAAACATCGCCTATGCGCTGTACAAGGTAAAATTTTCATAGGGTTTATTATAGTGAAACATTTTTACAGTAAGTGTTGAATTCAATTACAGTTACCCCTTAAATTCAAATTCAAATTCGACATTGCGTTGGCTAAAATTTAATGTATGTTTGCAAGGACATTTGAAACCGGAACTTAGTACAAGTAAAAATGTTTCTTTCTCAGAATTGAATTTAGAAAAAATCCTTGAGCACAAATTTTCCAACTTTTACGATTTGCAAATGGAGACTTTAAGCTTTCACAAACGGGAGGTATATATTAGTGGTGTAATTATCGACTCTATTTCTACTTTTGATCTAACAATTTTTAAGACATCGAAGCGAAATCTTTTACTTCATTTCTCATTTCGACAGTTGATTTATAGTGTCAGTCAACGCATAGTTCTTTGACCAAATGTTCAGTTCGTTTTCGAACATTTAAAAAATGTCTTTTAAACATGGTTATTGCAAAATGCTGAATTAATTTTTTGGTTCGTAATTTCGATACAAAAATAAAAATTTCTTGAAGGCAACACAATCACCAGATTTAGTTCAACATCACCAATAATTGTCCAAATTAATTCAGAAAAATTGCATTGCAATCGCTCGCCCAAAGTTTACAACTTCCATCGACAACACTTAATTTTTCTGTTTAACATTGAAATTTACGGAAATTCCGAATCGATTCAGTTTTGTCAATTTCCAATATCCGAAACAAGTATTCTATTCTTACATGATATATTATACGAATGATCAGTACATTTACACATACAGTTATCACTATCACAGATAAATAATCAAATTAAATATTTCAACAAAAGATAAGGAAAAACATGTCGCGTTTTCCGTAAGTTTATAAAAGAAAAATGAACCATTCACAAACGGCAAACGTATCGCCATATAATCAGTAGTATTGTCAGTGTTTGATATAAAATCTGTTACTTCATTTACCTTAACATTTTACGTTTGGCTATAATAAAGAAGCGGTAGCCAATCACTCATTTTCACGTCATTTTATTTTCGATAATAGGTGCCGTTTCTGAATGGTTTTTCTCCAAATAAAAAATGAACGGGTTTGTTTCACAGGAATTTCACAACGTCTACGTGCCTTATACATAATTATTGATCCAGTCTATTCAGTATAGATATATGAGTCGATCGCACCCGATATTCATCGAAGAATGATAAATTTAAACAAAGACAGTGGACTGCCATGCTCGCACAGCAAAGACTCAGCCTGTACCGTTGTACTGAAGAGGAATAGATATGTTCTGTTCATATTTCCCCCTCTATCATTTATTATGGACTACAAAAGATTTTGTGAGTTGTGATACCAAAGTTTGTTAAAAAAGTCAACAAAAGTTATCGAATTGCATCTTCAATTTAGGAATGTAGTCCTCAATTTGGTAAGTATAAACTGAGGAACTGTTCGATGATCTTAGATTTGGCCATCACATCGAATCCACAATAAATTGTCCTGACACGGGCTGATTTTCCCTGTATCAATTGCTTGTCCATCACTCATTAATTAATACTAAACACAATTTTGGTCGTCAGTTGTCGTTATTGTAGTGCCGAACGAAACGTAATAACGACATTTCACCGAAAAACGAATCAGAAACCGATGACTTCGCCCAGTTTCCGGTAGTCAGCTATTCCGAAAATTCCACTTTCGTTTCGGTACAAAGCATTAATGATCGAACCACGATTCGAATATCGCTCCATAACGTGTCCTCTCTTTTCAAGCTCGCTGATTATACTCTGCAATCAAAGTAAATGAACTATGTTATTGCGCTGTAGCGGATGGATTGCAGGAATTTAAAAAAATCTATTAAGTGTCCTCAGGACGAGTTAATTTAAACGTTAAAAAATCTGTTTGACATCGATCAACAAAAGTTACATTTACCGCTTAATTTCATAAAAATTATTTACCGAATGGATTCAGGCTTTAATCGCACTAACCTGTTCATTCCCGTATTCATATTCTAGAATCATTGGTATCAATTGGTGATGTAATCTCGGTGCATCGATTGCTTGTTTTATATCTTCTCCCATCCATAGTATCCGAACCAATGCCTAAGCAATTTCGATCAAATTAAATTGCTCCAAAATTCATAATTAGCAAATATTTTCGTGTTCACTTACATTTACAACGGATGATATGATTTTAGCGCCACCAGCTGCTCCGATTACGATTTTTACCTTTCCCAAATTATCGGTGATAATTATCGGTGTCATAGACGTTACGGCTTGTTTTAAAGGCTGAATGTAATTGAATGGCGACGGGGGCAAATTGAAATAATTCGATTGTTGCGGATAGGAAAAGTCATCCATTCCACTGTTGAATATGATGCCAGATCGACTGCCGACTAATCCTGAACCGAAACTGAAATGTAAACGATTTGTTAGCTGGAGTTCCTACAGTCGATACTTTAGCCGAAATCGTTTTTCTTACTAATAATTTATGGAACTAGTCACCGACACTGCATCACCGTTCGGTGCTATGATGGACAGATGTGATGTGCCGAAATTTATTTTGATGGAAAATTTTGGATTGTAAAATTGCGAATGATATGTTTGTTCATCGTTGACAAATTTGCTGAGTCTGTCGGTTGTTTCGACGGATGTTAAATACGAAATTATCTGAAAGTTTTCGCTAAAAAAACGGAACCAAAATGGAATCAAAATGAAAAACTTTACCGAACGAGTATCTTCGAACAGAGGATCGCTTAATCTCGGTCGTTGAGCAAACGCAAATTTTAAAGCTTCAATAATTCGATGATAGATGACGGCCTTATTTCGATAATCCTTGGTTATTTTGCATTTTCGCAATATGCTCAATGCGAAGGAAACTATTAATCCACTTGATGGGGGTGGTGTAACGTGCAAGGTCTCATTGTCGGTAAGTTTGATTGGTATCGATTCGTTTATAAGAATTCTGTTGAAAAAATGTTGTTAACGAATCAGAACGATCGTAAATATATAGCGGCCAGTCTCTTGATCGGAATTAAGTTCTAGCAATCTTAGTGTAGTTTTCGGTAAAATTTTGACAAAATAGAAACATTTCAATTACTTGTACAACTCCAGGTCCCTTCTCGTAATGATGCTTCCCATTTCTCTCAGATCGGCCACAATATGTTCAGCTAATTGTCCGGTATAAAAATCCTTGCCACCATTTTTCGCCAACAGTCGATAAGTTAAACATAAACTCTGCGGTGGTTTCACTATAGATCCTGGCTTCCTTGGCATATAGCCAGTATCAGGGTTCAAGAACATTTCACTGAAATTGAATAAACATTCAGACTTCGTTGGATCTTTTTGATTTTCTGCAAGAAGTTACCGATAGTATGGAATGTCCTTGATAGCAGTATGCAAACGAAAAGAGTCGGCCATATGTTTGGACAGAACGAATCCATTTTCACAGAGTTTGATCGTTGGTTCAATTAGTTCGTGCCATTTCATAACGGAAAATCGTTTATGTAGCTCCCAATAGCCGAGTACCTCTCCAGGTATAGCGATCGACAGAGGGCCAGTAAACACTTAAATTTTTAAGAATTTATTTTGATCTTCCGAATATTTCGATGGCCTAGAAGTATAGTTTCTTACTTTTGTTCTGCTCCGACTTGTGCGCGTTGTACGATTCGTTTCTAGCCAGTATCGGTGATCGTTCTCTAGCATTTATTGTGTACGCTTTTCCTTCTTTTTCGATGAAAAGATTCATCAGAAAGCCGCCACCTAGACCCATTGACTGCATCGACGTCAATCCTAAGCAGAACATCGCAGAAATGGTTGCATCGATTACACTTCCATTTTTCTGCATTATCGATCTGAAATAGTGAAATTAAAATTGACTTTTTTCAGTCGACATTCTTTCGTTAGCAGTTTTCCATATTTTTTTTCTTTGCTAAGTATGTGACCTTGAAGATTTAATTGCGTTCAAATTTTCAAATTATTTAAATTTTCAGAAGGCAGATGTTGGCTTTTGTATGTTTGTAAATACAAAAAATGCTAAACTTATAAATGACTCACGGCGCCAATAATTTAAACAATTTTGTTTATTCAAAGCCTAATATATTTCTGCAAATGAATTTGGGTGTCCTCTATTTTGATTAGATAAATTAACAGAATTGGAGCCCAACGTGAATCTTTAAAGCCAAAAGACTTAAGAAAATTACAATACCAGCTGCATAGTGCTAGTGCATAAAACAATTTTTGAGCCAAACCTCGTTGAATTGCTGAGCTTTAGGAAATAAGGTGAAGTCCAGGCTTTCAAGGAAATTAACTGACCTGACGTGGTCTCTCGCGTATTTTAGTATCAACCCTCAAATACTTACTACGTCGTTTGTGTAAAATTACCCAAATTAATTCTCAAATAATACGTTGCAGACCTTAGCGTTCTTTCGGTGCATATTATGTGTGGATCGAATATACTATAGTTCATGTGAAAAGTTTAAATGAACTCCTTATTCCTGTTAAATCGAGTATAAGGTGCCACCGATATCCGAGGGGAAATAACTTAGATGATTAACACGATTAACCAAATGTTAATCAAGTGATAAACTATGTTAACCATCGTAAGTTAGTTGCTATATCCAAAGCGTGCTATTATGAAAGAAAGGAACGTGTACCCCAAAACTTTATTCTCTTACTTTCTGTTTGTCTTGAGATTTAATTCTTTATCGTATAAATCTCTGAGTATTCAAGCCATAGGCTGTTCGATTCCGCACATATTCAGAATTCGATTCCGTATTCTGAATATCATTTTCTAATTAAGACAGGGATATGATACAGACAGACTAGTTTCAGTTATTGAGATATCTATATAGCACACCAATTGATGCATAAATCGTATATGAATTAGCGAATCGGATTGATTGAAATTTCTCTGGGTGTATAAGTAAAAATGAAGTTCATTTCGATTATAAAAATTCTGCACTATCGCTTTGCGCCACTTTCTCCACTGGCCTAAGAACTAGTCCAATTTTCTTTGTTTCGGAATAATTAAATATATAAATCGCTAGCATGCCGAAAACTTATTTCTGTTCGTGAACACAACTATAAAGAATCTGAATATGTATACAATGAAATCAGAAAAAGGCGATCAGAGGTCGCCTTCAATGTTGTACCGAGTTTAATACAGAAACAAAATGTGAAAAATGGTTTAATATGGTGTGATACATGAGTGAATCGACAAATGCAACAATTTTGCCCTTTCTTATAGAGGTTAACGAATAATATAAATGCACAAAAATGATTGTGCTCAGTGAATTGTTCAAGTTGAAATTTAAATCATATTGAGCGTAATATAAGTAAGAGACTGTACCGGACAGTGGAATGCATTGCATAGATAAGTGGATACAAAGTAACTACAAAATTAAACTAAACGAAAACAATAACATTATTATATTTTGACGCGTTTAAAACTGATTAAAAACAATTTTATAAAATTATACTGAATCAGCAGTGAGAGAAATATAATCTGCATGCTAATCCAAATATATATATAAACAAAAAGTTAAGCGATAAACTATGGGTACTATATTATTGTCGAACAAAATACTAAAATGAAAAGTTTCCTTTTGTATTAATTGCTTGAGTATTATATAAACTCCTGACATCATCGGAAAATGCTGTCGCGATATTTAAATTTCAATTAATTTCTGACTGCGTTATATGGATGGATTATGCATAAATTATGCCTTCATTCATCACTCATATTCTACTATAATATTCACGAACCGGAAATGCTGTAGACCGCAATAATTTTAGATTTTGAACGAAAATAGAATTGCAACAACTGAGAGGTTGTACCAAGCCTAGTTACCAGGTGCAGCCTGGCCCTATGGGCGTTTGGGCGATGCCCGAAAGGCCTTTTGAATTTTGTATGGATAAATCGCATTGATAAGTCCTTCTTCTTCATACAATGTCCGAAGGGCTTTTTCGAGAAGTAAATTAAGTGAAATTTTTCGTGGGTAGATTTCACTAAATTCAAGTGCATTAGGCGAAAAACGATCGTATCGACTTACGAAGAACAATAATTGTCTACCACTCAATTCCACTTAAAAGGCTGAACAAAGGAACAATGAAAGAAACGTGTCGTCTGCTGATTTATACTTATCGAAAAATATTCAGTGCAAGACTCTAGAGAAGATCGAAAACCCTCTCAATATTCAGATTGCTACAATGTCATTTGAATGTGTTGATGAATTCAATTTTTATTCACCGAAACCTTGGATCCGTACGATAATTTAGTTACTCTACAACGCACAGCGAGAAATACAATCGGGAATCAAGGAAATTTTGAAAAAATTTACATAACAAACCAGTTGCGTTTGATACAAAATCTTTTACTTTATATGTTTAAGCATTTTTCTATTCACAGCCAAAGCTTGCAACACAAACAAGACCTTTGTTTTCGTTAAAATTATTTAGCCAAATTTTCCATAATCAAATTAATTGAAACAGTAAATTTCTAGTGTCAATTAAAGTAGATAGCAGACAAATCGCACGTGAAAAATAACACAACATCCACTCAACGAATGAAAACAAAAAGCCGGTTACGTAATATTTGTTTATTTATTCCTTTGTCTAGCTCTGATTAAATCACTCAGTTAATTTTATCAAAACAAGCTCTAACACTAACAAGTGAATCATTCGAATATCGTTCAAGGATCTGTCTACCAACTATAAATCCTTGTATTGTACTATGAGTGCCATTGATTGATCTAAGTTAAATTATTAAGATATGTTTATGTTCAAGATACAGAGCGCGCGTAGGCAATGCACTTATTCTCCCATCTAAGTTAGAGGCTATCTTTAGCGAAGCGGTTGTTTATGAATTTAAAAAAATGTTTTTCATGTTCCACATTAATATATACCGAAATGTGTACGTGTTACTTTTCACATATGCATACAAGTTAGTGTAACCCATCAAAACACAGATGGGCTATCAAATATTTATCGATAAAATGATGACTAGAATGTATATAATATAAGGTGAGTACCTATCTATCCACAAGGTACCTGTATTTCGTGTTTATTTTTATCAGTATTATTGAAAGTGCGACTAATTTAATGAAGCAGAAAAAAAGTATTGAAAAATGTAAACAAATTACTGGAACAAGATAATGTCAGCAATGTATTTTTGGGACAAAAAAATATTTTTTTTTTATTTTAACAGGTGGTTTCATTGAAGTCGGAGGAAACTTACTTTTGTTTAAGCATTCCGTATAAATTAATTGGAATATGAATCATATGACTCATAGCTGTATGTATCTCCTGAGAAAAATAAAAATTAATTGTGAAATTGATAACAAAGCAACGAAACATTTTACTGGAATATTCTCCGATCGACAATTTTTGAAACAAAAAAATAATCGAGAAGGTTATGAACATTGGAATTGAAGATGTGATCATTTGTAGATTGAGCTTATCTCAATTATTATTTTTTTTTACTGCAGTTGGTAAAACACGCCGATTTCATTTCATTTGGTTAAAATACAATTTCCTTGCACTGTAATAAAACGGATAAATAATGAGCTCTTAAGTCCAAGTGTCGTCTGCTTTGTTACACGTGCAGTACACGCACATAACGCAGAGTAGTCCTCATTCATGAAACAAAGTTGAGATAATTCCATTTTTCAAATATTTGTTGATTAACGGACAGCGGATTTTCAGTGTACAGCATAAATTACATTCACACTTCAAGCAACTCGTTTATATTTAAAATTTAGTCATCCGTTGTCTACAACGATGAAAAAAAGCGATGACTCTTAACAAATTTCTTATATCAAAATTAATGTTAAAACGAATGAAGTAAAAGACTTTATAACGAACAAGATACGATCTAAACTGCGTCTTAGATATTATCAGTTATTATCGTCAGTAAGTTTTAATAGATTCTGATTAATGCTGTTCCTTTTGTTTGTAAGAAGTAAAGTTAAGGAAGCCTTAAACCAAGACGCTGCTATACAAAAAAATGTTAGCTCGTCACAATATCAAAGAATGCAATCGGCAAGCACATAAATGACTCATATATCAATTTAATTTTCTATTTAATATTCCGTAGAATTTTTTTTATTTGTCACGATTACAGTCAGAGGCAGTGACATTTCAGCTTGTATTTGTTTCAGCTGTTTCCAGCTGATATACACATACAATCAAAGCTGCTGAAAAAGAACTAAAGAAAATGCATGCTGAAATTTCACAGCCTATAACAGTAAATTCTAAAAAAATCCATTGAGTGGCCTGGAACAAATCCGAAGTATTTGCGTGTTTTCGTGTGGAGCATGTCTACGTTATAGTTGTAAAGACTACAGGCTAGTCGGGAGTTATTATTTTGTTTTTATTCATCCTGTATGTGGCAGGTCGATATTTCGACTAACTTCGCAAATAGAATCGTTTCGTTATTCAAAGTGATTCAAAACGGCCGACCCGATCCGAAAACTGAATGCGTTTTTGTACATTACTCAAGTCTCTCAACCAGAATATGAAAAAAAAATTGGAGATGACATCCCATTATTTTCAAACCTAACGTGAACCAGTTGACAAGACTTTTTAAACCTTTTAGAAACGGCTTATTATCTATTCAATAGTATTGTATACATATTTGGTGAGTTCAAGTGTAATCTATAATCAATTGAAGTAAAAGATCTTTCATCAAACATTATTCCTTTATGGAATTTTTACATTTTAAACAAAAGAAGAAGACTTTCGAACATCTCCTTCGTAATTCTCTCTATACTTATTAAGTAACTGACTATTTCGTGCTTCACGAACGAAAATGAGGTCAATTTTAAAGTTTTTTTTTTCTAGAGTTTTCGTCCAGAACGACGTGAATTTATCTAAAATGAATCATCTAAGACACATACGTAAATAACCATTGTAAAGGGCATGTTCATCTTCAACAAGATCTTTTACATCCAGTCACAGACGGAGAAGTCGGAACCATTTATATTATTCAAAGAAAAAGGTAAATCTTCTAAATAATGCGAACGTTTCGTTTACATAAAAACATCTGTCCGCTCATAAAGTTTGTCGATCATTGTCTTTGTTCTACACGTTCTAAAATGTAGGCCAACATATTCGTCTTAATTTAAAAAAAATCCTTAGGAAAATCATCGATTGGTGTAGAGAGTTCGTGAAAAAAAATAAAATGATGAAATTCAGGCATCAGTCATTTTTACCGCGACGTGGATGGTTGCGATAAGACAACACAAGGAAAATAACGAACTAAAAAGTTAATAACAAAAACAAAAACAAATATTGAACGATAAGAAAATTTGTTCAGACTTTTTTTTTGTATTTTCAATGATATACGCGGTCTTAAGGTACATATAGATTCGTAGGTATACAAAATATAACGAATCGATTACATAGAACCGAATGTTATATGGATGTGTGTATTATATGCGGTTCCCACTCTCTTGTGTAGTGTATCATCAAAAATTGCCGAGTGCGATATTCGAACACATACACATCGTCGGACAGATGTGTTAGGCTGTGTTTATTGCCCAGAATATAAATAACTGCGCACAAGGTTCTTTAACATTCAGTTATCGAATAAAACTTGATACATACAGGCTGTTTTCTACATAAAGTGTTGGAAAAATAATAATTTTTTTCTTTCTCAAATACAAATAAAAACCAGAATATTGCGCAGTATAAAAAAAGAGAAAATTTGATTTTGTAATTCTTGTGTTCAAAATATATAATATTAGCAGAAGATACGTTTGACTACGTGTACATTGAATTATTCCGAGTGGTGAAAAAAAAAACTTTTTCTTCGTTAAACAAAGCCAAATAAAAGGAAAAATTAGTAAAATGTCGACTGAACAACAATTCGATGAATACGAGGAATACAACTTGGGTGACCATGACAAGCACATCTTTTGTGGCCATAGCGGAAAACAAAGAACAAAGAAGGAAGCTAGCACCCATACAAATCATACCGATCCGAGTGGACATTCCAGAAAGATTTTAACCAAACTCATGAACACGGAAAACAACAAGAAAGAGGGCAAAAAGAACTAATCCGATTGTGATCTTCAGTGCTGTGATATAGAACTACATAAAAATAACAACAAGAAAAGAATATTCTGTGTAAGTTCAATGGTCGTATTTAGCATTTTATTATTTTTAGATATAAACAGAGGGGGCCATACAGAAATAAAAAAAAACTTAAATTTCTATTTTTGGCGAAAATTTAAATGTTTCGTAATTTTTGATTTGGGATCTAATTGACTCGTTTCGTCTTATTTCAGGTATGATTGAACTTCACTCGATTGGATTATAAGAACACACACACACCGTGAAGAACATTATATAAATTATCTAAATAAGTTTACATTTTACTCCGATTGCTGTGCGTTTTTGTTTTTGATTTATTGAATTACAAAAGTAACTTTAGTCAAGTAAAGGAAAACTAGTTGCATAAATAAATAATAATAATTACTAGAGGAGTGTGTACTAAACATTGTTGTTAAACTTAAAAAAATCAATCAAACAAAACCTAAACTTGCTTCATTACTACAATTAATTCATCTCTATTTAAGGTATTAATTATTGTCGTTCGAATCATTTAGAATTATTATGAAAATCTCGTGTTCTGAATCAATAATTTGAATAAAAACAAAAAAAAAATGTTTAAATGGAAAAATCATCTGAAAATATCTCTCTTTCTTTCTGCCAATAATCTCACTATACCTCTCGTCTTTTCGCCGATAGATCAATACAATAAAAAAAGAGAACAGAAATTAATTGATATGTCGAGCGTCGGAGTAGAGACAATGACAAGGTTATTCACATCTTTATTTTATGGGTTTTTAATCAAACTATTTATTATTCAAACAATCAGTTTGATATCCGGCCTGTGTGAAATCCATTATTGTATTTCTCTCATACCATTTGTTCTGCGCTCTCTAAGAAGCTAATATAATGCGAGCTAATGTAAATATCAACGCAACAATCGACAAAACATTGTTTTTGAGAAGAAGAAAAAAATATCTGAAACCGGCTTCTGCAAGTTTTTTTTTTTCATATTCAAAAATGTTGGTCTTTTTTTGTGCGATTATTTATATACTGCGAACAATTTATTATCAACATTCAACATTGCGAATTTAGAGCTGAGTTCACGGCAACGAGTAACCGTACATTTATAACGTGTGCTCTCATATATCTAATGGCAACACCGCAGAAAGTACATAACATGTATATTAGAGTACCTTTTAATGTACAGAAAGCAGTGCGCGGCAATGGTAATGCAAATCATTGAAATTTGCATTTAAATTCATATGCCGAAGGGGATGATATGAAGGCCTATAAATGCATGACTGGTTTGTTCAAAAAGAAAAATGAATTTTAAATGGGAAATTGACTGTGCTCATCTTGATTTTCACAAATACGAATATGTGTAGAATGGTTGGACTGGGTGAAGAAGATTTAATCTTTCACACTAAAGACGGCAAGTATATTATCAGTATGTTCATCACAATGGATGGACAGTAAATGGACTGTTCTTCAGATGTCTACACTACTGGTTTCATTATAAAGAAGTTTTGAAAAAGAAATGTTTCATAGCTTGAATGGCTAATGTCTTACATTATAAAATTATCGAAAAAATTTAGAGTTTTACCAAAGCACTGTCAAGCGACAGTGCGTTGGTTTTACCCAATAACCTTTGTTACCAAAATCAGTCACAAACCTACATAATGTTAGCTACTGACCACAGTAATCAGGGAAAACAGGATCGACAGTTAGGGCTCAACATTTTACCAAAATATATAGTTTTCAACCCAATTTCGTTCATCCATCGTAAGACTTTCCGAAACTGATTTGTTCAAAGACCTACAAAGATTTAAATAGCATTTTTCAGAACTAGTCGTTCAGGACTCGCTTTCGACGTGTCCTGAAAAACTCCGCTTTCATCACGAATTACAAACAACGTTTTGTGTGCCGTAAGGATCATAAAGATACGGAACATACAAACAATAGCAAAGAAATCACTCTACAACAATTTCCCTTTTATTTGTAAGACCCGATTGCAACCGGAAAACTTGGGTTTAGTGCTGAAAAAATCAACATTACAATACTTGTAACACAAAATACTATTCTGCAACGGCGCTGCGAAAAGTGAACTTTCTCACGCCCTGTTTGGGTGACGTAGGAAGGGTCTTTTTTAGGTCTTTTTTCTTTTAGAAAAAAACCCTATTGTGGACACTACATCTGTCCGTCCGTCTGTCTGTCTGTCCATGTGTCTGTGTCACAAATCAAAAATGAGACGATAACAGCAATGATTCAAAATTGCAATGCTACTATGAGCAAATCAACACCAGGCAAATAATAATTATTTGTTATCTGATAACCAAATTGCTCATAGTTGGCATTGCAATTCGAAAATTTGATAGTTGGTAGTTGGACTACCACGATGATAGTTGACAACCGAATGAATTACCAGCGAGATGTTTACGATTCGAGAGCTTCGCACAGACTGATGCACTTATTCTGCCTGCTTCTCTATTTATAACTTGAGAATTTGGTAGTTGTTATCTCGAGAAGTGAGAAAATTGAGAGAAAGAAAAAAGACCTCACTAGGCTTATAGCCGGTCTATTCTTGTTTTACTGGTTCACTGGTGGCTTCACTGTTTGTCACTAGTAATGTAAAGTAACACCACGAAAATAATAATAAATAATAATCGAACCAAATTGTTTGAACGCGATACTAAATTTTTCTATTTACGCTATGACTATAAATGGTTCAAAAGTTTGCATTTCAAAAGTTCACTTTTCACAGTTGGTTGTAGAAACGTTGTATGCAACACGTTGAGAAATGGGGGTTTTTCGTCAAACGATGTGACATCTATTGAGGAAAACAACCCCATTTCGCAACTTAATGCATAAACTATTATTACGCAGCTGAGCTGAGAAAAGTAAACTTTTTCATGAATGGTTTAGATAACGTATGAAGGGTCTTTTTTCACTGCTTCAATGGAAGATATACTTTTTGTCACTAGCTACAAAAAGAAGTAACCAATAAATTTATCGATAAAAAGAGGAATTTATGAATTTCAATACAACCGAAGAGTTGAATTGCAGACATATAACATCTAACCATAACTATTTAACTAAATCAATACCCTCTCTATCAACCTAACTATACATTTAATAAGCTGGTAAAAACGCAACGCAGCCTTGTAAAATTAGAAATTAGTCGAAAATTTGCTAGAAAGGGTATTGACTAAATTATTTGAAGAAAAAGGCCATTATCAACAAAATCGTGTGAATTATTCAAGGAATTATTGCAGAACCGGCGCAAAACTAAATTTTTCGATGTATACACTATTACACTATGCCAGCGATTGACTACTTCGAAAGGGTTTTTATGATTACAGCAATTGAATAACTACTTGTTGCATAAATAACTGATAAATCCTCGCTTTCTCAGACTCGTGAAACACCTAGCATACCATTTTCTTTCTTCTGGAGAGTGTTAAAAAATTGCTAAATTTTAACTTCCTCAAGTGATTTTTTAAAATTTCTTTGTAAAACTCTTGCATCAAAACAAATAAGGGTTCAACCGACTCGATAATTGTACTGACAGATTAGAGGCCCAATATAATTTGCAGACAAATTTGCTAATTTTTTCCTAATGGTTCCCAGTTTTCAGCAGTAAAATTTTTATTTTAATAAAATTTTCAATTAAATTTTCGACTCACCGTCCTATTGAACTGCACTCCTCGGAATCCGTATTTATGGCCGCATTTTTAAATCGACGTACATTTACCGATGACGGTGGCAGCGGTATCTCCGGATTGGGTGGAAAAAGTTTAGCTTTGGCCGTGCGCTCAGCAATAAAATGTTTATCGAAATTTATGTAAATGAGCAGCATCACGAATGCAGTTGCCGAAAATAATGCAAATGCAGCGAATTTCTTGTGCACCATATGCATAAAGAGACTGAAAAAGTTGTTGCGGATTTTAATTTTCGAATTTTATTTTAGATTTCAATCAGCATTATTATATGCATCAGACTGGGTTTGGGGGAGGTTTGCATATAATGTGTATGTGGAGGCTGTAGACTTACTTGGAAAATTTATGATTGCAACGATGGCTAATTGAATAATCTTCGTGGTAGTTTTGATAGAAATCATTCCTTCTGAAGTATCTGTCGTCTGCTAGGCCCCTGTATCTACTTTCTTTCGACCGATTTCTCATGGTTAGACCAAAAACTTAGATTTTATTATTTTGAGCTTTCCGACGGAGATAAAACACTGACAGCTCGTTGTTTATAAATTGAAGACATGCGCGGATATGTACTAAAAGCATACGCAAGGGTAGAAATTTTCATAACAAGTGGATTTGAACAGGGTGCATAATATACGTTCAGAACAGAGATTGGTAATAGCCAACATGTGTTGGTGAATGGAGCGAAAACAATTTTATGTTACCAGCGCTAAGCTACCAGCGAGTCTTGCGATGGTGCTTTATTTTCGTTTAAATTTTACAAAAAATACAGAAACACTTTTCACATCTCTAGGTCAAAGAAATGATAAAAAAAGTAGAAATTCTCAACTATGAACAGCGATTCCTGGAGAGATCGCCCATATCAAAATAATTTTCGTAATATCGCATCACCACAATTGGTTGGGCGATAATTTGATCGATCTTTGCACGTTTTGTGACATTCGGTTCCAACATCATATCTGATAATGTCATCAAATCTCGAGTGTAACTCTTACGTTCATAGTCAATCGTCTGATAAATGGATCTCGATGATAATTGATACAATTCGTCGATGTCATAAATCCGATGGAACGGATGATGCAGCATGCACAGTTCGTAGAAAATGCAGCCCAGCGACCAAACATCGGATGCGAAGGTGTACTTGGTTTTATCGAACAGAGCTTCAGGTGCTGTATACAATGGAGTGCTGTGACCTGTAGCAGAGATGAGATATTGTCTATTTTGTCACTGAAATAGAGGACATGGTAGTCTTACAGAGCGCATCGTCTTCGATTGAATACTCAACACACTTGGAAACACCAAAATCGCTAATCTTGATTCGACCATCACTGCCAATCAAAATGTTCTCACTTTTCAAGTCGCCGTGTACGACACATTTCATCTTTAGATATTCCAAAGCCAGTAAAATATCGCACAAATATTTCAGAATTTCCTAGAATTTTCATTTAAAATTAATTCAACTGATGGATCCACACCGCATTTTAAACGGACCTCTTGACTAAATCTTTTCCGCTGATGATTGTATTCGTCAATTAATTGCAACAGCGTGCCGTTCGGTATGTATTCCGTTACGATGAACCAAAATTTTTTCGAATGGAAATATTCCAGCATTTTCATAATCCGAGGATGTTTCAGGTGCTTCAATACATGCACTTCCCGTCTTATCAATGCAATGTGATTGTAATGTCGCAATTCATTTTTTTCTCGAATTTCGATAGCTTTGACACAGCATTGTTTGTACTGACTGTTGTCACAAAGGTATACCGTACTGGTGCCGATAAAAGAAATGAGTAAATTCAAGATCGGCGATAAAATCAATTTGAAAAAATTACCCAAAAGTACCTTGTCCTAAACACTTGACTATCTTAAAGTCCATGCTCTCAATTATGTTCGTCATTTTATTGTTAAAAGGTCAAAAGTCAGAAAAATAAATTCTCTAAAGTCAAATTATCCCGACGGTCATTAAAGGAGATGTTTAACATCACAGCGTAGGATTATCACTGAACTGAACAAAGGTCAATGAACTTGCTGATAATTAAAATCTTTAACGAAAGGCTATGTCATCTGTTATCGGCAGCGTCGTTAAAAATGATGGTTATTGCAGAGTAAAATAAACCAGGCAGGAGCGCTTGATTTGACTAGGGACCTGAATTATCTAGTAGCCATAGATTTTGCAAAAAACGGTAATTCAATTTATGTCAGTGTCCATTTGAGTTCATCTTCATATGAACCGCTCCTATCCTGCCTGGTTTATTTTACTATGCCATGGTACAAATTTTTTTGATTCTTTTGAGAATGCGATACGTAACCTTAGACGAATTATATATAGACTGGAAATTACGAACAAAATTACGTAAAAATTGTGTCCCCGACATGAAAAACGAAATATTTGCTAGTGTGAGAATTGGTGGGCAAATTAGCGCGAAGGTTAATTATTAAAAAAATAATAATAAAATATTGGAACGATTACCTTGGGGATGAGGTCGGAACCTCTCAGAGATGGAAGTGTACTTTAAGAAGAGTGATTTATTTCAATGGATTAAAATATTTGCAAAAAGTTTCCGTGAAAAATATTTTCGAATTAGCACAATTTTGACACAATTCATATAAAACACTTGAAAGTTGAGAAATTTTTACTTTTCCTAATATAAGCCACACTCGAAAAAATGCGTCTACACAATATTTTCACAGTAAATTAAAGATAAATTGTCCCGAATATTAAATAAAAACATAGCTAACGCCGACCCGTACAAAACACCTATTCGTATCAAAAGCCTTTACTGTGAAACTCTTCATTTCTTTTACTTCATTCTCTACTGAAAAGCTATTCGCCCTTTAAAATCACTTACATTATCTTTCTTTGCCTTGTTAGCATATACAAATAAATTGCCGGAGGCAATATAGACAGCCCCGTACGAAGTCAACTTTCATAAATTCCTATTGAAACAGCTACATACCGCTATATTTACCTATATTTTCCTATAAATAAACATTTCACAGATGAATATGCTATTATATAGCTCTATATGCCTGTATATAGCTCAATATAGGTGAATATAGATATATATAGATGTCCATATATGGAATGCCTGAGACACCCCACACACATAACAAATTATTTCCATGTTAACAGAAACACTCTAAGTACCATTTTTCCCAATATATATCTCTTTTATTAAAATCCAATATGGCCACCGGCAGCCATTTTGTTAGGAGACCGGAAATTTTGCCGACGCTTTACATTCGTTAATACCTTTCAAACAAAAAAAAATTCATGAAATTCGGTCAAAATTTACTCGAGATATTGTCAAAATACACCACGTTCACTGTACTTCCGAGTAGCCAGATAAGAGCTCACTCCAAGAGACCTAGCTCACGCTCCGGAGAACATAATTTCAAAAACTTTTTTTCCCTGATTGGTACGGTCAATACCTATCTAATAAAGCTAAAACAGACGAAATATGTTGAAATGTGGCCGACCTACAAGCAAAAACTGCTTGCCGTCCTGTGCCTGTTTCACACCAAGGGGTCTAACTCACGAGTCGGTCATCCGATTTCCATTAACTTTTTTTTGTCGATCGGTATTGTCAATACCTTTTATTTGACGTATCAGTTACATGTGTAACGTTTGAATGTCCGGAGATATCTTCGAAAAACCGTAAAGCACTTATTGGGCCACAGCTCGGGAAGGGTCGATCCAAAATCACTCATCTTCGAACTTAGCCTGTCTTTTGACATTACCAAACGGAAAAAAAAAGAATTTTCAAAATCGGATGCATTTTACTCAAGTTATCGTGCAGACGGACAGACGGACATTTTTTTTTTCACTGATTTGGCATCTCTAGACAACCACAATAGGTTTCCCCTTACTCAGGGAGTCCAATTCGACGTGTTACGGACGTATGCGTAAACGCATAAGACCCCAGTACTTCGTACGGGTCTAAACAAAAATTTACATTCGCGATACTGGATTTTCAAAATACTAAACTGACAACTAACAAAAATGTCATCGCCTACATGTGTTGGTCTAAAATTCTACGTAAAATAGTACGAAATATTCATCTTATACAAACTGATGTTGGGGACATAATTTACCGTACGAAATACCACTCTAGGTATGATTTCTCTAAGTACGTAACAGTATTGAAATGTCAAAACAAACGATTGGAGTTGAAGAAACCCAATGAAACTGAGACTAGCATCAGATCAGGGGTGTTTTTGCTTAGACTTTTGCCGGATCTCTGCAACAGTAACGCATATCCGTGTACAGCATTATAAAAGATAAAATTGTCAAATAGACAGAGAGCTTGTTTGCCTAGCGGTCGCTGCGTATCTTATTATGTTTGTTCCAAGGCCATACGAATTGTCGAATTACTGTCAAATTTCATCCATATAGACACAATCACTTTTTAAATACCGAACAACTTTGCCGAAGAAATAAACTTTCATGGCCTCACCTGAGCGCTGATTTGACTAGGGACCTGAATAATCTAGTCGCCCTATATTTTTTGCGTATAAATTTTTTCTATTTATGTCAGTGTTCATTTGAGTTCATTTTCATACAGTGTATTTGGTCCCTCATTTGACTTTTTGAAAATGAACCGCTCCTGCCTGGTTTATTTTACTCTGCCGTGATCTCTATGGATGAAATCGTGAAATCGGCAAGTGAAAATTCTTGAGTACAGTTTTACATACTTGGAACAAACCTATCGTCACACACAATAAATGAAAAATCCAAAATGACGAAAAAAGCTAATGTCACTGGGTATTTCCCCTCAATTTCATTACAAAAATTTAGTAACTAATGTACTTGAATAGGTGGGAAACTTATTGAATTCTGATATGCAATGGCGTTTTCCGCATTTAAGTTACAGGCATACAGTTCTCAATGCAAAGTTAATGATACGAATTTGCAAAAATTATGCAAAAATTACTACTTTCATTTGTTCAAACACCTTGGTTGATTCGAACCTGTTGTTTATGTCCTTGGTAATGATGTGGCGAAGATTTGACAGTCATTGTTACCAACTTGCATATTTTCATTTTGTCTTTCTCTGACATTTTACGTCGACATTTTGGATTATTTGTTTTGTTGATCGCAGTGAAGACTCATTGACGATTTGAACAGTCTGGAACGAATATTTTCTCGCGTTAATCCTGGTAATATCAATATCTAACAATGGCACTTGCTCTACAAAAACGGAATAACGTAAGTAACATTTCATTTCCGGCGTATCATGTACACAAGCTTAGAATACAATTTCTCTGCTGTTGTCTTCGATAAATTTCCGTGATCCGGATGATCACAAACGTTTTCATGAATCGCTTTTTTGGCCTAACTTTAACGACTAAAATCTCTTTCAGATTCGACTACCACCAGAAGTGAATCGAGTCCTTTACATTCGTAACCTGCCCTACAAAATAACATCCGATGAAATTTATGACATCGTTGGCAAATATGGAGCAATACGACAAATAAGAGTGTAAGTGGTATCCAAATATTTACATTTACATGCTCTGCGTCTGCAATTATGTTAGTCCCTGTTTAGGTTGGGCCAGGGGGGCCAGGGATCTCTTATACAATTCAAAGCTGTCTTGCGATAAAAGTGAAAATTTATTGAGAGTTCAAAGAGGCTCGATTGTCGTTCATCATCCAATTTTCTGATAATTTCTTCCATATTTCAGTGGAAATACACCCGAAACTCGCGGAACAGCGTTTGTCGTCTACGAGGACATATTCGATGCGAAAAATGCTTGCGATCATCTATCCGGCTTTAATGTGTGCAACCGCTATCTGGTCGTTTTGTACTATCAATCGAACAAGGCCTTCAAGAAATTGGACGTGGACAAGAAACAGGAAGAATTGAACAACATCAAGAGCAAATACAACATCAGCACAGAGGATTTGAAGAAATGAACGAGTGATTTATGGAACTGTAATTACAAGTCGAATAAAAGTAATAAATTGAACAATGGGCCCACAAAACAAGCGAAATATTTTATTCACGTTAACCACACACAGTAGCTGCTGCTTTGGCGAATGTGTTACAGCTTCTTCTTCGTAATTTTCATAAATAGAACCATAACTGGAAACGAATGAGTTTGCTGTTAGAATGGCGTTGTTCGCTAGTGTAGTCAATCAATTGTACTTACAAATAAATATCATCATAACCATGCCAATCATGATCCACATCCAACATTTCCACGCCCGTTTGGAATGCTCTTGAAGTTTGTCGGCCTCCGTTGCCAATGATGCTAGATTTTTCTCGGATAGATGTGTTGATCTGGTCACAACCTAGAAAATAAATAAATTTTTCTAAAATCGCTGCAATTGACAATGTTTCCTCAACTGCAAGTCTTCCACAAGAACCAGTCATTTATTCTTTGCGCAATAGGATTTCTAGTCCCAGAAACCCCTGAAAACAATTTGTATCAGAGAGTTCTTGTCTCCAAAGGACTTACGTCTTCGAGTATTTTCGAAGACGTCACCACTTAATTATGAAGTAATGTGAGCATTCAACAACGAAGAAATTGGAATCAGAACTGTCCTAGATGCGAACTAGGTCTGAGTTTGAGTCGGGCAATATAAAAGTTGGCAATCGGGTTCAATGAACGCCCGTCGAAATACTTTAACTTATGGTTCTTGTGGAAAGAATGGAATTTCGCATCTTTCCTTTACTATCAGCCAAATTCCAACAATTCCTTTCTGATTTGTACAAAAAAATATTTCTGTTCGACTCACCTCCGTATCCTTCTTAATAATCTTGTTGGCAATTTCCGTTTGTTCCTTCAGATTTCTAGTCAACGACAACATATCTTCGGCGATTTTCTCTTGCATATCACCGTAATACTTCATAGCCTGTCCCATATTATCACTGTTGTTAGTCGAAACTCCGCCGCGCTTCCTCAATCCTGCTTGTAAATCATTTTGTGTGTCCAGCAGTTCCTTTCTCATTTGGCTGTGATAATGTTCGTTTTGTATTTGATTGATTTCCTTCAGCACACCGTCTCCACCGGCAACGTCTCTGGATTTAGCCTTTAATTTGCGTGAATCGGTCGCCTGTTCAACGTAATTTGTGGCAGTCTTTAGCTTATCGCATCGATTGTAATATTCATCCAAGACGTTTCGATTTGGTTTACTTGAATTAAAGTGATCGATGAGTTTATCTCTTTAAATTCATTCCCGGGTCACTTACTCTTCGGATGCAGCTAATTCCTTGATCATCGTATCCAGTGATTTGATATACTTTCGAAGACTCCAGTTTTTTATGTCTTCTTTTGCTACATCCTCGCAATGACTTATTAACGTGCGAATATTTATTTCCAGTTTAGATGCCATATTTGTGTGTGTCAATCAACTTCGACGAATTTAAATTCTAATACAAAAGAGTCCCAAAAATCACTCCAGGTATTTCCCTTTTTATTTATTATTTACACGTCAGATTTTGTCAACTAGAGAAACATTGGACGAACTGAGGTTCCATCTATCGGTCTTTCTACGAATCTATACACCTATATCGACAGTTAGTGGATATTATCTTTTAAATTTTGATTTAAACAGCATTTTCAAATCAACTACAATAGCTGCACGCACAGGACCACCTCTGAAACATGGTTTCACCATTTATTGATCTAGATACCAGCATCAACATTATTGCAATTTAAGAGCTTTACACCTTTGGAAACTATGGAATTCGAAAAAATAACTGAAGAGGAAACAGTAAATGACAAATATAGACCGAGAGCCCGCAGCTAACAGTCTGAGCTTAGTGACATCTGAGACGTCAAAATTTTTGAAATTTCATTCGTCATTATCCACGATGAGCTGTACTCTAGATCAGATTAGAGTTTCAAAGATCAAAAATTCTTAACGCTGAATTAACTTTGACAAGTTGAATTACTGACCAAGCAAAACAACAATTTTTTAAATAATTCTTAACTTTGTTCCCTGCTACCTGACCTTACTATTTCTATCAGGAAAATTTGCCTGTTTTCAATAAGAAGTCGTTAAGACATTTACCATCTAATGATGGCCTTATCTTAGAGTTCATAATAACCAAAGGTGGGAAGCCTGAGATTGGTGTAAAGTGTCTCAGGTTCCAGACTACAGTAACAGATTGGCTCGATCTATTCTGTTGAGATGATCGTTAAGCTAGTGGTTAAGTGGTTTGTGATCCTTTATTTCCCATCTCGTTAGTTTAAGGAGCTCATTACTCCTGGTCAACTGGTCAAAATAGCTGTACCTTAAGCCTACCAACGCCAGATATGGGTAGTGTAATCATAAATGACATGTATCTTGTAAGAACTACTCTGTCTTTCTTTGCTATAATTTCTTCTTATTTGGGTTAATTTGATCGCAACCAGATCTATCCACTTTACATCTTCGAGTTGAGAGCCCAAAAATTAGGCTTTATGCAATTCAGTGAGCAAATTTGAACTTATGCCGGTTGTGCAATGTCATATGAACGTATTTTATCGCATTAGAGGATTTTCAAGGATTTTTATTGCACTCAGTTACTCATAATCATGTACTGAGCAAAACGCGTCAAATGTAATGGTCATTTTATGACATCGAGTGAAAAGTACTCGCTTCGCTCGGGCCCTCAAACTATTCTATTATTATGACCGTGTGTTATTAGGTTCGTGAGCCTAATAAAGTGCTTTGCACCGAGATTCATTGACGATGCAGAGCATCTAAAGTTCGAAGTTTAATGCTGAGTTCTAAGTAAATACTTGTAAATTAGTGGAATTGCACACTCGAATTCCATAAGTTTCCCATTATCGGTGCTATTACTATTGTGAATGTCGACAAAGATGTCAGAACGGTAATAAATTGAAGAAACGAACTCATTTCCATAAAAATTCCATTTATTCTAAAAGAATGTCCTTTTCATTACAATTATACTGGCGGTTACACGCGGAAATCGAAACTTTTTACTCATTTTACGCATACGAATCCTCTCGATCAGCACCGCCACTTCCATCGCCACCATCTTCCAAATTCGAAAACAATAAGAAATGCGATGGTCGATGTATTTCGTGATAAAATTCCTTCGGATTGGATAACTGCAATTCGTACTTCATGTTCGGATCGTGTCGTACGCCCATGAAATTGTAATTCCAACTGCCCTGCGCCGGTATCATGAAGAAACCGAGGAATTTATTGGACAACAACATTTGCACCCGTTCGTAGTGACTGGGTAAGTACCCTTTGGGGTTGTTTCCTTTATCGGTGTTCTTCGATCCCCATTCGAAGCCGGATGGCGTCAGTTTGTATGCTGTCAATGAACAGGAACCGGGTGTGAACGAGCACGTTATGATGATGGTTTTTTCGCCATCCCAATTCGGATTCTCTGACATCACTTTGGCGTGTGTTGTAATATCTTGTGGGGAAAGTTGAGGCAATTCATTGGGCTGTGTGTGAATCCAGCCAAGTGGTTCCATGTCTTTCAAATACTGGTGTGACGGCAACTGATTTGGTAAATTAATGGTCTGATGTGTACCCCATTGCGGTGGCATGACAATGCATCGGATTTCTTTTACTTGTGGATTGTCTGGTGGACTAACCCCGTACAGGTAACCAGCAATCTGTGCTCGCAAATCGGAAATTGTAACGAATTTCTTGAGCACATTCTTCGGCAAAATGTATGTGTAGCCCGTCTCCTTGATATCGTCCGAACTGACGTAAATGTGATTCGTGCGGAGGTGAAGATTCGTCGCTGAAATAGCCCGGACCCTCCATTCTGTTTTCGAACTGAAAGTTTGAGTCTCGTAATTCGAAGTGGTCGATGTGATGATTTCATCGCCATGTTTATTGGTAGTTCGAGTTGTTGTTGCTGTGAGCTGTGACTGTTCCTTGGTTTGTTTCTCAATTTCAGCAATTTGTTGACGCTGAGCTGATGGTGCCGATATTTCCATACCCAAAATGATGTCACGAATTTCGGATTGTGTTAACGACGCAACATTCACGTTGTTCTTTTTACCGTAATCGGCCAGGATGAGATCTTTGAGTTGAACTTCTACTTTAATCCATTCCTCATCAGTCAGTGTTGGCCAGATATGATGTGCTTCGGTGATGGTTGTCTTGTCGGGTTTCAAAATGACTTTCGTCCGTTCCGTATTCACATGAAGTGCACGTAAAATTAGAATCAAACGTGAGAATGCCGTGTATGAAGAAATGGTCTTCAACCAATCGTCGTACAAATTGAACAGGACCATCTGCGGTTCGGTTGCTTTTAGAATTAAATCTCCGAACTTCTCAACCTTCAGACAGGCTTGGAACGGTAGCTGCAATTCAGATCCTTTGATCACGATGTTCGGGAAATCCAACAGATGCACTTCCAGCGGATCCAACATACCCTTTCGCGTGACAATAATCTGTTTCGGTTGTTCTTCAACAGGTAATGAACGAATCAAGGCCGCAACTTCTTCGGCTGTTTTCCATTTGGCCAACTGGCCCAAACGTTTCTGACCCGCCCATACTGAAGTGTGGATAATCTTCAAGAACAACTGTCCTGTACGCGGATTGAAAATGAAAATAGCTCCGTTGATCGGCTTCGTCGTTAAATTTCCTTCGAATGTTTTGTGGATGGTCACTCGATATACGTTTGTGTCGTCGACGAACCAAATGATTTGATTGGAGAACAATTCACCATAATTCTGCGAGGACAGATACGGTTCAGTAGGTTCCGAACTGTACAGTTGAAGTGCCTTTCGGATACGTTCTCGTAGGACATACAGTGCAGGATTTGCTTTCATTATTTTGGCCATGGCTTGTTGAATCAACGGCTTACATCCAGGGAACCAATTGCCATATGCACTGTGCAAATTGTAGGCCAAATCGATAGCGATCAAAACACCAGTGGGCGACGGATAAATTGACATGTTATCGGTTGTGTAATCCAAGAATTTAGCACGAGCGTAACGTTCAACATCGTGCGAATCGTAATCACCCCAACGCAACTGAACGTCAAGCCAATATTTTTGAGTAGTCGTATTGTCCATCGTATCTTTTGTGTCAGCCAACAATGATGGTCGCGATACATTCCATTTGTAAGCCGGAAACAGTAAGATGTCAGCACACGACGAATTCATTTTGTATGATTTACGTGGATGGATGGTCTCCTTTTGAACAGTTTCGATTTCCAGTGCATCCAGTTCTTGATCGAACACCTGACACAAATCCATGACGATGGATTCGTGGATCTTTTGCCACAAATGCGCACGGAATATTTGAATCAGCGAAATTTTCAACGTCGGAATTTTGCCGTGCATGAATATACCAGTCAAATCCAATTGGACCTGGAAGCCTACGTAGACATTGGCTCGGTTAATTGTCGGCGACCACCACAAGGTAAACCGACGATTCGGGATTTGATTCAAACCGGAACGTTGTGCATTGGTAAGTTTCTTGTATTTCATTGACTCTTCGAAGCCGGACGCTTTTTCCCAGAACAAACCTTCCCATGTTGGGAAGTATGTGCCCTTGAACAGTGTATGCTCCAAGATTCCTTCAACTCCGCCCAATGCTTGAATCATATCGGTTCGATAATTGTTCAAATTCCACAGCTTGCCGTCGTGGCGTTGATGCGTCCACCAGAATGGATTCTGCTTCAAGACTTGATACTGTTTGAATTCTGTTCGAATACGCCAGCCCTTGTCATAGGCTAATGTGTGACGATCCTTTTGGAACAGGGTGTTGATTCTCGGTATTCCTCTGTCCCAACTGTCTTCCAAATCTTCCAATGTCAAGCGTCGATTTTGTGCATTAGCTTCTTGTCTTTTCAGTGCATACTCAGCCCATACACGCTGCGAGTCAATGAATTCGGATTCCCACGGTTGAATGTACCGATATAAATTCGGAATCAATTGATCGTCATCATGCGACATACCTAAGAGAGGAAGAAACCAATTTTTGAGTGGTGCTGTCCATATCTCAAATCAAAGTGTCAACTTACCCGAACGGAAATGCGTAATGCCTACGTCGGTTTGCTTGGACCATCGTAAATCGGATTGTGGAATCAACACATGACCCATACTAAGCATACCAAGTCCGCCCAATTCCTTTGGCGTGTAAAACACAACCGGCGGAAATCTGGACGGCATTTTGGAATTCAATCCAATCTTGATTCGAGTTTGGATTTTGTTTTCACATTTCACCAGCAGATCGAGCAGTTCTTGGGTGTTGACCACAGCCTCTCGGAAGTAGGTCATCAAACCGATCAGGGCGGTGTTCCATTTGTTCACAATTTTCGTGAATGTTGTCGATCCGGATGCCATCAGAATTTGACGGACACGATTGTGGAAACGACCCAGCGATTCGTCGTCGACCCGAAGGAAACACTGCGCTGTTCGTTCTTTGGTCACTTCATTTTGTAAATTCCATACGCCATCGCGATGCGTGAATTCTTCGTGCTGAGTTCGACATTTTGGTAAGATTCGACACTCGAAACCTGACATGTTGAACAGCAAATTCGGATTGTCCTTCGAGTAAACAGACACAAACGTATTTTCCCATTGTATTGTGGTCACCGATCGAGGAAGTCTGTTCTTTATGTCCCAGAAAACGGCACGTCCCCTGCAAGAAGAAATAAAATTGGAAATGAAAACTGCCCTTAAGCCGTCACAGTTGATTCAGAACTAACAGGTTGACATCATGCTTCATCAATCTCATTCGGGCATCACGGGGCCAACACTTTTTGTTATTGTAGCCGACGATATTTTCGTTATTCGGATCTGGATGTTCAGTCAGGTAACGTTGAATCAAATCACGCGCTTCCTCGGCGGTAAACCGGAAGAAAATGTGAATTCGATCTACATAGCGACAGAACAAACGTATCGGATGATTTGTTTCGGTCGCTGTATCTTGGAAGGTCAGAAAATCGTTCGGCATTTGTGGAGGACCTGCCATTTCACTCGCCCGTTGCAACCCTGAGTGAAAGAAACAAAGAAAACCAATCAAAATTTCACTCAATTAATGACAGAAATTCATCTGAAATTACCAAGGACCAGCAGATCGAGTACAAGACCGTAGTACTGAGCAACGAACGATGCAAATTGCAGACCACGAATGATGCCATAACTGTTAGTGTGGTTCATGTCTTTGTAGTTGATGACAACGTTATTTTTGGACGTCATGTAATCGGCAATGTTGTGATCGACAATCAAACGCAACAGACGATTGAGCAGCGTTAAATCAATTTTCTCGTACAATTTCTCGAAACGGGACTCTAGCAATACATTACATTCACCTTCCGACACGTCCCATGCGTCCTGCAAGTTGTTGATACCTGTAAAGCAGGAAGAAAATTAAATTCGAATTTACCGAGCGTACAGTGCATCAAGACTGAAATGGTAGATCAAAATATGAATCCGTTGATCGTCCAATTGACCACAAGCGTGAGGTTTGTAACAAGGGGATACTCAAGTACAATCTCGTTGTCACAAAGCACACGTCCGTAGAACTGAATTGATTTGACACAATGTTATTGACTGTCGCATCGACTCACCTTGACACCACTTATAGACTAACAACGGTGGCGGTTCTGTATCGCTTGGTTTCACCCATGGCGGGAACAAACGTCTTTTGTCCGCTTCATACCACAGATACTGATCGAGGTAAGCGTCAGTGATCTTTTCCAGTGGTTCCACGTCGTAAACGGGTATCAGATGACTGTATAGATCCATAAACTCGATTCCGACCTCTTTGAAGGCTCGCTGCGTCAGCAAATGACGTTTGATTCTTGACAATGCCTCGTGCGGATTATCGTACGCCTGTTCGATCAAACCGAGTTCTTCACGTTGACTTTGGTTCAGACGCGATTTGACACTGTACGCTTCCTTCAATCGTTCCAACGCCAATATCAACAATTTCGTGTCGTGTTTGTACGACAACGGAGGGAATGGAATCGGCGCAAATCGACGCGATTCCAACCAATGTACGGTGGTTGTGTAAATAGCTACAGCTTCTTCCGGTGAAATGTATGGACCGTCTTTCAGGTAGTTGTGTTGTCGTTCTTGTTCGGCTTTCAAGTACAAACGCGTTAAGCGACCGAGATTTTTCTTGCAAACGGTTTTATCAACCGTTGCACCACGTCGAATACGTTCACGATTGTAATGGGCTGTGTTCGTCCACCAGTCAGCCTTCATTTTCACATATCGAAGAATCATGTTTTCGATCGGAATCGGCAGTCCGGGAACTTTCCACGGAATGTTAGCCTTCCAGCAACGCCATGCTTCCGATAAGTGCTGCAGGATGGTACGGGCCTTGTTCTGTTTGATTCCTTCTGGCATCATGTCGACAATGTCGTGCATTACAGATGCTCTCAACTCCAAATCGAAGTGAGATTCGACACGTTGCTTTGTCACTGTTTTGGCAACACCTTTCGAATGACGACCCTCGAACTGACGTGATAATAGATTGCCCAACCAGCGTTCCAATAGTGGTGTGATGCCACGCATGAAGAACAACCATACACGCCAACCAGGAGCCCAGAAACCGCAACCAGGACCTTTTCCAACTGGACCCTGCAAAAAATGGAAAAGGAAAATTGTTTGTGAGACAACCAGACGAGTAAATTAGGTGACATATGGGACTCACCGTGTTGAATCGATAGTAGACCAAATGCTTCAAATCTTTGCACATTCGAATTTGTCTCATCAATTTGTACTTGTAACGGTACATTCCCGTTAATTGACCGACATGAGCGAAGATGTACTGCAAACCATCTGACAGCTGGAAGGCGTCCACATTGTTCAGGCGATATTGAACATGCGAATCGATGATGAGCTTCGTGAGACGCAGAATTTCTCTGCACAAATGGAACGCTGAAAACGAGAGCATTCTGTAAATATTTTGGCTTTACATCAGGCAATAAGTGAGGTAACTAACCATTTCCGAACCGAGACTTCTTTCGCTCTTTTGTGGTCAATGTCTTAACGGGTTTCAAATTGAAGTTGTAATCCAGATGAAGGTAATTCAAATTCTTTCGATGAATGAGAAGATTTAACATGTTGTATCCCTGCCGACACACCTGCAAGCCAGCTTCGACCCAATCCAACGTTGTTGTTTGGAAGAATTTGGTCGCTTTGAATGAGCGGAACAGGTACCGTTTCTTTTGAGGCTTCGGGCGTCGGTGTTTCAGTGCATTCAGCACGTAGTACTTAAGTAGTTTCTGGTAGCTGACACGTACTTTAACGGGATGACCTGGTGGACAGTGTTCCTTGTACCAACATTTGACCAATGGAATGTCGATAGCACGCCTCATTCGTCCTAAAATGAGGTAAAAACTACAATCAACGCTACGCATACACCGAAAGGTACTGGTTTTATCTTCTCAATTGTCTGCTGGTGAGGCAGATTTAATTAGATTAAAATTAGCAATTTCTTACCTGATCTCATGTTAAACGGTCTAGGTGCCCATAGTAGAGCAATACCATTAGCCGTGTTGTCCGTGTACAACGGTTTGTCCTGTAAAAATGGCTGTACGTATTCATCCAATGTGAATTCTTCATCCTCGTCGAACGTAGGCGTTTCCACCACTTTGATGCTATGCCGGTGCGATATTGGATTGATGAGCGGATCGAAATAGAAGGCAGGTAAATCTGGATCTTCGGTTTTGATGTAGACCACATTCGGTGCGTGATACCTGGTGATGAAAACAAGGAATTGCTTTAATTCAACAGTCGACTCAAGTCTTAGTTGGTAGCATGAAATGTAAGATTTAAAATGTCTGTGAAATTTAGCTGTTGTGACCTTGTCTTATGGCCACAACAAACATCATACCACCGCCCAACAAGTGAAACATTTGAATCGCATTTATAGTAAATTTCCTTATTCGGGCTCAATGTTACTATACCACCGTTTCGCATAGCCAAAGAAACAGATCGTTCGAATTGGAATTGCTGGCGATTTAGTGGACCTAAGAACATATATACAACTAAAAGCAGCATCTCAGACTTACCAGGACAGATGAACGAAATGCGGCATGTTGTTGTACAAATAGGGAAACGCAATGCGATATTCCGTACGTACCGGTTGTCTGATGATTACTTTGTTGATGTCATTGAATTCGTTCCAGTCGTCATCGCTAGTTAAGAAAATTAAGAAAAAATCAGCAAAACTCTGGAGGAATACAAATTGGAATAAACGACTTACCCGATGTTGTGATCTTTGATCAACGGTTCGAATTTCGGTCCACCAGGAATTGCCATATTCAGTGCTTTAGCGGTGAAGAAGCTCTTCGGATCGAATAAATAGAAGAAATTTTCATCCACAAGATCGGTCAACAATTGATTGGCTAAGCGATACAATGTGGCCATTTGCGGCAATGACAAATTCCATTTACGGTATGTCGAACCATTCACGAATCTGGAATTAACGGATGGATCTTCTCAGTTAAAATGGAAAATTAGTTGTGTCTATTGCTCAATGAGCACAACGAACATCTCGTAAAAGCGTTACGCAAACTAAAATCTCCACTTACTTGGACCCAACGAGTGGTTTGTGCTCGTAAAACCATTTGAAGACACTGCCGTCTTCTTCGCTATCCAAATCAATTTGAATCGCCTCCAATGGTTCCACATCCAACACATTGTCGGCATAATCAAGTGGGGGTTCTTCGTCGTCGAATGGTGGAAACCTCATTCGTTTGAAATGCCTTCGATCACGTTTCTCTCGTCGCATCATAATCCACATAGTGCTGGACGAAATAAACACAAAATTAGTCTCACGCCATAATTACGTGAACAGAAGCCAACGACACTTACCCCCATTGAGCTATGTAGACCGGTTCAATTACCCACGGAATTTCGTTGACAAATGTTATAGCTCCAGTGATGTGATACAACACTTGCACATCACGAATTTGCTCCCACGGCATCGGCATATTTTCCAGTAATTTAAGTACCGCATGCGGCATATACTTTAATGCGCCCAAATATACTCTCTTATCATGTCGATATTTCCGACTGGTCATATCACCATGATCGCGTATAATTTTCCGAATATGTTCCGGTGGCATATCCTCCTTCTGTGCATCGACAAAACCAAATTTTCGTTTGTCCGCATACCGTTTCGACTGCAATTGATGCCATTTCTGCGCCTTCTCTTGCAATTTCTCCTCGGTAATTATGTCAGGCTTCGGATTCGGCGTCGGTATACTACTCAACTGTGCAGGTGGTACACCTTGTGGCATTTGCATTTGAGCGATCTGCTGGGCATGCATCTGTTGAGCATGGGCTGCAGCAAATGCCTGTGCTTGTTGTGCCTGAGCCTGGGCCATCATCTGTGGCAGCCAGGGATTCGGCGGTATCATGTATGGCGGAATCGCCATCGTGTACGTTTACGGCTGTCTGGAAAGACAACGAAACAAAAATTAGAAAATTGACGCTTTCACTATGTAACAACTTGAAAATGCTAGGTCGCCGTGTGGTTGCAAACAGAAATGTCAAAAGGAAACAACACCGGCAACAAATGTTAGCTTTTGACGTTCATACAAGCAAAATACTAAACAGAATTTATGCTCACCTTGTACACGGATTCAATGCGCGTCTTTCGGTTATATTTTCACTAGCGTAAATCGAGTATATTTTACAAAAAATCCAATAATTCTGGAAGGGTTATCACTTGCGCGGTGTAAAACGTTTCAAGTCAACCATTTTTTAAAGTGTTCTCCGATTGCGAATGTTGGGTTAGAAATTTTTGGTACTGAGAGTGCGTTTCACACCATCAATTGAAATGTCAACACTCAGTAGTTTTGAAGTAGTTGCAGGATTCTTTGTAGAATACCTCATACCAAAAAAAAACTTTGCTGAAAATGTCAATGAAAACTAGTGTGTGCTAGTCTCTTATCATCCAGGATCGCGTATAGTATACGTATTAAGTATCAATGATTCTCGTCCTAGACCCACCGAACATAGAAATGAAAGTGTTTGATTCTGTCATTTCTCTGCTCCAATGGCTGAAATGTCATTGGAGTTCTAAAACAGACAACCAATCTGTCAAACAATGGCGATTTACACGTAATGAAACGTCATACAAACGTAATTTTCCGTCTTAAATGTTTCCAAATTACAAGAATTGTCCATTGAAAAATGTTTAAAAAATTGAAAGATAAAATTGCGGAGGAAGTAAAATCATCTCCTTCCCGAATTCAGCAGTTTGCACAAGCTGCACAGGTCGGTGATGATGTATTTCTTGAGTGCTATTCCCAACAATACGTGACTTTTTTTCTGGTGTTTTGTTCCTAATTTGTAAAGCAAACAACCACTCCCACGGAGGGAAAGTTTTATTTTCATTTTAATTGTTTCATTTGCCAATAATTTTTCGAATCGAAAATGTGTCACCAGCTCATATTCTGCCGTCGAGTTTTAATTGATTTTCATCACAGTTTCATTCCGTTGATGACCCTTATAACCCTACCGAATATTGCGCAAAATCTCATTAAATTTAATTGTGTTTATGTGTTCGACTAGTCGGTTCCTCATATTGTCTTATCAATCCGTTGATTTAACTGATACCGTTTCAGATAATAATTCACGGTGCAACAGGTTGCTTTTAGTTTAAAATAATTATGAGGACTGGGAACTTGGCCAAAAAATGTTTTAATATTTTCCATTCCATTTACATTAAATTTGTTGTTTGTTTACTGAGTGTCTGTGCTGAAATGGGATCAGAATAAATTTAAATTTTTGGTTTTTATTTATTCATTTGTTATTTAGGCTGCCGTTAGTTCAGCTTCAAGTTCAGTGTCGGATACCGTGTCTAGCAGTGGCGAAAATTTTTTCAGTATAGCAGAAGAAGGTAAGACTTTTGTTTTAAACCTATACGACGACAGTGTCTTCTGACCAAGGTTCTCAAAGAACAGGTTAAGACACTTGGTAACGATGGGTCTTTTTTCTGTCATCAGACTTTTTCTTTAATTGTTGAATGACCTCAACTATGAGGTCCAGACTATTTTTCCTCAAATCATTAATCTCCTTAACTGTCCTTTCCATTAGACACACCGCAAAATACTCCACAACATCGAAACGTAAAATCAAACGATTCAGTGCATTTAACCACTTCACTCAGTAGCCTAAATTCTATACCACTAAACAATGGCACTTCATCGCAAACATATACGCGAACGCGAAAATTGTCCAACTCATCGTTGGCCAGTGATGTGTCATTTCGCTTACCGTCATACGAACCAGCCGTTCAACACATGCAATCCGATATGGAATCGGCAAGTGAATTTGAGTTTGATGGTGGCAATAGTATGGCCAGTGCTCAATTGGATCTGTTCAGCAAGGAGCAATTGCATCAGGCGTACAAGAGCGCGTTGGAACGGTATCAGAAATATCGGAATCGGTACACAGAGGTAGCGAAACGGTACAGAGATTTGGAACGAGACAATACGAAAGCTAGGGTAAGTTTCCACCTGATGCCGGATAATATCGCAGAAAATTTCAAATTCAACTAAATGTTCGTTCTTTTCACGCGTCTTCAGTCGGTGCTGGTCGAGACCCAGGATAAAGCCTTACGGCGGATAAGTGAACTGAGGGAACAATGTTCGTTGGAGCAGCAAGCAAAAGCTCACTTAGAATCCGCCCTGCGATTAGAAATGGAGGAAATGCAATGCGTTATCAAAACGTTGACATCCAAATTGTCGCTGTTGGGTGAAAATGCCGATGAAGTTCTCAAGAATGGCGAGGAGAATTTGATTCATTTGGATAATGTGGACCAATCTTCGGCCAATTTGATCAGCTTGACCACTGATAACGACAACAATGTGTCGGACAATAACAACGAAAGAATCAAGCAGCTGGAGGAGATGCTAGAGAAGTACAAGGAACAAGTGAATGAGGAAAAGAGTAAATTGATTGTGAAAAATGAGGAAGTCCGTCTGAACACCGTTCGACTGCAGGAGTCACAGAAAAAGATCAAGGATTTGACCGCGCGCGAAGAGGAAAACACAATTTTGCTGGCCGAGAATAAGATGATGATCCATTCCGAATTAGAAAACAAAGAGAAGGAAGTGAAGAGCTTGGAACAACGACTGTTGGTGCTTGAGAAACAGTTGGCCGACGAGCGCGATTCGATGAAGCAAGAGAAAAATAAATTGGAAGCTCAATATCAGGCGCTAGTTCAAGAGAAAAAAGATGTGGAAAATCGTCTCACCAACTCAGACAAGTCAAATAAATCGTTGGAACAATCGCTGAACGAATTAAAGGCACGACTTATTGTGGTTGAAAGTGAGAAGGATAAGACGCTCAGCAAGAACAAAGAAGAATTAGACAAATTCCGTCTGGCATACGAAACGATAAAGCAGCAAAACGAAGAGCTAGAACAGATTTCCAATAACAAAACGAAGGAGAACCAAGAGAAGATTGAAGGCGAATTAAAACATATTAAAGTGGCACATGCAGAAATGAGCAAGCAATCAAACGAGCTCGACGAAGCTAACAAGAAATTGCAAAACGAAATTCAGCAGAAGGATGCAGATATTGAGGCAATACGTAAGGAAATCGTTAGTCTCAAGCAGCAGCTGGATGGTACGACAAACGATAAAAGAGAGATTGAAAATAAGCTGGAGCAATTGGAGACCGAAACCAAAGAGTTGCGGCAACAGTTCGACCAAGAAAAAGTTCAATTGGAAAATGCTTTACGGGAACTAGAGCACAGTGGCCAGAGCGAGAAGAATGTACTTGAAGAAGAAATTGCCAGTCTTAGACAGAAATTGCAGCAGGTTACGGAAGCAAAATCATCTACTGAATCGGAAGCTATTCAAAGCATCCAAAGTTCTATGCGAGCAAGCATCGAACAAATGGAGGAGAGGATAAAACACGTAAATGCTGAACTGAAAGAAAAACTGGAAGAAAATTCGAATCTTCAGAGTCAGCTTAGCGAAACAAGAAAAGAAAAAGACGATTCGCAGACTGATCTGGAAAATTTGCGCGCCAAAATCGATACGCTGAAAGGGGAAAAACGCGATTTGGAAAAGACACTGGAGAAGGAAATTCGCGACAAATCGGAATTGCAGACACAGGTGACAAACATTTTACAGGAAATCGGTCGATTGGAAGATCAGCTGAAAGAAGTTCGTCACTCTTATGTCGAAATTGAAAAGGAAAAGCTGGCATTGGAATTGAAAACCGAACAGATGGCCAAGGCTCACGCTGATGGTAAAAATAAGCTAGACAAGGACAATACACAAAAACTGCAGTCAAGGTTAAAGGATATGGAACAGACACTGAAAGAGATTCAAGCCGAGAATTTACAATTGACTGAAAGTAATTCGTTGTTGGAGCAGAACAACGTACGACTCCAGACAACCATTGCCGAATCGGAAACTAATCTAGCAATTTTGAGCGATAGACTGGCAGAACAAGAGACTCTGTTAACGGCACAGCGCATAGAATGTGAGTCGCTTTCTGATTCAATGGAAAAATTAAACGAGAAGCTGAGCCAGTGCTTGGATGAGAATTCACGATTGTTCAACGCAAAGGAACTTATGGAACACGAGTACCGTTCGCTTCAAGATCAGTGTGAAGCTAAAGACAAGGAGAAACTATGCGTTCTGGATACGAATCAATGTTTGGAGAGTGAGCTCACAAAGCTACGTAGTGAAGCCGAAACTGTTCAAGCATTGGAGCGTGAGAAAAATAATTTGTCAACTGTTTGTGATGGTATGCGAAGCGATCTGGAAAATGTGCAAAAAGAGAACGACGAACTCAAAAGTATTCGCGACACCCTTCAAGCGAAATGTGAATCGCTATCGAAAAATGTGAGTGAGATGGAAAAACTGAAAACGAACGCGGAAAGTGAGTTGAAAGAAGTGCAAGATTCATCGACGCGCTCCCAAAAATCTCTGGCTGACAAATACGATGCACTGCAAAAAGAAATCGTCGAATTGAACAATCGAAACCAAATGAACTTGGATGAACTGAAACAAACTAGCGATGAACGAAACCAATTGAAAGAGAAGTTGAAAGGCTACACGGAATCGCTGAAGAAGCTTGAGAGCTTAGAACAAACTGCCATTGAGAATGAATACCTGAACAAGTCCGTCAAACATTTACAGTCCGACTTGGACAAATCGAATGAGGAAAAGTCTAAGTTCGTTGCGGATGCCCAAGACCTAAACAGTCGAATCAATCAAGCCCAAGCGAAAATCCAAACCCTGGAAGCCGAATACAAAAAGAAAATGGAAACGTGCGTGGTACGTGAAGCTGAAATTGAACAATTAAAATCGGTTTGCCAACGTGCTCAGTCACTAAATAACGATCTGCAAAACGAAATGCAGCAAAAGAATCAACAAATCAGTGCACTTAACATGAAATTGGAGGAAATGTCGGCTGGCATCGAATTAACAGAGAGTCAAACACAGTCGCTGAATAATAAAATAACAAATTCGGAACAGTTGAACGAAACGTACCAGAACGAGTTGCGTAAGCAGAAAGCCGATAACGTTGAACTACAGCAAACGAATCAGAGCATTTCGAAGCAATTGGCTGATGCCAGATCAGAACTGGAGACAATATCCGGACAAGTTGCGTTGCGAGAACAGAACATAACTGATTTGGGTAAAGAATTAGATTCGAGTCGCGCCATCATAAGCGACCTGAACAAAGACATCGAAGGCCAACTAACTGAACTGGAGGAAATGAAATCACTTCAGGAGGAAAATATAAATTTAAGGCAAAGGGTTGTCGAATTGGAACAGTCGTCGGTCGAGTTAACTAAAGGTGCTAAGAATGATGAATCCGAATCGTTGAAACGACTAAACGAGTCGCTGAAACTGGAAATGGCTCAGTTAAAACAGTCCACCGATGGCCAAATATCGAATTTACAAAATGAAATTGACGAATTGCTGGAAAATGCTAAAGCTTACAAAGAGAAATCGATTGCATTGGAACAGCTGAAGGAGTCAAACAGTGTGCTGCTGAAAAAACAAGTGGACCTGCAGTCAATGGTTGAAAGTAGAAGCGATTCGGAGGCCATGTCAAAGATACAACAAGAACGCGATGACCTGGACGAGAAATTGAAGAAGATAATGCATGAAGTCCAGGATGTGTCCAATCGTAACCTGTTTCTGGAACAGAAATGTGAAAATTACCTCATCTTAGAGCAGTCAAACGAACGTCTCAAATCGCAGAACGATAAACTGTCAAGGCAATTGGATGAAACTTTGGTGAGTGAAAGATTCTATTTAACCAGTGACCATTGATCGAATTAATTCATTTTGTCTGCTTGTAGGTCTCATTGCACCATCATGAAGGCATTGCAGCTAACACAGAATTCGAATATTTGAAAAACATAATGTTCCAGGTGAGTCTATGTCACTACAATTTACCATTAAAGTTCAGTTTTAACGATTCGTTGTTTTCCTTAGTATTTAACCAACAATATTAACTCGAATGGAAGCACATTGGTTAAAGTCATTGCGGCTGTACTCAAATTTTCACCTCAACAAACACAAGTAGTGCTAGAACGCGAAGCCCAAAGAAAGACATTGGTGAGTTTGTTTGTTGGGAACATTTTTGCACGTGAAATAGTAGAAATTCAAGTGTTGAATTGAATGTGGAAATGTAGCTCTTTTGACGAGTCTTTGCCTTAATCTTAACCACTAAATTTTCTCACATCTCATTCCTGAAAACTACTCTTTTCGTCATGGTACTCTGGTGCTATGGTTACTTTATCGTCAAGCTAATTAAGAAATTAAGCAAATCGCTGGCACCTCGTCAACTCAGCTAGACTCTATTGTTCAGCTCTGCTGAGATTCAAATATGTTTGAGCTTTTATCGTCTATATCTATGGCTGGTTTCGAAACATCCACCCGAAACACGTTGTTACCTTCAAGACCAGTAAGGAGTCAGTGAACTGAATGCTCAACTGTTGCCTTGGCGGCAAGCGCATTTCGATATGTTCAATGAACATTGTTCATTGAATCTATTACTTCCTTTGTATAAAGTATTGTCGAATATTTTAATTCGTTTATTTAAACATGCATTAAAGTCACTTGAACCGGAGGTCATCGTTTTATGTTAGCGTTGATATCGATAACAGATGATTTGACATTGAATTAAAATTGATAATTAGTGAAAGTTATGTGAACGATCAATGGTATGTAAGGTCGAAGATGTGTAAAATTAATTTAATAATCCCAAAAGCTTTAAAATGAACTGCCCTTTACAGCGAGTACATAGTTAAGTTTTCGTATACATTGCCAAGAAATATTACTTGGGCAATTCTTAACCTGTCACATACTATTCATCTGTTAACGACGAGAAAAGTAATGACAAGCTCAGGGTAATATAGTCTTTAGCCCCGTACGAAGTACGAAGGGGCTTATAGGATTACGATGCCGTGTGTAATTGATGGAATTCGAAGCAGACGGTAAGGGCAAAGTGTTTGCCTATGTTCATAGATGACGAATCCGCAATAAAAATTTGGGCCGTCTGTCCGTCTGTTCGTCTGTCCGTCACGTCGATATCTTGAGTAAATCAAATCCGATTTCAAAAATTTTTTTTTCCCTGAAAGATAGTCAAAATAGTGAGGCTAAGTTCGAAGATGGGCATATTCGGGTCGGCCCTTCGTGAGTTAGGGCCACCTAAGTGATTTAAGGTTTTTTGGTGATATTTATGGCAAAATAAACGATAATAAATGACACGGCAAATGATAGGTATTGTCAATACCAATCCAGGAAAAAAAAGTTTTTTAAAATCGGGTGAGTGGACCGTGAGTTAGGGCCTTAGAAGTGAAAAGCTACTAGGGCCCTATGTGTATTTTACATATAACTCGAGCAAATTTCATCCGTTTTTCGTAATTTTTGTTTCATTTGGAAGGTAATCAAAGGCCGAATAGAATGTTGTTGAAAAAAAAATTAAATTTGGGTCCTCGGACTAAGGCTGCTACTAGGGCCCTATGTGTATTTTACATACAATTCGAGTAAATTTCATCCGTTTTTCGTAATTTTTGTTTCATTTAAAAGATAATCGAACACCGAATAGAATGTTGTTGAAAAAAAAATTAAATTTGGGTCCTTGGACTAAGGCCGCTACTAGGGCCCTATGTGTATTTTACATATAGCTCGAGCAAATTTCATCCGTTTTTCGTATTTTTTGTTTCATTTGGAAGGTAATCAAAGGCCGAATAGAATGTAGTTGAAAAAAAAATTAAATTTGGATCCTCGGACTGAGGCCGATACTAGGCCCTATGTGTATTTATACTCAATAAATTAAAATTTTAGGGCTATTTGAAATTTTTGTTTTATTTGAAAGGAACGTCGTACGGGGCTTCGTAATTGCGCTATGCGCAATTTCCAAGATGTACATATTACAGAATAATTTTACTTTAACTACTTTAACCGGCGCATTGGCTTACGGTCAAAGTAGGGTGACAGACGCACTAGGGTCACGTACGCGGGTTTGCGGGTTTGTACGGGGCTCAGTCGCAGCAAACGCTCCGACTGTTCTGATGGCTCGTTTATAGAGTAAAATGCATGTTAAAAAAATTGAAGTACAAGATTTTAAATCAACAGATTAAAAATATTTTGATCGATTGAAGTAATAGACCCGATAATAACACTGATCATATGCTATATGTATACACACTTGTACTCTGATCGTATTAACTCAAATTGCAAAATTTCACAGCTGAAACAAAACAAAAATGAAAAAAAAAAAACATTTTTTTTACAGGTGGGGCAAATAAACAATCTTCTCTAGCAGGAACGTTGGCTTTTAAATTTAAGTTTGACCAAACACGTTGACCGGTGATTGAAGGATCGAGTAACGTTAGATTTAATCACAGACAAACAACAAAACACACATAGTTAACGGCTTCCTTTTGTTATTGCATTCATTTTATGAAAATGGATCGTATTAATCACTCACTTTATCTTAACATTATTATTGTGGTGACGAACTTATTTAGACTCCATCCATATTTTTTGTTCATTTGTTTTTTTTTTGTAAAATTTGTAAATAATTTATGATCGGGAGGTTCATTTTTTTATTATTATTTCTTTGTATTTCTCCTCACTTGTTAGTGTAATTAAATTGTAGAACGGTTTCTTTTGTATATCAAATAAACATGAAAATGAATAAGAAAATTGATTTAAATAGACAAGGAATCGTGTGATGTAGATTTTTATACGAAAAAAAAAAACATAAAATCAAAAGTTTGTAGATGAAAAAAAAAAATCAGATTTTTAGATCAATTTCAAGTTTGTTATAACAATTTCTGTTGCGCATTACTCATCAAAATTGTGTTGTTGAACCCGTACAACAACTGGCAAAACTAGTAAAATTGAATCCATTGTTAAATAATTGATTGTGTAAATTCAGTTCAGTTTTCGTTGTAAATTAAGTAAAGCATTGCATTGTAAATGATAGTGAAAAAAATATTTAAATTAAAATAAAACATTTAACACTAAAAACGAGAAAATCTCTTTGACTTCATTTGACCTTTTGACATACTCCAGTTTCTACCAGCTTTTATCAATAAGAATATAAACAACAATATACCAAGGAGATGTAAATTCAAATCTAGAGGTGTGTTGATGGAAAGGAAATCCTGGCTCATATCTTCGGAACCACTTTCTCCGCCAAGGCGAAATCGATAGATTAGACCTCTAGCTATTCGAAATATCTAATTAGAATTCATTAGGTTATTTGAGGAATTTTCCGGGTAACTTTTTAGGCAGCGGTAAAAGTCTGACTGTAATGTTGTAAGCTATTGGAAAAACGCGGACCCACCCACTCTGAAAAAACTCCAATACGAAAAACTCCGATACCGACGCCATTTTATTCTACAAAAGAAAGGGTGTTCCCGGTGTTCCACGAAGTGTCAGTACAGGATCAACAGGTACAGGGAAAAAAATTATAGCAAAAAGCCCATTTCCATCGAAATACATTAGTATTCGCTGCCTCGCATTGATAGGAACACTCAACGAAAAGTGTTAGGCGTGGTACCCGAAATATATTAGGATTCGCTGCTTTGCATCGCGGTATTGGTAAGAACGGCAAAACAGTCAATAAAAACCTGTTTCATATGCTCAAAGCGACCCAAAACAACCAAAAGGTGCTATTGCATTTCTTCTTTTTCTTTTTTATTGAGGAAATGAATCAAAGAGAAATCCCGGAACCTAGTGGATAACCGTTCAGTCGACAAGATCACACGAAATCAAGATCACAATAGAAGGTGGCCTCTATTCTCGAAACATTTGATTTATTGCACCAGTGGCTGACAGCACACGATTTCGTTGAGCCTCGACTGAAAGAGGTTTCACTGTGGATGCGAATCAAAATATTTAAGTTGTTCTCGACTTACATAACATGGACAAAGAGGAAACGAAGTTCGTCAGAAAATCCGTGGAGCAGACGCTATCAGGCACACCAAGGAGAAATTGGTCACGCAACTAAAATTCAGCATAAACTTATTTCAAATTTCTAGTGAATCGACGAAAAGCCATCGTGTGATGACGGCTAATGCTGTAGGAGAGTATAATGGCTGCATATAACAAAACGATTATCGGAGGAAAATGTACTTGGACTGCTTATGCGTCCACACACACACTCCCAATAGCTATGAAGCGGGATTACAAGCGAATCAAGCATCTTATAACTGTGAACTGTCCGACGAATGGTAGACCGGTAGATACATGGACATCGGGATGTTCTTAACGTTTGTCAACTGTATGTGCAGTCAAAATTTTGACCGGAGCGAGACATAGCACTTCCGATTAGAAGGGCTACGAGCATTGGATGGTTGTGACAGTTTTGAAACAACAAATTTTGAAAGAAGTTAGACCAACTTTCTTTGCCCATCAACTCCTGATTCATCTTTCATAAGTTTTTTATTCAAAAAAATATTTTCTCTCATAGTAAATGTAAAGTGGTCATACTCAGTTTCACAGGAGACAGCAACAGCAACAGCATAATTAATTACCGAGTCTCTTGTGTTCTAAAGTCTCAAACTTCGTTTCTACTGATATAGTGCATCCAATTTCAAGTCCATCGCTTGAGCCAAGAATCGCAGTTTCGATATTACTACATCGAAAAACTCTCGTTTTTCCGCAGACTCATAAGCGTGGCCACCTGTGTTGATCACCTTTAACAAAACTGGCTTCTCGTTTTGGAATTCATTTTTAGCAGCAATCGTACGCCTTAATGCCACATATTTCAAGGAGTTTGCAAAATTGACGATTTCATCGAATCTACTCGCAACTATCAGAGTCGTCGGATACGCTTCAGTACAGTCCTTTGGCTCGTTAATGTGTAACAGCGGCGCGTATCGTTTGATGTGTTCGTAGTCCTCTTTTATCTTCAAATCACCATACTGCTTCGCCCAATGGCGTCCTTTAAGCGGCAAATCATGAATTAAGTCCACGTTGGCATTTTGAAGGATCACTGCACGGAATAAATCACGACGTCTGTTGATTGCAACTGCACCAGTCACTCCGCCATGTGATATGCCAAGGAATGCAATTTTATTGGGATCGATTACGTTTTTGTATGTTTTCGATTTCAAGTAGTTAACTCCAGCTATCAGATCGTTAAAACTTGTTTCCGCTTCTGATGCCTTTAACCGCCAATCATCTCCGAGCTCACCACCACCCCGGATGTAAATGATGACTGTTTCAAAAGCGGAGAATATTAAAATTGGAAACCTGTTTTTCTAAAGTCAGTAAAAAACCTACCAACGATAGCATTGAACAACTCAATGAACAAAAGGTAAATCAATTTGAATTGAGGGAGCATTGGAACGTTAAAGCCGCCATACGAGAATACCAGACACGGTTTGTTCGGATCATTGTTCTTCTTTTGAATCACCGTCAGTGGAACATTGGACCCATCGAGACTGTAAAACGAATCGTGTTGAATGCTAAAATCCGAACCACTTAAATTCGGCACTGTAGCCATCCGCTTCAGCATTGGCTTTAACGTTATGTAAACATTTTGAATTTTGGGACGATTTACCAGTTGAACGAAATCAATTTTGTAGATTTTGGAGAGCGAATCGTAGGACATTGTCTCGAAGTAGAAGCCATATGCATCGCATTTTGTTGATAGAAATTGTTCGTCTTTTATGTCGAGTCGGAATTCAATGCATTTCATTTCCAGAGAAAATAGGTACAAGGTGTTCTGTTGACATGTCGTGAATTAGAAATGTGAGTTTGCTCCGGCGAACGTTTATTAAAAGGGTATGTGCCATACCCTCCTAATCCTTCGTTCGCTAATGTGTTAAACCTTTTACAAACGGCAAGCAATGAGTCTGTTACTTCTTTTGTTAAAAGAAATCTTTTACTTCGATTGTTCAAACATAAATTTTGTTTTATAAGAACGCATAAGTCAACGTACATCGCTCATTTTTCTCATTGTTGTCGATAACAATTGACGTTCGTTGTCGATTACAATAGCCGTTCGTTTTCAATAACAATAGCTGTTCGTAAAAGGGTTAACTGGCTATCCTACCTGAAAATTTTCGATGTAAACCAGAAATAAATACGCTCCATATTTGTACGCTGATTGTAAAACACCGTGTTTGTCGCAGTTTTCCTACAATGTTAAATTTGGTATCAGAAAAAAACCTTTTATGACTAAAGAAGAATGTAAAGATTCTAGAGATTCTGTTGTCTCGTTATATCAATCGCTGCAACGGATACAAGATCGATTTATTGTTACATTTAACTCTCTTATAGATGAGCTTAGACAAGAAAACGGATCAAGGATTTTAAACTCTTGAGGACTCGCCAGTTTTCGATGAATTGAGCATTCGTACCTCTAATAGGTTTGTAATTCTATAAGGCATTACGAGACGTAATTTTCGACGAAATCCGAGTCATAATTCACAAAAAGTCTTTATAAATGGCAAGGTAGCTGCGGGGTTTCTAGTTGACTTGCTGGGGAAAATGTCTTATGGACATTAAAATCGAACAGTGTTTGACCATTCTAAGTTAGATTTTTAGCCCCGTACGAAGTACAAAGGGGCTTATAGGATTACGATGCCGTGTGTAATTGATGGAATTCGAAGCAGACGGTAAGGGCAAAGTGTTTGCCTATGTTCATAGATGACGAATCTGCAATAAAAATTTTGTCTGTCCGTCTGTCCGTCTGTCCGTCTGTCCGTCTGTCCGTCACGTCGATATCTTGAGTAAATCAAATCCGATTTCAAAATTTTTTTTTTCCCTGAAAGATAGTCGAAATAGTGAGGCTAAGTTCGAAGATGGGCATATTCGGGTCGGCCCTTCGTGAGTTAGGGCCACCTAAGTGATTTAAGGTCTTTTGGTGATATTTATGGCAAAATAAACGATGGAAATGTAATTGACACGGCAAATGATAGGTATTGTCAATACCAATCCAGGAAAAAAAAGTTTTTTTTAAATCGGGTGAGTGGACCGTGAGTTAGGGCCTTAGAAGTGAAATGCTACTAGGGCCCTATGTGTATTTTACATAGAACTCGAGTAAATTTCATTCGTTTTTCGTAATTTTTGTTTGATTTGGAAGGTAATCGAATGCCGAATAGAATGTTGTTGAAAAAAAATTAAATTTGGGTCCTTGGCCTAAGGCCGCTACTAGGGCCCTATGTGTATTTCACATATAACTCGAGTAAATTTCATCCGTTTTTCGTAATTTTTGTTTCATTTGGAAGGTAATCAAAGGCCGAATAGAATGTTGTTGAAAAAAAATTAAATTTGGGTCCTTGGCCTAAGGCCGCTACTAGGGCCCTATGTGTATTTCACATATAACTCGAGTAAATTTCATCCGTTTTTCGTAATTTTTGTTTCATTTGGAAGGTAATCAAAGGCCGAATAGAATGTTGTTGAAAAAAAATTAAATTTGGGTCCTTGGACTAAGGCCGCTACTAGGGCCCTATGTGTATTTTACATATAACTCGAGCAAATTTCATCCATTTTTCGTAATTTTTGTTTCATTTGGAAGGTAATCAAAGGCCGAATAGAATGTAGTTGAAAAAAATTTAAATTTGGGTCCTCGGACTGAGGCCGATACTAGGGCCCTATGTGTATTTTACATATAACTCGAGCAAATTTCATCCTTTTTTCGTAATTTTTGTTCCATTTGGAAGGTAATCAAAGGCCGAATAGAATGTTGTTGAAAAAAAAATTAAATTTGGGTCCTTCGACTAAGGCCACTACTAGGGCCCTATGTGTATTTTACATATAACTCGAGCAAATTTCATCCGTTTTTCGTAATTTTTGTTTCATTTGGGAGGTAATCAAAGGCCGAATAGAATGTTGTTGAAAAAAAAATTAAATTTGGGTCCTTGGACTAAGGCCACTACTAGGGCCCTATGTGTATTTTACATATAACTCGAGCAAATTTCATCCGTTTTTCGTAATTTTTGTTTCATTTGGGAGGTAATCAAAGGCCTAATAGAATGTAGTTGAAAAAAATTTAAATTTGGGTCTTCAGACTGAGGCCGATACTAGGCCCTTCAAAAAAATAAAATTTTAGGGCGATTTGAAATTTTTGTTTCATTTGCAAGGAACGTCGTACGGGGCTTCGTAATTGCGCTATGCGCAATTTGTAAGATGTACGTACATATTACATAATAATTTTACTTTAACTACATTAACCGGCGCAATAGGCTTACGGTCAAAGTAGGGTGACAGACGCACTAGGGTCACGTACGCAATAGATATACGGGTTTGTACGGGGCTCAGTCGCAGCAAACGCTCCGACTGTTCTGATGGCTCGTTTTTTCATCAAAACTACTAGCAGAAATCTAAAATTAACACTTTTTTGTTCATTGGTAAAGAACAGACCGGAAATGACTAAAATGAGTGAACACAACATCGACCCAACTTACCGGAACAATAACCGCAAAACTATCCCACTCTCTATTGTCGGCACTAATGTTGACTTCAATAACCCTGTGTTTCGGAGCATCTAGATTTGTTAAGAACAGAAACTCATCTCCATCATTTCCCACATAGCTCTGTAATTCAGACGAAACGTAAAATTATTTCTGTTCAAAGATATTCGAAAAAATCGATCGATCAATACTAACATAAGTAACATCCGGAAATATTCGGAAAATCAAATTGAATTCAATTTTCTTGTCTAACGATTCAATGTTTGCAACGGACACCACTAAACTCTCACGTAAAATCATGTATTTGTAATCAGTACTAATCTGGAAGGAAGATGTATGGGTCTCGGCTCTTCGAATGGATACAATGAATATATCGCGTTTCCGTTTGTCTAAGTGATGATAAAATATGCTGCGATTGTTACCACCTCTGGGGTCGTACTGCGAAAAAAATGACGGATGATTAATCGAAGCTTAATTCAGTCTTTGAATGCCGTACATAGACAAAGAATCCTTTGCTGTCTTCACTCCAAATGACTTTCTTATAGAACCTTTGAAACATTATACTTCGTCCATAAGTTTCACCGGTTTCTACATTCACAACATGAATGAAACTCGGACCAATTTCATTGCTAACGGTAAAAGCACAATATTCGCCATTCGGTGAGTATTCGTGTTCAATAACGGTACCGGAGATCTTATTTGAATCGAGCACAATATGCGGATCGAGCCCCTTTAACGATCTTGCTCGATAGAAAATTCTATTCAATGACAAGATTTATCAGCAACGCAGGACTTTATAAATTGGAAGATTTTCCAATAAAATGTCCAACTTACGGTTTGTTAATACCACGCGAAAAGTCCATGTAGCTATAAAACATATACCAGTTGCGATATTGTACGTCCGTAAACAGTTTGTGATCGCCTGCATCACGAAATATTTTTCGAACTTTGACCCAATCATTTTTTGATTGATTTAATCGTAAATATTGCTGTAGTGTATACTCCTCATATGATAACTGGGTGTCTCTTCGACCGGTGTCTTCTTCAAGCCAATGGTATTTGTCAAGAATCTGTTCGAAGTAGAACAGACTCATTTGTTTTTGGTTTGTAAAAATTATTTATCGAAATATTTACTATGTCACCGTGCAATTCAACCGTTCGCGGTTCATCGTCCATCTCATAGTTCTGGTAGCGCAACTTAAAATCTGAAAAAGTTTTGACTCGGTACATCCATTCATTAGTTTTTTTTATTCGTCTCTAATCTTTCATTGACGGCCAAGCATATCACGGTGATATCACCAGCAGTTCAATCTTTTGATATAAGTAAGTTCAACTGCTGCTATAGCCGTCTGTGAAAGGTCAACGACAATGTGAAATGTTGTAATTACAATTGCTTCTGACAACAGCCCAATTCATCTTCATATCTGCTAAGAATTTTGGCAAATTGACAATTGAAAATCGACTCGTTAAGCGAACTTAATGGCAACAATAAAGTGATTATTGTGCATTAACTTTCAGCAGCCCTGCAAACATGAAACAAGATCATTATTTGTTACACCAGATGTGTTTGAAAATAGATTCTCAACATATTCGACAATTGTTTCCGTTTCCTAATTTTCTTTTTGCGCGTTATTTCCTGTGTGCATTCAGTATCTTAAGATTGTCAAAATTTGGAAGTAGTAGGGAAGGTTTAGAAGCTATAATGAATAACCGTATTTAATGGGCACATTCAAAAAACGAGATCAAATCCAGTTGGACTAGACAGAAATGCACAGATATTTCAGTGAACTAACAAAGTACAAAAGTAAAGTACAAAATATTTCGCTCATTTAAAAATGTTCCTAAGCTTCTCATTTAACTTAATCTCAGTTTGTTTGCTCTGACAGAATAGAGTCCTTCAATCTTTCACGTCAAATCATCAAAACAGTTTTCAATAACATCCGATGATCTTTGATCTAAAACACTTTCAATAGAATTACGGAAAATCTGTTACTTCAATTGTTCGAACATAAATTTTGTTATATAAGACTACTTTCTACAGAGTTTTTTATTTCTCTTGTCACTGTCGTTCACAGATGAAACTGTGTAGTCTCCTCTTCCATTCCATTAAGTTGGTAGTAACTTGAGATCCAATCATTATTTGTTCAGAAAACTAGTTCTGACCACGAAAATAATCTAAAATTCTAGTCTTTGTTCACCTTTTAAATCTCAAGTTCACTGTCAATGGGTGCACTTCAATTAAAAGACATCTCTTAACTGATTTCCTTTTAATTAAAAAATCGCACTGGTAGCTAATATGATCGACGGTGATGTCGATTAAATGTTTCGATTGCTTTAGTTTGAGTTGGGATTATTTTTAGAAGGAAATATTATTGATACCGACTTGTATGCATAGGTTAAGGCGTTTAAGAAATTCTTTCGTTAGTAGAAGTCAGGAGAGCTTTTAATTTCGGTATAAAGTGCTAGAAATAGTAAAAACGAAATGACGATCATATTTGCTTGGTTAAATTTCTCTACTGACCATTTCAGGTAGACTTCTATTTTAAACTTTTTATAGATCGTTTTACATAAGTTTTTTCCGTCAAATTCTCTAAAATTGACCAAACTTTCCATTTGTATGAAATATGAGTACCCTTGATCATTCCCTTGTTGTTTACATACAAAACTTCGTAGATTATTACAAACGGTGTAGTTATCTTGTACTTCTTTAGTTTCACTATATGTTTTGCCATAACAAGGGGATGACCGTAGATAGATAGTGTACCATCAGAATAGTTAACTATTCTGCTACTTCTTCTAATTAAAACGCTTTAAACGGATTCATACACATAATTTATTTCATTAGGTTATCGACTATTTTTTTAATCGCTGTTGATAAAAAAGGAGACATAGTCGTCTGGAAATGTTACCCGTTATCATTGGAAAAACCGCAATGGAAAGAATGCATAGCTGCAGACAAATTTACATAATTGATAAAACTGTTCTCACAAACCAAAATTTTTAGTCTCGTACGATGTACAGGCTAAGAACTTTGTCAAGTCATAAATTCTCATTAATTGTTTCCAATGTTGTCTTCACCCAACGAAATGCTGTTGTCTCCACAAAAGAAAATTCATATAAAAAAGACTTTTGAGGTTGTTGCATTTATCGGTCGGATTACTTTTTCCAGCGTGGCTTTACTTTCGTAGGAATTATATGGAAGTCTTATTGACTTTATTCACGCTATACGTCTGACCTATAAAACTGCCTGGACCATAAAAACATATTCCATTCTGCGAGCGGTGACTCTTACGTACCATGCTACAAATATAAAATCGAGTAAACCGAATTTGCGGGTCAAGTCACAAGTTAAGTAAATTTTGTATTCCTTCAATACTTCAAACACTATATATACTCGAACGTTGATGGTCTACCCTCAGAAAGATCAGTAAATTGATCATAAAGTTTTTGATTTTTTCGTGTTGTGAACTCAGAATAAATTTTCGTTACAAAGTCCTCAAAATAAAACCAATATTTTCATCATGAGCGCTACAGTTAATACAACTAAGCAAGGATTTTTGATTGTTGGAAAATGTGTGGAAATGTACAATGTGTTGGACGTAACTGTTCAATGGGATCCGATCACAGAAACAATCGAAGCGCAAGATCTCCATTTCGCAAACTATACAATCGAAACTGCTCAAATCATTGGCAAAGTTAAAATGTTCACGTATGAAGCAGCTGACAAATATTTTTGGGCAAAGCAAAGAATGTACGAAATGTGTAATATGGCAAAGCCACTCATTGCAGCATATAAAAACCTGTTCGACATGCATGACCCAAGCAATTTTCCAGCACAGAAGCAACTTCTACTGAAAGTGCTCGATAATGGCATGGAAAAGATGACTGCAGCCGATGTTGAGTTGGAAAAGTGTGCAACATACTTTGACCTTGTTGCGAAAGAATTAACAGTGCTACTTGCTCAGTTAACAATCGACTTTAGTCCGGAAAGTGAATACATGAAATCGGTATACGGCAAGATACGTCACGGAGAGTATGGAGCAGCTGCTGTAGGTGCTGTATTGGGACCGTTTGGGTTGGTTATGTCCGAAGCCAATGTGGCCACCAATGTCGAAGGACGAATTATTCCCGATATGCAGAGAAAATTCGATAAAGTCAAGAATTTTGTTGAAAGTTTAAAGATGCAAATTGAGAACACAAGCACGGACATTAAGAATGCAAGGAAAAAGCTTGATTTGGACATTGAAATTATCAGACTTCAAAGTACTACGACTCAGCAAACCCAATCATCAGAATCGCTTGACATGAATGTATTTCATGACGAGATCATTGGTCCTGTAAACGACTATTTGACGCATTGCGGTGAGCTGAAACACAAAGGTAATAATTGAAAGGATCCATTACAATCTTTCGGATGATTTCGAAGTAATTATGTTCAAGAACTGATTTTTTTTTAAATAAATTTGATTGGACTGTCGATGCATCTTGTGTATTTTATCTGACTAGGCCCCACCTTATGGGTGGGTCAGGTCCCTTGACTGACTGACTGATATTTTCTCAATAGATTTTTGTAATTGTTATAAAAATATCATAGATTGATCTTGATCAAAGTAGCTCTTTGTCTTGTTTTGTCACAAATTGTTCGCTCCGTTTATTTTATTGAAAATAAAATTTCAGAATAAACAAAGGGAGCTTATTTTCAAGGTTCTGAATCTTGCTTATTTCTGAATTTTCAAACAAAAGATGCTTCAATATTACTCTGTCTACTAAAAGGCCTGTAATGACGAATATCTCTAAGATCAATCGTTCGTCCTCAAAATTAACCTCAGGAATATCACTAAGATCATCTGTCCGTTATAGCCCATCTTCAAAATTAGCCTCTAAAATTTAATTCCCATTCGAATAAATGTTTTTTTGGAAATCCGTTAAGAATTACTCGAGTTATCATGTTATCAAGCGATAAGACAAAAATTCTTTTAAGAATATCTCTAAGATCTGTTATCCAAATCAGTTGAGGATCAATCAAGTTGTCGTGTTATCAAGCGACAAGATGAATTTTATTTGAGAATATCACGGACATCTCCCGTCCGTTATAGCCCATCTTTGAACTTAACCGAAGGAATTTAATTCCTCGTCGATTAAAAAAAAGTTTTTGGAAATCCGTTTAGAATTACTGAAGTTATCGTGGTAACAAGGAATGAACAAAATGTGACAAACATTTTCTGTATTTAGGAGGCACCGGCACTCAGCTAAAATTGTAGCCTACATTTGCGTGTTTCGTATTTCATTTTTGTTAATATCTTTTCATCAGAATCCTCTTTGAAAAATGTACGATCGCAATTCCGACCACGAATCTGTTAGCTTTAAATAAAAATTAGTTTTGGTTGTAATCGTTTGATCAGCTCTGAGAAAAGTGAGCAGTTTAATGAGATTTTCATAAACTGCTCATTGCACAACCAAATCTATTTTCTGTTGAAAGCTAACACATTCGTGGTCGGAATGGCGGTAGTACATTTTTGAAAAAGGATTCTGATGTAGAGATATCATCAAAAGTAAACTAAAATCCAGTATTTAAAAATCGCCCTAATGTATGGTTGCATACCGTTGTTGTATGGTGTGACTGAAGTATCTTGAAAATTCGATTTACTCAACCTTTCATAGGAAAAACAGATATAAATGACAGACTCTACATCTACATGTAACAATGTTGAGACCGACTCTTCATGTAACAACGTTGAGAGCGCAGATCTTTAACTTTTCGTTTCTTAACAACAACAAAAAAAACACGAAAGCATGTGGTGCAACGTCGAAGTTTAGTATTCATTTAATTACAGCAATTCTGGGAGTGTTACCCATACAATACAACCTGCATACATAACATATCAAATCAATAAAAATTCTTTGGAACCACTACACGGACTACACTAATTAACCACAATTTTGTCAAATAAATTAAAGCTTCTAACTCAAAAGTTTCGGTTCGCGTTTAATATCGTCCAAGCTCAAGATATGTGTGTCATCGGCACATCTTTCATTATCCTTCAACTCAGTAGCATTGTGAATTCGCTTAAGGTGCCTACGTAAGGCTTTTCCATTCCCAAATTTCTTCTTGCATTTGCTGCATTCGTACGGATTGTCTTTCAGATGAAGCAATTGCTCGTGAGATTTTAGCGAATACAAATGCATGAATTTCTTAGAGCAAATGTCGCATTCGTAGATCTTTCGGTCGTCTAAATGTATCTTCATGTGACGCATTCTTGCACCAGCTTCTTTAAAACTAGCCAAACAAATTTCACATTCGAAAGGTCGACAGGTAGTATGTACAAGCATATGTTTAGTCAATGCAATCTGAGAAGCGAACGCGTCTGTACACACATTGCATTGGAACGATCGCTCCTGCTTGGAGTGCGTTTTCAAATGGCTGTTCAAATTCTTTTTCTGTTTAAAAGTTGCGGAACATAGCTCGCACTTGAATGAACGCTCGTTGGAATGGATGGTCATGTGATTTTTAAGAAGATCTGGGGATTTGAAACCAGCAAAGCAATCAGTACATTTGTAAGGACGATCTTCACTGTGGGTTCTCTTGTGACGAGTTAAGTGAGACGAATTTTTGAACGCAGCCGCACAAATGTCACATACATATGGTCTCTCGCCATCGTTGTGTGTTCGTAAATGTGCCGTTAAATTACTTTTCTTAGCGAAGTTAGCAAAACAAATTTCGCAGCTAAACGGTCGATCGCCATTATGCATTCTCGTGTGGGTCACAAGATTCGACTTCGACGTAAACTCCGAGTTACAAATTTCACACATGTAACGTTTGCCCATGTGATGAATTTGGATGTGATTATTTAAGCTTTCTCGGTGTTTGAAGCTCCGATCGCACATTTCGCATTCAAATGATCGGTCGTTACTATGGCTTAGCATGTGTCCCTTCAATTTACTACTAATTTTAAAAGATGCAGGACATTCATTACACTTAAACGGTTTGTTATCCGAATCTGGAACTTCCTGCTTTATATAACTTCCCGCAATATGCATTTTCATCAAGTGGGATTTCATCGTCGAAAGGGTGGTAAATGTGCCATGACAGATATCACACTCAAACGATTTGTAGTGTTCATCTCTCATATGCTTCTGGACGTGACTTTTGTGCGTGAATTGTTTTAAGCAGACGACGCATCTAATGGAACCATCGGTATCCTTCGCTTTAGGACGCACTTTAGCCTGCAAAAACCACGTTCGATAAATTAGTATCGTCACACCTTTGGTAACAAACGTAGTGAGTTTTCCTTGATAAAAATAGGAAAACACCACGACTCGACCAAATCTGGTCTGAAAAGCCATCTATTGCTTTTGGTCGTACCTTCTTATCGTTGCGTTTGCGAACATCGCCGACCATACTGCCTTCAGTCACTGCATTATTGTCTTTTATATTGTTCCGCCCTAATCCCTTTGTTGGATTTTTAGATTCGCTAGCCATTTCTTAACTCGAAATCTTGAATGTAAAATAGAACGAGCATTGAGACACGAATAAACAAACACAAACTGATGCGGTCTTATGTATTTGAATGACCTACCTTTGCAATTGAAAGCTGAAATTGTAGTTTTGTTGGTCCTGGGTCATGTAAACTGGACCGTATCACTAAAAGCGCTTTTTATCGCTTAAACGCTCACCTTTGCATGAAAGTAACTGGCGTATTTCACTTTTATTTTAAAAGTTTAGTTTATCCACGGAACAAAATTCTTCAATTTCATTGTATGCATCACTGACGTCTCAATGTCAATCAGTTCCATCAGTTCCATATCAAAATTTTGTGTTTCTTTCCGAATTCGAATTCAGCGCGAACAATTTGAATTTTATTATACTCCTGCCTCTTGGTTCTGTTAAAATTTTAGTGGTTAAACCATTGTATTTCAGATTTTATAGCAGTCAATACTTTGAAGTTTGGAGTCCTTTTGTACATACTTTTTCCATTATTTCTTCGCGAAATTTTCATTGATGCAGATGCTCTGTATCCAGAAATTGTGGCACTTACATTTTAGTTATTCCCTTGACTGAAAGTCAGGGTCTTATGAAAGAAAATACCCTTAAATGTCCGTAACGCTAAGTTCACTTTGATATTTTGAAAATGTTCTACATTGGCAAAAATCGTTAAATACAGAAAACGTCCGTACACTTGATGACTCGATAACTCGAGTAATTCTTTACCGATTTACAAAATTTTGGTTTTAATCGACGGAGAATGAAAATCTTGAGGTTAAGTTCGTAGATGGGCAATATTGGGATAATGAGATGGGAGTAATTCTCAAGAGAATTTTATTCCTTGTTACCGCGATAACTTCCCTAATTCTTATCAGATTTTCAAATTTTTTGTGTTATTCGACGAAGATTGAAATTCTTGAGGTTGAGTTTGCAGATGGATAATGTTAGAACAACAAGATGGGAGAAATTCTACACAGACGCTTTTCCTTGTGGACTCGATAGCTCGAGTAATTCTTTACCGATTTGCAAAATTTTGGTTTTAATCGACGGAGAATGAAAATCATGAGGTTAAGTTCGTAGATGGGCAATATTGGAGTAATGAGATGGGAGTAATTCTCAAGAGATTTTTTGACTTGTTACCGCGATAACTTCCATAATTCTTATCCGATTTTCAAAGATTTTGTCTTAATCGACGAAGATTGAAAATCTTGAGGCTGAGTTTGCAGATGGATAATGTTCGAACAACGAGATGGGAGAAATTCTACACAGACGCTTTCTCTTGTTACCGCGCGATAACTTGAGTAATTTTAACCCGATTTTAAAAATTTTTTGTTTTAATTGACAGAGAATGATATTGGAGTAGTGAGTTTGGAGTAATTGTAAACATAACTTGTTTACCACGACATTTTTGCAACGGATTTCCAGAAAAATTTCTTATTTGACGAGTAGTGAAATTCTGGATTTCTGGTCTAATTAAGAAGTACTTCCCAAAAGAGTTTTTGCTTGCTTGAGAAACCGATAGCTCGAGTAATTCTCAGAGGCTTCAAAAATCAATTTCGACCAGTAGCGTAATTCATGTGGTTAAACTCGAACATTGGAATTTAATTGGACTAGTAATCTGGGATATACGACAATTTTTGCGTGAAATCCGTATTCTTAAAAGAATTTTTTTCGTTCCTAAAATGTTTGAACGAGTGTGAACTTTGTGGCCAGAGCGAAGCGAGGGCGGTAATTCACACGAGTTATATTTTTTCAAGAGGTAGGCAGGAAATACGCCAAATTATACTCAGACGCTTTTCCTTGTTATCGTGATAACTTAAGTAATTTTTACACGATTTTAAGTTCGTAGATGGATAATATTGGAGTAGTGAGGTTGGAGTATAATTGTAAACACAACTTGTTACCGCGACATTTTTGCAACGGATTTCCAGAAAAAAAAAATATTCGACGAGTAAGTGAATCTGGATTTCTGGTCGAACAATCTAGAAGTCTAGAACAATCTTGCTTGCTTGATAACACGATAACTCGAGTAATTCTCAGAGGCTTCGAAAATCGCAGATTTGAAAATATTAAGTGTTTTCGACCAGTATCGTAATTCATGTGGTTAAATTCGAACATTGGACTTTATTGGACTGGTAATCTGCGATATACGACAATTTTTGCGTGAAATCGCGTTCTTAAAAGAAATTTTGTGATCTCAAAAACACCACCTCATTTAAAAATGGTTAGAAAACTAAGGCTGGAATTATAGAAAAAAAAAGCCAGTCAAGGGACCTGACCCACCCAAGAGGTGGGGCCTAGTTTGTACAGACAATCTACAATGAGTGGTGCCGAATTTCTTGGACTTAATGGGATTATGGCCCTTTCTGGGATGTTTCTAGCTTCAATTTAGTTAATGTAGTTCACTGGATACCATACAATTTAGGAGCTAAGGCTCTGCCATTAAACGAAAAACGAAAACATGGCAGGCCATCTAAAGCTAATAAAGCCCTTCTGGTTCAATGATTTGCTTAGAATAAAGAAAATGCAGTGTTATCATTGGTGATGTAATACTTCGGTGCAGGAAAAACGCATATAAAAGTAAAAGAAAGGAGAGCATGAATCAATGCAGACGGTCTTTGAAACTCGGAAACAATATTCATAAGAGAATAAGAATAAGAGCGACAAAATATGATTGACCAATAGAAAAAAATTGATTGACCAATAGATAAAAAGGATTAAACGATAGAAAATAATAATTTACAGATTGAAAAATGTTAATGATAAAAGATAACCAAGAAACGAATTTATCGGTAAATTATCAATGAAAGTATGCTCTAACAAGGCTGTATAGTATACAGTGTGTACTTTGGAGATACGCGGGAACACACTTTTTCCATACAAACAAATTCACCAAAATTGAATTTGTATGGCGTGGTGAATTTTTTGTATGAAATGTGGTGTGTAACCCGCGTATCTGCATCTGCGTGACCTCCCCAAAGTATACAGCCTTGTACTCTACAGGTATGGTTTAATGTCAAACTTTGTATGAAGCGGAGAAAATCAAGGTTTTGAAAGAACATGTTAAGACACTTACGAAGGCCGGTGAAACACAAATCTTGACAATTCAGACATGTATATTGTTTGAAAAGTCAACTTAAAAATTTTTTTCTGTTAAGTTGAAATCGTCATATAAAATTTTTCAAACCTAGTTGGCGCTACAGGAAAATTTTGATCACACCGCCTACGTGATCAACTCGAAAGCCTCTAATTTGTGTCCCTGTTCTTTCAGAACCTTGGAGAAAATAGCGCTTTCATTTAAACAAACTCAAACTTTCAATGAAAATCGTTGAAAGGTGAGATTTTTATATGAAATCGCTATTTTCTCCGGTTTGCATGGAAAGACCATACCTCGTTGTTTGTACTTTCATTGTAAATTATTGTTTATTTATCTGCAAAATGTCGTCTGTACTTGTGACTATTTTTATCGGTACTCAGGAGCTCGCTATCAAGGCTGTATACTTTGGGGAGGTCACGCAGATGCAGATACGCGGGTTACACACCACGTTTCATACAAAAAATTCACCACGCCATACAAATTCAATTTTGGTGAATTTGTTTGTATGTAAAAGGTGTGTTCCCGCGTATCTAATAAAATGGCGATCTGCGTGACCTCCCCAAAGTATACAGCCTTGCTCGCTATCGGTAGTTTATAATTTTTCTATCGGTACCTCTTTTATTGGTCGTTCTTAATTTTTTTAGTGGTAATTATTATATTTTATCTGCTGAAAGTCATAACAGTCGTGAATTGATTGCTCGTGTCATAAATTCTCTCTGTGGAATGCAAGAATTACGCGGAAAAGTTGTTCAACATGGTGGCGCAAAGGCGCTATTGCCGCTATGCTTCGAGGGCACCGAAAAAGAAAAGCGACAAGCGACAGGCCTATCTCGTATCGGTATCACCATCAACCCAGAAGAGCGTTTCCTGGACAACGTAAGTTTGAAGTGTTTATGTGCCGGTGATAAACGACCTTTTCTAATTATTCTTCTAATTTCAGGCAACTTAGAAGTGATTCGACCGTTGCTGAACCAATCTCGAAAATTTCGAATCGATGATGGCCTTGTGCAATTTGGCTGCAATGAATGAAGCGGTACGTCAACGTATTTTGAAGGAGGGCGGTTTGCAAAAAGTCGAACTGTACCTAATGGAAGATCATTTGCTGTTGTGCCGTGCTGCCGCCCAAGTTATATGCAATATGGTCGTGTCCGAAGATGTGGTGAAAATCCATGAAAAGGAAAACGATCGAGTCAAATTTTTGGCGTTGCTGTGTCAAGAAGAGGATGAGGAAATGGCCATGGCAGCAGCCGGTGCACTAGCTTGCTTGACATCGAGCAGTGAGATTTGTTGCAAAAAAATGCTAGAAACGGAGTGTTGGCTCGATATTCTTCATACATTGATTGCCAATCTCAGTCCACAAGTTCAGCATCGTGGTACCGTCATTTTCTTGAACATGATCAACAGTAGCAATGAAGTTGCCACCAAGATATTTGATACGGACATTATGCAGTTGCTGATGGGCTTAACTCAATTGCCCGACGAAGCTAGAGCCAAGGCCCGAGATGTGGCAAAGATGTGTCTATTAGCGGCGGAAAAGAAGAAGTTGATTGCAAAGGCAGATGAATTCGAAGAAGTGCCAAATATAATTGAACCGTCCACTATCGAGAAAATCGTCGAATAAATTGATTTCACAAAACTGTGCCTTTTGTGTTAGATTATCAACCGTTTTTGTTGTAAGAATAGGTGCAAAGTTTGTCTACATGGCTCGTGTACGACAATGTTTCGTACTTAAAATTAAATTTGAAAATTTTATCTATTTATCTCGTACTTCATTTGTTCTTGCAAAACACTTGTACTTGTACTTCATTGGTTTAAACCAGTTGTGGTATCTTAACCACGTCCTGCATGTATTAGCATGTTTGGTGATGAAACGCAAGGTAAATATACATACTGAAGGTAACGCAAATCCGCAAGAACACACGGATCCAAAGTTTCGGGTGAATATAATTTTTTTAATGTTGAATACAAGTCAAATTCACTTTGTTACGTTGCAACACATGCCAAAACTCAATACTAAATAACGCAATTCTAACAACATTATCCGCGTGTGGAAATTCACGCTATCCGCGGTATCCTAGATACCGGGAAATCGTTTGGCAAAAATTACGGATACCGGGAAATAAAACCATTGCCGAACAAACCCACCGGGAAATGTATGTACCGGGAAGTTCCCTTTAGCTTTTTGGCTACCGGGAAATTTTGACTCGGATACCGGGAAGAAAACATCATTTCCACACGCGATTATCATGCCAAACGTAAGATAGAACATAACAAATCTTACATCCCCCCTAAACTTTGGATCCGTATTTCTTGCTATTCTCTGAGGGTCTGCGTTACCTTCAGTATGTATATTTACCTTGATGAAACGATAGGAGATTAACTTTCATATATGAAAGTTGAATTACGTTTTCGTTTATGATTCACCAAAGATGTACATGCAAAAAGGTATGTCTAACCTCTGGTCATTCTTTTGCCACTGTCGCCATGGCCTGCTGAAAAAGTGGTATTTTTGTACTGCACAATTGATGCAAAACGTCGAAAGACGTACTTGAATCATCTCACAGATCGAAACAGTGGCAGAAACCATTCGCCAATGTATTGAACAAAGTAGAAACACGAAAAATGTAAAAGTGCCGTTATTTAAAATGGGTTCTCTTTATTTTCTTTGATCAAAACTACTGCGGTTTCATGCTAAATTTTTGAAAATGTTGCAATTATAGTTAAATTTGTCAACCGAAGATGTTTCAATGATGCCATCCGCAGGGATATCAAATGATTTAATCGCATCCAATGCACCTTGAAAAATTCTGTACGACTCATCGATGTACGTCACTGAATCCGTTATTTTTTGCTTTTTATCGTCAAATAAACTGATCAAATTGGCATATTCGTTGCGTTTGTCGCGAACAAATGCATCCATTTCGCTGTTATGCTGTAATTCGGGACGACTATTCACCGACGTATCTGCTAATGCTTTAACTAATTGTGGTATTACTGATGTGGTTACGTTATTGACACGTTTTCCGATTTCCAAGGTGGCGTCAACGAGGACATCGTGAGTAGAAAGCTTGGCGTTTAGACTTCTTTGGTGCTCAAGCATTAAAGATTGAAAATATGCGCTGTCCGGCGAAGCTTCCTCCTTTAACAAACGCAATAAATCGTTGCACGCTTCAGACGCGTTGCCTAAATCATTTGTCATCTGATTGATATGTTCGTCTGCTTTTTGTATATTCTTAATTGCCGTTCGACGCACTTCAGTTAAGAGAACATGTCTGGTATTCATCACATCGGTAGCCAATGATTTATAGGCTTGTAAGTATGCCAGATTACCGGTGCACACCTGGCGAACAGATCGACGCGCGTTCGAAAAAGAATCTTTCGCCTCGAGCACCGCAGTAATTAAATTTCCCCTTAATTTAGCACTGCCGGGCGAAAGCCTTAGTTTTGTTGGTTGAATATCCCCATATCGAGGAAGCTTCTGCGAAATGAAGGCGAGCCTTTCATGATAGGCAATTAATTGTCCATAGATGGAATCGACAATATTTACGCGATCTGGATTATCGTTGGCCGCCAAGGCAAAAGAAAACAAATTATTACAGCCGATGCAAATCAAACAAAATAAAACGACTTTCATTTTAACTTGTAAATTACTTTCAAACTTCTTTTCTTTCCAAAGTCACACAAAATCAAAAGAGTGATATTCTTCACGCAAACAGATTCGCACTGATGATATTTCACTGGAAACGAAGCTGAGTATTTATACTTTTCTTGATCAACTTTAAGCAAGAACAGAATTTGTATTATCTACACCAAAAAAAAAAATGTAAAAAAAGTTCTAAAATAGAAAAGCGAAAACAAAAATTTAAGTGGACTTTGATGTTGCTTTAGTGGATATTCCAGGGTTAAGGTCATCATATAGAGGGATTTTTTTTGAAAATCCGTATACCAAAATCGGACGTATTATTTTCGGAGCTGGTTTGTGTATGTCTATTTTGGTACAAATTTTAGATTTTTGATGTTGCTTTTTCTACCCTGCAAGTACACGACCTCAGCATCCCAATAAACCCATAACCATCCAGGTCCATCACTTCCTGCGGGAACGGCCAACGGCAAGCATGAACAAAATGCCATTTTTCGAACTTTGAAGTCACACTACTCGCTATCTAACAAAGATAAACAATATTTGAGACCGGTTTTGAGGACTTGGGATCAAGGCCTATCCAGACATACACAAACCATCTCCGAAAGAAATACGTCCGATTTCGATATACGGATTTTCAAAAAAATCCCTCATTTTGTTGTTACACTATCATAAAAAAAGAAATCTTATGCGTACCATGAACAGAAAAGCCCGTCACGGGTTAAAATGTTTGAACTTGAAAAAACCGCTGGGAAGAACCAATCACCTTGTTTACCACTTGTTTAAATGAAAACGTGATAAGTTTAAGAACATTTCCAAATCAGAGTATAAATAATTGGTACAGATTGCAGCTCATTCCTTAGTTGGACATTCTCATTACCGAAATAAAAAGCTGGACGCAACAATTCGCACAAACTTTGACAAAATATAGTTCATACTTTCCACTTTTAAAATGAATTTTTGGTTTGTCATTTTGTGGGCGTGTATTTCGCCGATAATAATTGTGTCGGGCAATCCTCAAAGTCCCCAAAAAGCAGTTTTTGACGGTTTTTCGGAAGCTATCGACAGTTATAGTAGAAATCTGGATAGAAGTATAAATTGGACAGAAATTGACGCGACCACCAAAAATCTACACGACAACAAACGTTTCTTTTCAACGTCATCTGGAATGATTTTAGGTCAGGTTCTTTTCGATTTATTTTTCTTCGTGATACTAATATACTAAAGTGTCTATTAATATTAGCGTAATTGCACTAGATTTCGGCCGGCCCCCAGTTATAGGCCACTTCAAAGTTTACCACCAAAATTATCAATTTAATCAAATAATAATTTAATTGGAAATAGTTTTGCCGAAAAATGTGTCATCTTGACAACATTTGTGCATAGTTATCGGTTACAATAATTATTTTCATCTTTTATAATTGCAATAACAAAATAGTCACGTACCCACTACACAGAAGAAAAACAATGCAATTTCCAGTGCAATTAGTGACATGAAATGGTTCAAGCAGAGACATGATAAGGACCGGCGCTTATCATTTCTCTGGGTTCAAATAAACTTTTTGTGATATTATCGACTATTAATTTTTGGATCAAATTAGTATTTCAAAGATCTGTAGATCTTAGACTGTGAGAGAAAACAACAAAATAAGAAATTAGAAGAAACAAGTTGCGAGCATTCTGACGCGCGTTGTTGGGTTATGTTAAATTTAAATCCTCAAGCTTTCTAAATGTCAATTTTGTATAAATAAGTGAAAATTAGAAAAAATTTAAGGGTTCAGTTCTCTGAAAAATGTTCTGATATGGTTGGTGTGGTTGATAAAATTGATTGTATTAAAGTTCGTTTTTGCGAAGAAAGATATTTTACAATCAAATATTGGTTTTGAATAAAATTTTGTCTCAGCCGCCGCCGTTAGCTGCCACTGCTGAGCCATTTGTAGTAAAATTCGGCAGCCGGTGACCGATTGATCGGCGCACAGGTCTATGTTTTATTAATTGATCACAGATTTTGTTAATTTTTCAGCGGTAAAACAGTTAAATTCACGTAGTTTGAGTTATGGCCAACAACTGGATAGAATTTTTCTAACAAAATTTAGTTTTCGATCATATTTTAGTCACATTTAATTCACTTTCGATTTATTGTTTTTGTGTTATTATTCAATAGTTAAATAATAATAAGAAAGTGTTTCAACAGTGAAAATAATATTTTAATAAACCAAAATTAAGACCAATTGCTGGTGGCCGAAAACTAGATCTCGATGGCCGAATTCAAAAATTATCATTTAAAAAAAAAGTCAACAAAAAAAGTTACTTGGCCTAAGTCTAGTGCAATTACCCTATAAAATACAGCAAAGCCTCATATGTTTTCTTCAAAATCTGATTCTAGGTGAAATTGTTACAAAAATTAATTACGCAAAAGATAGTTATGACGGGGCCAGTAGAGAAATATTCCATTGGTGTGAAAGCAGCAGAGGCTCCATTAGCGGATATGTGCAACTGTTTGCCAAGACTAACGACGATATCATCATCCCCACCACCTTGATCGCAGACGCTCAGAAAACTCTTTTAAACTTAATACTCACTACTGGAGTAGCTAAAATGGAGAACAGCATCACTAAAATTGAGGATGCACAACGATTCTTGAGTGAAGCGTCCGGTAAATTTAGTGAACTGGACGTCTCTGTGACAAATGACGGCAAGGAGAAAGTCGAAGCTTTGGAAAATGCCATAGCGAACAAAAGAAAGTCTAGCATTGATACGATAGCGGTAATTTCCATTTTTTATGAGTATGGTTTTGATGAGTTTTGTAGGTGTATGTTATGTTATTGATGGTTTGTGACTGCGGAGTGCGGAGCTGGCCTGTGATTGTGTTATGTGACAAAATGTTTTTGCCATATCCTTTTAGAAACAGCAAGTGTATCGTCATTTATTTGATAAATCTTTTACTTCTTTTGTTCCAAATACGGCTTAGTGTTCAACGCAAAATATTTTACTTCATTAATTGCAACATACGTTTTGCTATTTAAGAGAAGGCTAACCAGATCTCATCAATTATGTTTGTCGCCGTTGTCGATAACAGATCCGTTTCTAAAAGGATATATTTGTGTTTCATAATTTTCCATTTTCCCAGTAAACTAATTTTTCAGTTGGAGTAAATAGGACACTAGCACAATTTTGACTTTTAATCTTTTTAGAATCATAGGTTTTTTTTGGTGTCAGCAGTAGCACTACCTTGAGTGTTACTCGGTATATGACTACGGATCATTTTACAGCCGACGGAACGAGAACAAAATTGTGCTATGCTTCCTTATTTACTCTGATCGTACCTTTGTTAAATAATAAGTCCTCTTCTAGATGAGCCCACTGGTAGGACTTATACAATTGATTGTTACTGAAGCCGATACAGTACCAAAACTAAGAGAATCGATTGAGTCAACAAAAAAGGTTTTCGAAGCATTCGGAGAAAAAATCGATAAGGCTATTGTGGCAATCACAGTGGCGAAAAGTGCAATGAAAAAAGAATTGGATAATATCGTTGATTTAAAGGCTAGTACTGAAACAACTCAAAATTTTTTAAATCTTCCGGTTTTCGTGGTACAGACGATAAGAGCCTCAGGGCAAGAATTATTGGATCGATGCCAATCTTTTCAGCGTAGACATCGGACATAAAACATAATATGGAAATACAACATATTTTGTACTTGATCTTTTGTAATAATAAATCAGTTTTTTTGTTGCCAACACTTTCCAATTTTTATTGAGTTTTAACTTTTTACAGAAGCCAAACGTATAGCTATGTAGTCAGTGAATCTCCTTTGCTTAAAGGTCATTTAAGACAACACTCTTGCTTGAGCTCATCATTTATTTTTGTTGTTGTTGCCGCTAACAGATGACTACTCGTTTCTAAGATAAATCGGCACTACTTCGACATATCAGGCGAGTATGATTCTTAACTCGAGAATAGCGTGTGTGAAGGCTTTATTTAGTTTTCCATAGTATAGGGAATCTGATGAACATTATGTTGTGGGTCGCATGCGAATAACTTCGTCAATTTGAGTCAATTTAAGTCATTCACGGAAGCAGACTTTAGCTTCGTGACCTAGAAAACCCAGAAGGTAGGCACGTTTTCTGTTATATTTTTATTTTCGTTTTTTGGTTGTCTAGGTTACACATGAATGATGTGTAAGTAATGATATAAACAACCGGAGTGATTTCTTTTTTTCCCCGAGACGAGAAGAGAATACAGAGGTGCTCAGAAAAGTGATAGTTTATTCTGGTCTAAGAGTTCTACTACGTACAGATTCACTTTTTCGCAATTTTTATTCACTTTTTCGCAATTTTTTGTCTGTGTTTTTTAGGATCCAGTCTCCTCAAAATCTTTTGCAGAAGTCTTAGATGCGTATCCACGTCTCTCAAAATCAGAAATTCTAAGATTTTAAGAGAGTTTAAAATGCCATTTAAATTCAGGTCCCCTAAATCGTCTGCAAACTATACAACCGAAACTGCTCAAATCGTTGGCAAAGTTAAAACTATCACGTCTACAGCAGACTTGTGTTATTTTTCGGCAAAGCAAATAATGTGCGAAATGTGTAGTCTGGCAAAGTCTGGCATTGTAACATATAAAAAAAATTTCGACACGCATGACCCAGGCTATTTTCCAGCACAGAGGCAACTTCTACTGAGAGTGCTCGATGGTGGCATGGAAAAGATGACTGCAGCCCATGTTGAGTTGGAAAAGTGTTCAACAAACTTTGACCTTGCTGCGAAAGAATTGACAGTGTTACTTGCTCAGTTAACAATCGACTTTAGTCCGGAAAGCGAATACATGAAATCGGTGTACGGCAAGATACGTCGCAGGGAATATGGAGCAGCTGCTGTAGGTGCTGTATTGGGACCGTTTGGGCTGCTTATATCAGAAGCGATTGCCGCCACCAATGTCGAAGGACGAATTATTCCCGATATGCAGAGAAAATTCGATAAAATTAAGAATTTTTATGAAAGTTTAAAGATGCAAATTGAGGACGCAAGCACGGTCATTAAGAATGCAAGGAAAAAGCTTGATTCGGATATTGAAATTATCAGACTTCAAAATACTACGACTCCGAAGACTACGAAGTAATTTTGTTCACGAACTGATTTTTTTGTAATAAATTTGATTGGACCGTCGATTCATCTTGTGAGCTTTATCTGATTTCCTTTCTCTTTTTATCCAAACCGTTGTTGTATGGTGCGACTGTTGTAGGGGAAATAGGTTGAAAATTCGGTATAGTCGACTTTTCATTGGAAAAACATATAAAAATGACAGGATCCAGATGTAACAATGTTGAGACCAACTTTACATGTTACAAGATTGAGAACGCAGATGTTTACCTTTTCCTTTCTTAAAAACAAACAAACACGAAGGCATGTGGTGCAAGGTAGAAGTTTAGTATTCATTTAATTAGAACACTTCTGAGAATGTTACCCATTATATTGCAACCTGCATTGTTTTGAGGAGCTACATCAAAAAATAAATCAATCAAAAATTCGATCGAAGGGTGGCATAGCCCCAATTTTGTCAAATAAATTAAACATCGTTCATCGTCCAATCCAAGATGTGTTATATTATCAGAGCATCGTTCATCTCCATCGTTTATCAACTCAGTAGCATTGTGAATTCTTTTGCATTCCCAAACCTTTTCTTGCATTCGTACGGATTGCCTTTTAGATGAAGCAATTGCTCGTGAGATTTTAGCGAATACAAATGCATGAATTTCTTAGAGCAAATTCGAGAGGTCGACAGATAGTATGTACAAGCATAGTCAAAGCAATCTGGGAAGCGAACGCATCTGTATTGGAAAGATCGCTCCTGCTTAGCTGTTCAAATTCTTTTTCTGTTTAAAAGTTGAGGAACATAGCTCGCATTTGAATGAACGCTCATGTGATTTTTAAGAAGAACCAGCAGAGCAATCAGTATATTTGTAAGGTCGATCTTCAGTGTGCGTTCTCTTGTGACGTGTTAAGCGGGACGAATGTTTAAACGCAGCCACACAAATGTGACATACATGCAATGTGCCGTTAAATTACTTTTCTTAGCGAAGTTAGCAAAATAAATTTCGCAGCTAAACGGTCGATCGCCATTATGCATTGTCGTGACGTTGTACAATGACGTAAACTTAAAAAAATGTTGGTTTTTATAAAACTTTTTTTTTGTAATTTAATTTTTCATTTATTTTGTCGGTGTCTTTTTGGAAAATTTCATTCACTTAAACGATAAAATCCATTTTTAATTTTTCTGTCATTTTATTTATAATTTTTTGTTTTTTTTTTTATTTACAATTTGGCCTATATATTTGATATTTAAATTTATTAATTTTAATTTCTTCTTCATCATCATCCTTTTCTCTCAATTAATTAAATTAAATACAATTTACTTTAGTATATGTTATGATTAAATAGGGTTGATATAATTTAAATAACTTTATAAAGTCGCAATTTTTACATTAAAATTTAATTTTTTATACAAATTATGCGATTTAGAGTTTAAGGATTCTATATTGTGTGTGTGTTGATCTCCTTCTTTTTTTATCTTTTGTGTGTATGTGTCTGTGTAACGTATAATAGTATAGTTTAAGTGATTCATCATTATTAATTTATCGTATCAATAAACCTATCATGTACATGTTTTGTGGTTGGTATATAATTTATTGTTTAAAACTTATTCCTCAAAAATTTCATATCTTTAATGCTTTCAATTTTTGTTTACTTAATTAATTAATTTTTTTGTTTGTTTAAACTTAAACTTAAGAAATTTCTTTCGTCGAAAAAGAATTCGGTTTTCTCATTTTTTTTTTCTTACTTTTACTTTTTGTTTCTTATTTCATTCAGCAATGAGTATATTCTTTTAAATTTTTTCATTTTAATTTATTTTTAGAAATTTCACAATTTTTTTTTTCACTTTTATTTAATTTGAAAAATTAATTGTTTTCATTTTTTAAGTTTTCTTGGTTTTTTGCTTTTTAAATTTCTTTAATTTAATTCTTTATTGTAAAATCTATAAATATATATAATAATGGGTTGCATTTTTATTACAATTTTTTTTTGTTAGATTTTATTTTCATCTTTTTTTTATAAATATTGTTGTAAATTTAATAATAATCTTAATAAATATTTTGTTTAAATATTTTTGTTACAATTTACTAAGTTTCCAATTGTTTTCTTCTTTTCTTTCGTTCATCATCATCGTCTCGTTTTAAATAATTTATAATTTTCGGCATATGCATTAAACTATGCCAATGTATGTACAAAGAGTGTGTTGTATTCATTTCTCTTTATTACTTTTTTGTTTTTCGCCTGTCATTCTTTACTAAAATTACGTACGACCTTTTTTATCAACATTTAAACCAATTAGTAACGGCGTTTTAATAATTTTCATTCAGATTTTATTTCTCCATTAACTTGTTTGGCAATACTTTTTGTTCGGTTGTTTGGATTAGAATAGATCGACTGCAAAATTACACAAACAGTCGCGAGATCTGAACAGCAATAACGGTTATAATCATCTGTTATCGACACCGATGATAAAAGGTAGCCATGAGCTATCAACAGGGTTCATATATAACTTAAAACAAGTGAAGTAAAAGATTTTGTGTCAAGAAAGATTTTAGCAATAGAAGTAACAGATTTGCTGACTGCCATTGCTGTTTGAAAAAGTTAAAAAAAAAACGTCACAGGTAAGCATCCTCACAAAAATATAAGAAAAATTGATTGTGAGTCCGCGAACCATAATAATTTTCTTTTCAGTCTGTCGGGTTACTGGTTTATTACTTTAATAGAATTTATACAGGCTCTTTTCGAAGGGACTAGTCAAAGTTCGCTAGCTTCGCGTTTTCTTTTTTATTTACAAAAATTGATTTGATAGTTTTCAGTGTCTGCTCGATTAGGAAAAATTCTCAGAAAAAAAAACACAAAAATAATACCACGACTGATATCCAAAAATGGTTAAATATATTACTAAACCAACCATTACTCAGTATACGATACAATAGGAAACATCCTCCAAAGTCCAGAGATACAGCACAGTTGTGGTGGAGTATTTCTTAACTTAACAAAAAATGTTTTCTTTTTCCCTGTGCCTTTGTCATTGTTAGAGGATATTCAGTACCATACTTTTCTGCGCAATTTTCAGACAACTGATACACTTTCAAGACCCTACTTTCCAATTTATTGTGATTGTTTGTTGAGATTGGACACCAAAGTTATAAAAATGTATAGATCCCGAAGATCTGTCTAGTGTTTTCTTATCTACCAAAATTAATGTGAAGTAAAAATGATTGCATCGATCGACAATAAGTTACATATTTTCCTCTGAAAAGATTTGTCCTTCTTAAAACCTTTTTTAAAAGTTTATTGAATTAAACTGTTGCAAAATGTTCGATAACACTAATCCACTCCATATGGCAATCAATTTCGATCCTCGTTTTGTCATGACACTGTGATGCATCAGAAAAGAAAACTGCTTTCGTTGCCAAACAAGTTAATATTCGCGGTCAAATAAAATTAAATGAAAATTTTTATCACAACAATTGACAACAATTAATTACCGTCTAATAATAAAAAAATTCTTTTGAATTTTGCTTTCCTAAAAAAATCATTAAACCTAACGCGTGCCTCACGTCAATTTATATCTTTTGTTCCTTTTGTCATCTTAATTTGATTTTTTTTTCATTAAATATTTTTTACTTTTTCATTTTTTGTGTGTTTTAGATTTTCTTTTTTAGTTAATTAATTTAATATGTTAACATTACAGTGTGGTCCTAATTTCAAATATTTAAAAAATGTTTTGCTTTTTCTTCTTTCTCTTCTTTTATAGCTTTAGCAAAAGTGTCCTTATTTAACCAGATCAATAATTACTGTTCGTTAATAACTTAATTGTTTTTAAGACTCGGAACGGGTCAACTTCAGGTCATGCAAAACTAACTCAATCGGATTGTAGAGAATTCTGGGATAGTTCAAAGATGATATAATTCGCAGTTGTTGTGTGTGTAAGCGGGTATTCTTTCGTTAGGGAACGTATTTCAGATAAAATCAGTCTGACACCTAACAGGTTGATGGTTGAACTTCTAATTGACTTTTCGGCTTAAATTTGAGAATTCAAGGATTGCATACAAAAAAGTCGTGGAATTTTCTTGGAATCTCAGAGGTTTGAACTTTTACAATTATTAAACGTAAAGCTTGTGCAGAATCAGTAATAGCTGAACTTCACCAGCTGATCAACAAATATACTCTTCTTGTATAATATACAACGAGTTTACTACAGTCATACGTGTTATGTGCGCACACATATGACCTTAACTTATGTATGCACTGTATGTAGCTTGCCTTTGATGTTTTCGATGATTCTGCACAAGCTTTATGTTTAATAATTGTAAGTATTTGTAACTTTTTGTATTTGTAAAGGTAATTTTAAAGGAAAGGGCAATTAATTTGTTTGCATCCGTGAATAATCCGAAAATGTGAAAAAAAAATTGATTACCCTATACTATAGTGAATTTGAAGATTTTCTTCAAAAAAAAAATCCGTTTTCACAAAGCGTTTCCAAAGTAGCCATTTTCCCAACATGTGCCTAAATGGAAATTTTCGGCAAAAGATTGTCAACCCGAGACGAAGCCAACATCGTATTTCAGTTAAGATTCATTGTATGGACAAGATTTTATTAGCATCAGTTGATCCTCATTTTTGCATATGTTACTTTACCGCACTAGTTCTTTAATATTATTTATGCAACTCGAGATCATAATGTTTGAAAACTGAATCTCGGTGCGAAGTACTTGATTAGGCTCACGATGTGTATTATGACACACGGCCTTCATAATTACACATCTGGAGCCTAATAGAGTACTCCGCGATGTCATAAAATACTATAATGCAATTCAGCATCATTTATTACAAACTTTAGATGCATCTGTTGCATAAATCGTTGTATCAACCTAGGTGCGGTCCGTGTCATAATTACACATCTAGAGCATAACAAACCACTCGATGTCATAAATAACCATTTCCAGCACGAAGTCGTGATATTTCCGACGTCGTTTAGGAAAAACGATGTTCTAACTTATGCTGAAAGGCGTTTTTTAACGAATTCGATTCAAGAATTTGCGTCCGGCTTGTGGTGGAAAAATATCATTCGCTGAAAAGGTATTTTATCATGTGTTGGAAAAATAACTATTTCGAGTGTCCTTACGTTTATTCGCCGCTCGATTTTAACCTTAGACACGTTCTGACACAAAATGAAGAAAGCATGCAAGCTACCATTACCGAGTTTTGTATAGGGGGCGAATGAAATACTTTTGTATGACCTGAATGTGAACCGTTCCGAGCCCCATTTGTTTTGTTTTTTAATTGTATTTTCAAACTTATTTTTCTTATTTTTTTCTTCTTTAATTTAAATTTATTTTCAATATTTTTATTCAAGAAAACATACAACTAATATCACAGTCAATCTGAAGAAGAGGCCGTCATTTTCTTCCACTCAGCGTTTAAGAAACATTTTGCCTTCATTTGGAGAAAAAGAAACAATAAAACGCAAACTTTTTAACATTTGCACAAAAACGAAAAAAAAAATGGAAAGTGGGAAACTTAACCGTTAAGACGTGCGCGAAACTCTGTTTCATTCGATGTGGTTAAATTTAGCATTTTTTTTTAAACAAATATATGGAAGCAATTTTAACTTAATTTGTCACCGGGTGGTTTTTGTAATGAGTGGTAGCAAAACGAGAGTGTGTGAGAGAGAGAGAGAGGAGACAGGATTTATATAAGAACAATATTTGCTATATGTTTTATATATATAAAATGTAAATAGAAGAGCATTACTTTCCTTTTTTTTAGTTTAACTATTGTAGGTTGCTAATTACTGTGTTACATGTTTAGGAGATTTATCTATTATATGTTGCTGATATTATTGCAAAATTATAATGAAATTTACAAAATATAAAAATTTGTCTATAAGACTTACCTTTCAGTCCTGTCTCATTTCTTAATCGCTTCATGTTTTGTTTCTTACTTTCTTTCTTTCTTTTTAACTTAACTTTCCTCTAGATTTATCATTCTCTTTTTTATCGACGACAGCACTTAGTCACTTTTGTTAAACATTTTTTTCCCTATCGAATTTATGCCATCACGGCGGTCATATGATACAATTGCATCAACACTTGTACGTGTATGGGCAAACAAGACAGCCGATCGTGTGTATTCGAGTCCATAGCCAGCCATGACAGTACGTTATATCCTTCCAGCACGTAACGTAGCACGTCGGCCGTAAATGTCGAATCCAATGGATGATCGGTGGCGGATGATTGATTTTGATGTAAAATGTCGTCCGTATTTTGTTGTATCGATGGGCTGTGCAGATGTAAGGCGGTTTTTAGGAAAACGGGGCAAACGTTTTCCAGATGCGGACACGATGACCAGAACCACGTTGGCATGCGTCCGGTTGGAGCGGTTGAAACCATGTATCCTAAGGCTAAGGGTTGCTGAAGGACTTGACCGACCTGGAGGTGACGAGAAAAATATTAGAAATTCAATATCAATCACATCAGTGTGTGTTTTAGCGTTACAAACCTCTTCTTCCTGCTGTGAATGTGTATTGCGTCCCCCACCTCCATTAGCACCGCCTCGACTGGGACTTTGTCGACTTCCATTGTCTTCGGGACTGCCAATCCTTGATCGTTCCGGACTCGCTTGAGGCATTTGAATTTCGTCTGTAAATTCATTTTCATTAAAAATTTTGTCGACCGGACCATTCAAAGCGAAATTAAGAAAGAGGAAACTTACTGTCAAAATCTTGTCCGAATATATCATCGAAACCGTTCATATTTACATCGTCCATACCATCATCACCATCACCCAAATCAAAAAGTTCCTCTTCGTCCAGACCGAAACCATTAATATGTTGCTCATGGAACGCAGATTGAGATGACTGAAATAATCGTTGGAATTCAATATGTGAAAGTCAACGCTAACGCATTCGCCGTTCATTTACCTGAGCTTTAGCACTAGTTGGAAACACCAAAATGTGAGTACAGGTAACATCCTGTGGCGTTGATAACGGAGACTGCATCGAAATCTGGCTGAATCGTTCATCCGGCGTGAATTGATCAGGCATTACACGTAGATTGGAGTCCGGTTCCAGTGTAACAAGACATGCGCTCAAAATGCTCGGAACGGTGTGTGGATGCATTAACGAGCACTGTTCGCAGATGTCCTTCAACTGCTTCGATGCCTTCAATAAGTTTTGTTTGCTCAGTAGCCAACTCCAGCCTTTCAATTCTCCATGTCCAATACGACCGATTCTACCAACAACGATACGCCATGGTTGTCCACTCTGTGATATAACACCAATGATGAAATCCATCAACTTTTGAAGTCCCAATCGACGTGCTGAAGCCTTCTTCCTGCGACGTCTGTTTGGAATGTCAATGTTGATCGTAATTGTTTCTAACAGTTCCCCTCTGTCATCAGTTGCTACAGCCAGCAACCATCGTTGATCTTCTGACAAACAGTAACTACAATACATTACAGACGATTGCTGTTCGATGCTGGTCGTGCCGAACGTTTCGGTATTTTCACTTTTCTCATGTCGTCCCGACAATATATACGGTGGCGTATACAATTTGTACGCAGCTCGATTCTTTTCGTCTTTGTTTTTCAAAAACAATTCCATGTTAGCGGCTGTCCCGAAACCGGTTAAACTTTTAACATTAGCACTGTGCGTCAAATGACGTCGACATTGCGAAAATACACTCAATGCTAAGCATCGCATTTCATCACTCGCCCGAAGCCGGTCACGATTGCGTCCCAATTCCATTACACTTTCCATGGAAATAATTTGGAAATTGATGTTGCTCCGTACCGATTCGGGTATCGAATTAAGTATGTTGGAGTAACAGCGTAACAGTGCCAAACATGCCAATCGTTCCACCTCTTGAGAATCATAACCGATGGAAAAAGGATCGATAACATAGATGACAATGCATGGCGGATTAACTTCGTCTTTGCTAATGCCCAGTGGTTCGGCCGTTGACGGTGGAGTTGCCGAGTTGTTGAGAGATTCGCGTTGAGCTTCCATATCTGTGAGGAAAAGGAAATGATTTGAAAATAGCCGACAAACCTAACGAATAACAAAATATAAAACTGTGAACATACCAACATCTGATGATTTAGGTGTACTCGGAGCTTTGTCGCTCGTTTGGGATGAATCAGGTGTACTAGGTGGTCGCATCGGACTTGGCAATGAACGATCTTTACTGCTCGAATTGCTCGTGTTCATTCCTTCTGGTGGATCCAACAAACTCTTATCGGATGGAATTTTGTTCAAATACGGAACTAATTGCTGTTGGCATGTCTGTGCGTACATTTTCAACAGTTCACTGATACGAGTTTCGCCCAACGAAGAAAACCACTCGTCGAGTCCCTCGTTTCGAGTTGATTTACTGTTTACACGTAGAACACCATCCCAACCTTTGATTGGATTGTGACGGCCGAGCTTACACATTTCATAAGTTGTACTAAGTTCTTTGAAAAATGTTTTCGCTTTGCCGACGACGTAGTCATTATCGGGCGCGATAACAATGTATGCAACGTCTCTGGCATATGAATACGGTTCCAACATTAATTTGTCCCAGTAATGGATGGCATACGGAGACACAGAGAGCCAATCTTTTTCATGACCAACAACGACTGAAGGTATCGGTTGTGGTTCACATTGTCCTGAACTGGACGAAGCCATTCGATGAAATTGTCGCCAAGTCAATGGACCTTGCACCGTGTATGGAGCATCCCACAACCGTGTCGTACATTTCTTATGGAAAGCGTCTTGCAGTAGCGGTCGCATTGATTTCATCACACGTACAATATCTCGATTACTTCGCGGACCGCTTGCTTTCACGTACGGCCATTTGTGCACACTAACGCCATATTTGAACGGTTTCATCAATTCTAAGCGATTCTGAAACTGACTCTCGAAAACCATTCGACTTTGATCCAAGGCTAGGCAAATGATGTCTTGCGCATCGGTGTACTCAAGCATATTGATGAGAGCGTTGGTCGTACTGCCAGATGTGCTCAAGCTACGGAAACATCGAATAGCTCGTTGTATTGAATTGCTTGAACTTTGAATAAGCGCACATTGATCTTGCAACAGATCCATCATCGCATGGGAAAGAGTGTCGATCGAATCTCGATCATTCGTCGAACTGTCTGACTTTACAATGACGCCCAGCAAATGAGCAAATTGTGAGTTTCGTTTGTAGTTCGACGGATCTTCAGCCATGCCTGTTATTTCCATTTCGTCTTCATAAAATAGTCCAGATCTATGAGCCAATCGGCGGTTAACCACGGCACTGAAACCGCACGAACATTTAACGGGATCTTCATCCAGGTAACCAGCATTGTGATTCGTTGCCATTACACCAGCCGGAGAATCAATCCCATATCCGCCGTAACTGCAATTGTTTGTGGTGTACAGTGACGACGGATCCAACGTATGGCCTGGCAAAGCTAAATAAACTCCGGAATCAGATCCACGTATATTTCCCACACATTTATGCCCAGCATTGCAGACGCACAACGTGCAACTGTCGAAATTGTGATCTTTGAACACATTTAATGCCGTGTCATACAACAGTATGTTAAGCAGTAAAGCATTCGCTTCAGGTATTCGACTCACTGTCGGTGTCGGTGGTTCATGTGAATTGAATTGCTTGTTCAGATACGATGATGTTGACGTTGCGGGACTGGCAACGGCTATTTCATATGGTGGGGGAGGCGGTAAAAGACCTCGTCTAGAATACTGCATTGGACTTCCGCCAACATTTGGTCCATAGGAGTGACCAGCGGCTGTTGCTGGAGAAATCGGGGACATATCAGATCGCATGGCGTGTTGCATAGGATTCAAATTCATTCCCGGTGGACCGACGAAATTCATCATATTTGGCATAGGTATTGGTGTGACGGATGATGGGCGCGATAGGGAATTCGGTGTTAGCATACCACCAGATGGCGGTAAATTCATCATTTGCTGTTGGTGTGTCGATTGTTGCTGCTGCTGCTGCTGTTGTTGAAGTTGTACTGGGTGAGGAGATTGTTGAATTTTGTCAGAAATATTGCTATTCACATTGTTGTTGTTGTTGTTGTTGGTTGTGCTCTTGTTATTATTGTTATTGCTGGCAGCAATATTATGTTGTTGCTGCCACGAAGGTTTATAAACTATATTTGGAGGAAGAGTCACCATAGGCTGTGACTGGCTGGGTAGATTCGTTAACGGAGCATATTTGGAAGAGCCGACAAATTTATTAATTGTCGGCGGTACGAAGACGTAAGACCAATCCTCGATTGGTTCATCAATCGGACTGCCTAAGTTTGGTGAATCAAGCAGATCCAATTGATGGTCCGACAATCCAGCACCACATGGACTCGAATTCGGATGATGTTCTAGGCTTGGAGGTGTGGGAAACATTTTTGACAATTCTTCTGGACGAAAAATACCGGTGTGCGCACTATTCGAAACGAACATCTTTTTTGTGTCCTCAACGCCGGTCGTGGATTTGTTTGAGCCCGGTGGCGTATTGACTTGGATCTGCGCAAAGGGAATGACACAAATTATGAACAAAATACTCTCACGGAATCGGAAATCACTTCAACTTACAGCTAATGGCGACGAACCGGAATTGTCTTCTTCGAACAGTTGATCCAAATCTTTGTATGATGGTTGCAATCCAACCACAGTAAATAAATCGGTAGATGTTTTACCGTCATCGTCAACGGGTTCTTTTTTCACTTCGTGACTTAAGGTTGTATCGGACTCATCGGTTGCCATTGGTTCAGTTTTAATATTGGTTTCAGCTATAGCAGAAGTTGTTGTCAGGGTGGTTGGAAAATCGGGCTGGTGGTTCCTTTCGTTAGCGTACAAGTCTCGTACGTGTCGATTTTTGTTTTGCGATGCTGTTTCATTTTGTTTAAATCGTTTAACTGGATGATTCATCCTACATAGGAGGGACATTGAAATGTTAGCAACTTTAAGAAACCAATTTTTGAATTGGAATGTATATAAAATAGCCCGAACGAAAAGTCGTAAACTGCGATGAGCTTGACTTGAAATTTGAATTTTAGTAAATGACTACCAATCGCCATATAAACAAAAACCAGGTCCTTGGGACCCGGATGATTCTCCTCTAATTTTCGAGTGATCTATTCATCGAGTCTGAGAATTTTGTTCGATTTAATAAAGATTCAAACTTACCATGCGTCCCACGTCGAGTAGTCATATAATAATTGATGCGGCATATAATCATCGTCGATGATGTTTTCGTAATCTCGTGACGTTAAAACTGGTCTCTTCAGCAACGACAAAATGTTTTTCAAATCTGGATTCATTGTGCTACTACTGCTATTAGCATTTCCACTGCTATTACCACTGTTACCACTAACACTAGTACCGTCACTGTTACTATTGTTCATGTTTGTCGTAACATTTGCATTGGTCTGAATGTTTGGTTCATTATTCACTTTCACTTGATCGGTGGCACTGTTGCCGTTGTTACAATTGCTGCTGCTATTGGCATTATTGGTGGATGGTGGTTCGACACTTAGAGGCGCCGGAGCCACATACGGAGACGCTGTTGTGCTTTTACTATCTTGTGGATCAGTTGGCGTTGCAGCCGGAGTATTTTTGTCGAGATGTTCAATGGGAGTGGAAGGTTGAATATTTGACGGTGGTGGGATCGGTGATATCACTGGCATTAACTGAAACGTAAAAATTGAATTTTTTATGCATTGAATTAATTGCTTATCGTGGAAATGAGTGATGTAATGTTCTTACTTGATCGGCTGGCGGCACAGACGTAGGTTGAGACAATGACGAGTTCGGATGTGGTGATGGTCCTGCGCTGCCCGGTGAACCAACCGACGGTATCGCTGGTAGAGATTCAGGTATAGAGTTTGGGTTTCGAGAGTACGATAGTGATCCTCCTTGCGGTGTGCTACCGCCAGTTGACCTAAAGTTTTTTGTGTGGGACAAAGACAGAGTTAGAATGACATCACATTTAAAGGAACTTAATTTCTATACAATTTTTGGTTTTAAATGTTAAATTGTAATTTCTCTCTCGCAACCATGTCAATTCCTAAATTGAACACATTTTATAGCTTGCCATATTGTATGGAAAAGTGTACACAAAGTTCAATTTAGAAGATGACATAGCTGTTAATATTCGTTCTCAAAATGACACACAGGGGCCTCGCCCCATGCATACTTTATGCTTTGATCATTTAGGAAAAGCTGGTGCTTTAGCTGGTAAAGTTTAAATGTCATGTTTAAATGGAAACTCGTTGTCTAGAACATAAAATTTCAGAAGTTGCAAAGAAACGTATGGTTTGTAGGTGGTAGATGACCTATTTGTGATACGCACAGCTAAAACTCATAACAATTCACATACATGAATCTGAATCATGCGAGTCGTTTCATAAGCTGAACGTATAATCAAACAACTCTTCAAATCTTGACTCTGAGAATTTTTTCAGAATTGGAAATGTTAAACGACAAGAGTCTGAAATTTTTGCTGAATATTCAACACAATTCAAATCGTCTGCAGATCGCAGTTTTTTCTTAAGTCGTTCAAAGTCGGATCGGAAAATTACTGACCTAATTTCGTTCAAGTCACATGCGATTCAGGTACCCTGACTTCAAATTGAGGTCAAGGTGAATTGATTACGAGCCTCAATATTGTCTCTTTACTCTTTACTTCATTTCGGGTCAAAATATTTTTTTCTTTTCTTTAAAGTTTAGACGCGATCCTAAGAGTATCAGAAAGTTTTACAGCCTTTGATTCCGACATTCGGAACCTTCCACAATTCATATATGAAAATTGCTAGGATGTGTAGAAACGCGTTGCTGATATGTAATAAGTTCGTTGCCGTCTACAGAAAATTTGAAATTTAATTATGATAAACGGTACGGAATTTATTAAAATTAGAAAATTGTGGGTGTATTTTGTGCAGAAGTAGAAAAGAAAATCCCGATAAAAACTGACGTGAGAAAATGATGAATATCTTTCTTGCCTTGGTATGCAATTTGTGAAAGTCTAAGTGAAAGGGTTTTTTTTACTGAAACGTATTGTTTTCATTCCAATAATGTATGCCACCTATCATTTAATGTTAAAGTCTATAAACACCGGTCACATCTAAACGGGTGTTATGCATTTAGATGGGAATTATTATGGTATAAATACCGATAAAATTGATGAAATTGAAACTAAAAACAAAAATCAAAACATTTATACAGCAAAACCAACACCAAAATAATGAAAAAATAAAAATTAAAAAAATGTTAAAAAATGCAACTTTCTCATAACATGCATAACAAGGAAATAAAAGTTCAAATTAATCAAAACAAACATTTTTTATCTACTCAATCGGCCAATGATGCCATGTCATTAATTGTTATAAATCTGACTTTTAATACTCTCCAAAGCCAATAAAAAAATGTAAAAGAGAAGCAGTTTGTAATGCCTAATAAGCCAAAGCAAATCTTGATAAACCCACGAAATAATAAAATAAAAATAAAAATTCGGAATTCGATTTTCAAATAGAAAATGATGATTGATACGCTGCAATATGATTTCAATTTGCCGAAAATAGTGAAACATTTCCGTATCCATATTTATATACACGCGATGAACATTTTGTATTCCGTTTTCAAAATGACCATCAGCTCTTTGATCAACATTGTGAACATGGCATTCCATTAGCTTCAAGTAACCACCCGCTGCCAGTGTTCCAACGAACAATGGTAATACGAAACGTTTGAATTGAACACACGAAGCTTTTGAAAAGCTCAGCTGGTCATCAAGAAACACGAAACCTCTTTACGTGTTGCTGAACTATATATTGACTTTTTATGCACATCGTAAACTCTCTCACAATATTCATGTAACAAAGCAGAAAAGAATTGACTGCTGAATTTTCAATTTAAGAAGCTAGTTTGGAAGGGAATCAATCCGATTATCGGTATGCTTTTATAGGAGGATTGGATGCCACGTCTGTGTTCTCGACAACGAAATTGTATTCACCATTTTCAGCAAACGTTCGTCTAATGCATGAAATGATATCAATAAACGATCCAAATAAAATTAAACCCAAACAGAATAAAGATTTCCTAATTTCATTTTGAGATGCATTCATTATAATGTTTCATCGTCTAAAGCCATATGTGTGTGTGTAACATAAAAACCCTCCTGATTGATAAAATGGCTTCTTACAGTCGTTTCCTTGTTTTTAAATTTTTTTTTGTTTCTTTTTGCTTTGGCATTTTTAGGACAAACCTTTGACTGGCAGTTGACAGAGGAGCAACAATGGAATCAATGCTGTTGCTGGTTGACGTTGATGTGGTTGGAGAAGTGGTACAACTGGGATTGTTGGTTATGTATGTTGATGTTGGTTTCGTTGATTGATTGGTGTGGACAGAAGAGGAGCTACCATTTGTCGCAAATATGGTTGACAGATTATGTTGGGGTTGTCGCTTGTGGAATGGTACACGATTGGTACGGTTACCTTTGTCAGGTCTACTATTTTGTTTCATACTGGGTGCTGTTGTACGGCCACACAGTTTTCTACACCTGAAAGCCAATTTGGCCCATGCTTCAGAGTAGTTTTCTACTTTGGTTTTTTTTTTGTTCAAATTTAAATCTACAAAAGTCTTATATGCCTTATGCTAATCTTACTTGTAAGTTTGTTTTTAGATAAATATATGTTACGGATAGAAGTGATTTATAAAACGTGTGTGAAGACGAGTTTACGATTTATTTTGTTTTTCTTCGCTCTCCGTTCAATGTAAATTGCATCTGTATGCCTAACGACCTCATCTTCCATTCATCGAAAAATTACCAACAAACATTTCGGTTTTATCGTGTGTGTGTTAACATAAAGTATTATTGCGTGATGAAAACCATTTTGATCAATCGGTTACACGAACAGTCATGAGAACCATATATTTTAGTTAAGAATACGACATGTATGTTTTTAGATAATAAAGCCATTGTTTTGTGATTGTAATTTTGTTAGGAAATCATTTTACGAAAAAAAAAACATTGAAAGCTACGCAGAACGCAGATTGTAAAGCGTATGAGAAAAATCATTTAAATTAGACCATGCAAAATGGTCGGAGGAGGAGTGGAACCCACCATGAAACTGTCATCTGTTTTGCAATTCAATTAAACAAGATCGAACTCGGATGCTGCCTGTATGAGCTAGGCAATAGGCCATGAAATAGTTATAGGTCCACCGAGAGAAAAATGTTGGCAAATTCATGTCACGGATGTTGTTTGTGACCAGAGCGTAGCGAGGGCCACAAGTCATCCGAGAAAATTTCCAACCTTTTTCCCGAGGTTAACACAACGTTTTTCAAGACAAAGGTTCCCAAAGTTTCAGCTGAGGTAAGAAGACAATTCTTTGTGAACAGCACTTTGACTTTGGTTTAGAGAATTTTTATTAAATGCCACCTTGGTTCGTTGACACTGATGCCAGCCTACCTATTAGAAAATACTATTCGGTACCGAGATTGTCCTTGGGTTCCCAATTCCTACTTTAACCGTGAAAGACTGGAAGACAGAAATCAGCGAACGGATGAGCTGGGTTTTCACCAGAATTGCTCAATAACGTGGCAATTTTTACAAGTGTTTAAATGATTGCGAACTAGTCTCAAACAGTGGCTTAGCGCATACGAAGTGTGTAACCGAATGTGTGCCAATTATCTATGAATTGTCTACCAGATTCTAATCATTGTTTTCTGTAGAATTCAGTGAGCAAGACTTAATCGTAGCAATAAAGAATGGTTAAATTCAGAGATTATTTTTGAGTTCATTGTTTTAGCCCGTATACCGATCGAAATTCAATTACAACAAACACGAAAGTTGGCTGGAAAATTTCTTACAAGAAAAATGTCCGTAGAAAAAACATCAATTTTTCCAAACACAAAATAATGATGCGTAGAGTTCAATTTCAACACAATGCTATACACGCTGATTGTATCATGACTGGGGGATGGCTAAGACATGAGGACGGTTTTTTTTTATCAAGATCAAACTTAAAACTATTGCATGCAGACAAAAAATAAAATAAAAAAATTGAGGAAAAAAAAACAACAAAAAATAGAACAACGCAAGAAGAACGTAGACAAATAAAATACAACTCACTTTGCACAAACACAAGTCGCCTTATGGGTTGGATCAATAAAGTTCCAAAACGAATTCGTTTCACTGGTGGAACAGTTTTCTTCCTTTATCGGATTCGACAATGACAACGGACTCGATATGCAGTTTTGCCAGGCTCTTTCTGGTACTTTAGCTGATGGCGGTGGTAATGTGTGCATTGTAACCGCATTTCCAAGATCATTGATTGATTTCTCGGATATTGGTACCGGTGGCGTAACCGCACTTTTCACATCATAATTTTCATCATCCAAATCGGTGATTAGTACATATTTGGATGGATAGCGCATTTTAACACCACCTTCAGACAAAATATTTTTTACATTAACACCATTCCAGCCATTCCACAAAGAAAAACACGCGTAAAGATTTACCTGATAGCACCTCGACCATCGGTGGTAGATTTGAGTTTTCCTTATTGCACAACGGATAAAATGAGCACCAATCATCAAACGCCTTTTGCGTGATCGGATCGAGTGCTCGGAAACTTTGACCGGTTAGTGTAGCTGCCAGACCGAATGGTGCCAATATGACCGGTTTCGGTTTTGTTTCATTGTTATTCGTTTGACCGGATTCAGCCAGGTATTCGGGTGTTAATGGCCGAACAGCCGGATGAACACGCAGATCCATTGATGCGCAGACAGTACTTTCGCCATGCACAAAAAATGCAAACGAAAAGGACAGGTGATGCGAGCTGAAATTGATTGGCGAAAAAAATAAATTAATTTCAGCAAACAACGAATCATAAGCAATCGATAAATCGCTGTAGGCACATAACGCACAACAACAAAAATTGTAAAGAGCAAGTGCCGAATGAACGACATTTCAATTTGAACGGATTAACCCAGAAACTGTGTGTTATGAGGTTGATCACCTATCAGCGATTTATTGATCTCAAATTATTATCAGAAATTGAACGAAGGAAATATTTGAACTTCTCAATATTTCCACAGAGATTTTCTATTTTAGTCTAGGACAAGCGATAAAACATTTCGAACCCAAGTCTAAGTGTACGAATGCGATCGATTCGCCTGTCCGATTTTAATTGCGTTTAAAACCGAGATCGTTAACCACGCTAAAACATTAATTTCATATTACCTTTTGCCAAATGTGCACTCTCGATTCGAGCAAGGTTGCACGAACCACCTGCCGAGTCGTACGACATCTTTTGATAGAAGACATCTGCTCGGAAATGATAATAAAAAAAAAACGGTTATTGTTTATGAGCATATAAATGTTGCATCGAGACAGCGCGTTGTGAATTTTATCATTTTATTGCGTATACTAACCGTTCAATTAAATTATGCAATGCTTTAAAGAGCAGAGAACGACATTCATAAGTTATTCCACTTTCCCAAGATCCTTGTCCGCCTTCTGCAATAAAATAAAATAAAATTTCATTACTCGAAAACGAAAATAATTTTCTTATTTGCTTTATGATATTACACGTATATATTCACATTCATTCCCATAAATAACACTGAACCCGGGAGACCTCCGAATAAGAAACCATTTTTTCGATTAAAGTGAAAAAGAAAATCATCGAAACGAAATTCAAGTTCTTTGTAGGTTTGGTTTCTTTTTCGGTGGTACACTTCAAACAAAGAGGTTGGTTGGTTGATGGCTTTCGTAACAGGCCCATTTAGAAATTAAGACTTCAATTAATGTAAATTAATTTGAGCTAATGGAATTCTTCTTCACTCGATAAAATGAGATTAGTGATGCGCATCTGGTCTGTGTAATGAAAAATCTTTGGAAAAGATAATTGCTTTTGGTAATGAAGTCCATTGGTACACCTGTGGCACCGTACCTTCATAATTGGCCTAACAAAGTCTAATTTCAGCAAAATGATCTGCACTCCTTGCATACAATTAGCATAAGTGGGTTTGATAAATTTTCAATGAAAAACTGTCTAACATTACAAGAACTGATGTACGGTTCCTTAAGTGACTAGGTATCAAGCAATGTAAATATTTTTGTAAAAGTCTAGTCACCTATCAACGAACTCTCAAGGGACTGCCAATTCATGTCTATCTGGCCCGGACTGCGCTTTTTGTATATTTTCTTTTTGCTATATTACCGCTTTTGGATAGAGCGTTTTTGCTACTTTTTGTACATTATGAAAAGCTTTCGGAAAAGTTACAGAAAGACGTTAAACTGAACAAACAGTTCCTCATTTTTTAGATTATCAAAATAGATAAAAACGAAGACAATGAGTACGTAAGATACTCGGAAAGCGTATTCTCATCTGTAAAGTATGTGTTTCAAGTGCCAAAATTACAAACGCAAATAAAAGTAAAATTTCAGTGAACATGCAACAATTTTCTCTTTATCATTTAATCGAAGGAAAAATAATGAACGTGTAAATGAAAAGAAATGTAAGTAACCGAAAAGGCCTTGACTACTAATGAACTATAATAGAATGTAAGCGGACAAGTCCGTATAAAAACGAGGAAGGCTACTTGAACCAACACATGTACGCCTATATTTCTAATTTATTTATGAAAGTTCAAAACTATCGTCCAATTTTTACTTGAAAGAAATCAATCGATTTTAGGCAATTGCCAAACGACAACAAAAAGTTATTTATAACCAGAAGTCGTGTTGACGAGAATTGAATTTCTATAAAAATTAATTCAATTAGATCGACATTGGAGAGAAGCTTTTTTCACAACATATAAAATCTGTCCCGAAACGCCACACAATACAATATTCCAAGTGACCACCCCCTTATGTTCGACACTCCATTCAAACATTTTAATTTCAACCAGAATAAACGATTCAATCAAATATCAATACAAAAATTCAACACAACTAATCTATCCGCCACCTATTATTATCATCGTCGTTGTTGTCGCATCAATTCAACACCGAAACATTTCCATTCACTTTGTACCATGCGCTGGCTGTGACGTCACTTTTATTCGATGACGCAAACATTGTTAATCTGATTGGTGGAATGTCGCGTGACGTAGCCCATGCTGTTCAAACTGTTCAAACTGAATCGACCTTCGGCGACGTTTATTTATTTTTTTTTTTTTTCTTTCTCGGATCCAACACATGCAAATTTAACACAGCCAAACAGTCAGACACACAAACACAGAAACAAGTAAACGATAAAAATTTGAATTAATCTGGTGGAATACATTGGAAAAGGGCATGTCATACATTCACATACAAACACACCCACATTTTTTTTTCTGGTTTCGAAATGTTTTCTTCTCGTTGATGTGGTAGTAGTGTGACTGAATCTATATACAGAATGACTGGAACGATGTGTGCCATAGTATATTCTTGGGAAAGTCATCGTGTTTACAAAAGAAAACAACAACAAAACTTTGATTGTATTTTTGTGTACAACAAACATTTTGTAGTCACAATAAACATACCAAATTGGTACACTCTTCTGTTGTGTATTCTTATTATAAAATTGTGTGATTCATTTCAAGCTCTATTGCGCTAATAGGTGGCGCGCGCTGGTTTTCCATTACAACATTTACATTTGTAGTGGTGATATCATTTATGGAGTGGAAATTGCCATCAATTTTCAATTCATTTGGCAATGTTGTCATTTTCTACTTCGTTTATTCGATTGTAGCCTGTCAAGGAAAATAAGATCCTTTTGATGGTTCACAGAACTGTAGTCGGCGTTCCTTTTACGCTACATTCCCACAATATGCGGTATACATTCAATTCATGAAATGAGGTATACTCGTTTGTCAATAAACCGGCTTTTCGTGTGGGATGATTTTCGTTCACTCCCAAACCACAACATTTTAAATTGGTCGCAAGCTCTCTTTTTCGACTATATAAGTATCTAATCATCCAGATGTTCAATGATTCAAATAAAACTGGTTTCGTTTACTCAAACAGTTGAATATTATGCATATTGCGCGCAGAATCATGTTTATTCATGTTTTTATTCTATAATAATGTTGTTCATACAACGATAAAGAAGCCATTGATCCATTTACGATTCCGGACTAAATTGCCGACTCGTTGCAATAATAACGGCAACAGTTCTTGTGAGCAAAATGAGCAAAGATTTCCTCAAACAACAAAGGGGGTGGAAAACAGTTGAATTTAAGAAATTGTTGAATTTTGTGACAAAATTTATTAATCTAAGGCTTGACTTCCTTTTACCAGAAAAATACAACACAATTGAATTTTACTTTACTAGTGAGGTAATGTGGCCTTTCCCTCGCTCGTAAAGTAAAACGCCATACTTTACACGTGAAATAATTTGATATGTCGTATCACGATGAGTAAAAGTACCTCGGGCTGAAGCCCTCGGATACTTTTACTCATCTGGATACGAGATATCAAATTACTTCACTTGTATAGTAATGTACTATTTTCAGTTTTGCTTTGTTTTCTTGACAGCTTGCTCTCACGGCTCTCACACGGAGTACTTTCTAAGAATCTAATAATCCTTTTGAAGATCTTCGATTAACTTTACGTACAATATCCAAGTAGCTCAGCCTGAGTATCTAATTCGAAAATTTTAACTCAAGTCTGAGAATAATTTCCTGTTTTATGTTGTCTGGGCTTCAAACGTTTCCACCTCCGGAAGGGAAAAACTGAACATTTAATATGAAAATTGTATGCAAAATGATGACTAACATCAGGAGTAGATAGAGATAAAATTGTAAACAAGTCGATGTGTCACGGCAAGTCATTTTAATCATTTCTGAGCTTGAGTCGCTTTAGTGATGAATTAACTTCTGTGATGAATTAGCTTCTTGATAAATAGTCACTTCTCTTAAAATTTTCAAGTTAATCAACATAAAATGAGATTAAGCTTATGTTGAGTCACAGCTTGCTAGGTTTGCGATTTAACAAAATTAAAGAATGTCGACAACTTTTCCCGTGAATGACTCATACTCAGACTCGATAACAATTATTGAACATTCAAATCAAAATGTGTCGATATACCTCAAGCGTTCAATGTCGTTATTTGGCATTTTTATGCTTTTAAGCTCTAGAGTACATGCGTTTTCGCACAATTTTTTTTATGGTTGAAATTGCTAGATGCCATTGACCTAAATCTGGCATTAAAAAAACCATCCATCAACACAACAAGAAATCTTTATGGTCGTATGGGAAAAGGTAATTAATTTCTAATGTGTGTATGTATAACTGAAGAATCCGAGCGAAACATAACTTTTTATTTCGAAATGATGCGTACATGGTGTATGTATTCGAACGTACAGTACTGATAGTGTACACTACAGAAGAAGAAAAAAAAAGTTGCCAATTCATTGTGAACTTTTAATTTGATTTTTGTTGTGTAAATTACGTCGCTTTGTTGAAGTTTTACTATGCATATCAATGATATAAACAGAAAAAAAAAATGGAAAATCAAAATAATAAAACGACAAACAAAATAAATGTTCGACTTACACACCACCACGATCATGGCTTCATGAAACGATTTAACGGTCAACCACCTTGCGCATAGGTTCGGTTTAACTTATAGATTTTACGTTAAAACTGCTAGTTTTAAAACAAGACTCTTCCATAACTATCCGTTTAACAACATAAGCACGGTTGATTGAGAATTCGATCATATTCTTTTGCACAGTATAGTTTTCGTTGCTTCGTTACTTATTTTTTTTGTGTGTGTGGAAAAAATCGCACGGTAAATGAGGTTAAAAATCATGAATGAATAAATTGATTAAATCTATGACTTTATACCATTCCATTTGACCTTATTTTATGTCGCAATTGAGTAATTACAGTCAGTCAATCATCACCACAACATTCAGACACAGGCTATACCACAATTAATTGTGTTGGTTAGAAATTTTCGTTGCCATCATCGAAACGGTAGTAAAAGGAAGAAACAAAATATGTTTGCATAGTGGTGGTATGAACAGTGGTGTTTTGAAATACAATAATGTGATTGCGCCATAGAACTTTATGAATATGTAAACGTTTTTCGCTGCACCGAATGAGTATACACACGTCGTATTGTCTAATTTTTCCGTAATTTTCCATTCAAAATCAGCAATTGCGTCTGATTGAAGGTATTGATTCCAGGTAGATCAACTATAAATTTCAGAATTGTTTTTTTTTCTTGATGCCGGGACGCCTATATATAGATGTCACGTATATGTATAGTGACATAAAAACAGATTAATGGAATTTTATGTATATTGGACACACATGGTCAGCCCACGAATTTTAGGGTAAAGCAATTAATAAACGTCTATACGTATCGGTTGAATTAGTAATGAATATACCGGCGCGGCGTATAGTACCCATGTAGGGAAAGATTTATTTGTTCGATTTTTTATGCTGTTGTTTTATAATTCCCAGACATAGGCCGTGTGGTGTAGGTTGTTTTAGTCGCAATTTATTGACGACTTACAATTATTTCGAGACAAAAACTTTCCCTCTCAAACTTCATATTTTTTCCGTAAGATATATCTCTAGACAACAGACACCAAAAATATCGGAAAAGTAGGTTACTAGATGACATTGGTCCAATTTAGCTATCCATTACATTCCAATTCGACTTTAAAGATAACAAATAACAAAGGACGAATACGAATACGACTCACTTGAAGATGTGTTTACCTACTTGCTTTGTCTTGGTATTGGTATATACTTTTCCCACAACTTGACTGACTCTTACAGCCGAATTAATTGTCCATTTTCAAATATAAATTGGTAGATCGATAAGAAAATGTGTCGAAAGAAAGTGAACGGTTAAGCTAAACCAAATTTTTTTTTCGAATGCCACTGAATTTATTGACTGTCCCAGCACTGTCTATATTACGTTGTTTACATCCAATTCGATAATGAATTAGTTGACCGACATGTGAAACAACCGAGTTAAAATGTAACTTAATTTAAATAATTATATTCGAAACAGTTATTGATACAATCCCGTCTATGGTCGTTCGCATTCTATAAAGTAGCGATAATACAGATGTAAGTGTATAAAACAGAAAATAAATCAATACAATGGTGGTCGGTTACAATATTGATCCATAACCATCATGTATGGTAACATTGCTGAAAATAGCAAAGCAAAAGAAGCAAAAACGTGTATATAAAACCACCCAATTTATGTATTTTCTGTATGTATACATGTGGGTAATAATGATTGTCGTACTGTTGTTCAACATTGAAAAGAGGTATGCGATTATAATATACTACGTAAGTCCATGTTCATTTTGTATCATACGGCATACAGAATGGATAAACTTTCTATCGACTTTATTTACAGTAAAAGTCTCCCATGTGTACATAGACGACGGTTTCGATTCAACAACATTTCGTATACGATTAGATTTTTCAGTGAAGATCTACAACCAACAAAATATTATACGTAAAAGAAATGAATTTTTGAAATTTTCTATAGAAACCATGAACAGAAGCGCAACCATTGAATCCAACCCACACATATAATTTCAACGGATGAAAATTTTACTTTGAATTTGTTACCCAAGTTTAGGGTTTCAAGTTTAGGTTTCAATACCACTTTACCAAGAAAATTGTCGTAAAATACCATCGATTTTAGGCAATTGCCGAAGACAATTAAAAGTTACTATAACAGAAAATCCGTTGTTGCCGAAAACTATAACAATCAGAAAATTAAAAGACGATGTTCTTGAACGACATTCAACAGGGCTGGTACAAAAATCAAAAATGTTCTAAGGCAGCGACAATAAAAATTGCTCTAAGTTACACCCTGTGGTTTCAAGTGAATTATAATCCACATAGAAAGTTTCAATGTGTTTGTTTAGCCCATGTGCGTCTTCGGGTGATATTCTTTCTTTCGATATGAGGGAATCGATTCGAGAAGTTATTTGAAAATGCATTGCTAAATGGTTTCGTTCTCTTAAATACACATTTCCGATTTCGTTTTTGAATTTGTATATATACAAAGAGAAATAAACAGAAGTGCGCCCCTTGAAAGCACTGACTTGACTTGACTTGACTTGACTTGAAGTGCGCCCCTTGAAAGCACTCGAGAAATTAACACTGAACTCATCATGTGTATCGCAACACAACAATATTGCACTTTGAGAAATTAGTTGAAATATTTTTGTTTCACACACAGCATACATACATAATTGGTGTGCTTATTTTGAGTGTCTGTCAACGAAATGGGTAGCATGTCGGAAAATAAAAGTCGTTTAATAATTAAAACAGTCGTTATGCGAGGCAATGAAATGTAGAACGAATACCTATATGTTAAATAACCATAAAAAGACATAATGTGTACGGCATAAACGAACGAGACACACAAATATATAACAACATCACTAAATTCTGGTATAATGTTATGGTACGTGCGTATAAACACGTCGTTTTACCGAACCATTATAAAGGGGTTAAGTTTGCCTAATTCGTTCGTTATGGTTTTTGTATGCAGGAGGCTAAGCATATGTTATTACACAGATGTAATTTGCCAGGTTTAAGCACTTTTGAAAGAAAATCGCACTGGCTTTTAAAGTGAGTGTTGCGGCCGTTTATTTATTATTTACGGTTGTGTGGAGTTTGTGATGATGCGACAAGTCATAGCGACTTCATGCAAAATGTGACAATTTTTTATGATTCGACACTGTTACATATGAAACGCACGATGATGTAGTGCTGGAAATTCTACGTTGTAATTCTAAGTTACGAAAGAGACTGTAACTGGAAAAAGGTTATTTTTATAAAGAAGACTACAAATGTCTGTTGATATAGCGGAACATTACAATCACGAAATATTTTATTTCAAGTACGTGTACATCAGTCAGAATACTTGTCGCTATTTCGCTATTCCGATTTCAGCCATTATCATTATACCAAGGTATTCTTCTACCGTAAAACTTCCAAATAGACGAGCCTGCACAGCAAGAATGATTTGCATTTGAATACAATTCCAATTACATTCTGAGACTTAGAACCAACATTTTATCACCAAATCTTGACATACTGCTTTACGTCTTATAATTGTAACACTGATTTATTTGATGTAAACTGTTATCCGTTTACATTATACCCATTTCGTCTATTTACGATGGCTGTAAAATTTAACGACCCTTTAACGTCTGTCTAAGTAATGTCTTTGTCGTTTGTTTCATTTTCATGAGTGCTTCGAAATCATCGAATTTACATAAATTCAATAATTTAGAAGTTAATCTGAAAATCGGCTGTAAAAACTGAATTATTTATCGAACAACTGTTGCAACCTAACTGGACAAAAATTCATACATAATTTGACCTACCATTCGATCATGTATACATTGGGTAGACTTTCACTTTTTGCAATCTTTCAATCATTCGACCATTCAAAGTATTCAGATTACACATCAACGTCAGTTCTCATCCGAACCATTTCTATATGAAATAAACGAAGAAGAAAAAAAAACAATGCAACAGGTTGCTCAGACTACCACATTCATAAAGTGCTACATGATTATTTATGAGCCAGAAATAAAATTAATCTTAACATTTCCCGAGTTACGGTAACGTTTTTATGGCCTTTTATAATAGGTCACAACATGGAAAAAAAGCTAAATGAAAAAACACCTTCCGCTTCTTGAAATTAATTACTGTAAACTTGACGAAAAAAAACCTGATTTGCAGTGTCATGTGCACGTTCATTCATTCATAACATTTTAATAAATTTACAACTAAAACTTACCCGATGATTTCAGAAGTTCAGGTGCAAGTAAATCAGTTAAATCTGGTTCTTCACCATACCAAAATATCCACAGTTCTTTAGCAGCTGTTAGTGATAATGGTGGATGAACGACACTGCCAGTGCCACTTAGACTTAATTCGAATAAATTTCCAGGTTGATCTGGTTCCGGTTTTGGTGCGGCCACCCGTCGCCAAACACATAAAATATCGACGGCTAAGCATCGTGAATAAGAGCGTAGCACCGGATCATCTAATGGATCACTAGATGCGTTTGGCCGTTCGCCGAGTACCAACTTACGCCATTTGATGCCGCAAAGGTCGGTCTGTAATGGTAAATGGAAATGCCGGTTATTGGTGGGTTCTAGGTGGTCTGTGTTATAAATATATTCTAATAGTATCGTGCCAGTATGGATTAGTTACCCGAATCACAACTTTAATAACTTTGTACGAATCCTTGCTACAAATTTTGATTGACGCACTAGAATTTGACGACTATTGTTGTAATGTTTTTACCATAGACTGTTATGTTCAGCGCGAGAAAACCGAAGACCAGTTAAATTATAACTTGCCTTGGGTTACTTGTCATCGAATTTTTGCATATATATTTTGACCCCCCAAGGCAAATTTCAAAATTTCCTAAAATTTAGGTAAGAAAATTTAGGAAATTTGGGAAAAATTAATTTTCCAAAAATAGGCTCTGTATTACAAAGGCATTTTTTTTTAGAAGTTGTGCAACGTAAGTTTCTCCTAAAATACCTACACTTGATAAAAGAACGAAATGATTCGAAAAATATCTAAAAGAAAGCGATTGCAAATGCACACACAGCACGAAAACAGGTTATGCTCTTAGCCGAAAAATCTAGTGTTTCTCTTAAATGGATTACATTCGATTGTATTCATGAAAAAGGCTCCGAGCTAGCTTCGTATTAAACTGTTTAACCCTCATTCGCAAATAATGCAATAATGTTTACACACCGATGTAACGCTGTACAGAGCAAAACAATTTCGAAAAAGGTTATGCTAACCTTGTCGACACTCTTATTATATGTTATATGGTGTGTATGCAATCCGTGTATATATAAATAACTTTAAATGTTTTTTTAAACAGCTTTGTTTGGTCACACAGCTTGAATAAAAAAGTGTGTGTGTTGAACCAGACAAGGAGATTATACTCATGATTTTAAAGAAGAAAAAAAATGGAATGCCTACAACGAAGGTATATAATCATTCTTTTCTTCACATTTCAAGTGAAGAAAATATTCCAAATTTTTAAATTTACACATGTAAACTACGAACAACCACTACCATCAGATGAACTTACCCATGAACGAAATATAAGCGAAACTGTGACAGTGTGAGTGAAACATTCAATAAAATAGTGATAATAATAATTGAGAGAAGAGAAAAAATATATCAACTGTTGATAGAAATAATAAACACATCGTTTCATGTTACACTTGATATTTATACACAATACACATTCATGGCTGCACGCACGTGGTAAATAAGATTTTTTTTTAGTTCGTAAATATGGATGTGGTTGTATGAGTGTAAGTATACACAAATGCGAGTAAATGTTGGAAAAAGCAAAGAAAGTAAAGCGCACGCTTAATATTGAAATGATTTTGTTTTTCCGATCGTGTATTTATGGGAAGCATCTAAAATGCTACTTCGTTACCCGTATCTACGTTACCTTTAAATTGGAATCTATTGATAAAAAAAAATTATTTCCGAGTTACATTCAATCTGTTTTCTTGTTATTTGAGTTGTCGTTTTTGCGTCAATGAAGTGATTACGTTCAGATATCAACGTTTTTCTTGAATAAGAATAGGTACTAGCAGAAAGAACTCGCTGTGTGACAAAATGATGTTATGCTTGGTATCTAAACCGACGTTACAATAGTTCGACTTTTGTAGTCCCACTTTTTTCCTGAAATTAAAAAAAAGTGGAACTATCATCCCGACATCCTCCCATTGCGTTTTCCTTGTTTTAGTTCCACAAATAAGATATTTTGGAATATGTTTGCTGAGTGCAGGAAAAGTGGAACTAAAGTTGTAACGTCGGTTGTATCTAATGACTCCTATCACTGTCAGTGCAGTTGATAAGGCCCACTTTTGAGAGAACATTTACAACCAAAAAACTTTATTTTTTTTTTAAACTAAATAGTGTAGAATCATTGAAAATTTTGATTCTGCAACATTTATTGGGTAAAATAAAAGAGTTCAGAAGGATAGCCGAACGGTTTTTTCGTTGTAAACGTTCTCTCAAAAGAGGTCCTTATCAACTACACAATGTAACCATCAGGCAATTTAACATATTAATTCTGCTCTTTATTACACTTGGTCTCTCCTCTTTGCAGCGTAATTTCTATAAGAAAGCATACGTGAATCTAGCATTTCAATTGGCATCACATCTACAAAAATGTATACTAAAAAATCAATCAATTTGTATTTAAATTGTTTTATGCTGAAAATATGATGCAACTTGTGGCCACTTTTCAGCCATAACACCAGCAATATTTAACAACATCGTAAAAATTTAATGTGCCACGGCTTATTAACGGTTTCAGTTGTTAAGCAAAATTTATAGTTCGGTTTGGGTATTACTTATACACTACACAGAGTGCTTGGTCGATTAGATCATAATCAATCGTTTACTGAACCATCAAAACCAAATTGTTTTATGAATAATAATATATTTACTACCAGAAACGATGGTGCAACAGTTTTCGATAGATATAGAGAGGTTAATTAGCTTCCATTAAATGAATTGCTTGCAATCGAACTGATTATTGAAAGGAATTGATAAAAATCAAGAAGGAAAATGCACGGTTTTGTCGTATCGACATTATTTGCTTAAATCTACATATCTAATCTGAAAACCGAAAAAAACAAACAATTTTTCAACCGCATTTGTATAATCAGCAGTTCGTGGTGAATGTACAAATATTAGAGAATGTTTCAACCGCACTGTGTTGCGATTATTGTATAAAGTATATCAACAAGCAAAAATATTCATTTTTTTCCTTTTCTCAAGATGAAGACGAGTTAAATGTAAAAAAAATTGTTACACAAACCAAATGTTAACGACCGCAACTTACGAACTTACATTACGGGCATGGAAAAATATCTTACCAAGCGTGTGAACAAAAACTTATAGTAAAAATAAAACAAAAAAAAACATTTTCATATAATAAACTAAAAGAGAGAAATCTACCACACAGTTGATGTTACAATACATGTGTATACAAAGGCCCCACATAAGAGATAACAAACAAAACGGCAAGCAACACTGAAATACGGTTACAAAACATATACCACACACCATTACATTGATATATATCATAGTTTGAGATATTTTTCAATGGGGCAAATGGTTTTTGTAAACGAGATGGAATGGTTTAGAATTGAAATCAAAAGACCATAAATAACTTCATATAAATTCCTATCAAGTAAATCTTTCGGTGCGGATTTTTCTTCTTCAACTTTTTTTTTGTGTATTATCCATTCATAGAACAGAAACTCTTTTTTTTTCTTGAACTAATTTCATATTTCATAACTGGGACAGAGAAAGTCGACTGTAGAATGTTGGGGTAATCGAACTGAAGCTGTGAAATAAATCTGTAATCAGAAGTTATTTCGACGACGTCACAACAAAAATTATCTTGTAAAACGAAAGTGGAAAACATTTTATCCAGTGGCTAAAAATTAGATAACAACATCGGCCTTATCTTGTACGAAATGTGTATACACAAACTTGACACTCTAATATTATACGCTTTATGTCCATGACAATTATATTTAAATCGAAACAAAACGAGCGCCGAGGTATTATGATAGTATTTTTAGCACTGAAATTGAGTTACACTATTTTTGGTTCGGTCGTTTAATCAATAAAATGTTTCAGTTTCCATTGATTGATTTACATTACTGATTATAATCGTTGATATTAGTTGAAAGGTTTTGTGTTACATTAATAAATAACTCAATTTTTATTTTTATTTAATTAACACAACACGCAATGAGACGAGGAGCAGAGTATAGTTTTTGAGGAGTTGGTATCGAATTACGTTACCGAAATTTAGTGATCACATCGCAGGTTTTCCAACTAAATCAAATTATCATTGAAGTTCAATGGTAGCATGAGTAGAAAGATCATGAAAGATCAGATTTTTCAATTATTCGTTTGGGAAGTTTCTAAAAAAAATTAACGACATTGAAAGATTAGGCTGCCGTATTAAGCCAAATCCCCATATTGACTTTTTCTCTTTTAAGAACTTTCGAGAGCTTTGAGCCTATTTTGTACTCCACTGATATATTCTACTTTTTCAATGGAATTCAAAAGAAACTTAAAGCCCGAAAGCTCTCCAAACCACACAAACAATGCAAAGCCTTGTATTTATCGGCTTAGAGCATCCTCAACGTACAGTTTCATTTTTCTTTTTTATACCGTTGGAACGCAAAACAAATGTTTCAGTCATCTGTCAAATTTTTACCGAAAGAGACTTTGAGGATGCTCTTAACATGGCAGTAGGTGAGTCTGTGAAACATTTGTAAGGTGTTGTGCAAAGATCTCGTCTGCATTGGAAATGACAAAATTCTTTGCCAGCGAGCTTGTAACGAATAGGAAACAATCAGAGTTGAAATGTACACTATCCTTACCCGTGGGTCGTGTTAATTGACAGTTGAGACTTTACGAAAATAAAAACAGGAAAAATAAAGGAAAATTGATAGACTAGCAACCCATCAGTATTGTCATTGTTCCCATACGTAGAATGTTAGTGAATTGTGCCGTATAGTCGTTTATATTGGTAAAGACATTTTGGTCTACAGGGAAATGCTGCTTGTAAACTAAAGCTCAAATATAATAGATTTTTGTATAGTTCCTTACATTCCCAGTACATTTCGTCATAAAATTACAAATGTCAACGCTTTATTTTTTGTGAACCAACTTCACTTCTATGACATTTCATGGATATTTACCAGAGTTATTCACAGGAAATTAGACCGCAAAAATAATGAAGTGCTGACAACTCGAAACGAGTTTTTCTATCACAATACTACGGATATAATTTAAAATCTTATGTGAGTATAAGAATCCTATGCACCCTATGCATCGAAACCTGTGAGATTAAGATAACCAACCATATAGTCCAAAACTCAAACTAGCATTACATCATATTTTGTCAGTCTGACTGTTGACTATATAATAAGCACATCTAGAGTGTTACGAAAAAAAATGCTTTGTTTGAAGCATCGGATGAGATAAACAAAAATAATTAGTACAATCGGAACAAATGAAGTGGTTATGCGATGAGTGCTTTTAACTGGATTATATTCTGTTGACCGGTGATTATTGTACGAATAAAATCGCATTTGCATATAATGGTATTATATACATACTCCATGAAACTGTTATATAATGCAATGTCCCGGCAGATTAAGTCATCAAACTGAATGAATGAATTCATTTTGAAATTGCAGTGTGACTGTATTGTTCGAACATCATCACTGCATTTATATATTCACATTATAAATAATACCATTAACTGAAAAGGGTATTAACATTGAGCCGCGGCTCTCTTCCGTGTAGCAGCTACACATTATGACAGTGGAAATTAAATATAAAATCCGTATAAAACAAAACAGTTGAATGTTTGAAAATGTCAATTGAATTGCAATTACATTTAATTGAATTCAAACAGTTGAAACGGATTGTAAATTGAGTAAATGATATTAATTTAGTGAAAATGCAATTTAAATTCGGTTTTCAAATTTTAAATCGAAACACCTGTTGGACGTACTTATTACCACACTGAAAATAATAAGCTAGTACTTGGATTTGAAGACTTTTTAGGTCGGTCAACGTAAGGGAAAAAATGAAAATAACCAATTAAAAGCAGAAAGTACCTTTCAGACACACCTCTAGTCATTTGTCATTAACAACGGTGACCAAAATAAGTAATCCTGTCTGACTAGTCTTACTTTATCTAAATAAAGTGTCATAAGAAATGAAGTAAAAGATTTTGTACTAAAGATCAGAAAATTCGATAAAGAGCAGAAGTACCAGATGTGCTAACTGTAGGTGCTGTGAAGCCGTCAAAAACATATTGTTGGTAGCCTAATCGTGAATTCGATTGTATGCAGCGGCTACATAGATCTACAAAGATAGATTGTGGAAATCGTCAGTACCGCAAAAATCAGCTATGGCACTGCCTTCGAGTCGGTCTTTTGAGATACGAAATTTAAAAATCATTTGTTAGTAAATTAAATTTTCGATCTAATTGTCCATGAAAATATTGTTCGGTGAAGTGACAGAAGTGACCGACTTGCCGACAGCGTCAATCATTGAGAGTTCTCTGAAATAGTGCTCAAAACCACAATCTATTGGCTTAAAAGAAAATCCGTAGGATAATTTCGAAGTATGTCTTCAACGGAATTCCGGATATACCAAAGCATTTTAAACTGCTGAAGGTAATGTAAATCCGTAAAAACACATTAAACCCAGGTTTCGGGTGAATTTGAGTGCAGCGCAAGTTCACTTTAATCGAAGCACTAACGATTTCAATAAACATTTTGCAGTGTTGAAATACTCTTCCAACATATAACATGAATGTTCACCACATTCCATTAATTCTATAAAAGTGGTACAGATCGAACGCTGCACCCGAAAGTTGGATTCCGTATTTTTTGCGATCCGCCGAAGACTTGCATTACATCAAGTGGAGGCTTTCCGGTTGTTGTCACACCTGTAATCATATACTAATTCCGAAATAGCCTGAGAACGTATTTTCGCTGCGAACGAACATAGCAACTTTTCGATGCATACACATCAACACGTAGAACCGTAACGGTTCAACCGATTGCTATTTAATTTTTTTCTTTGCACGCCTACCACATCATTGAATTTATATTAAAATGACTCTCAAAACTGCTCAAACATCAAGACATACACAATAGCAGTGAGACTAACACAAAATCACGATTGAGATGCATCTTGACAAAATATAATTCTCCGACAAAAAATTGATATATAAAATGCGCATGCCTCAGTCCTTGCGCATTCAATTCACCGAATGTAATTACACTTCTATTAACACGCACTAGAAAACAATATATTTTCCTCGATATAATACCTGCATGTGAAACTGAATCGAAATTATAAACTCACGAACCGAATGTCTAGAGCTAGTCGCAATACATCGACAAAATTAAGTTCTGATAAAAAAATGGACTAAACAAAAAAAAATCAAAATCGAAAATAAATGAAGAAGTTATTACTTTCATTAAATGGCCATTATTTAATAGATTAGATAAGGGAAAAAATCAAAATAAATGTGAAACTTTGTATTATATTCATTATCTATCCAATGTCAACTGTTATTGCCGGCGCTCTGTCAGAGCGAAATATATTGTCGTTTACATTTTCTCGCTACAAATGAACCCGACAATAATTGTAAATTCGAATCGGAATTTGCATATTTTCCAATTTGCTAAGCAGAATGTTATTAATTTACATGAAGAAACGAACGTATTAATCGTTAAATATTCGTATCAAAGAACCTACATATTATATTAGAGATCCCAAGCTAAACAATTTTAATTTAATAATTTTTTATGATGTTTACTATACTCTTTATATAGATATTTCAATCATTATTCGCTTCAAGCAACATTTCTCAACATTTTTTAGTGGGATTTTGAATTGTTGCCAGATTTTCGTTCATTACTTTTTTCGCATTTATATGGATGTGTGTTACGAATATATTGAACAATACAATCATACAATCACTATAAATCGAAACATATATTGTATGCACAGCACACACGTATATAGTATAGTTTTACTCAGCTATGTGTCTAATTAAACACGATGACAGTTTTTATTTCAGACCTCCATCAGTTTCAAAACCATATCACCAACACACTACTACTTGCCGATAAAATTGAATTAAAAAAAAATATATTTAAGAAAATATTCGTTTATCGTTTGTGTGGTGAATATACATGATTATTGCTGTACGCAGAAAATTATTTATATTTAAATAGCCAGTTTGTTTATAAAATGTTTTATAATAATTACAGAGCAATTTATCACATACAAACATCAGCATTGTATTGCGTTTAAGTTTTCGTTTTTGATTTTTTTTTGTCGTATGGAAGGTTGTTTTCAAGCATGTTTACGATGCTGTAACGTTTGTTGTTGTAACTCATTATTTATTCCGAAGATAATTTTTTCTGTCTTATTTCGTAGTATATAAAATAGGCAAAATTTGACGACGATATTTCATGTTAATAGAATTTCATTTAATACTGTGAATTAAACATTGATCGAGTAAATTCAAGTTCATACTAGCTATCTGTGCATTAGATTGTCCTTGTTTTTATATCGAATATTTCACATTTGTTATGGAACTAATAACAGCAAAATATTATCATTTGACATGGAAATGAACTTATGCTTCGTAATTATAGTGACAAAGCCCTCACATATTTGACCATTTTTTCTTAAAACGCAATTATATCAAACTCTGCTTATTAATGACCTTCAAAAAAGAAAAAAAATATGAAAATTGGCTAAGGCTAACTCAAAAACGGCTTCACATTCAACCAAATCCGCTTCACATTCAACCAAATTATGGTTCTTATGTAGCCACTTGTACGCAAACAACAGGTTCATAACTTTATAGCGGCTTGATATCTTCATCAGTTCTTTATTACAGTTCTTCTGTCAACAATGGCTACGAACCATTTTAAGGACTCTAATCATCTTCAAAAATTATCATTTATAATCGTTAGAGTGAAAGCTCGATGATACTTCGTAACCGGTTGTCCTTTAATGATGAGTACATTTTTTAGCGAATCTAAATGTGAAAGTGAATCGAAATTTAATTTTCACATGAAATACAATCTTAAGTAATGTCTGGCGGGAAAATCAAACGAGAGACAGTGGATTGCTAGTACAACATCCAATATACCACCAGAGTGGCCTTTAGGTTCTGGAAAATTAATCATTTCAGTACAGTAGAAAAACGAAAGTGTTTTCGGAATGTTTGCTTGAAAAGTACGTTTTTCGCGTAGCACAATGGGACTTATCCTCACTTCAGAAATCGAGTAAAGATCCCAACTTTCCAAAGTTATCTAAAGAGTCTGATAAGAATATCTATTTTGTCATCATAAGGGCCAAGTAAGACCATCCCAGTAAACAATAGAAATGACACAACAAGCAAAATGGAGAACAATATACATTTTTAGAGAAACGTTTATTCTCAAGCGGGATTTATCAATTACAGCCAACAATCTACGCGCTAGTTTGTTTAGTTAATGAAATATTCGAATACGAGTGAATCGTTAAAGAAGTCAAGGTAGCGCTTTTTCTTCGCTTGCGATCTAGAATAAATAAGTCAGCTACAGAGTAAAATTGCTTTCTTGGTGTTTGTACAACCGAAATCTATATACACATTGGTTGTATATACCAATTCCATAAGTAGCCAAACATAACAAAAACCGCGCGCCAAATATTTTTTTCTCTTCTACTTGACTAAATTTCAACATTTATCAATATGTATATAATACCTGAACTGCCTTCGCACGTAATGGTAAAATGAAAACAACTTAACTGTTTCAAACAAATCACATAAAAATTTGTTTAAAAACGTAACACACCAATTCACATGCATGATACCTACACGAGTGAAATATATCTTTGATGGTATTCATGAAAAATGAAAATATAATTCGTTCATAATGAATTTGAAGAAATATTTACGGAAAAAAAAACTGTACGACAACTTTAGTTCATTTTTTTTGGTTTAATACCAAGTTTCCAAAGCTTCTTCTTCACCCATACAAACATTCGTTTAATATATTGGAGAACACATAGTTGAACAACAATTTTGATATTACACAAGTAACTTGATCCCAATAATACATTTTAATTTATACCTGCATATAACCTGCATTGGTTGAACAAACTGTTTAGTATGTGTACCGACAACAACGAACGAAAAAAAAATAATGTTTTTCGATACCCTTGACGCAGTGCATTTTTACAATGAAAATTTTCTACGGTAGAACATTTGTTCAAATACAGTTGCTGGCTGCATGAGAAAAGGGATAAAAAAAATCTTCTTTTGTTGTATACATACATTGCAGATTTATTGTCAATTTTCTACTCGTTTCTTCTTGTCTTGAAGCGAAAATATCATTTATTGCGATTTAAATAACTAATTTTTATATATATACCGTATACACCACCGTACCGTGTGTATACCATGATCATAATAATGTAATCCAGCCAGCAAAATTAATACATTCGGTTGAATTTTATGTTTTAATATAGTCAGAGAGATATAATGCTAGCCGTTCCGAGTTAACGTTTTGTTGGTATGCATAAATATACAATAATAAAATGTAATAGAGTGGAAGAGTGGAAGACGAAACTGGTTTTTCAGAAAATTTTCTACAAAAAATACTCTTTTTCTTACCGATCAGTTTACAGTACACATGTTTTAATATCTTTCGGAAATATCAGAATTCTTTCCAGAAAACAACACTCTCAGGTATACTATAACATCAATATTGAATATATGGTATATATGGCAACAGAGGCTACGAACTTCACATATATAACATGGTTCTTGTTGCTTATTTATTTTATTTATCGCAAAAATGCTACGATATCTCCGTATTAAACAACGAGTATGGGGTACACAATAGACAGAAAATAGCTATTACATCTTAGTGAAAATAAACAAACTTCACACAGCCATCAGACATACAGTCAGCATGTTAATGTATTGGAGAATAACGAAGAAAATGAGCAATCTGTTGATGCAAAAAATTAAGCTACAGGATTTCTACAGAAAAAACCATGTCAATTTTACGAGTAATGTATACAATTGATTAGAAATATTCGTCAATGGGTATCCCTCGTGACAGCGGTTATATGAAGACGATTCGGTTTAGTAAAATCTCTACACAATTCGGTGCGTTATTCTGTAATATACCACAGTTTGGAGGAGACGAGTGTACGTAACGCATACACATATAGGAATCTATGCTAACAACATATCAACCAAATATGATCATTCGGTACGAAATCTGGTAGGTACATTCAACAAAAAAGAAGAGAATTTCACGCATAGAAAAATATACCGTTCCGTTCACCATCATGTAACGAAATTTGTTGCTTTTCGCTGTATTGGTTTTACCAGTTGGTTACCAAACGAAGATTGAGTGATTTCAATGATTTTTTTTTCTCGTCGAAAGAATTTCTTGAATGTTATTGAAAACGGAACCGCTTTGCTTATGTATATTATGTACAAAAATTTACGTGTAGAATAATTACAGAGTATCATTGATATAAACAAAATCGGTTGTAGTAGTAGCAAAATATTTTTTTTTAGTTTTCTCTAGGATTTTTCCTCGTCTCCTTCTACTGTTCATGCTTCGTTTTGCAACATTTTTTTTTTCGCTTTAAAATTAATGTTACATTTGCAATATGTGTATACTACAGCGAAGAGACGCAGGAGAGGAGAGACACAATTACAGTTTCGACTTGTTCGTTCTGTATTAGACGAATTTACAACGACCAGCAACTTAGATTTTGTTATTAACCGTTCATTTGAATTACATCATGAAGGTGGGTAACCGCGCTATAATACGGTATGCAATAGTTACGTGGTTGGTTGTTATGATTGGTGCTTGGAATTGCGTATCATATTAATTTAAAATGGGAACGGTTTCGCTTAGTGACAATTCTTCAATTTTTATTCTTTTCAAATGGAATGATCTCGTTTTATAGTAGCACAATACAAGTATGGCTGAAATGACAACGTAAACATTTCTTGGTTTGGTCACTTCTAAATTTATAAATCATTTAACCGAGTCTATTCGTCTAGCGTAGAAAATCGGTTCGTTTGTCAAAACTTCCTGTAACCCAATAGATACGCAACCCACACAAAATCGACTGCTAATTGACTCTATGCTCCAACTAAATATAGAATTAAAGAATTGCAATCGGCTCGTTTTTTTCCATACATTTTTGTGACTCGTCGCTGATAATCGTTTGTGTTAACGAATATGAAAAATTTAATCTCAAATATTGGCTATCTCTGTACATCTAACACGCGTCGTATATCTACTGTGTTTGGTTCTAATTTATCACATTTTAAGGTTTCCAACAATGGGATAGATGTCGTGGTTTTTGAATACATTTACGATAAGACCGAGTCTAGATTCAGAGAACGATGTTAGTGAACAATGTTCGGAGAGTGAAAAATGCGAATTATGCATCAAAGATTTTGCATGAACGTTGGTTCAAAGAACACGCAGTCCGCTGTACACAAACGTCTAGTATAATCGAAAATCGTTCGATAACAACTCGGTTATACGCCAACAACAACAACATTGTATTTCTCGCGAGCACATTCTAGCCGTCCTTTTACACTAAATTCATATTCCGCCGATATACCGAAATGGGATGCTCTTTAGTGTCATTCCTTTTACCATGCAATATTGTATACATAATTATGATAAAAGTGTACACACACCATCGGTACCCGCATGCGCAATATCGATCAAAATTTACATGTGCGCTTTACTTTTTCAATGTTCGTGACAGAGGAAAAAAAAAGTTCTAAAAAAGAAAATGAGAAAAAAAATATCGAAAAAAATTATCGGAAAAATGTCTGAGTAAAAACGATGCAAAAAAAAGAAGAAGAACGAACCGTAGACGGTGGATCCGTGGAAAATATAGGAGAAGAGAAATCCAAAACACACAAAAAAGTACACACCACAGAAGAATTTTTATTTAAAATAAAACAAAACATTATTGGTGGTGGTCTTTTTTCGCCGCTTGTCGACGAAATATAATTACTTATGTGTCTGACTGAAATGAACGGAGGGAGCATTGCGATGTTATGTGTAGGTATGATACCGATACGTACGAAACGAAAGAAGAAGAAAATTATGAATATTATGGAGAGTATTGAAATCGAAGAAGATGATGAAAAAAATCATAACTTTTTCCCATACGAAATATAAAAACGATTCGAAAAAAAAAGAAGAACCGTAGTCGGATGGAATGAAACTCAAAACGGTCGGAATAAAATTCAAAACGGTATTTGAATCAACCAAAAATTTGAGCGGTGGATTAGGAGAGAGGAAAAACAACATACCGATTCGGCATGGAATTATATTATAAGGTGGTCTACACATCGAAAAATTCACTTTACATTCTCAAAAGTAACATTTCATTTCGTGTATGTTTAAATACAAAAAATTCAATGGAAATGTTCATGAAAATAGCTAGATGTTGTTTTTTAACGGAACGGTGGAATTACCAGTCAAGTATATTATATACCTACGAGAGTAATGAACACTACAAGTGAATTTATAATGAAGATTTCTATACATTTTTTTGTCGTAAAATTTTTCGGTACAAAATCTTTTTCATGAATCGGTTGGGTTTACGTTTTTGTTAAGAGAAAGCTAAAAACTCACTACTCTCGGCAACTACATTATCATTTTTAATCACTTATGGAACGTTATTAAGCGTTTTGAAAATAAGTAAAATGAAACATTAAATTATGTGTACGGTTGACGTCACAACAAATTCTTAGTTACAGAAATAGTTTATGCAATTGATGTAGTAAATACAACAACACAGTAGAGTGATATCGAAAATATATGTCTAATTGAACCGAAAAATTGTTAAATTATTTAAATTTCAAAACAACGGCCATAAGAATGGATATTTATATGCCTTGTACATGTCATAGTATTATTAATAATACTAAAACAAAAACACACCAAAAAGATACGAGTAGCATTCTTTTCTATACATTTTCGCTCAAGGTAAAATTTATAATAATATTTTCTAGGTGACATCTCATCCGTCAAAATGGGTTTACAAACAAATAATTCAAAGTTCATCAAAAAAAAATTGTTTAATTCGAAATGAAGTACGTTGTTGTATGTGAAATGATCGGTTAAATGTTTCAACATTTTAAATGCGAAAAAGTCTTCAAACGAATTTCTCATTGAAAACAGCGATAGTTTAACAGCACTTCGAGTCACAGTGAAAAAAAATTGGTAAAGTGAAAAAATATTTATTTAAAAAAAAAAACTTACCAAGGCAAAAAAGTTTGTATGGCAATCCTCCAAACTAGCGCCGTTTGTTAAATGATTCGGATGCGTCATAGTTGCGATAAACACTGCATTTTCATCGTTTAACACTTTTCACTAATTTCCAATTAGGATAATCACTTATTTAGATTAGATTCTTCACACACAACATTTAAACTGCGATTTCAGATTTCACCTTTTTGATGGCGATGTTTAAAATGGCGGACACTTCGAAACAACAACCTAAATTACACTGTTGTCATGTTTACACCGAGTGAATGTAATGAATGATACTTGTAGAATGGATGGTGCAATGAATGAGAGATTTTTTCAATGGAAATCGCATTTCGATTCATTGTTTTTTTAAAGCTTCGGATCACTTCAATTAATATTTTCTTTGTTGCGTATCAAGTTGGTCAGAAATGTGTGGCTATTCCGCGAAGCTATTGACTTTGGGGATATTTTCGGTTCATTAACGGAAAAAATTCGATTTGACAAAAAGGGGCCTTTTTTGTTAGCTGACTTTATTGTGGAAAAAAAACTAAAAGTTTGCGATGTGATCTATGAAAACGTTTTACTTGATAGTGGATTGTAAGAAACTAAGTCACTTGAGAGATCATGACCGTTAATAACTGTCACCGTTTTTCGTCTTTTGTGGTCATGACACGATGCCGTAGAAATTTTAGATAGTCAACGAGTAATCAAACACTGCTAAATTCTGAAGGAGCGGGTTGAGACACTCACGTAGGCCTTCGTGATCAGTATCTTTCAGAACTTAGATAAAATTGTTCATAACACTGTCTGCTGTACGTCGTCCTTCAAAAATATGTAAGTTCTGGACTGAGAATTTGGAAGTGTCGTACAACCAGCTCCATCAGAAACCTAGTGTTCAACGGTTTCCACATATTTCTTATTATTCAGAATATTAGAGAATCACCCGTGGCGATTATTTTACAATGAGAGGAGGTCAATTTTATTAGTCTTAAAGTGAGTCTATCGTTTATATAGAATTTTTTCATCCTTAAATTTTTTAGCTTGTCTGTACAGACTTGTTTTTTGAGATTGATAGACCTCTGTTAAGCACTACACCGGTACACCGCATTGTTTCATAAAAATTAAATTATTCAAAGTTTCCATCCACATTATTATTACTGGAAGTAAAAGCGGGAAACATTCAAATTAGTCTACCGGAAAATGACTCGAATGATGACGACTCAAGGAAATAATATAAACTCGGAACATGTCTGTCTTAACGCGAATTAAACAATTTTCCCATCGCCGTTCAATACACATAATGGATTAGAAAGTGGAAATAATTATCGAACGGTAAAACTTGACAACAGTGTAACGAATCCGAATTTGACTTATTCCATTCTCGAGCAGTGACGAACACACTCACAAAAAAATTTATTTCAAAATTCACGTAATCGAAGACATACGTGCTAAATTCACGTTTCCCTTACACCTACACAACACACATTATTGAACCAGTACGTCTTTACCAGTTGTACGTCGCTGATTAAACCACACACCGCAGTTTTGAAATTTTAATAACGATGGCGGCTCTGGTGCGATGTGTGTTGTGGAAAACGGGTCAAGAAATTTCCTTCAAATTCGTGAGTAATCGACTTCTAATTTTACCTGAATTTTCATTAACCAGTAGCGTGCACAATTTTCATACAATTTGTCGTAACTTCTGTTCATAATCACTGAAAAATCATTTGCAATCTTTGCGGTGTAATCCCATGCAATTTTTCACACACACAATGAGTTTCTTAAACGATATACCGAAATACCGACGTTCGTTCCCGATTTTTTCTTTAAAATTTTTTTTTCTGATTTTTTATTAAAATTATTTACTTTTTTCAGATAATTCCACTAGACGGCATTGTGAAACGGGATTACAGTAATCAATTACCGAAAACAGTACAAACGGGACAAAAAATTGATTCATTGGCGAAATCATTGGCCAGTAAAGGGTGTGTACCCATCGAAGAATCAGTGCAAACTAGCAATCAAGCAATAATGGCCAAAAAGTGTTGTCTTCTCATACAATAATTTTGTTCAACACAAACACAACGAAAAGTCAATTCGCTCACAACTACACTGACGTCGTGAGTGAACGATTTTAAAGTCAGCTGTTATATGTATATCGCAAGCGCATGCGTTGTTTATGTACAGTGAAATTACGCGCTGGTAGTGAGTTGCCTTTTTTATTGTGTGTTTGATTGCTGGTTTCATTATTTATTTATTATTGTAAGAATATGGTTTTACTTTGCACTTTTTTGTAACAGTTACTTGAGGTCACAGAAGCCCTATACACCTCCCACAGATGTCTCCGAGAAAATTGCCAGCTTGCTATCATCTTTCGGCGTTAACAATAAAACCAATAAATTGGAAATGTCCGAGAAATTCAACATCTTGAAAGCATTTGACGACACCTTCGATCACTGTGTGCCGAATTCTCAACTCCATGAAATAAACACCATCGGTAAGTCGTAACACAAAACTTCTGACTACAAAATTGTTGCTCATCCTCAATCATACAACCAGTTGACATCGTTCAGTTCTACAACACTGAAGTGAATACGACTCTGCCATTAGACGCAATGCAAAGGATGGACCTGCCCAGCAATTTGCACATTCAGAACGAATATTTGCGATTCCATCCGGAGACGGACACAATGTTTGGTGGACAGACAGCATTTCCGAAACGCTCAACAATTGTAACGGGTCTCAAGTACAAAAAGAAATACAAGGGCCATGTGGCCAAGACTTCGTGGCCGTAAATGTTAGATTGTTGGGTGGAGACTTTAGTAGAGTTTTGAATAAATTTCGTTTTCTATACGTTGAATTTGTCTGTTCTTTCATATTTTAAGAATTGAGGGTTTGGGCTGTGTTATGGGTCAGGGATTGATCGAGACGGTTAACAAATTCTTACCTTACCCAGAAACGATTTTAAAAAGAGTTCTATACAACCAATGAAAGTACCCACCTGAAGAAGCTGCAAAATTTGTAAAGCGACAACAACTACTTTAAATTGCCGATGAAAGTTGAGAATGTGGTTCTTACCACTGAAGTCAGAATGGTGATAATTAAGACTTTCAAAAAGTAGTACCGATTCGCTTGTATGAATAAAGAAATGAATGCAGCAGTACCAATAATCAGCAAAAAAGTTGTTTCAGCGAGTCAAAGGCAACATCAATACACCAACATTCTGCAAGAGCGGTTTAAACGAGGATTCTTTTCACCTAAAACTTTAAGCACAAAATTATTCCACAGCCTCTCTTCATGATCAACTCAGACCTGTCTTTAAATTTTTGATTTTGTGCGCTAACTCCCCTTTAAGAACTAGACCCTTCAAGGCCTAAGGAGATAGGACTTTGGTGTTGTTTTCATAGTAGGCCCTCTGTTGGGAATTTTATTTCCAACATTTGATGAAAATTTACTGACGGTCCCAATAATTCCCAACAATAGGCCCTGGTGTTGCATTTGTAAAACACTGAACCATTTTTGAATTTCAAATTTAATTTTATTAAAATACTTTTTTTTCAACAACAAATTACGGATGTTACTTTTGGTAAAATAAATAAAAAAAATTTATTCAAGAAAAGAACTTAAAAAGTTTATTCCAGGTGGTAATCATTTTTATCATTTCTGAAGAGATTTGGCATTATAGTTTGGTTATTATTGAAGACAGCTCTATGTCGTCCGTTATCGATAGCGACGATAGACCGATAATACTGGTTAATGTGGTCTTATACATAGCAAATAGCTGTTAACTAACGAAGTAATAGATTTCATTTCAATCTTGTCAAAGTACTTGGATCAAAGGAAGTATCCGATTCGATAATCATACTGTACTGGGCGATATACTTGCTGTCATATAATAAAAGGGTAACTGTTTCGGCGAATATATAGGTTGCAACACTTTTTTTTAAATAAATTTAGTATTTAGTCTCGACACCGAAGTTTACATTTTATTTATTTGATGTAAACTTGAACACTCCTCTTCGTTGACTCTTGTTTTCCGGCTAAAAATAAATATCAAGACCATCAATTTTATGTTTCTTTTTTGATTTGTTTAGACACATGCAAAAAAGTTTAGTTTTTACGGTAAAAATGTGTGATCAGCCAGGAACCAATTATTTTGCTAACCTCGGGAGAGTAACTTATAGGTGCCAGAAAATAGATGTTGAAAAGTTGCAAAGGATTTTTCACCGAAATGATTTAATAATCGAGTGTCAGAGGTCAGTGTTTTTTTTTAATAACTTCCGCTAATTTACCCTCAACGATTAGATCCTAGAAACAACTCCATTTTTAACACGACTTTTGGGACTTTTCAATCTGTCTCCCCAGTCTTCAAAACGCACTGAAAACTTTTCAGCAAATGCGGTCTGTGGCTCTGCGGAACTTAAAGCACAAACTTAAATTTTATGTGCTATTTTGGACATGTCAGATTATGACAGAAATGTGCAAGAAAAGAGTTATTAAAAACGTGAAACTTAGCACAAAAGTGAGACTTAATCATCGAGTTCAAAAAGTTCAAATAACGAATTCACAGTAATCCACGGAACAAATTGAAGTCAGGTTCAGAGCAGGTAGATTATTTTTTTCAACAGTTGCGTGATGTGAAGTTTCAGTTGATAGTTATTTGTTCAATTAGGGTGTTGTCACCCTAGAAAATGTAATTTCCAACTTTTTTCACAAGGTTTTTCACAACAAAGGCTTCCGAAGATTCAGCAGATAGAGGGGAGAAAATGACCATTTTCTCGACTGTTTTGTGAAAATCTATTTTTCATGCGCGCGTTGTGCTTTGCCTCATTTTCTCCATTCTGTGAGAAAATTGTGTTTTCTTGACGACTGGTCGAATGACATTTCTGATGAAAAAAGTTCAGCACTTTCTCTACCGTGGGGAGAAAATAGAACTTTTCTCATTCGAATTGTCACTTTGCTTATGTTTTTGAAAATGGTATGGCAAATCGATGTTTTCGTCTCGTGGAGAAAAACGGCAAAACACAAAATGCACGGATGAAAAACAATGTGCTCACCTCTGGGTGAAATAGAAAATTCCAACTCGACCGAAGTTACGTCCCTCACTTCGCTTTGGCCGCAAACATCACTCTTGTTGGAATTTCCCACTTTCTCTCCTCGGTAAACAAATAACTATTTCTATCACGATCGCCCAAGATCGTTTACTGAAATTTGTTGCTTCTCCGAAATTAAACTGAATTTTTACAGCAATCACAACTAATGGGAACCGATTGTTGATTCTTGGTTTCGAGTGTGTTCTAACTTTCCCGGTAGTGATTAGTGACATCTACATTTATTACTTAGCAACTATCACAGATTGTTAGTTAGGCGGTTAAATTACCTTATCGTTAGTTCCACGCTGAGTGCATTAAAAATTAGTTAAAGAGAAATGTTGTTAGTTTTATTACATTACAGGCTACAATCGAAAAGAACGCAAAAGATAACAAACCGTTGAACCAAAAAAAATAAAAATCAAAAATTGAAGAGAAAGTATCATTTAGAGAATCTAGACAAAGATAATCTGCTACTACTCACAGCCTGTCGATTACCAAACAACATTTTTGCTTTATCCTCTTCCTGCGGCGAGGATCTTTCACCAATCGATGTCAATGGTTTATGACGATGTATTTGAAGCTTTTGCTTAATTGCCTGAAAAGAAAACGAAAATGTGGTCAAGCCGGTCTATCTGGGTTCTGAAAATTCTAACCTGTGACAATATTACACGACGACTATCCGATTTCATGGCCAACAGTAAGTCCAACCACGTCCACGTAACATTGTGATATTCTAACGTCGGTATGACAAGCGAAAAATCGGTTATGTCTTCGAAATTCTTTTCCTTGTTTCCTTTGTAGCTGACACGGACGGGCACTTCCGGTATTTTGATGTAAATGAAAAGTTTATTCTTCTCGGCTCGTTCTTTCATTTTCTCGACATCGTCTTTTTCGATGCGTACGTAGAATTCCGAATCCTTGTTCCCTTTCTTCAATTTACTGGTCACTTTTTTGGATGACTTTGATGATGACGAACTGCTCACGGATGCTGTGTCGTCCATGTCATCAGCTACATCGGCATCGGATGGATCGCGATCGGGAAAACAGAATTTCAGCATTGTACTGTAGAATTTCTTGGTGATCGCAATTGTAATCGGCACAACGTTTATTTCGAAATGTTCCTTAACTGATATGCCTCCAACCGGTGGTTTTTCCCGGCAAAATACTCGAATTACCCGTTGATGGTCGACTGGCATATCCTTCTGAATTTCAGTTGGACACAGAACTTCTTTGTAGTTCTCCCGAGGAATCAAATTGTTCATTCGAATGTAGCCGAGTTCCAGTAAATGCTCGACCGAATCGTCGTTCTTTGATTTTTTCGTATACAAGAAATTGCTCAATATCAAATCCGCAATGCCAATTTGACCGTCAGCCTCAGTAAGTCGCCACTGAGCGTGTTTAAAACAAATTTCGTTCGCTCGTACAATAGTGATTGGCCGGTCTTTGCGTATCGTTGCCAGTTTGTTCATAGCTGACAACTGAGTCTCCTTGTAGCACGACAACATCATGTCTAATTCTTCACTTTGCGCCGTCAGCAGATCTTTGCATTCTTTAATCTGCTTCTGAACTTCTTCCAATTCGCGCTTCAGCTCCTCACTTTCACCTTCTTCTGCTCTAGCCTTTCCAATCAAATGTATGTCCTTTTCGAGAGATCGCATTCGAGACATCAAACTTCGCACCTGCGTCTGCAAATGTTGAATGGGTCGTTTCTGATCTTCGCCGCTGAATTGCAACTGAAATCTCATCCGAGCCAATTTTTCCAGTGCTTGCTTCCGTTGGGGTTCAACATACAACATCAAATTGTTCACAATGTCCAGGATCATTGCGTACTGCAGTGAATTCGTACACACATCCAAATCGTGATGCATCAACGTAAACGCATCGACTGGTTCATCTTGTTTCTCCCACGGACTTATCGTCTCTTCCGTCGGAGGTGGTGGCACCTCGGTCAAGGAACTCGGATCTATGGCATCTCCGTAGCTCACATAGAAAAATTCACATTTACATCGCGACACGATACGTTGCAACTGAATGGGATGTACTTCACCCGGATGACCAGTTACGCCAGTAGCACCAACCGTTTCGCTAACCACGCCACCTACACTATGACCGCTTCCAACTAAATGTGGTATGTCGGGTAATTCGTTTATCACAGTCGCATCTTTATCTTTCTCCTCGATATTATCTAACGTAAGCCACATAATGTTTTCGTCCAGCAGCGAATCATTCTCATCAGGACTCACCGTCGCATAATACTGCATACATTCCAAGAAACCGACCCAAGTAGTCTTCGATACTAGACTTCGATCTCTCCACACCGGCCGGTGAACTCGTTGCAAAATTTCTGCCTTTGCTGCACTTAAGATCACGTATCCGGATGTTTCACAACCTTTGAGTAATACTTGCGAGTTGACTAGCGATATAAACCAATTGTATTGCGTGACATCTTCGTCCTGACAAGCCTGTAAACCTTGCAAATGAGCCTCACGCGTTTGGGTCGACAAATCGTCACTGTAGACGTTGAATTTATGATCCGCTTCAGCGATTAATTGTTGTAACATGTTAGCGGCATGACTTGTCTGCTGTTTCTGTGTTATCGCCGAGCTAGTACTTCCAGTTCCCAGAATTTGTCCAGATGATGGATTTGTCACTGGCGGTGAAGTTTCGGCTCGTCGTGATTTTAGCGGTGTCAATGACCCTTCCTTTCGGAAGCCCTTCAATGCCTCGGTGGATAGATTATTTTTCAACTTTTGAGATTTCATGAAAGAATCGAACAATGCGAATGCTACGTCCCGGTTGTTTTTTGTCCAGGCGCCTTTCAAATCATACACAACCAGTTTATGGACAGGAGCATCTTTTTGCTTCGGCTCGTTGCTGTTGGACTGAATCATCGCCTCGCGACCGTACGATACTTTGGCCAAACTCAGGAAGTAGAATTTAACGATTTTCAAACTGTCAGGATTCGTTATGTTTTCCGAGCTAATATCCAGTTTCTCATTCAGAATGCTTTTCAGCCAAATCTCGGCGTTGTTCACTTCACAGTTCATGTACATCGTGGACCAATCAGCTCTCTGACGGTGTATTAGCCCATCGTCGATCGGATGCAAAGTCAAAGTATGCTCGGAACTAAACGTAACACGGCCTCCATTCAGTTCAAATCCTCGATGTAGAGCATGTGACATCCAATATAGTACCTGCAATTCAATTTTAAGTAGAACATTGTTATCCCAATCAAACGGACACTGCTTCTGCCAACAAATTTTACCTGAAATTTGTGCAAGCTCATCTGCAAGTGAGCCTTCCGATAATGTCGACTGAGTTGCTTTTTGCGTGGACGGATATTATTGAAAACAGGTCCTCGTCTCGTCGGTCTCGTTACGCCCGACAATATTAATTGAAGACTCTCAAACCAGCGCAATGTACTACCATACAGCACCAAATTGGGCAAATCATATTCAAATTGCTGTTGGCCAGGCGCCGGTTTCGTTTCAAACGATACCCAAATGTTGAGATTTTGCGAGCGGAAGGCACGAAATGAATCGTGGACCTGATTGCTTGAATACTCTGGTAATTTGTCGGGTGCGCATGGTATCACCGCATGATGGTCATTCGGATTGGCCAGGCAAATCCAATTCAATTTGAAAGTCAATTTCAAATTGGGAAAATGTAACAATCGGCAATCATCATATCTGGATGCTGTTCGAACACATACCTAAAATTAAAATTTCATTAATCAATTGACCCTACCAGTCTTCGAGGTTTACATTTAATTCTCCCTTGAACATCACTTTAGCATTCGTCCAAACGATGCCGCAGTTATGCCAACTCAATTCCATCTCCTCGGTCGTATTGTACGGATCTAGAGAAGCATGCAACAAAACCGTAAATTGTTTTGCAATCATTGTCAGTCGTCCATGGAATAGTAATCGCATTTTATCCCAAAATGGCATGGCAGGACTGGGGTCTTTCGATGGTGTTGATATTTTCTCGAAACTTAAGTTGCACTGGGCCATGACCTGACCGAAATTCAATAATTTTCAATTCAAAAACTGGAATTCAATTAAGAGAAATTGAAACTACCGGTTCCCAACACGGTCCGAATGCGTAACTACACAAGTCGTATTCACAGTCAAAATCATGGTAAAATTTAAGAGACGTCATGGATCTCTGGATTTCATGGACTCCGAACGGATCACCGACTTCGATCGAAACCTCTCTCTTAGCTCTAGCCGGAGCCATTTGTTCAGCACCGCACAAGTTGCCAAATAATCGCATTTGCTTGACGGAAAACATTGGTTGAGGAAAGTCCCTGTTGATTGCAGTCGAAATGGTCAAAATTTTCAGAGCTAAGTGTTTAGTAAATTTACCTCAACATGAACTTCCACTCCGAGCAGCTAACATTCACAGCACGACACCACAACGTCACGAAATCCAATCCTTCTTCTGGCCAAGGACTTTCTGCGTCTATTTCACGCATCATATTGGTCACATTATCTTTGCCGTGTATCGACGGATCGGCCATTGCCATTATTTGCAAATCCATCAAGATCATTGAAAATAGCCGAGTTCTCGTCGGTCCAGCTTCGTTGATTTTCTTGGACCGTTGAATATAGATCTCGGAATTCTTTTTCACCAAATTGGAGTACAATTCTTCGATGGTTCCAGTTGGCAATAGTAGACGTTCCGAGCATAGTTCACGAATTTTCTGATCGAACAGCTGTTTACGTTTCAGACTTTCGTGGTATTCATCGACAAGTAGTACATAATTATCACGCAATTTAACTTCGAACGGATCGTCGCTTAACTCTAGAAGGAACTCTTTGACCTGAAAGTGAAGGAGTTGGACGAATGAAAAATTTCCTTTTCAGGAAAGCTCCACATCCGATTAGACTCTACCTGAATTATCATGTCTCGAGGTAATGGTGAATTCTTCGTAAACGGTTTCTTCTGCACATTATGCACCAGTTTCAACCACTTAAACAGTGACACAAATTCATTTTGGATGGCATCGGCAAAATCGTGATCATACGGAAATATTCCCTTGAATCCGCCAATCGTCGTTATCCACACCTTGTTCGTTGGTAGAACAAAATTCTCGTAGTTCTGTCGCTCCGCTTTCAGCACTTCAATCGAATCTAGCGATTGAACATCCACATCCTTCAGCGTAAATATGTGCATTTCGTCGATGTTAATGAAAATCTTTTCGGTGGAGATGACAATCCGTTCCTTGAAGCTGAAATAAAAATTCTCGAGGAAAATCTGCATCGAATGCCGGTCGGATATTTTGATGCCAAGGACGGTTGTGCCTTCAGCATACACGTCGATGATTGGCCGAACTTTTTCGATTTTCTCCTTTTCTACCGCAGGACTGAAATCGAGTTCACCTGCCGATTTCGGATGAAATTTGTCACGGAATTCCTGCATATCGCGAATCAGCGTCACGATATGCATGTGAACGTTAGAGTTCCACATGGCTTCCGTGTCTTTAAGGATGTACACATTGAATTGTGGAACGTTCGGCATTTTTGGATGTTTCCCATATTCTACTCGGATTACTTTAATGTTTCCGAATATGTCGGTGAAGTCATTCAAGCTCATCAGTTGATCATTTGTCGTGCCTGATGTGAGAAATTCAAATTAAAAATGGAAAACGGCTAGACTTGAAAACTCACCCAAAATTGCCGTCTGAAATCCATTCAACTTCAACACCGTTATTTGCTGTGTCCGAGCCAACGTCACTTCCGTCAAACTGATCAGCATACAAGCCTCATAGTTATTAAAGAAAAATGTTGTCACGTCCGTAATTTTTGCATTCACCAATAGACCTCCACCCACATTACTTTCGTCGGCCTCTCCGAGCGCCCTGTCATTAATTACTTTCGGCTTATTTTTGATTCCATACTGACGACCGCACTCCTGCAGCTTTAGCAGAAATTCCGCCAGGCATTTACTATACTCTGTGCGTAACGTATGCACCGACAAATCCAATTTCGTTGCATTGCCGTAACTGCTCAATTTTATCAAACTCACTCCCATGAAAAACGGACTTCCGCGCGTGTGAATTTTCTTCAAGAAATTTGTGTCACTGGTAGCATTGCCCAACGACCACCACAACGATTCAATCATCAATTCGATGCTCCAATGTCGATTGTTTAGGACGGCATTAACCAATCGATTGCTGTACACATTACTCCGTTTCTCATCGAACTGCTCCAGAATCAACTTCAAATGGCTGACACTGAACGCGGCTGTTTCATCGTTCAATTTGGTCAACATTGAGATGTTCCACAGCTCAGCACATCCTTTGATAACGATACGCGACATAACCCAGTTGACGAACGAAACGTTTTCATTGTTTTTGTCGAAATGTTCGATGCTTTTGCTGGGTAGTATTAGCGAAAGGGGCTTGACGCTGTTCGGGTCGTAGGTGAAAATGTTTCGTTTGACCCATTCGTAGATTTCGGTATGATTGTAAATGAGCTGGAACGTTTTTAGCTTGAAGTATGTGTTGATGATGTCTTTCTCCAACTGTAAAGGTAGGTGTTTGACTTAGTATAATATATTAGCAGAGTCATAGTAAACCCTATCCAAGTCTCGAGTACACAATTTCAAAGAATTGTGACCCTTGTGACTACAAAACTCCCCAGGACTCTCATAACTCAATTTGCCACTTCTTCAATGTAGCTTCGTCTGTCCTAAATTAGGACCCCTAATTTACCATTTATTCAAACGATCAAAAGTTTTACCTTTGAGTCGATGGTGAACTGTTCGACGAAGAGTAATTTTTCATGCTTTGTATCAATTTCCAGATATTGTAACTGTAGGCCGGTGTACATGGTTGGCAGTTGATATTTGTCAGTAATAGATTTGGAATTAAAATTCCCATTTATCTGAAATCGACGTAACCAATTAGCCATTTCGTACCTAAAACAATCATCATTTGCTTACCATTAGCAACTTCAACTTAGCTGCAAAATCGTCCGATGAATTGTCCTTAACTGCCGACACTCGAGCACTTTCAATTTTGAACAGAAAATTCTTGGGGATGATCGGAGAAATTCGTTCGTAGAAGTCCTGTGAATTGAATTCCGACGAATCGTTCAGAACAATATCCTTATTCGAATCTCGCTGAGCACTTTTAGCATCGCGAATAAAGTCGTACAGTCCGCCATGTATAATGGTTTTGGTTTGGTTCATTGCTACATGAATTTTCTCCAGAGATGGCTGGCCACTGGCAATCAACACAGCATCTAATGCAATCCCGAAACTCAATTCCGCTAGGCATGGTTTTGATTTGGATTTGTCGTTGCTGTTTTTTGCGACTGGATATTGTCGCAGCATTTTCGCCTGATAAATCGGAAGTGAAATTAAAATAAGGACATGCAAAGTTCATGCCATAACACAGTATACCTGTGCATCGTTCAGCGCTGCTGTAACAATCAGTGACTTAGTATTATGAACAATACTTCCATCCAGATGAAGTTCAGTTGCAGTTGCATGTAACAACCAATTTGGTTCGAAATTATTGTTCATCAACACTAATGATATGTTATGGATATGCACTGCCATAAACTGAAATCGATTTTTTGGTGTGATTATATCATGCTACATCATTTATAATATCGGTCGGCATATAAATTACCTGCACAAATTTGATGATACTTGGCGGAATTTTTTTATTACGAAAATCCAATACTCTCTTATCACCTTTGGTAATTGTGTTTAGGTGAACGATATTGTCGGACGTTAATTTTTTATTTATGTCTTTGTTTATACGGATGTCACGGATGTTAATTGATAGTAATTTTGTTACTTCGGAATTGAAAAAACTGCTACGAATGCAAATCTCATCGATGTGCTAGATTACACAATATGTAAAAAATGAAATGATAATTAGCATTGGAGTGGTGTTGAATAAGAAACAAGTTTTTATATCATATTAGTCGATTCATTCATAAGTACTAAGATAAAGATATAAACATCCTTAATTGTGAACCTTTCAGGCACGGATAGACGTCTGATATCAACAGCAATGACAAAAGAGACCTTGGATTTATGTGGTCTTATTGAATGTCAAAATGAATAAATCATATGAGTTTACGTTTACCACTAGGTGATACTTTGGGCAAATGAAGTAATAGATTCGATCGTTCTATATATGGTTATAAACTGTTTCTAAAAGGTTATCATATCTACTAAACCCATAAACATATTAAAAAAAATGATCGAATGGAGTTTCTTGAATTTTACAAATCAACGAATAATGAGACTACAAGATCTACAGATCTGCCTATCAGAAGTGTCAAACCTTTCATAAACTCTTAAGTGAACAGAACAAACTGAAGGAAATATTCGTAGCCGTTGTATGAATTCTTGCGCAGAGAGCTTTGGAAGTAAAATATTCTAAACTTGAAATACCCCAAAATTGATGGAAGTTTCGAAGCAATTGCATAAAGCTAGGCAGATAGATCGTCACAACAACTTAGTTCATGTTTCCCTAGCATCTTACAATACTCGGTTGCTCTAAACTGTTACAGACGGCAAGCATATGATCAGTATTATTATCTGGTCTATTACTTCCATCGATCAAAGTATCTTTAATCTGTTGATTTCAAATCTTGTACTTCAGGTTTTTTAACGTACATTTTACTATATAAGGGACTGTATTACCAAGAGCTTGTCATTATTTTTGTCGTCGTTATCGATAACAGATGAATATAGGCGGTAAAGGCTATAGTCACCTATTAAATCTTCTAGCTTCTATTGCTAATATTTTCTACTCTTAAAAATTGGATGCGGAAGGCAGAACACTAGTTGTTAAGTCAGTTCGCCTGAATGGTTTAATCAAGAGGAATTCACTATTGAAGATGCAACAAGTAAACAATTAGTTGCGTAAAGAAGTTTAATGTTTTTGCATAGCAAATAAAGAATTCAATTTTGGTCATACTGTATCTAAAAACATTATTGACATCGACGAGATGTTATTTTCGTTGATTTTACAGTGAGCGTAAACGGTTCAACAACAAGAAAAGGGAAGAAGACTCATGCACTCACCAAAGAAAATCCATTTTTCAAGATTTTCACATCTTTCAACGAGAATGGTATTCCGATTCGTCCGAATTGTATGTGCACCTTAAATTTCCTTAACAGAACATATCCGATTAATTTCGGCACGACCCTGAAACCATAGTTTTCATAAATAAAATTGTTGTTCGATTAGTCACTGATAACATCATCAATTTTTATTTTTGTCGACAGCGATGATGGAAACACTGCTTACCACGTAATGCCAACAAATAAGACAATGGCAATAATCAACAAACACAGAAGGGCATTCATGTTGACCTGTTTTAAATCATTTTCACAAATTTAATAGACAAAACTACAATTTTTGACTTCTCTGTTTTGTTTTTCATTTGCTGACTGTTTTTTTTTATTAAACTGTCAAAACATCTGTTTTCCATGCAAGGTATATGGTTTCATTAACAGTCATGGTGCGCATGGAGAACCGCTCTTACCATTATTATTGCAGTGCGGGCGGCTATATGTTACAAAATCTATAGATATTCATCGACAGTGACAAAAATAAATTTTAGATCAAAATGAATGTCATAAAGTAATGAAGTAAATAATACCACTTCAATGTTTAGATCAATGGAAGTACTAGACTCGACAATGGCGATCCAATATATGTATGTACCGTACATACCATCACTGTTAAAGATTAAAATGGCGAGACAATACCTACAGATAAAAACTTCAAAAGTCCAGTTTTTGTGGAAATTTTGTTGATCCGAGGCGAAGCCCCGATGTCAATAAACATACGATATCGTGACGGCCTTTTTCAAATTGAATGTGTTTCCAAGTTGATATTTCAACTCACTAGCTTTAATTTCGATAAAAATTTACTTGCTTTACAGGAATATGACTAGCAGTTACCGACGATACGTTATTGACGTATCTGTTGCAACAGATGCGTATACAACTTTTCATGCTGATGGCCTAGATTATAAGAAAAATTCCGTAATTTATGCCCAAGGCATGAAAAGAATGTTTCCAGATTTTTTTGCTATAAACTTAGATTACACCAACGCACTTCAAGCAAAAGTGCTATTAATGACAACTGCCAAATAGAGTACCTTTTGTGTGAAAATTTATCCCCACTGTTTTTACAGTGTAAAATTTTGTATGGAGCACTGTCAAGTTTCAGTACCCTATTTAGAGTACCACTTTTGCTTGAAGTGCGTTGGAACAATGAAAAATTTGATCAAAACAGATTATCAATTATTCTTCGTCTGTATTCAGTATAACGGTAGCATCTTCAAACTTGAATTTTGAAAGGCGCGAAAAACTGATTTTCATTAATGCACTTTATTCTTTTGTCAGTTGGGATGAATGAATGCATCCCGATTGTTAAAAATGTCATTCATAATGAAAATTTGTAAATACCCAGTCCTACCAATAGCAGAAGTCATAATGGTGGAATAGTTTTCATGCAAATATGGATAATAAATAAAAAGAAATGTAACATCTACCGATCTATTCCCTTGGTTTGTGCAATAAATTTTTATTTGAATTTGTGTTCAATAGAGAAATGAATGTGTTTCGCAACAAATAAAGAACGTTTGTTTAGTAGAATGTCGCGAATTAAATCGCGTACACAAATCGAAATTTGTGGCGACTGTGGTGGAGGTAAGAATTTTTCTTTACTTGTTGCACTCTCTGTTCACCATTTGATTTGCATGAATGAATTTTCCATAACTTTGTCATACAATCAAAATTATCAAACTGCTACATATTTACCTAACATCGAAAACAAACAAATATCGATTTATATATTGCACTTATGCCATCGTAATGAGAATTATTTATTTTACAATGCTTCAGGAAATTCTGCCAGTTGTACTCAATTGTCTCCAAATCAGTTGATTGATTCGAGCTCTAAAATGTTTACCATACTGAAAAATTTCCGTCTTCTCAGGGCTTTCCGTCCTCGGATCTTGTAGACGATGTCAATTAGCTAGTGTTTGTTTATATTTACATAGTTTCAACCCATTAATTGATATAAAGGGTTGATTTTCAGGTTGTACGTGTTTCATTTGTGTGTAATATTCATCTTTCAACCCAAATATTAATAATTACGTGTCACCTGCGAAACCTACTTATTAATTGAGTGCATTTGATTAATATGGTTTTGCTGGTAACTATGTCAATAATGCAGATCTAGCTATACCTTTTGGACTCCTAGACCTTACTTCTTGTGCGAAGTATTTCAGTTTCTGTTAAAAGTCTCTTAGAAGCTTCCCATCCAAAGATGATAAGTATTCATCATGGAGTTAAGGATACTCGAAAGAGCTTAGTCTAGGCCTGCAGTTTCAGGGAGCCTCAACGTCACAAAAGCAAACCTGATGCGTCTTTTATATGTGCCAATAATTTACCTTTTCTGATTTCGTTACTTTTAACAGACCCATCATGGGCTTCAATCAATCGAGGCATATTGCTATGTTCCGAATGCTGTTCGGTACATCGATCATTAGGACGTCATATATCCCAAGTTAAATCACTTCGTCAGGGCAGTTGGCCGCCATCAGTTTTCACATTTGTCAATGCATTAAATTCACATGGAGCCAACAGCGTCTGGGAACATTGTTTAATGGACTCGGTGGCGCCAAAAGGACTGAAAAGAAAGCCAACACCCAAAGATCCACTGCATCCGACGAAGGCTGATTTCATACGTGCCAAACATGTTAATCTCTCATTTGTGCTGAAACCGAATTCGCTGCAATTGGAAGATGGCGGAGGTGGCAATTTGGAAAACGAACTCAGTAAACAATTACGAGCTAGCGTACGATCAGCCAATTTAGAAATGTCGTTAAGGTTTTTAGTGCAAGGAGCCGATCCCAATTACTATCATGAGGTTCGTGTAAACTTGTTTTGAGCCATTGCCTTCGATGAAGAGCTAAACAAATCTTTTTCTTAAGGAAACTGGTTCCACGCCACTTCATGTCGCAGCCAAATCGGGACAAGCCTCGCAAATCGAATTATTAATTGTTTACGGAGCTGATGTAGCTGCAAAGGATTCACAAGGCAATACAGCCATCGAAATAGCAAGAAATAATAAAAATTTCGCTATCGCTGATCGCTTAACCGAAGCACTATATGAGGTGACGGATCGACTGACAATGTTTTTGGGTGGTAAGAAACCGGATCACGCAAGCGGCCAACATTTTACGTTTCCGGAACAGACAAATATCGAGATTAGTGAGCAATTAAAAATTGCTCGAGGTAAATTACAGTTAGTACCAAATAGAATGTTTGAGGAGCTGGTAATGGATCTGTACGATGAGGTGGATCGAAGAGAAATGGAAGCAATATGGGCCACCAGTGCACTGAATCCGGACATTGGCGCCGTACCATTTTTACCGACAAATCCACATTTGAGTGCGACACGAAATCAAGGGCGCCAGAAACTAGCTAGATTCAGTCCCAGTGAATTTGCTGGTCTAGTCACTGATGTCTTGGTCGATGCTCGTAGACGGCAAAATATGGCAGCTCTACGACCAATAGGTAGAAAACAGATTTTGAAATTGAAAGTAAAAATAAACGATAACTCTGTTCTGCCATAGACTCACCCTTGATTCCAAATATTGCTTTGCTGAGACAACAAACTAATCGCCAATCGAATCTATCAGACGACGAACCTCTATATGATGCGGTTGCATCTGATGATGACTATGCGGCCTTAGTACCAGCTCCGCAACAGGTAACATTTCCACGAACTTTAGGGTTTAAGAATAACAGCATCGGGTAGTTTTGTAATTTGATTAACATGATAGGGGCCATATAACGTCCACGTACATAACGCTTTTCATATAGTCATACGTTGTATGGAGGCAGTGTAGTTTTCATTAATTCATTAATTGCATCTACAGAAATCATAAAATATACATCGAATGTGTGGATATGCGAAAATCTAACAAGGAAAGTGTGATGAATGCATGAAAATGAGACAAACGGAACGAATTCGCTAATTTTAACATTTTAGACTTACACAATATAGCATCAAAATAAAATCATTTCTTCGCAAATAGAAACGCTTTGCTCGGTGTCAAGGTAGCGCTTCTTAAATAAGTCAATTGTAATTAAATTTAGGAGAAGTAAATATGGTTACTTGAACTAGACAAATCAAAGACTAGATTAATAATTGATTATTGTTACATTGAATCAAAACCAAATCTTGTGTATGATGGGCGGCGTAGGCGTTATGTTTAAAATATTTCAATGCTATATCATTTTGTTGCTATTACGTGTATACAAAACTTATTAATTTAGTATCTATCCGAATCCATCTATATATTTAAGCTCTATGTAGGCAATGAAACCTTCCTACATTCATTAGTGCCTGTAGTAATTCATTCTATTTAACGAATTTAATGTTAATTGATTGCTGTTAACAAAATTGTAGCTTTACTCTTAATATTCTACTAAACAAAATTTGTGATTGTTTCAACAGCCACAGTCCAGTAATTGAAGTTATTTCGACGAAAATTTGAGGAGGACCGTCAAGAAAAAATTGTAATGAAGTATGCCTTTACTTTGAAACGAATGCATCCTTCAATAAATCCGTGACTATAAACTCAAAGGATTGGTTAAGTGGTATTAGTAGTCGGTTGTTCTCTCAAAACGTCAGTACCTCATTGAGTCAATGAAAGCTCCAGATCCTGCATCACTTAAGTCTTATAACATTTGACAGGCTTGCCTTGTTACCTTAATTAAGTGTGGATTTCTTTTCACAAAACTGCAGGATATGTAGGTTACGATTTTGTGATAATAGCAAACTCACAAAAGAGTTTTCGAGCTTCGGTAACTGTCTTTTCAACAAGTATTGAGTTTGTATATCCGAGCCGAAAGGGATTTATACAACTACACTCTTGTCAAAACACAGTGACCGCAGCAGTGCCGCTTTTAGCTTTTGGGCGCCATCGGGCAATTGGAAAAATAGGCGCCAATTTAGTGAAGCTAAATTTTTTTAAGGACCTCGGGCGACATTTTTTTCTGCTCCACTTCGGGCGACACGGGCATTTGCCCATTTGGCCCATATGGAAAAGGCGGCACTGGACCGCAGCAAGTTACTCAAAGACACACGAGTTAGTTTGCGAGTATTACAAAAAGTTCTTACCTCAAGTATTGAAGTATGTAGCAGCATCAAATGTATTCTGGCTTACTACCTGCCCCGCGTGTGCAAATTATGTTTTCTTCCCGGTATCCGAGTCAAGATTTCCCGGTATACAAAAATGTAAAAGTGACTTCCCGATACATACATTTCCCGCTGGTTTGTGCAGCTTTAATTCGATTTCCCGGTATCCTAAAAAAAATTTCAGAAATTTCCCGGTATCCTGGATACCACGGATACACATAATTTGCACACACGACCTGCCCCTTGCGATAGTTGATTTCCACACAGGAAAATTAAAAAAGGAACAGAAAAGTGCGCATATATCGGATGATTTTCGCAGGGGTCAAAATGATATGTAATGTTCAACTTTCGCATGGGGCTGCTAGTAAAATTGATTTCTCTGTTCAAAGATGACATTGCCTATAAATTCTTTCTGCCATTTTTAAGGAAAATTTGAAAAGGATGACTCGTATGTCAAAGCTTCCTCTCCAATTATGTCAGGGTGTCTAAGAGTTCTTTGTGAGAGTAATGTCGTATGATTTAAGAGTAGCACGAATTCTTCGTAGTTTCAAATCCTTTAGAGTACAATAAAGGGCAGGGGAAAATCCATCGCGGAAAATGTGTGAATTATAAAATCCTAAAAATGTTGACGGTGATGATGTTGAACCTTGACCTTCCTCTTCAAATTTTAGGTCTACCCAAATATATTTTTCCTCTTTACTGGGCAAATTAACTAGTTTTCTATTGTAGAAACCTTTCGCAGACGGTTCTGTTATCAACAGCGATTACAAATTCAACCGATTAGATCATTTATAGCTAAATGTATGTTAAAAGTAATTAATTCAAAATAGTAAAAAGAAGAAACTGTTGAAAGTAACTGATTCGATTCCCTTTTACGGACGACCACATTATAATATGTTGACGAAAATCGCGATTATGACACATCTGTCCTAAATAATATTCTTGGTCGTCTGCGAAAGGATTATTTCACTGGTGCTTGTCGTCTGCGAAAGGTTAATCTATTTAAATGTGATACACTTACTGATAGCCTCTAACTAAATACTAAAATTGTAATAAAGATTTAATTTAATGAAAATAAAAAATAATTTTCCAATTAATTCTATTGCGCTTTCATTTCTTCCATTGTTCTAAACGGTGTTGGGTAATTGATAATTTTTTTTTTCGTTTAAATGAGTTTCATAAATTTTCTAACATTAATAATGATTAACGAACAAATCGCCAGACATTTGTGCACAAGGGACCGATAAATACAATATCCAATACGGAAGTGGAGAATTTACGGCGAAAGTTGTTGGAATCATTTTCCGAGATCGATGAACTCAAATCAATGGTCGAAAAATTATCGTTCGAGAATGATCAACTGAAGTCGCGCATAGATCCTAATGACACAACCGCTGACTTCGATGTACCATTGTGAGTGTAACTTAATAGAAATAAATTTTCCCTCCGTTTCAAGTTTGAATTTAACATTTTAGGAGAATCGACATTCAAACAAATGGTGCCGATGAGACTGAAACAGAAAATGAACCCGTTTCTGATGGAAGATCCAGCAAACGACCGGTCAGTATGTTTGAGCCACGTGAAGGCCCCTACACGAAGGCTCAACAGATAACCGAGAGTCGAACGACCAATAGTATGTACCAAATGGCCGTTCAAAAGCGCGTCGATCCAACACTTCCGCTGAGCGAAGAAGTGAAACACAGGACTGATTTAGTGACCAGACGCATACAGGAACTGTGGTCGGCCATGCAAGATGTAACTTTGAAAGATGCCTTTGTACCTTGCTCGGAACGGATACGCGTTGCTGTAGCTGAACTAGCGGCAATTTTCCCAACAGTAATCATTTTGAGTATATGTTGTGACGGTAATTTACAGCTGTTGTCCATTCACAGGCTATCGTTGACGAAACTATTAAGACGGCTCTAAAACAATTGAATCAAAATACCGGTCACATACAGACATCGTGCACGCGACTGCAACGAGCTTTATTAAACGATGACATCACAACGTCGGATTTATTTATGCAGGAGGTGCGTAATTACGCATACAATTTGGCAATGGCAACCAAAATGTTAGTTACGCAGTTTCCGTAACGTGTCGAAAACCGATTTAATATAACTAACTCAATTCTATGATAAGACGTATAATCCTATTTCTAAGCAAAAAAAAACATATACTACCACCTTGCCATCACGAATACATTCAAATATATTTAACCAGTTAAGTCTCGTATATATTTATTAACCTTTTACAGGCGACTATGCCATCAGTTAATGATACAACGCCCACAATACTAAACTACGTCTTCACTTGCAAATTTATTTTTTCGACTAGTCAAAATCACACATTTGCAAGTAAACACGAACTATATTTTACATGCAGATGCGATCTATCAACGATTTTTAGTCCTGTCGCCCAACCGTAATGACGCCATTATAGCATGTTAACTAATGAAGTAAAAGATTTTTAATCGATCTCTTGAAAATATTCAGATTAAAAGACGTAACATACTAGATAATTCAATTGGTGATATTCTTTGTCGTCTGAGAAAGGTGAACGATAGACCGAAAAAGATCCTAACACTCATGACCGGGAGCTGTACACTACAGGTTTCATTCCGATGGGCAAATATTCATAAAAAATCCTTCGTCAGTCAAAAGAAAATCTTTCAAAATTTCAAGAATTAAAATCCTCAAATTCATAGAAAATCCTGTAAAAGACTCGAGAAAATGAAAAAAATCCTTTGAAAATCTATCCAGAATTACTAAAAAACCATTGAAAATCCTCTTGTCGCTCCGTATTACATGAAACACTTTACCACAGATTTAAAAATTGCCAATATGACCTAAAGACGTAAGACGTAAGTTCAATTTTTGTACAATTAGACATTGAAAATTGGGAGACAATTTCGAAACATCACTGATCACCGCATGTTACCTCTTTCTATTGACGAAAGTGACAGTAACCTAGATATGGTTAGATAGTCTAGATGTGCTTTGCATATAGAAAATCCATCACGTCTAACTCATGTCATCACCTTCTGTTACCTAATTATTCGAAGATATTCTTTGAATTAATAACCAAAAAAAACTTGTAATATTGTTATCGGCTATTACACATTTCACAAAACAAGCATCTTTTTCAGTGTATATGTTAATCATCATCATCATTAATTATCATTTTATCTGTATTTTTCATGAAACAAAGACAAAATAAAAAAATATGTATTTTACACCCGGATATATTTTGGTTTTCCATTAAGTTGAGTAGATTTTTATTCGTTAAAATATTACCGAAATATAAACTGAATCCGCACCAAAACATTAAAACAACCTAGATTTATTGTTGAGCTTCTTGACGACATGGAAAATTAAATTTCATATAAATAATATAACTGCGGGAATAGCAGTAAATCCACTCTACTCTTACCAAGGATCTGCAACTTGCTTCTTACCACTACTACTCCTCACCTCATTGAAATGAATACTTTTGTCGCAGATTCTCTATTTCGAACGATGCTATGAACGATGCTATGAACGATTGATTTTAGGCACTTTCGCTTGTAGGCCGAACGGAGTGACAACTCGCAATCGTGCAATGACTATTTTAGCGTATTTGATTCCAGACCTCACCTTCGGCTCTGTCTGGAAACCTCTCACACGCTAAAAAAGACTTTTAGTCCTAGATATGAAATATACTATTATATACGGACCAAAAACGTCACGTTCTCTCACCAGATAAGAGGCCAAATTTTCTCTCTCAAGTTTCCCACTTTTCGTCCCAGTTGTGTCAACTTTTGTTCGTAATGTGACTTTTTCGTCAGCCTGAATATAAAATGTTTCTCGAACTAAAAATTTTAATTTTTGACCACTGCTGTGGTCTTTTCGTCCTCAGGCTATTATCAAAGAAAACATTTGGTTCTTCGTAATTTAATTCGTTGCTTCTTTATTCGTTTATATATTGTCGCGGCTCATAGTTAAAAAAACTATAAATCTTCATGTAAAAATACGGTTTCCTGTATTGATGTAAGGCAAATACATTTTGAACTTGAAACTGTTAATTTTAAAGGGGAAAAAAATGATCGAAATACATATACAAATTTAAGAACATTTCCATATTACAACGGCCAAATTGCCACCAAAAAACAAATACAGAAGGTTTTTCGTCTCATAAGACACTTCGAATCCGAATCCTTCACCAACTATGACATGCCAAAATGTTCCGAATTTTTTGTCCATTGCATCTTTAATCGTTTTTGCAGCCATCTGGATAGTAGATTTATTGTTAAAAACAAAAGTGCACAAAGAAAAAACTGGTCATACGTTACTTCATAGTTGGCTGCAAATTTTTCGCATGCCGTTATACTCAGCTCAATGCAGTCAGTCTTCATTTCTTCGATCATGTCTGAGTGCTAGGATGATCAGTGGTCTTATTTATAAGAATGGTTCAATAATTAATTTAAACTATATAATGGCCTAATAGTATAATGATAATAACCTGCCTTAACAACCCACGCAGGGTTGGCCAATTTCGCCAATTTTAACTCTAACCTTTGAGATTTTTTCATCTAGGAGCGGGACTATTAGGAATCAAATAACGATTCTTCAAACAATTTTTTTTCCTGTGCGAAAGCTTTACATGTAACTCCACTTGAGCTAAACCGATACAATTATTCAATAAGCTTTGTTTTGCTTACGAATCTTCCATTTGGATCGGGTTTGTCTCCAGTGCCGAACTGGCCCTATGGGCGTTCGGGCGATTCCCGAAGGGCCTTTTGATTTTTGTATGAAGAAATGGCAACGAATGGTCTTTTGAAAAATTTCTTCATACAACGCCCGAAGGGCTTTTTTGAGCCAGTGCGGCACTGTCTGTCTCAGAGTAGTGTTGAAGACTTAGAATATGACAATAAATTGAGTAAGAGACGAATTAACCATTGCGTTATTGAATGGAATACATTCTACAAAGTCTTTTTTGCATCACAGAGAGAGAATTGTAAGAACTTAAGAACTTAAGCATTAGGGCGTATCGAATTTTGCAAATTTTAAGGACCGCGAAAGCCTGTGTGCGGAAAATGTAGATCATCGAAAACTGTGTCCGGGCATGTGGTTGATGAATCCGATGGAGCCATGGAAGAAGTCCCCCCGGGCGGCTTTAAGTTTCCGATGGTCATAATTCGGAAAGTTGAGAGTATTTTTGAAAACAATGTTCTAGCGGGATGTAGAGCTTTGAAAACTCTACAAATCTACCGAAGAAACCTATGGTCCAAAAGGTGCCATTGCCAAGATTGCCTAACATCGAAAATGTGACCTTTTGGTTTTTGACTTATATTTCCTGAGAGACAAATGATTTTTTTTAGCCTGTGGTATGAGGTGGTAGAGGAGGTCGAGCACTTCCAGTACACTAGGCATGTCCCGATCCATTATACACTTGAAATCACTTTTTTAACCTTTTTAATTGGAATTTTTAAGAGTTGCCACGTCGCCCACGAAGCAAGTGCAGGCACTGCAACCGGTGCTGTTGAGTCGAGGACACCTTGGCCAGTAAGTATGCATAATACTCCACGACAGTAGCTGAACTTTTTCACAAAATATCTGTGATAACATCATAGAAAATTCTCAGAAGATTTTCTTTTAAAATTCAGAGTAGCTATGTTGTTCTAATGTGGTAACGCATGAAGAATGAATAAAGAGAATTAGATTGAATTGGTTGATTCTTATAATTCCCTAATAACAGGAGTAATTTCAGAAGTGAAATCATATTTGGATTTTTTTGATTCGAAACACACTGTTGAGGGTTACATTTGAAATAAAGAAAATAAAACAAATCTCATTTTGTGACCATTTTCAAAATTTCTGTTTATAGATATTCATCAACCGCCTTCTAGTTTATATAAATTGATTAAAGAGTTGGAACTTCCCAGACACTGAACTACATGTTCATTGATCAAACAAGCCATTATCTATTGGAAATATGCAAAGTATCTACAAACCTTCACCAAAGGGTACGTATGTACAATTTTCTTATCGCCTTCATTTTCCTTCGCTGAACTCTCATCAGCCATTGTCAATTTTTAATACAGAAAAACGAAACGGTTTTTCACATTCACGCGATGCAATTAATTTGATTTTAAACAAAAACAAACAAAAAATTCTTACAAGAACGTATAAGTGCGGCTTCAAAAGTCACATATGTTACTGAGAATGAAATGAAAATTCAACAAAATGACGTTGATTCTATGAAAATGCGCAAGTGCTTACCTCACACTTTCATATTATGCCGTTTTTTTTCTTAACCCTCTATAAACATCTTCGTCATATTAAATGCCTGAATACGAAATTAATGCCACAGGAGTTATGTCCCCTCTATGAATTCGAACATTGATGGAGGTATTATATACGTTCTGAATTACAATCAGTTAGATTTTACGTGTAGGGTGATAGTTAAAGGAGGGAGCCAAAAATATTATTACATAGGAAGATGATTCAGTTAACGTATCTACTATATTGCAATAAATCCGCAATCCACTCTTACGGTCGCACTGATGGTTTGAAAACTAAGGTTGAATTGGGATATCTAGTAGTGGTCGTAGTTATGCTTGTTATTGCTTGTTACGGTAGCCAAAAAAACTAGATAATAGGTGTAATGAGTCATCACTACTCTATGATCGCCTACTCCACACTTTACCCTTCAAAAGCTTTATTTTTCGAAAATAATTGCTTTTGTGCCGGGCTCCAATCTGTATTTATAAATGTTGTCGAAGTTTGTGGTTACTGTTGACCACAGATACGTGTCAAAAACTAATACATAATGCGAGAGCCAGGTTTTGTAATGCAGTTGACTTGAATTCTCGAATCAGGTGATGATATTTTGAGATTGGAAATAGGTTTTGTGGTTCCATCGCAATTCAACGTGGTAACGCTGCTTGTATTTTGGGAACATTAGGGAAGAAGAAGATCGATGATATTTATTTACTGTAGTTTTTAATTTTTGAGAAAAGATCGATGTTTTACCGGCTGCGCCATAATTGTGAGCAGTCTTTTTTGTCGCATTTAAAATAAATATATAAAGCGTTTTGTGGTTTCATGCACAGGAAAGGGAGGGCACATTATTGGCAATTTGAATGATTAATGATTACACCTCCTCTGTAAGTGGTTTTAGGCGATTAAATTATCAAAATTACCTAATTTACTGACAAGATTTCCAAACCTATTCCGGTAAATTAATTCGTTAATTCAAATTACCAATAATAAGCCCTGCAACCAGATACCCTAATAGGTAAACGCTAATATCAATGATGATATTTTGTACTTAGTGCAATTGACTGAAAGGATTTCTATTATGAAAAGTGAACCAAAAACTCACAACAATAAAAGTTTTCCATGCATCCAGCAGAATGTACGGCTAGATTCCATTGAGTCTAAAAATGTACCAGCTGTTTTGCAGAACGTCTGCACAAATGTGATGCATTGATAAAAGTCGTAAACGACGAAACCAGCTGGGGATTTTGAAAAATTTGCTACTTCTGAGATCTTCAAAGTGAAGATTATATGAATCAGATTTCTCATTTGATGTTCATGCCTTAATACAGCTGTGAAATTATTTGTCTAAATTGACTAAGACGGTGCTTGCAAAAATTGCAGTCTTTGTTCTACATTGTTCAATGCTAAGTATACAATTCAAATTGCTTTGATGCATCCGTGTCTTTAGCATGAAAACGTAACGGACTGAATTCTTCATACAATTCTAATAGCATCAGAAATTAGTCTTATTTTGAACTCACCAATCCTAACCTTGTGAAAATGTTGATAGGTAATGCTTCGACTTACTAACTTGTAGGTTGTTCCGCATCGATACCTGATTATAAATTGATGTGGGGCCAAGCCGGCAGCTCAATGGTTCTCCTGTGAGCGGCCGTTATGCCACTTTTTTTCTATGATTTTTCATTCGTAAACGAGAAGAAATGTCAATCCATTTCCAAAGAATAAATTATAGAGAAAAGTCTAATTTTTTTTTTGGTGGAATTTATTTTTTGACACTTGACTCCAAAACAGTTTTTGGGAATTTACAGTCTTTCTGTCAGTTTCAGGGAATGAAAAATCATAGAAAAAAAGTGACAAAATGGCTGCTCACCGGAGAACCATTGAGCTGCCGTCTTGGCCCTACATCAATTTAGAATAAGGAATCGATATGGAACAACCTACCGTCTATCACCGACACAACGATTTTGTAAGATGCACGATTTTTGCCTAAGCAGATCCACTATGAGAATGAAGATAGAAAAAATGACGTCTTGAATGTTTCCAAATGTTGTAGCGGTTATAAATGGGTTTTGATAGCACGGTAAATATTTTGGGACAAGCGAGAGGCACGAATGTTAGGCAAAACTGAAAGTCGTTTGTAAAGGTAAAAATTAATTTTTCAAAACAAACGTTAGAATATTTAATTTCCACTATTAACACTAACAAAATGTAGAAGAAAAAACAAAAATAAAAACGCAAATAAAAACGCAACGAAAAAAAAATATTTAAAATTCGAATTCAACGGAATTATCTTCTTCGGCTGACTCCGCTTCTTCGACTGACTCCGCTTCTTCGGCTGACTCCGCTTCTTCGGCTGTCTCCGCTTCTTCGGCTGACTCAATTGAACTGTTGGCTTCGTCTTCACCATCCGAGTCGCCTTCATTCAATTCACTATCATTGTTCGATGCACCTTGCCCGGTTGATTTGATCTTATTTGTTGTCCGCTTATTTTCTTTGGACGCTTTCGGCAACAGAACTGGATGAATATATGGAAGCACTCCAGCGTACGGGATATTCACATTCTTCAGCAACTCGGAAAACTCGGCATCATCCTTGATGGCTTTCATTATGTGACGTGGCACGATTCTCACTTTCTTGTTTTCATTTGCTATATCACCGGCTACGTCGCAGATCTCAGCGGTGAGATATTCTAGCACACCAGCTGTAAAAACTGCTGCGGACGTGCTAATTCGATTCGCATAATTTCCTTGACGCAAGTGACGTTGAATTCGGCCTACGGGAAATTTGAGATTTGCTTTCTTGGTTTTAGATACTAGAAGAAGAAAAAAGAAATAAAACGTGAAACGGTATTTTGCTATTCGGTTTCAATTGAACATATGTTTGAGTGAACAAAGTTCATGATCTTTATAAACTCAAGGTTCATGCGTTTCATGTTCATGCAACATTTAAATCAATTTTTACCTACCTCGAGGTTTTCCTGCGATTTTCTTCTTTACGATTTTCTTTGCCGGCTCTTTAGGTGCCATTTCGTAGTTTATGCAAATTAATGTTCCCACCACGCTGGATGAAGCACAACTGAAATCTCTTTCGACCTGAACAAACAAACGAATATCTCGAAAACGAGTTTTCTTTGCTGCACAGAATGACAATTTTTATGAGATTCAGTGCCGAAAAGCGGACATTTCATGCACGATAGAATTATAACGGTCAGATTATAAGGTACGCTTTACCCACGACAGTTTGATATATTTTTTCTGTACATTTTGAATTATTATTTCATATCATGTTTGATGTGAAGGATTCTGAGTGCGTCGAAAGAATTTCTTCAAGTATGGAAAATAAGGTTTCAGCGCTTGTTATGGTGGCTAATATGCTTTATGTTTAAACAAATGAAGTCGCAGATATTTTGAAATCATTGAAATTGAATCAAATTCGATCGGAAAAAAGCAGCAGATTCGTACTCGACACATTGCACGTTGCAGCCACGATTCCGAAAAGCTGTGGTTGGATTTTCGTCCTGATTATAAATCCAGGGAGTAAAAAAATTGTAGAATTAGGTATTAAACTAATATGTCATTGGTCAGGATCATGACGTATTCCTGTTTTAAGTTGACTAAGAATTATATTGGTGCGGGCGAGACGAAACTATTTGTCTCGATCACATTTATGTAATTTCCGTAGCTTCTCGGAATCGAGGATGAAGTAGTGAATACTGCAGTTCTATTTGGAACCCTTATTACACCAAATATATCGACCTACTTGAGAGAGTTCAAAGAAAGTTTACAAGACTTTTGTTCTATAGATTCAACTGGGCAAAAACTGATTACAAATCAAGGCTGAAACATCTTAAGATGCACTCACTTGAGACTCGACGCCTTCAACTGGATGAAATGTTACTGTACAACCTGACCAGTGGAAGGCTTACTACGACACTCTCATCCGATATTATATTTCACCGACCAAACCGCTATACGAGGAATCCGCCGAAATTCTATCTGCCGACACCTACATCCAACTATGCAGATAATGAACCGCTACACCGAATCAAACGCCACCACAAAACGATATTTTCATCACTGAGACCTTACCAACCCGAGTCGATATGCTTTCAAACGTGCAGTGATGTCGTTCTTTGAATTTTGACGGAAATTTGTTTTTTTTTCTCTAATTTTATTTCTAATTTTATTTCTAATTTTTTTTCTAATTTTTTTCTAATTTGTCTTTTTTTTGTAATAATGTAAACGATCGCTTGTAATTGGGCACGTGACCTGTAAGATGATCAAATAAATAAATAAACCTGTTACAGACGGTACGTATCAGGACCACTATTATTATCGGCTCTAATACTTCCATCGATCAAAGTATTTTTAATCTGTTGAGTTCAAATCTCGTACTTCAATTTTGTAACATGAATTTTACTGTATAAAGGACCAAATTACCCAGAGCCTGTCATTATTTTTGTCGTCGTTGCCGATAACAGATGAATTCTGCGAGTCAATTAGTTAATTGAATATATACGAACCGAACCATCGTTGCCACAACTAGCTAATATATTTTTACTCTCATCGGGCTTAGATTCCATCTTATTGATACACAGATGATGAGCAAACCTATGGACAAGAACAGGAAAATTTTAGAACCGGAAAACTGAGCCTTGAAAACTGGATGGTTCTGCCATGCCATCGCGTCGAAGTTTGCACATTTTCAGTCTGAACAAAATGCTGAATGGAAATCTGTCGACACGGAACACAATTTTCATTGATGGTCGATTTGGTAGTGAAAGTGTTCGGTTCGGTTTCAGTTTGAAACTCTACAGCTGGCCACAGTTACATACTTTGATCGAACAATGCGGCGCCCAAGTTAAGCCTAAATTTGTGTTGGAATTCGCTGACGTTGTGGGTAAAACTGCGAACCTAGTGACGAATAGTTGTGAAACGGACACACTAGGAGTTGAATTTTGTAGTATAGTTACCAAGCCGGGAGTAAGTGAAGTAGCGATCACCGACTTCCATCAACCACTGGCTGAACTCATACAAAATTCAATATCAGAAATGGAAGCTTTGGGATATAACAACCCTTTCGTATCACAGAGTTCTTTCATTCACGAAGTTCCTCCCATTTATCCTGAAGCTGACTTTAGAGGTTATATTCGCTTGGAATATTTCGAATTAACATTTCTTCCATAGATGATCAGAGAGATGAACCCTCAGTGTACAAGAGAAGCGAAATAGGCAAACATCACTTGCAGACATGTTCAATTTGCAATGAAAGCTACGTTGTTGGTGAAACTGATCGACACATGCGGAGGCACTTCAACGGTGAATATTATCAGTGTCATGTCTGTGGTCAAGAATATCAAAACTCGATTCGTCTACAAAAACACGTGAAATCGAAACACATCATTTCAAGAGACGAATTCTTCTGCGATATTTGCAAGAATGCGAATGTCTTCCAAACCAAAACGCGAAGCAAATTCACAGCTCATGCTCACGACAGGCGCGGATGGAAAAAGTGCCCGATGTGCAATGAGAGTATCGGTAGTCTGACTAGGCACATGAATGGGAAACACATTAAGATCAGAAACTATATCTGCGATATCTGTGAATTTCCTTTATTTTTCAATTTTGATTGAATATAGACGAACCAAACCGTCGTTGCCACAGCTAGCCAATATATTTCTACTCTCATCGGGCTTAAATTCCATCTTATTGATACACAGATGATGAGCCATCCTATAGACAAGGGAAAGAAAATTTTAGAATTGGGAAACGAGCAAAAAATTCTTTCACTCACGGTCTTTGAATAACTCCAAACGGAGTCCACGTTCCCAGATCGCTGAAGCCATAAATATGAATTATACCAACTTCTAAACCAACAGCAACAACGTACTCAGACCCAACATTTTGCGAACATTTTGTGAATGCCAGGGCCGTGACAGAATCATTTTTCATTTCTAAAATACCAGCATGACTCCACTGTTTCAACGAAGTGTTTGTGGGTTCGTCACTTTTGCGCCAACAAACTATTTTTCCATCCCTTGAACCGGTAGCAAAATATTTCGAATCGAATGTCCAGTCACATGTCCATATAATGCGTCCGTGAATTCCATTCTTTTTGTCCGTTGTTGCGATCATTTCGAAGGAGTCGTTTATGTTCTCAAACAATGTCCATCGTCTGTCTCGTGAAACCGTCAGTAGGTATCGATTGTTTGGTGAAAACTTCATTTGAGTCACGGTTAGTTGATGAGACAGGAGCTTTTGATGTTGTTTCCAGGTAGTTGTGTTCCTTTACAAGGAATTTTGTTGTTAAGGACTATTATAAAGGGAACTAGCTAAATCAGGAAATTTTATGCTTACCACACGATCACTTGAGCATGTTCAGCATTATTGGATTTACAGGACGAGGCAAGAAATCTACCGTCGTAGCTCGAAGCTAATGCAAAGATTTCATAGCCATGTCCATAGAGCTTTTGTATTTCTGGCCAGAGTGTGTTTTGCATCAAAGTTTCCTCCGGGGGTGGTTCTAAGGGAAAAGTTATTGCAATGGACGAGACTCATTTTAGATGGTAAGTCAATCTGTTTACCGTTGAGCGTGACAGCAGAGAAATAATTTTCCGGATATTCGTCTTTAATGTGTCTCTGTTCGTTCGGGACTTCATTCTCAATGAAAACCGCCTTGTTCGACAGGCCTAGTGACGGAACCGATGCTCCTTTCGATGAAGCTGCAACACAAATTCGATTATTAAGTTCAAATAATCAGTGACGCGTCAAGGAACTTACTGTTTATTATAACAGTGCCATCACAGTCATCTTCAGCGGAAATATTGCAAATTCTACGGAAGTTTTCCACAAAATTTCCCGGTGCACAAAAAGTTCGAATAATTTTTTCCTCAGCACCACTAGCGAACCGATATCTTCCCAACATAGCTAAAGCTTTCATGTCATAGCCGTGTACTTGTGGTCTGGCCAGCTCGTGCCACGTCTGCAATGGGGAGAAACTATAACTGATTGAACTACTCAGATTGAGACCACTTACGTGTTCATCAAATGATGACCGAACCCACGGAACATGTATTCTACTCGTCTGATCGGCTGATACAGTTACCAAAAATTTACCACTCGGTTCCCATGCTAGATCTTGCACCATACTGAAGTGTCCACCAACAACGATTCCGGGTAGCCAAGACGATGTATCTCCTTGATTTTGACGCCAAATATGAAAGCTCCCATGAAAGCTGTGACCCATAATGCTTTGTCCATCTGGAGAAAACTTTCCGCCATAGAATCCTAAAGAATTGCCTCCAACATCACCGACGCGAATTTTTTCCATCCAGACGCCATCTTCTGTTGTCGTCCAGATAATTAACGTTTTATCAATCGAACTGGAGAGAAGTTGAAGTGTTCCTATACCATCGAAACAATTGAATCATGTGAATTTCCTGACATTAAAATTTTAATATTTAATTACCATCGGCTTGACGGCTCCAATTCACCCCATATACCCAGCCATCGTGCCCCAACAAAACAGATTCCAATCCAATGGCGAAGTGATGTTTGGTTCCTTTTTCCGACTCGATTGTGAAGATTCGCTCTTCGATTTTAATCTCTTCGTCTGGCTTCAATTCGTTTACGGTTTTCACGGCAGTGATGTCACATCGCGGGGAAATTCTCCATAATCGTATAAACGTGTCCTGTGCCGAGCTAGCAAGAAGAATGTCTCCATCGTCTAGTCCGACAAAATCCAAACCTCGTACCCAATCCTCGTGACCAGCGAGTGTTTCAATTTCCACGAATTCTCTTTTATCCGCTGTATGGACAGAACCATACAAATGAACGTTGTGATCATCGGTTGCCAACGCAAGCAGTACACAATCTGTGTTTTTGATGTAAAACATTTTGATGGCAAAACAGAAACCGCTGCCCAGCGAAATGGTTTGCACACAAACGAAATCATTCGAAGAGGAATCTTGATGCCAAAATTTGATCGTTGAATCGGTGGAAGCAGTTGCAACAATAAGATGCTCGTTTACGTAAATTCCATCCACAACTGAAACAGCGCCAGTGTGACCTTTCAAGAACTTAGCTGAAGGTTCGTCAGAGCTTTCTATGTCCCAGTATATGCAATCATTGTCATCTGAACCAGAGATGAATTGCTTTCTGTTTTTGATCCATTTAACAGTATTCACACGAGCCGTATGCCCAACGAATGTTTTGATGATTTTAGCGGATTCATTGTGCTGAGATTAGAAATTAACGTAAGACACATGACACTGCCCGGCATAGAGTTCTTATGTTTAACTTACGACGGGATCGAATACAGCAACGGAATTGCAAGCTGCGAATAATATCAAATTATTGTCACCCCAGTCTGCAGACTCGACGGTTCGGTTACAAGCGATAGATGTGTAAACGTTATTGACTTTCATTATTTCGTAGGATACAAAACGTCCTATTATTGTTGTGACAGTAAATTCACACACGTTTTCTGACACGATTTACACAACAACAACATGTGTACATAACCACAAACTTCAAGTCTTCCATGACAGAAAATTACAGCCGCATCAAATGACAGGTGGCGGGCTTTTACAGTCCATTTGAATGTTTCAAGTCAAGGATGTAAACTTTGTGGAGGTCACGCAGATCGCCATTTTATCAGATACGCGGGAAAACACCACGTCTGATGGTTTCGTATAACAAAAAAAAAAAAAGAAATCAGAGCGACGAGAATCATCACAGGAGGTGAATTTTCGTATGAAATCCACCATTTTAGAGGCAAGTGTGGTGTGTCACTCGCGTACCTGTACCTGTGTGACAATGTTTAGAACCTTGGTTTTAGCAAGACTTTTCGAAATGAAAGGAATGCCAGAAATGAATGAGAATGGAATGAACGTAAAGAATGAACACTCTACACTGCAGAGGATCTTAAATATATTTTCTACACTCAAAAAGTAGGGTATGACTAACTGAAAATTCAATGAATTCTTCAAAATCGGTCAATTTTTCTTGAACGCGACGCTAAATTTTAAACTTAACACAACTCGCAGACATCTTATTCAATTAAAATCAAAAGTAACAATTTCTTGGCGGATCATTTGAACCATAAAACTTAATTTGTCGAGTGAAAAATCATCTAGAATTTGATTATGACGTAAATCAAGGGTTCAAACGTAAATTGGGAAAATCCGCGATATAGGCGGCTTGAATTGGCGACTGTCATGTTTGTGAATTTGTATAATGGCATTTTGTCGAAGGAACGGACGTCGTTTAGTTGCTGAACTGTCACAAATATTATTGTTTATCAACACTGCGAGCAGTTTTGCGAGAGCATCTCGTAAAAAGTTTTTTTTTGGTAATTAATTGGCATACAAGAGGACTTCAACAAGATCGTTGGTCATGGACAGCCGAAGTAAGTGAATTTAATTTATCAAAAACATGCATTAAGTTGACCAAAGCAGCTTCTATACAGGCTCCCCCGACGTTGCTGTCAATTCGACTTGCGACAAAATAATAGATTTTGATAATCTGCGTGAAAATGTAACCGGAAAACTGAGTCTTGAAAACTGGATGGTTCTGCCATCTCATCGAAGTTTACACATTTTCAGTCTGAACAAAATGCTGAATGGAAATCTGTCGATACGGAACACAATTTTCATTGACGTCGATTTGGTAGTGAAAGTGTTCGGTGAGGACAACGATGAGACGCTTTTCAGTTTGAAACTGTACAGCTGGCCACAGTTACAAACTTTGATCGAACAATGCGGAGCCCAAGTTAAGCCTGAAGTTGAGTTAGAATTCGCTGACGTTGTGGGTAAAACTGCGAGCTCAGAGACGAATAATTGTGAAAAGGACACGCTAGCAGTTGAATTTTGTAGTATCGTTACCAAGCCGGAATTAAGTGAAGTAGCGATCACCGACTTCCATCAACCACTGGCTGAACTCATACAAAATTCAATATCAGAAATGGAAGCTTTGGGATATAGTAACCCTTTCATATCGCAGAGTTCTTTCATTCACGAAGCTCCTCCCATTTATCCTGAAGGTGAGTTTAGAGGTTATTCGCTTGGAATACTTCGAATTAATATTGTTTCTATAGGTGATCAAAGAGATGTACTCTCAGTGTACAAGAGAAGCGAAATAGACACGCACCACTTGCAGACTTGTTCAATTTGCAATGAAAGCTACGTTGTTGGCGAAACGGATCGACATATGCGGAAGCACTTCAACGGTGAATATTATCAGTGTCATGTCTGTGGTCAAGAATATCAAAACTCGATCCGTCTACAAAAACACGTGAAATCGAAACACATCACTTCAAGAGACGAATTCTTCTGCGATATATGCAAGAATGCGAATGTCTTCCAAACTAAAGCGGGCATCGAGGAACACATGAAGAATAGACATTGCCGACCTTCGATAAGCGATATGAAGTGTTCCATTTGTGGCAAAGAGTTTTTCACGCGAAGCAAATTCACAGCTCATGTGAGAGGACACGACAGACGCGGATGGAAAAAGTGCCCGATTTGCAATGAGAGTTTCGGTAGTCTGACTCGGCACATGAATGGGAAACACCTTAAGATCCGAAACTATATCTGCGATATCTGCGGTTCTGCTTACACACAGTGGACATCGTTGAAGGAGCACATAGAAACCAAACACATGCAGATCCACAAACGTAAAAGCGAGAACGCTGCGACTTGGCCCTGTGAGAAGTGTGGCAAGGTGTTTGCTTTCAGAAGGTAAACGAAAAATTCTTTTCCGAAATTTATATTTTCTGAACATTTTTATCAAACCTGTTTGGAAGGGAACTGACTAATATATTGCACAATTTTCAGATTATTGAACGTGCACGTGCAACTACATTCTGGTAAGTCGTATGTTTGCAATGAATGTGGCCAATCCTTTCGTCACAACAAATACCTGGCGAAACATCGTAAACAGCATAGAGCCATCGTGAAGCTAAGATGCACAATGTGCGAAAAGGAATACGTACAAAAGGTCGGTTTACGATTGCACATGAAAAAGATACATGGCGTTGTACTTGATACCAATCAGAAGCAATTGTAATCGAAATTGTTTAATAAATTCAATAACTGAAACACGAAATTGTTTATCTTGATCTAATTTCTGGACAGTTAGTTTAGAACGAATTCGAAGGGCGGCAGAAGCGAATTTGAATGTTCATAAATGTCGAAGGTCAGCAGGGGGGTCAGAAGGGGATGGAAGAAATAAAAAGCAAATTAATTTATTAGAACAGCAAAGTCAGACCTCAAACACTTGAAGCAGTGCTGAGGAATAGAATATTATATCCGTGTGGTTTGAAGTAAAAAATTTGGAACTGCGTTATTGAGTAAGTAAAACACACTTCAAGCATGAGTGGTACTCAAGCGTACTGAATTGGGACAGCCAACCAATTTTGGCACTGTAAAAAACATCTGAAATTGTTTATACAAAATAGTATTACATTTGGTAGCTGTCACTCGAAGCACTTTTGCTTGAAGTGCGTTGGTACATAAGTCAAGTGTAATCAAGGTTCTCTTAGAACTATGAGTGTAATAACATTAAATCTTGGCATGTGTTGCAACCTAATAAAGCGAATTTGGCTTGTGTGCAACCAATACCATCTCTAGCAAACAAACTAGGAAGATTAAGGTGGTAAAACTGTACAGTGTATTCTGTCATAGAAAATTTTACACTTTTAAAAATAAATTAAATGAAGTATGAGCAGCGATGTAATTTTTTGTGTTGAAAATATTAGGGATACTCTTACCATTTCGGTGTTCGAAAATTAATAATTTGTGATTGTGACGTGTTTTTTTGTGTGTTGCTTCGTTATTTTGGTGTTCAAAAATGAAATAAAGTTTTAAATTCATCTTTTTCGTGTGACGTCGATATTGCTTTAAAAAAGAGCGCGGCACGGCAACTCTATTACAAAAAAAAGTCAGTGTCACATTTGTCGAAATAAGGTGGTATTTTGACTGCGTCAAAATGAAGTTTGGTTGCTAGAGAGGGTATTGGTGCAACATTTTAAGAATATAATGCGGCTTGAGCCGAAGACTGTCATGTTTGCTTGGTTTGCTTTCCATGTGTCAGTCGAAAATCATTCAGTAAATGAACTGTCATAAGTATTGTTGATCAACAAATCTGCTGTTGATGTTGTGTACAGGAAAAAGGAATTAAAAGACATACAAAATACGAGAATTAACAACTTACAAGCAATTGACATGGAAAATCGAAGTAAATGAATTCAATTTCTCCGCAATTTGCATTAATTTAACACAAACTGATTTCTAAACAGATTCCACTACTCAGAGTCCTTCGACCATTCTATCGACTTCGATTCGAGACAAAATTGTAGATTTTGATAACCTGCGTGAAAATGTAACCGGAAAACTGAGTCTTGAAAACTGGATGGTCCTGCCATCGCATCGAAGTTTGCACATTTTCAGTTTAAACAAAATGCTGAATGGAAATCTGTCGATACGGAACACAATTTTCATTGATATTGATCTGGTAGTGAAAGTGTTCGGTGAGAACGATGACACGCTCTTTAGTTTGAAACTACACAGCTGGCCACAGTTGCAAACTTTGATCGAACAGTGCGGCGTCCAAGTTAAACGTGAAGTTGAGTTGGAATTCGCTGACGTTGTGAGTAAAACAGAGAACTCAGAGACGAATAGTTGTGAAAAGGACACGCTAGCAGTTGAATATTGTAGCATAGTTACCAAACCAGAAGTAAGAGAAGAAGCGATCACTGACTTCCATCAACCATTGACTGAGCTCATAGAAAATCCGATAACAGAAATGGGATACAACAACCCTTTCGTGTCGCAGAATTCTTTCATACACGAAGCTCCTCTCATTTATCCTCAATATGGTAAGTAATGACCATTTACCAGGAATATTTCTTATTCTCATTGTTTCCATCTCAAATTAGGTGACCAAAACGATGAACTCGTGGTGTACGAGATAAGGGGAACAGGCACGCACCAATTGCAGACTTGTTCAATTTGCAATGAAAGCTACGTTGTTGGCGAAACGGATCGACACATGCGGAAGCACTTCAATGGTCAACATTATCAGTGTTATGTCTGTGGTCAGGAATATCAAAGCTTGATTTGTCTACAAAAACACGCGAAATCGAAACACATTTCTTCAATAGACGAATTCTTCTGCGATATATGCAAGAATGCGGATTGCTTCCAAACCAAAGCAAGCATTAAGGAACATATGAAGAATAGACACTGCGGACCATTGAAAAACGATTTGAAGTGTTCTACTTGTGGCAAAGAGTTTATCACGCGAAGCAAACTCAAAGCTCATGTGAAAGGACACGAAAGACGCCATTGGAAAAAGTGCCCGATTTGCAATAAGAGTTTCGGAAGTCTGACTAGGCATATGAACGGAACGCACCTTAAGATCAGAAACCACATCTGTGATACCTGCGGTTCTGCATTCACTCAGTGGACATCTTTGAAGGAGCACATTGAAACCAAACACATGCAGATATACAGACGTAAAAACGAAACCCCCTCGAATTGGCCCTGTGAAAAGTGTGGCAAGATATTTGCTTTTCGAAGGTAAACGAAAAATTCTTTTGGTTATGATATCCGAAAACAAATTTTCTGAACATTTTTATCGAACCTATTTGGAAGTGCAGTGACTAATGAAAGAAATTTCCGACACATTTCGCAGATTATTGAACATGCACGTGCTACTACATTCTGGAAAGTCGTATGTTTGCAATGAATGTGGTCAATCCTTTAAACATCCAAAATACCTGGCGAGGCATAGCAAACAGCATAAGGAGATTGTTAAGCTAAGGTGTACAATGTGCGAAAAGGAATACGTTCAAAAGGTCGGTTTACGACTGCACATGAAAAAGATACATGGCATTGAAATTGATACCACTCAGAAGCAATTGTAATCGAAACTGTTTAATAAATTCAGTAAAATCAATAACACGGAATTTGTTTACTTTGATCTAATTTCTGGGTAGTTACACTAGAATGAGTTCGAAGGGCGGTAGAAACGAATTTTAATATTGATAATAATTGTCATTAGATCATTAGTATGCAAGAGAAATAATAATTGAAAAATATGGCAAACTCTTCAACGTAGTGCTATCCAATCACGACAGAGTAAAGTAAACCAGGCAAGAGCAGTCGATTTTGACGAGGGACCTAAATTTATAAGTAGGCCTTTGATTTTGATGCAAAACGCTTACTAATACAAATGCATGAAACGAATACGTAAACGATTATAACGGGATTTAGGTCCCTTCTTTGAATGTATTTTGGTCGTCGGCTCCTGCCTGGTTTACTTTACTCTGCCGTGTCTCCAATGAATGTACAAACCAGGTATGGTCTGTTCATACAAACCGGAGGACATAGCGATTTCGAGCGATTTCATAGCGAGAGGTGAGTTTGTTTATATGAAATCGCTATGTCCTCCAATGTCCTCCGCTACATACAAAGTTTGACATTCGACCATACCTTGTGTTGACATTCATTGTACTTCGTGTTGACATTCATTGATAGCTACATACAAAGTTTGACATTCGACCATACATTGTGTTGACATTCATTAATGCTCTCTGCATTATGAGTCACCCAATGCACTTCAAGCAAAAGTAATCATAGTCGCCAGCTGCCAAATAGAATACTATTTTGTATGAAATGGTTTTTTTTACGCATTCAAGCATGAGTAGTACTCTAAATAGGGTACTGAAACTTGACAGTGTGTCTCACAACTGTAAAACACTAAAGAAAAACATTTCATACAAAATAGTACTCTATTTGGCAGCTGTCAACTATGATCACTTTTGCTTGTAGTGCGTTGGTACTTTAAATGGAGTACTGAAACTGGAACTTGACAATGTATGAAAAATCAACGAGTGGCGGCTTGAACCGGCGACTGCCATGTTTGCGTTAGATGTGTCAGTTGAACATCATTCAGTAAAAATGAACTGTCATAAGTATTGTTGATCAACAATCTACTGTAGTTGATGTTTTGTACGAGCATAAAAAATATTATTTTGGAATTAGTTTCACCGAGAATTTAACTCCTTTACAAGCAACTGACATGGACAGTCGAAGTAAGCGAATTCAATTTTCTCGCAATTTGCATTAATTTAACACAAAGTGATTTCGGAACAGATGCCGCAATTCAGAGCCGTTCGACCACTTCTTCGACTTCGATTCGAGACAAAATAGTAGATTTTGACAATCTCCGTGAAAATGTAGCCGGAAAACTGAGTCTTGAAAACTGGATGGTCCTGCCGTCGCATCGAAGTTTACACATTTTCAGTCTGAACAAAATGCTGAATGGAAATCTGTCGATACGGAACACAATTTTCATTGACGTCAATTTGGTAGTGAAAGTATTCGGTGAGGACAACGATGAGACGCTTTTCAGTTTGAAACTGTACAGCTGGCCACAGTTACAAACTTTGATCGAACAATGCGGAGCCCAAGTTAAACGTGAAGTTGACTTGGAATTTATTGACGTTGTAGACAAGAGTGCGAACTCTGTCACGAATACTCGTGAAATCAAACATCAGCAAAAGGACACGCTACCAGATGAATTTTGTGGTATAAATACCAAGCCAGAAGCAGAAGTAAGTGAAATAAGACTCAGTAACGACTCGAATTTCTCACTTCCTGTTTTTAGGTTTCCGATTTACATAAAACGTTCATTGAGCTCATAGAAACTTCCATATTAGAGGACGAAGCTTCGGGACACAACAGCGATTTCGTATCGCAGGGTTCATTCTTTGACGAAGCCCCTCTACTTTACTCTGAAGATGGTATGTGGCTTAAAAGGTTACGTGGTTTGAATGGAATTTCTAATTCTCATGGACATTATGTTCACATACCTTAGGTTATCACAATACGCCATCCACGGCGAACGAGATACATATACGCCATTCGCAGATTTGTTCAATATGCAGTAAAAGTTGCGTTGTTGGTGAGATGGATCGACACATGCAACAGCATTTCAATGGTAAACTTTATCAGTGCTATATCTGTGGTCGGGAATATCGACACACCCATGATTTGGAAAGGCACGCGAAATCGAAACACATTGCTACAAGAGACGAGTTTTTCTGTGATATATGCAAGAGCGGGAGAGTCTTCGAAACCAAAGCAAGCATCGAAGATCATATGAAGAATAGACATTGGAAAGCACCGATCAAGGAGCAAGAGATGAACTGTTCTGCCTGTAACAAAGACTTTTTAACGCTTAAACAATTCAGAACTCATATGAGACGACACGAAGAAATCAAGCGACAACCTTGTCCGATTTGCAATAAGAGCTACAGATGTCTGAGTCGGCATATAAAAGATATTCATTTCAACATCAGAAACCATGTCTGTGATATTTGCGGTTCTGCTTACAAACAGTGGAATACGTTGAAGGAGCACATAGAAATCCAACACTCGCCGCATGCAGAATTTTTCTGTGATATTTGCCAAGATGGAAAAGGTTATCGGTCGAAAGGGTACATCAAAAAACACTTTGCCAAAGTACATATAAAAGCCGGTCAGCGACGAAAAAATGCCAGGAAACCCTTCTACGAATGTAGTTTTTGCAACGTCAAACTTCCGTCGAGATACTCATTGAAGAAGCATGTCTCATTACCGCACAACGATGGAAAACATCCGATTTTTCCTTGTAAAACTTGTGACAAGACGTTCACATTGAAGAGGTAAAGGCTTTTTTAGTAGCAGTCTTTGTTCGAATGACTAGACTAGACTTTCATCACGACAAAAACATTAGTGTTATGACTGATACAAAAACGTTTAACTTATTTCACAGTTCTTTGGCTGCGCACGAAAGAACACATATATGGCATATTTGCCATGAATCTGGTCAGCCCATAAATCATCCGGATTACCTCAAAAAACATCTCAAACAAAAAAAAGACATGAACAAGCGCAAATGCACAATATGTCCAAGGGAATATGCACGAAATTTCGATCTGAGAAATCACATGGAAAAGGTGCATGGTATTGTTATTGACTGATTGATGGTAACGATTGTAACACTCAATATTTCTGGTCGAAGTCGTTAAGTAAATGCATTGACCTGAACAAAATTTCTTTTTCTTTGGTGTAATTTCTTGGTCGATTCATTACAAAAGAATCAACCTATGGCTTAGTTAAAACCAAAAAAAATCCTTTTTATTTACTAAGTTTAATTTGGTAATCAAGGTAACCGTAACAGAGCAACGAATCAGTATGGAATAACTAAAGGAAGTGTAGGCTGAGAGGGATTCTTCTGAAAAACAGAAGATCGAAATCGGACGCATTTTCTATTGGAATTTTTTATATGTGCCCAGTAAGGTATTAGACCCCAGAAGCCAAAACCACTTTCAAAAAAATTCTTCGAAGCTTGTGTGGCTAGTGTGAGGTGATCAAAAACCAAAAACTTGCACTTCATTGCATTTCCCTGAAAGAATGGGCAATTACCTTTCTAATGACACCCCACACGACCATGCACGTTCCGTGTATCTCGAGAAATTTCTGTAAGAAAAGTGTAAGTTTTCAGTCTTTTTTCGGTTGAAAACTTCAACTGTACATATCTCAGTGTGGATGAATTTTAAACCCAATAAGATCCCATTTGCCCCGGAAGTACATGCAATTACCTTTCTAATGACACCCCACATGACCCTGTACGGCTCGTGTAACTGGAGAAATTTTTGTAAGAAAAGTGCAAGTCTGATCATACTAGCCACACAAGCTTCGAAGAATTTTTTTGAAAGTGGTTTTGGCTTCTGGGGTCTAATAACTTACTGGGCACATCTAAAAAATTCCAATAGAAAATGCGTCCGATTTCGATCTTCTGTTTTTCAGAAGAATCCGAATCCGAGGAAATGAATAAATCATTCAATTTGTAGATATTCATTATTCCACGCAAAACATGAACCAAAAAACTACTTTCAGCGGAACATTAATTTAATGACAGATCCGTAAAAAGGTAAGAATAAGTGGGAAGGCTATTATGGTAACAGTATACACAGCTCTCATAGAATCAGTTCACGTCTTCTTTAATGAGATTATAAAACAGGTATGGTTTAATGCCGGGAGGACATGGCGATTTTGCGAACGAACCATAGCACTACTCCTAGTATTAACATAGAAAATATTTGGAGGCTAATGCAACATAAATAGGCTCAGCATTTCTTTCGTTAAGACATGAGTCAAGTTTTCTTGGTGTGAGTTAGAACACATAGCACACGCATACATGTGTCAACATTTGGAGGCTTGTTGACGTCTGTAGCAGTGCTTTGAAACGAAATCATTTTTATTCATATAAACATATCAAGTATTAATATCCGTTCAATTAATTAATATCGGTTAGTAGCTATACTGGCCAATACCGGTTTATACTTTCATTGGTCTTATTCGGTTTTTAATGACACAAAAAGCACCGATTTTGGCGGCTTGAAAGTGCGACTGTCATGTTCGCGTTAGATTTGACAGTTTGAAAATCATTCTGTCATAATAAATTGTTGATCAACAACTGTATAGCGTTGTGTGCAGAGTACTGACGAAAAAAAGGCTTTTTCGGAATTAATTACCTTACAAAATCCGAGAATTGAACACCTTACAAGCAATTGACATGGACAGTCGAAGTAAGCGAATTCAATTTTCTCGCAATTTGCATTAACACAAAGTGATTCCCGAACAGGTACCGCTACTCACAGCAGTTCGACCATTCTTTCGACTTCGATTCGAGACAAAATAGTAGATTTTGACAATCTCCGTGAAAATGTAGCCGGAAAACTGAGTCTTGAAAACTGGATGGTCCTGCCGTCGCATCGAAGTTTACACATTTTCAGTCTGAACCAAAAATCGAACGGAAATCTGTCGGTACGGAACACAATTTTCATTGACGTCAATTTGGTAGTCAAAGTGTTCGGTGAAAACAACGATGACATGCTCTTCAGCTTGAAAGTGTACAGCTGGCCACAGTTACAAACTTTGATCGAACAATGCGGCGCCCAAGTTAAACGTGAAGTTGACCTGGAATTTGTTGACGTTGTGGGTAAAGCTGCGAACTCAGTCAAGAATAGCTGTCAGCAAAAGGACACGCTTGCAATTGAATGTAGTGGTATAAATACCAAGGCAGAAGCAGAAGTAAGCGAAATAAGATTCAATGACGACTCGAATTTTTCATTTCCTTTTTTTAGGTTTTTGATTTCCATCAACCATTGACTGAGCTCATAGAAAGCTCGATAGCAGAAAGCGAAGCTTTGGGGTACAAGAACACTTTCATATCGCAGAGTTCTTTCTTTCCCGAAGCGCCTCTCATTTATTCTGAAGATGGTAGGGAACTTAAAAGGCTCCGTGCGCTGAATGAAATTTCTAATTTTAATTGACATTGTTTTCACACAAATTAGGTTATCAGAACGCTGGTCTAATGTCATACAAGGCAAACGACAGATACATGCGCCAATCACAGATTTGTTCCATATGCAACGAAAGTTACGTTATTGGCGAAATGGATCGACACATGCAACAGCATTTCAATCGCGAATCTTATCGGTGCCATGTCTGTGGTGGGGAATTTCGAAGCTTAAGCGGTATACAAAAGCACATGAAATCGAAACACTTCACTGGGAGAGACGAATTTTTCTGTGATATATGCGAGAGTGAAATATGTTTCGAAACAGAAGCAAGCATCGAGGAACACATGAAGAGTAGACATTGCGCAGAGTCGATTAAGGAGCAAGGATTGAACTGTTCTACTTGTAACAAAGATTTTGTTACGCTTAAACAATTCAAAGCTCATATGAGACGACACGACAAAAGTATGTGGAAACCGTGTCCAATTTGCAATAAGAGTTACAGTAGTCTGAGTCGTCATATGAATGACAAGCACTTAAACATCAGAAATCATGTCTGCGAGATTTGCGGTTCTGCATACAAACAATGGGTATCATTAAAGGAGCACATAGAAACCCATCACATGCCGCATGAAGAATTTTTCTGTGATATTTGCAACAATGGGAAAGATTATCGTTCGAAGGCACACCTCAAAAAACACTTTGCCAAAGTACATGCCAAAGTTAATCAGCGACGAAAAAATCTGTGCAAACCCTTCTACGAATGCGAATTTTGCAACGAAAAACTTTCTTCGAGATACACATTAAAGACGCACCTTGCAACACGGCACAATGTTGTTGGAGACGATTCAAATTTTCCTTGTAATGTGTGTGACAAGACGTTCACATTGAAAAGGTAATGAGAGGCTTTTTTGGGCTTTGTTTTCTTACTACTTTTTTCGGCATAAAATATTAACCACAGAAACTTCTGTCTCATTTTACAGTTCTTTGGTCGTTCACGCAAAACTGCATACTGGAAAGCTGCATATTTGCCGCGAATGTGGTCAGTCATTCAATCATCCGAACTACCTCAGAAAACATTTGAACCGACATAAAGACATTAAGAAGCGAAAGTGCACATTGTGCGAAAAGGAATATGTGCAAAATGTTGATCTGAGACTGCACATGAAGAAAGTACATGGAGTCATTGTACCAGTACGAAATATCAATATAAAAAAAATGTAAAGAAATTGTAATCGAAATCGATTAAATAAATTGAATTCATTGAACAGATGAACAGCGACGATTTTAATTGATTGTAGTGCAATATCAACATGAATCTTCATCCTACCCAATTACTTTCTCATACTTTCTCTTACTAAGGTAAGGTATGCAAGATCTATATTGTCTGGACAGAAGTACTTGTTCCGAACATGTTGCTTTCGTCATGTTTCTTCTTAAAGTTTTTCAAATTTTGACGGATTCTTAGCTTAGTTTCACAATAACTTACAGTGAACGACATCTCAAATGTCTCACTGTCATTTTTTTCAGAGAATGTCATTGTGAATTTGCAATGACACAATAAAATTCTCAGAAAAATTTGACAGTGAGACATTTGAGATGTCGTTCACTGTAGGGGTTGTTCATAAAATTTACAAATTCTGGCGACTGGCAACCTCCTCATCTAATATTCACAATGACTTTTAAAAAATGAAATTTCTGAATGTCCGAATGTCCATGGGATTGAAAGATTGATCCTGAAGTTTCCAGATATATTAGATAGAAGTGTCGATTCATGGAAATTTATATTTAGCACCTGTATGTGAATAAGATAGGTCATCGAAACTGAACTCATCCGAAATCGTTTTCCATAAGAACGATCAGTCTTCTAGGCGATTCTTTCTTTCCTTGATCAATTGAATCCCACACCAATCCGAATTTGAACCGCTGATGCTAACAACAGGAGGAATATCAAGCAAGGACTATATTCATTCACTTTAAAGATCCATCATTGAGGTAAAAATGAATAGTATTGGTGCTTGTCCAACTTACCTGATGACGAAAAAAATCAACTTCTCTCATTCATCCTTTTCAAGTCCTAAGACCCAGTGAAAGCATACTTTCCTTTACTAGGGAGGAAAAATGGACTTTCCGTTCCTAGGGTCTTTCCCTCTTTCGTAAAGGAAAACGTCAAGCTACACTCGGGAAATAATTTGATTTTTCGTATCACGATGAGTAAAAGTACCTCGGGCGCGCGATGTTCGGCTGTCAAAATTACTAAACTAGAAGAATAATTCAAAAATTACACTTCAGTTCTATGTTGTTGTCTCGTTTTCGCTTAGGTGCTAAAACCTAGTTCGGTAAAAGAGAAATCAACGATTGGCGGCTTGGAACCAGCGACTGACATATTTGCTTTCGATTTGTCAGTTGGCCATCGTTCAGTAATTGAACTGTCATATTTGTTGATCAACAATTTGCGTTACTGTGATGTTGTATGGAGAGTACGGATGTAAAATAGAGTTTTTTGGAATTAAACAGAGATTTTAACACCTTACAAGAAACTGGCATGGACAGTCAAAGTAAATGAATTCAATTTCTACACAATTTGCATTAATTTAACACAAAGTGATTTCTGAACAGGTGCTGCTACGCAGAGTCATTCGACCATTCTTTCGACATCGATTCGAGATGAAATAGTAGATTTTGATAATCTGCGTGAAAATGTAACCGGAAAACTGAGCCTTGAGAACTGGATGGTCTTGCCATCGCATCGAAGTTTACACATTTTCAGTCTGAACAAAATGCTGAATGGAAATCTGTCGATACGGAACACAATTTTCATTAACGTCGATTTGGTAGTGAAAGTGTTCGGTGAGGAAAGCGATGAGACGCTTTTCAGTTTGAAACTCAGCAGCTGGCCACAGTTACAAACTTTGATCGAACAATGCGGAGCCCAAGTTAAACGTGAAGTTGACTTGGAATTTATTGACGTTGTGGATAAAACTGCAAACTCTGAGACAAGTAATAGCTGTGAAATCGTACATCAGCCAAAGGACACGCTAGTAGTTGAGTTTTCTGGTATAAATATCAAGCCAGAATTAAGTGAAGAAATGAGCACTGTCATCCATCAACCATTAACCGAGCTCATAGAAAATTCGATATCACAAATGAAAGCATTGGGATACAACAACACTTTCGTATCGCAGAATTCTTTCAGTCATGCAGCTCTTCTCATTCATCCTAAAGATGGTAGGTGCTTCGAAAGATTATTCGCGCTGAATTTGTCATTTGTCTCATTCACATCGTTTCCCTAGGTGATCAGAGCGATGAACCCTTAGTGCACAAGACAAGCGAAATCGGTACGCATCAATCGCAGATTTGTTCAATTTGCAAGGAACAAATTGGCATTGGCGAAATGGATCGACACTTGCAACAGCATTTCAACGGCGATTCTTATCAGTGCAGTGTCTGTGGTCGGGAGTACCGGAGCTTCGTCGGTCTGCAGAAGCACATGAAATCGCATCATGTCACTGCAGGAGACGAATTTTTCTGTGATATCTGTAAAGTTAGCAGAAATTTCGAAACGAAAGCAAACATCGAGGAACATATGAAGGATAAGCATTGTGGCGCACCGAAAAAGCAGCCTGTGATGAACTGTTCCACTTGTAACAAAGAATTTTTCACGAGAAAACAATTCACTGCTCATATGAGACGACACGACAGAAGTAAATGGAAATCGTGTCCGATCTGCCATAAGACATATGATAATGTTAAACGGCATATGAATGGCAAGCACTTCAACATCAAAAACCATATCTGTGACATTTGCGGTTCTGCATTTAAACAATGGACATCGTTGAAGGAGCACATAGAGTCCAGACATACTTCGCAAGAGTTTTTCTGTGAAATTTGCCAAAATGGAAAAGGTTTTCGATCGAAAGAATACCTGAAAAGACACTTTGCCAAAGTACACAATAAAGGACATACCAAAGTACCGGCCAAAGTTTATCCTCGAAAATATATCAGCAAACCCTTGTTACCGTTCTACGAATGTAATTCTTGTCACGAAAAACTTCCAACCAGATATGCATTAAGAAAGCATGTCGCATTACGACATCGACATAATGTGCAGTTTAGTTGTAATATGTGTGACAAGAGGTTCGCATTGAAAAGGTAATGACTTACATTTTCTTCGACAATCCGGATCGTCGGGACTAACCTCAGAAACTTTTATCTTATTTTGCAGTTCCTTGGCCGTGCACGCAAAACTACATGCTGGAAAGCTGCATATTTGCCATGAATGTGGTCAGTCCTTCAACCACGAGAACTATCTGACAAAACATCTTGCTCGACACAAAAATAAGAAGCGCAAATGCACAATGTGCGAAAAGGAATATGTGCAAAATGTCGATCTGAGACTGCACATGAATAAAGTGCATGGTGTCACTTCACCCGTTGGAAAGAGCACTGAACAATTGTAAATCGAATATTCATTAATATCGTTTTGAACAAGGAAAATCTGTGTTTTTCCTCAGTTGCATTCAGTCATATTCACCAGTTTACTTATTAGTCTGCAGTATCCACTTATGCTAGTCATGTTAAGGTTCTCGAATGTGGAAGGGCTTTTCTTTTCGTCTTTATTTTCCCATTGAATTGAAATAAACGAGCTCTTTATAAAATATGCCAACTGAAGCTTTTAGATCCTCAACACAGAAATGACTGGAATCAATTCTTTAAAAAAAAGTTTATGACCGGACATACCCCTGCCCCCTCGAAACACGATTTATTTGATAAATTAAATTTACTGCGAGGAGCACTAACGCATAGAAACAACTCAATTCTTGTTGTTGTTTTTTACAGTTGTGTTACACACTGTCAAGTTTCAGTACCCTATTAAGGGTACCACTCATGCTTGAAGTTGATAGAAATTGAAATTCCTTACAGCTACAAATCAAGTCGTTGTTATTCCCAAAAAGCAGATGTTTCGTCTATTGAGTATTATTACCGGATTTTCACTACAAAGCGACAACTCGTTATAAGTACAGTTATTTCATCGATTAACTCCATTAACTTTTACCAAGCGGTTTATGAACAGGTGCTCATTCTCAAAGTATCAATCAACATCAAAATGCTGCCAGATGACTGAAAATGTGTTTTACATTCACCACTTCTTTATTTGTTCTTCCCACAATTTTTACAAACTTTTTTGAATTTACCACAGTGCTACATGCTCATTTTTCGGTCTCCTGGCTACGATGCTTTCGGTAAGTTTCGGTAACTGAATTTCACTCAAATAGAGTTCGTTCGTAGGGGTTGTACATAGGGGCTGTACATAATAATGACGTCCACTGATTTTCGATATTTTTATAATTTTAATGAAATTAGGTAGATTGCGATTTTCACTACAAATCGACGTTAAACTGGACATTTATCACTAATTTCTCCATAAAATGTATATGAAGAGGTGATTCACCATAAAACTTTTACTTCAAATTTAATTTATGAGTGAAAATCGCAATCTCATCATTACATGGTAAACTCAGTGTACTACACCTACTACACTGACATGACTTATGACACTCCACTTTTTCTATTACAATGCTGGGTGCTTTGTCTTCATTCTATTGCCAATTATGTCATATAACTTAAAGTGTTTAGCACGATTAAATCGATTCTGCCTTCTTCATCTAAGTTCCACACATTTTACACGTTGCACATGACATCACTAAAATTCTGCATGAAATCAAATGTCCTTCACAATTGCCCTGGCTATCTTCCTTTCTCTCATATATGCGACAGCAATTTCACATATGAAACTTATAAGTGCTAGCACACATCCAACATAAAATAGTGTGAAAAATCCTTCGATATTTCGATAATTCAGTGCGGCTGGTGGGTGCTTTTGAACTGTATTCAAGATACTCTCATGTTCGTATTTCGACAAAATGTGAGCAATTAGTCCAGCAGAGTCAAAACTTTGTATCAGCTCATTGAATTCGTCGAGTAAGTAAAAGTTTTTCGTAAAATAAAAAACAAATGAATTGGAGGAAATGACTTCTTTACAAGTCCTCAGAGTGAAATTTTTTCGGTGTATTAAGTTGTCGTAAATTATGGGTCTTAAATAGTTGAACACGGCTCCATTGAAAGAAGGATTCAGTGTCATGATATTGTACTGATGTATTTCAGAGTTCTGAATGACTTGGTGCCTATGAAAAAACAGTAAATATTTACTGTTGTAAGTGACATGTTCTAATATAGCAAGTATAAGTTTTCATGCTTGCTAAGGGAGTCGATTGAAAATGGCAATTCTTTCGCACAATGAATTAACGCATTTTTTAGTTTCAACCCTCTTGGAAAGCATGAAAAACTCAATACGTAACACGGAAAAGTGCTTTCGGTCTTTGTCCATGTTACGTAATAGTTATTTATCACATACGCACGGTGTTCGGATGTCAAAATTACTTAACTAGAAGAATAATTCAAGAATTACACTTCAGGTCGTTGTCTTGTTTTCGCTTACGTGATAAAATAGACTACACACTTGTCACTATCAGTCTCGGCAAGCCTCGACTTCTTCGTGACAAGTGTGTAATATATATTACATAACAAGGGAAAATAAGTTGAAAAGTAGAGTTTTCGTGTGAAATTTGTTCATCCGAGGCGAAGGCGAGGTCAATAAACACACAAAAACGAGACTTTTCAACTTTTATACAGAGTTTCGTAATAGTTTTACATGCTTTTGACACCTAAACCAATTTTTTTTTGTTTTCCCTAAGTGTGTAATACGCCACTTTTCGACCCTATGGTAAAAAAAAGCATGCAAATTACTATTTCATCACTACGGGAAACATTGGCTTTTCCCTCAGTGAAAATTTATTCTACAAAATGTTACAAACCTTTGCAGCAATTTCGATCCTTTCAACCGGTCTGCCAACGATGGATAAACGTAGAAAGTGAATTCATGTTCAATGAACTCATCAACCGTTGTCAATTCAACACCTCGCACGTCTCTTTTTAAAATATCGAACACACCTCCCTGATACAAGTTTCGCATGATCATTGTGAAGATCAAAAACTTGACGAGCAAAAATCGTGGAAAATTGCTTTGCGGTAACATTTGTTGATTTCCACCAAGAAGAACATTCCACACGTTCAACATGCTTCCCTTAACGTTGCTTCCGATCACATAATCATGAACAATCTTCGGAGAAAATTTCAGTAGTTTTATAATGCAACATGCCAGCAGTGCCACCATAGCAATGGAAATCCATGAGGCGAACGTAAATGGTAGGAATATTTTCTGGATCGGATCGATCAAAAGTGATGGAGTTACGACAAGAACAAGTTTGTCAGCATAGACCCAACGGGTTGCATCTAAAACTCTTAATCTCGCTTTTTGAATTGAACCCATTATTACGTCAACCTCGTTGTCAAGCACTTTTTTCAGAATTTTAGTTGCAGAATTGTTGCTAAAAATTACGCCCATCCCCTGTTCGTACTCCAATACATTTAACGTGAAGTTCAATATATCGCTGATCATAATTGTGATATCGATGTTCATTCCACCAAATATTTTCAGTCCATTCTCGCCGCTATTTATTATAACACCTGGACTGTCAACATAACATCCAAATTTTATAGGACATCGGTTCATTTGCTTAAACTTTTTCGGAAAGAAGACATTCGTCGTCCATTTCATTGATGTTTTATTAAATTCATTAATTTGTACGGACTTGGTGCTGTTACACGAATAATTAGCAAACGGCATGTAAGTGAATACGGACACTAAATTAGATGATTTTGGATTCGTTGTTGTCAGTATAATTACATTGTAGATATATGCCTTCCACAGCTTATGAAACATATTTTCTATTTCCTGTGCATCTGCTCTGTCGTAGATCATGATGAAGTGTCCATCGTACAAGAACGATTCCGGTCGGATGAGATTAAAGAAGTGTTCGAATTCAATGTAGCTTTCTATATGTACAATTGAAGTGACAATTTTCGGCATTTTAAAATTTGAGCTCGGTTCTATATCACCCAGCACCGATGTGAACTGTAGATTGTGTGACCTCACGAAAGCTTCAAGAACTTCACTGTCTAAGTTCATGAAAAATAACGTTGGCTGTTTGCTATCTACTATTAGCCTGGAGAGCATTTTTGTAGTCGCACAATTTCGTTCAGTTAGATCTAAACTTTCGTTTACGAAAAGAGTCATAGAACGCACCAACAAATGAGTGAAACAAAAGAGTTTGAAAAACATTTCAAAGCCCGAAACAGGAAAGCTTCACTATTCGGAATTGAGATTTTATTTTAGCTTCGAGACCTCACTGTTTCAATAGTTCTCTGTTACTGATTATAGAAGTATTTACTACAATGATATTTCGTTTATTTTAATGCAGAAGGTAATTGTCGACGTATATATATAAGCTAAAGCGTAACATGTAAACAAATAAATTAATAGCAATCACAGTGGTGTGAATATAGTTTCTAAATGTTTGTAAAAAAAAAATTGTTACAGTTCACGTTCGCCGAACGTCTTCTTTTGAGAATTTTTTTTTCGAGAAAATCAAGAAAATCTTAGGAAGATCAAGAAAATGTCGATAAAATCTGATTTTCTATAATTCGAAAAAATTCAAGAAAATCTAGAAATAAGTTTAGAAAAAGTGAGAGTAGTTAAATGTTTAACACAATTAGCTTTAGCTGTTTTTCATCTGATCCACTCATACAAACTCACGGCCTTATACGTGTTAATATGAGAACGACAGCGCGTGGTAGTGGTAAAACCATATGAACTAGTATAAGATAGTGAGGTTGTGTAAGTGGATCAGCTGAAAAACAGCTGAATCAAATTGCGTCACAAATCTGGCTTGGGTGTATATGGAAAAATTAGACTGTTTTCCCAAATTTTCTTGATTTTCTCGATTTCAAGAAAAATGAAAGTTCGTAAAATTTGGTAAAATCAAGGAAATTTTCATGCAAAAAACAGGCAGTAATTCGTCTTAGCAAATTCCTTAGATCTACTCGGATAATACAGGTTCTCATATATAGCGAAATATAGTATAGCACATATTATAGAAATTGTGAATGATGAAAGTATCGACTATATTGAGCATTCATAGAACATCCAAATGGTTGACCTGTTGAAAATCACAAATAATTCATTTCATTACCTGTCAGGCAAGCATTTCTAAACACTATCTATCGTCCAGGGCCTAGTTTAGCGGAATTAAATTCCTTAAAATTTGCTAATTTTTCCGTCACGTTTTACATATCTACTTCTCTAAAAAAAACAATAGGCAGAAGTGCCTCCGGCATTTTTAATGCCCTTTTTCGTTTTTATGTTTCTGAGCTAAATCGAGCCTTTTGAAGTAGTTTTTTTTACTTCTTCACTTCTTTATTTAACAAAAAAGTCCAAACTGAACATAAAAACCGCATAGCTCCAGTATGCTAATTAAAAATTCAAAGGAGCTATTTTAGGTGTAAAACAAATCGTACAAAGTATGAATCAGTCATAGAAAGAATATAAATAAAAGAAAGAAAAAAAAAACAGCCGGCTGAACAAAAAATTAATTAACAAAAATCAACAAGCAAAATAGGATAGAAAAAAAAACGGGCAGCAAGCAAGGAAAGTTAGAATAAATGATGGTAGCGTTCATAATCTTCAAAAATATTCAAAATAAGTTCAAAAGAACAAATCGTGATCCAGTGCTAAGTCAATCGTTCGCTCATAGATCAGTTACCTTGGTCTAATGATTTATCGCGCGTCATGGTCTATTAAACTTTAAGCTAGAGTTAAGAGTCACTCCGCGCTAGCAAGTATACTTTCAGTCCACGAGTGAATCTTTCAAGTCGAGTTTCGTCCTTAAGCGTCTAGGCATTAAAAAGCGTCGGCCCAGCATATTGCAGACTACACTTACCGTAGTTAGACGACACTATAGGCCTCTTAAGAAGGTGGGAGAACCTCGTGCCGTAGCGATTCACTTTATCAGAAAATTCCGAGGAATGGTGTTTCGGGTCATGCAGACAACAGTACATATACAATACATATTTACACACCGCGAACTCATACATTTTAGGAATCGTGAGCACCCGTGGGAACTCAACTTCGAAAAGCTGCTTTGTAGGGTAACGTAACGGCAGCTTGTGAGCGGCTTTGAGAGCTCTTTTATGAAGTAGTTGCAAAAACTACTGCTGCTGCAGCTACTTCGGTCGGGTACGAAATGGAATACCCGTGAATTTAATTCCTTAAAATAATGCCTGTTATCGTCCGAGCACTATGTCGACTGATGCCAACATTGATTAGCATAGATTTATGTATATAATTTTGGATTTATTTATTTTCAGCATTAGTACATAATTAGATTCTGCTAATAGCCCATTGATTTTAAATTATTTAATCCAATACACAACGGATTAGAAAGAAAACAGAACATCAGTCGATTGGGGGTGGTAGGCGAGACTCGTATGACCATATTATACATGATACAAGGATTATCTACGTACTATACCTTTAGATATAAATTCTCAAATTGAAACACTATCCTTCAATTTCTGAAAAAAGAGCCTCATTAGTTAGTTAGTCTGCAGTGCTTATAGATCCTTTACTACGACTTAGTATAATTAATATAACCATCTGTCTGTAGTAACCAAGTATAGATTTAAGCATTTGTATAAATGCATGCACCAGATCATTTAAGGATGAATAATAGATTAGGCTAAATATAACCGTTGACCAGAGTATAGCTCATTATAATAATAAAAGTTGTACAATATATTTACATACATTCGATTAAATACTCCGTAGACTATACTGAAGCATTTTTCAGAAATTCATTTCAGATTGGTATTTTTAACATAATGGCAAACGTATCGCGGTGTAAGCATAAAATCTATTACTTCGTCTGTTCGAAGCATATCCCATATTTGATTCTAGGTAATGTTTTCGAAATGATTTCTTCGAAAACTACAATTATTTAATAGTTATTTATCTACCAAGGTAGGTACGACAAGACGTCGTGTGCGAAAAAATACCGGCATACCTACCGTGGTAGATACAACGTTTTTCGCAATTCCGGGCCATAATCACCTTTCCAATGCAAAACATGTCCTACATTTTGTTCTAAAATTCTTGTGTATACAGAAATTCATTTGAACGATCAAGAAGGCTGCATTATAATACACATTGCAATGTGATGTAAAGAGACGCGTTGAATGAAATCGAGTAGTCAATGCTTAGTATATACGCTTCAACAATACGTTCGGTATAATTGTGTGACTCTATAGCCGAATGGTTAAAGTCGCTGCTTTGTGCTCAAAAACCTTTTGGTGTCGGGGGTTCGATTTCTGGTCAATGCAAGACTTTTATTTATAAAAATTTAGCCTTCGTTGAAGGTAATAGGTTCTTTAGCGTGCTGAGTCGCACTGAGTGCGAAAAAAAAGTTGATAACGCACTGCGTTCGAAAAAAAAGTTCATATTGGGCTGTGTCCGGGAAAACAGTGAAATAAATACCTTCAAAACGACATTAAATGGATGCATGGAAAGGTGATAATTATGGACCGGAATTGCGAAAAAATGAATTAAATGAGTAGAATCGATCAAATTATAATGCTCCGACTTTAAATAAGAAGCAAAAAAGACTGTTAGATTATTCTCAGTTAAACAGCCTTAAATCAATCAATTCATTCAAAGAGCAACAAGAAGAAGACAAACATCGGCACATGAAAGTTAAATATGCCAATGGAGGTTTATGGATTCGGAATGGACCAGATTGCATCATAGAGTTTAAACAAATTAATTATTTACAATGTGTAAAACAATTGGATTGGATGAGACTTATGCTGAATAGTCCGGATAATTTTTTTTAAATCAATGGTGTTTGTCAGATTGATTCGGAATTATATTCGGATGCGAATAGATTGTATCCTTTATTGGAAGTTAGCTGGCATAAAATATACACAATATGCCACATTATTATATTAAGTATTAATTATTTTTTTATTGATTTTTTTCATTCTTCTTTTTCTTGTGAGTTGTAACAAGTATGAAATGCATCAAAAGCACAGAAGGGCATTTCTTTCTGGATTTTGTTTTTCTGTGCAACAATAAATTGTCATCGATAGCCAGCGATGAAGTAATCCACATTAAGAGGTTCCGAGCGTACGCTGAAATTGTAGCCTACATTTGCGCGTTTCGAAATTTTTGATCGCTGATATCTTTTTACGAGAGCCCTTTTAAAAAAATGTACGACCACATTTCGAGTAAAAATATGTCAGCTTTGAATAAAAAATAAAATTTTCTGTGAAAGTTTCATGTGCTTTGAGAAAACTGTACCGATGCCCCAAATTTGCATCAAAGGTACACTTTTCTCAAAGCACATGGAACTTTCACAGATTATTTTATTTGTCATTCAAAGCTGACATATTTTTACTCGAAAATGTGGTCGTACATTTTTTTAAAAGGGCTCTCGTAAAAAGATATCAGCGATCAAAAATTTCGAAACGCACAAATGTATGCTACAATTTCAGCGTACGCTCGGAACCTCTTAAACTCTGAATTATTGAATCAATTTTTAGCCGTGGGTTGTATTTGACTAAACTAAAATGTAATTCAATTCATCCACGGACAAAAAAGTTTCATCAGGTTGTAAAGTTTTGAGGGATTCTTTTGAAAAACAGAATCTTGAAATCGGACGCATTTTCCATTGGACTTTTTTAAATATGCCCAATAAGGTATTCGACCCCAGAAGCCAAAACCACTTTCAAAAAAAATTCTTCGAAGCTTGTGTGGCTAGTGTGAGGTGATCAAAAACCGAAAACATGCACTTTTCTTATAAAAATTTCTCCAGTTACACGAGCCGTACAGGGTCGTGTAGGGTGTCATTAGAAAGGTACTTTCAAGGAAAGTAGAGCTTACGGCTAAAGTTTAACTGACGACTTAGAAAAGGTGATCGTGATAAAGTTCGTTATTTGTTCGTTGATCTCCGAAGGGTTTCAGAATTGAGTGATCTTAGAGTCTCGAAAAGAATGAAAGAAGTTGTTTCAAGGAGAATTTATGGAGCTGTGAATAATACTAGTCGTCGCAGGTCTGTGAAAGCTTAATTTTTTGACTTGCTTTTAAAGTTTTTTTTTGGCAAAAACTAAGAAATTTGTCTTTTGATTAAGCTATTCCGACAATCTGAATATTCATTGATCAGCTCATAAAAAATTGAAGAGCTTTTTTTACGATAGAGATTAGAGTGATCTGTAGGCTTGCGTCAATACATTCGCGTGGTCGGAATATGGCTTATCGAAATAAGTTTCACTATTGGACGAGAAAGAAGAAGACAACTTACCTTGGCGATTAAAGTAATTTTCTCATTCTTAGGTTCCGGTCGAATTCATATTGTCTTTTGTGCTCCATCTGTACACTAGTCAATCAAAAGAAGCTTACTCGTGGATCGTAAAATGTTTTGACTTTTTATTTGAATCTCTTTTTTTCTCCATGTTTTTCGTTTTTGAAACTTCAAAACAGCAAGCTAAAAGTTTTAAATAAAAATTTACCTCTAACGCGACACATTGAAATAGTTTTGTTGGTTTTTGCATGGTTTTTTCTTTCTTTTACGATTATTTTGTTTGTTTGTTTATCTAAGTATCATATTGAACTTCATAATTTGTAAATTATAGTCAAAATGTGTGTTTTGTGTTGTTTTCTGTTTGAATTAATTAATTACGAATTTTATATAACGTTTCTTCCAGTCTTTCATTCGTTACTATCACTGTCATAGACTGCTTCATTTGGTTCTCTACTGCGTAATTGAGCCGATTCATCGCTGCATTCCAGCAATTCGGATGGTTCACCGGCGCCCATTGTACTTTGGCTTATATTCGAATCAAATGCTTCTTTTATTTGATTATTAGCTCCTTTCGGATCGAGATCGGTTGCCCAGCTGAAGTGCATTATTGCCGCATCCACGTTGCCCATTTTTTTGTGAATTTTCCCTAATAAATAATAAACTATGGACTCTTTTGGCACGTCCCGCTTCAGCTCCTCCAGCTCTTTGAGTGCTTCCGGATATTTGCCCATGTGAAAGTTGAGCGAACCTCGATGAAATTTGCACAACGGATTCTTTGGATCCAGAGCGATGGCAGCGTTCAGCGTTTGCAGTGCTTGATCGCATTTCTTTAAATAAAATTGCATTGTTCCAATGTGCACCATTAGCACGGGACACCTAGTATTGATACGCAACGCGGATTTGTAATGATATTCGGCTAAATTGTATCGCTCCTGCTTGTGATAAATTGTTCCGATGCCGTACCACGCATTGTATTGATGCGAATTCTTCACCAGCGCCGATCGGTAGCACGACAATGCCTTTTCCAGTTCTTCAGTGATCACCAGTTCGTGGCCCAGCAAAATGTACGCATATGAATAATCTGGATCGACTTGTATAGCTCGTTCGAAAAATTTTATTGCCGTCTCGTGTTCTTTGTGCAACGAAAAGCAATTGCCTAATGCACACCATGTCACCGGCGACAATTTGTCCTGTGCAATTAAATTCTGTGCCAATGCAGACAATTCAACTTCACGCTGTAAATGCCATAAGCCACTGCTGTACACCTCCATCAGATGGATGCGATGTGGTTCCTTTTTGTGAATTTCACGGAATATTTTCGTTGATGCTTCGTAATTACGGTCCTCATAGTGTGCCTGAGCGATCATACTCTGTACCCATGAGCTGGTGAATTGATGCGGCGCAACGTTACTAAACACATCGATGGCTTCTTTGCAATTAAATTGCGACAATTGCAAATAACCATCGCCTAGTTCGCGCAACAAATTGATCAGTCCTTCGGCACTGTGTCTTTTCATATTCAGCACTTCCTGTGCCATATTTTGAGCCGTGTTGATGGTGTTGTTGATCAGAACTTTCGTTTCAGCCGATGTTACCGTCTCAATTTTTTCTTTTTCGATCTTCTGTTGTTTATCGTTTATCTCATTCAATGCCGTGTTGTTGAGATTCATTTTCGTCATACGCTTCGTCCTTCGTGTCGGCGATCGCGGCGGTACAAATTTATTTATGTTCGCACTTTTGTTGTTCTCCTTCACCGAACAATTGCTAAACGACAATCGCGACGAACGACGCACCTGTCCACCCATCGTATTTGGATTCGGCGTTCGCGGCGTTATATTACCGGTTTGACTAAATAACGGTTTGCTCAATTGCAACGGCGTGTCTTTACGATTAACGATGCTACCTACGGTCTTGATTTTCTTCATCACAGACTTTTGATCATTCGCATCGACCAATGTCGGTACCATTTGCTGTTGATGCGGCGGAGTATTATACAAAATTTGTGATTCGGTTGGACTATTTATCACGGCTAGAGCACCGAATGATGGTGTCGTTGGATTCATAGTCGATAAATAGGGGAACTGCTTTCGCAGCGGTGTGGCATTCTCACTGTAAACAATTGGATCGTTCGGTGGCGTATCATCCATTGCTCGCAACGTCGGGGTAATATTTATCGGCTGATCCGGTGTCATTGAGTGCAAATCAATTAGGTTGATGTCACTGGCGTCGTTCATCCCATTACCCAGCAGTACAACGGAGCTAAAATTGCTATTGCTCTGACATGTAGCGAATATGTCGGTGCTTGTGAATTGAAAAATGGCCTTCGGATCGGGTTTGTGGCCTCGGTTGCACAAATCCGCAAACGATTGCCACAGAAATGGGTTCAATTTCAACGCTCGCTTATTTGCTTCGGCCGCAATTGTGTGTCGTTCGGTTTGTGTACATACTTTCGATACCAGTTGCAATGCAAAACAAGCCACTTCACCGAAGTCCTTGCAAATTTCGTCCAAATGTTTCAGTTCGATGAAATTCTCGTTTATCAGAGCTGACTCGACATCGCAAAATCTGAAAACGAAATGGGACGACTTTGAATGGGGAGTGCTTTACCATATATAATATATGAAGTGCGATGTATCGATTAAATAGTGTCTTGAATGAATGTCTGTCTCAAGGTTTTATTATTCGTTCAACAGCTTGAATATGGCAGGAACACCCAACTTATATCAATTGATTCAAAATGGTAAAATTTCGACGAACAAAAAACCTTGCGCTAGCGCTATGCAAATTGAGCGAGGCAATATTATTGCCACGCGCACTTTAATAACAGAACAAGACCTGCATACTTTGACTAACATAAAAAATTTGTGAAACAAAAACAAAAAATCAAGTTTTACCTTGAAGAAGGTGTTGCTCTTGCAACAATTCGTCAATATGTGAAGTATTTACATTTTAGGGTACTCATACTCAATTACAGTTACACCCACATTACTAGAAGTTCGTTTCGATTGCTCCAAATAATCATCGACAAACAAACTCAATTGATGTGGCAAATTTCATTGAAACCAACAAATAAAAATAAACAAAACGCAAAACTCCATTTTCGATTTGTACGACACTATTAGCGCAACCACAAAGTCTGTCACCGAAAATGATTACAATCGATCGCCTTTCAATGCACTTTTGAACAAATATTCCCTTCGTATTTTATCGAAAAATTTGATTTTCACTTACTTCTTCAGTTCGAATGCACACTTAGCCAGTAAATATCTGCACTGTGGTGATTTGGATCCCTTCGTATTAAGAACCCAGAATGCCTGGTGCACTTGATTTGATCGATAGTAGCAAGTTGCCAATGTAAACAATGAATCGTCCGTTTCAACTGAAATTGATGATATTTTTACGATTCACTCCACCGGGCCGAAAATGTCGAATGAATAAACAAACCTTCTGAATACAATCGTTCAGCCAGAAAAGTTGCATCTTGATAGGCGTAGTGGTTTAAACAGTGCCAGATGGCTGCCTAAAATAAATTTGACGCAAATTATGCAAACAAAATTCGTAGCCAGACAAAGGCAATAAATCAATAATGCTGGTGGTCCACAATCGATTTTTTCTGCTTCCAATATTTTCATAATTCCAACAAAAAGAAATTAAGACACACACACACAATAGATCAAATTAACTATGAAAACTATGTCGATAGTCGAAAAAAGGAATGAGAAAAAAAAATCTTTTCCATTTTACCTGTACAGGTTCCTGAACTATCATTTCGTCGATAGCCTTGCTTTATAACAACTAATTATTTTTACACATTGGCCAAAACATAAAATAATTCGATAAATAAAATCAACTTCGGATCGAAAACAATATAAAACTTTTGAAGTAAAATGTTGAAATCAATCGACTGATACATAAGATGCCATTTTTGAAATTATCACATACGTCGTTTGTTGTTGCGCACGGTTCCAACGAATATTTTTCACTCAGTTCCCAGGCGAAAAAGAATATGTTTTTCGCGAAAGTATAGAGCTTGGGATAGCCAGCAGACTTTGTTCATTTACGAAATTTAAACTCTTTACTCTGATCAAAAATGGAAGTTCTTCTCTATTAAGTATGGTTTCCACTCAACAAAAAGTACTCTGTGCCGTGAGAAATCGAAATGTCAAGTAAACAAACCAAAAATTTTAAAAATTCAATTTTGTCTCTCACACTGAGTACTTTTTTGGTAAGTGGAAATCAAGCCTTAGATGGACAAAATATTAGGCTATTATACTACGAAAATATAATATTTCGGCTTATATTGATTCGGCTTTGTATAGATGAGTACACAGCTCGTTAAAAATGTCTGAAAAATGCTTCAAAAATAGATCTGATGATATTTTTCATATATCACAGTCCTATAAACTGTGTCAGCTATGCCATGAGATTTTAAAGGAACTGAGATCTCGGAATTTCCTATACTATACTTCGATGGCTTTTAAACCATCTTGTTCCTCATAACAGTTACTATCATATCAGACGAGTCAAAATGTAGACTATTATAATCATAGAGAAGGATATATAAATTGGATCAGTTATTTTCAAGGCTCTATACGCTGTATACTTTGGGAAGGTCACGCAGAAAGTATACAGCCTTGGTTATTTTAACTTGCCTTGGGGGATATGTGAAAATATATATGAAAATATGCAATGACAACTACCTCAAGGCAAGTTATAAATCATTGGTCTTCGGAACTCTCGCTCTGATCATAACAGTCTAGTGAAATAGAAAGAAATATTTTGACGAGTAACCCAAGGCAAGTTATAATAAACTGGTCTTCGGTCCTATCGTTCGTATCTAAACCTGTTGAAAGAGAATCAAATATTTTGACGGGATCCGAGAATTTGGCACACGGGAAGGGGGTGCCAAATTCCGTACATGAAGTGGAATCTAGCACATGTGCCAGATTACCTTTTTTCCTAGGTTTTTGAGAATTTGGCACACGCAACGAAGCTTGTGTGCCAGTTTTGTGCTAACTCATTTTAATCTGGAAGTTATGATTGAGTCTGTGAGTCAATAAATTTGTCATTTTACGAGTTTTCGCAGTCAAAACCATAGAGGTAGACTCACTGCTGTGGGTGAGTCCTAATGTTGCATTTAGTCCGTTGCCAAATCGCAACGTTAAAAAACCGGCACTGCCATAATGTAATCACTGCCATAATGTAATGGTCAAAACTAAGAAATTTGTCTTTTTACAAAATGACGCAAAAAAGCTATGGCTTTGAAGGCATCGAGATAAATTCAATAATTTGTCTCCAAACTAGAAATTTCGTCCTTTTACGAAATCTTGCATAAAAGTTGCGATGTCTTGGATGAATTGTCGTTTTCCGACCCTATTGAGCAATCTTCGTCGAGCAGCTAAACGTTGTTCCTCGAATCGAAACATCACAATTCTCTAATTTTTGCCAAGCCTTCCCTTTATAGGTAAATAATGTTGACTAATAGTGACAGACGGCTAACTATGATTAGCACACCATTCACTTTTATTTATTTTTCTATTATGGCTACCGTGTGCCAATTTCCAAAGTTGCATGGTGCCAAATTACTCTTCAGATGGTGAATCTGGCACTGTGCTAAATTCACATTACAGTGGAAACTGGTTCAATAAGTATGTTCAATAAATAGCATCTATTTGTCAAAATTTGTGTGTCAGCCGCCCTCGTGGGTGTCTTAACCTGTTCTTTCAGAACCTTGATAAAATGGCGATCTTTGTGACCTCCCCAAAGTATACAGCCTTGACCATAACACTCTATGGACTCTATGGTAAGACGGCTCTTTTAGACACGCGGCTACAAAAAATATTGGCACTTTTCAACCAAATGTCATTTTTAGTCTTTTTAGTACTTGATGATATCAAACGTCACCGTTTGTAAACATCATGGCAATGTCAAATATATTTCGGACAATGTGAGAAAGTTAACCTAAAATTAAAGTTTGGATGCTGTTCTTATTATTGCCTTCAACATTTCGTACAAAAACAAATTAATTCGATTGAAGTGAAGTAAATTTTAACATCATGGGTTCTGACAGGGTTGCTCATCGTGCTGGAGTATTAAAACAAAAGAATAAGGCACACAAAACGGGTCGACATCGGTCGAAAGGAGTCATTGACAATGATCAAAAGGGTGAGTGTTTTCAAGCGGACCTCTACGAAATTCAGCTACGTTGATCTCTATTAATTTCGGAATGTTAAATAGGCAAAGTGTCAGTGAAGACAATAACCAAGCGACACAAACAATTGGTGCGCAAGGATCAACGACGGAATCAGGCACAGCAGGTAAATTTGTCTGGAATTTTGCTTAGAGACTTTGCTTTTAATGCTCATCAATTCCTGTACATCAAAAGATTCGCAAAAATAAGCGTGATGAAGTTCTGGCCAAGAAACGTTCCCTCGGTGGTAACAACACTGCCCCGTTTTTAGTTTGTATTTTGCCGCTGAACGAGCAGGTTGATCCACGTTCAGCTCTCTCTATTCTGGAGAATTGTGATCCTACAGTCGTTGTTGCCCGTAGCCCATCTGGAGTCACTCACATAACGTAAGCAATTTGTTAAATTCGTTCGTATTCATCACTCAAGCTGACATTATCTTCTACACCCACAGCATACCGAGATTTAAGCAACGATTTTCATTCATAATACCACCAGTCGGCCGTGGTCATGAATTCACTGCACTCGATTGCTTGAAGGTGTGCGACACAACAATGCTTCTGGTCTCAGCTAATGGAAACGAGGACGATTTATTCGATAAATGGGGCAAACGAGTGCTGAACATGGCAATTGCACAAGGTATACCAACGCCCATTGTATCGCTCATGGATCTGGAATCCATTGCACCGAAACGCAAGCAACAAGTGAAGACCAATATTCAAAAGTTCATTTCCAAGTCGTTTCCCAACGAAAAACTTATGTGTCTGGACACAAATGGGGACGCATTGAATCACTTCAGGTTTGTTTGACAAAGATTTGTCTTAAACCGACAGCAGAATTTTTTGAAAAATAATTTTGCATTTTTAGGAGAATCGGTGGACAAAAGAAAAATACTTTGCATAACAAGGCCAATCGGCCACATCTCTATGCTGAGTCAGTCAATTTTGTGGCAAATGAAACAGGTAAAAAGTGTTCATTTCGATCGTTATCGGGTTGTAAATGGATCGCTTCGAAAATTACAGATCAGACGACTGGTACGTTAGAGGTGACTGGTTTTCTGCGAGGTGTCCCATTGAACGTAAACAATTTGGTTCATATTCCCGGTCTTGGTGATTTTCAAATGAGTCGTATCGATGCTCCGGTAGATATATACAGAATGGAGAAAAGTCGGTAAGAGAAATTCATTTTCGAAACAAAACAGGCGATCAGCCTCAAAGTGAAAAATTAACAAAAGTTTGATCCAATTTCCAGCGACGATGCACCGATGGACAATGAAATCAGAATTCTTGCAAAAGCAGACCCATCTCAACAAGTCTCATTACAAAGGGAAAATATTCCCGATGCTATGGATGCCGAACAGACGTTTCCGACAGATGAAGAGATAGCAATGGCCCGTGAAGAGACCAAAAAATCGAAATTAATCAAACGCGTACCGAAAGGTATGAGTGATTATCAGGCCTGTTGGATACCCGATATCGAGGAAGTCGATAATTCGGATGGCGATGATGATGGTGACGATGACGATGAAATGGAATCGGACAACGATGACAACGATGAAAATTTCATGTCATGCGAATCTGAGCCTGATTCAGATGATGAATTTGAGAAAAATGATGCTGACGAGGAATTTGATACCGTTACCGTGTCAGAAGCACCCGTCAACGATGATAAGTACGATTTGGATATGGATTTGCAAGAGGAACGTGAGACATGGGACAAAATCAAAGAGGCTCGAGTCGATCAGCAATGGCCCGATGAAATTGACACACCGTTGGACATACCTGCTCGTACGAGATTTCAACGTTACCGCGGCCTCGAATCATTTCGCACGTCGCCATGGGATGTAAAGGAAAACCTTCCCATTGATTATGCAAGGATCTATCAATTCAAGAATTTTGATCGCATCAAGCGACGGTTAATCAAAGAAGCAGTTGAAATCGATGGCGCCGAGGCCGGATGGTACATCACCGTTCACGTTGCTAATGTGTCGCAAGCATTGTGGCGATCGTGGTTGACTGCCCAATCAGATAAGCATTTCATTCTCTACGGATTATTGCCACACGAACATAAAATGTGTGTTGTAAATGCTGTCCTGAAACGGTCACCCGACTCGACGATTCCTATTAAGTCCAAGGAAAAGTTGATCGTTCAGTGTGGTTTCCGACGATTTATTGTCAATCCGATATTTAGTGCGCATACCAATGGTGACAAGCACAAATACGAACGCTTCTTCCGTGCAAATGAAACAGTCGTCGCCACATTTTATGCGCCAATACAGTTTCCACCATCGCCTGTTCTCTGCTTCCAAGAGCAGCCAGACACTACGCTAAAATTGGTTGCAAATGGTGTGTTGATGTCTTGCAATCCAGATCGTGTTGTATTAAAACGAATCGTTCTGAGTGGTCATCCATTTAAGGTAAACAAAATAGAAGATGGAGAGGTCAGCTGGTTGAAATAAATTTTTTATTTTTCACCCACAGATCAATCGTAAAACGGCTACCATCAGATACATGTTCTTCAACAAAGAAGACGTGGAATACTTCAAGCCCATCAAACTACGAACGCGGTGCGGTCGTTTGGGGCATATCAAGGAATCTTTAGGTTTGTCACACATCAATTGACCATAATTTTGCGGTTTTTTTTTTCATGACAATATTCATTTCAGGAACCCACGGTCACATGAAATGCGTATTCGACGGACAACTGAAGTCGTTCGATTCGGTGTTCCTGTATTTGTACAAAAGAGTATTTCCAAAATGGCAATATGAGGACTGCATTGTGACTTGTTCCATAGATGATGGCAACGATGCAGTTATGGCTTAAATTGTGGAATTTTTTATGCTTTTCCATTGTTACAATTAAAGATTTTACTTTGAAAATAAGCGGGAGATTCGCACTAATTTCATCAGTTTACGTGGACGTTGGTCGGTGATGAACAGTTGATCATTTGAACATGTAGCTTATGTTAACCTTCGATGATGATGTTTGAGAATTGTTTGAGACTATTACCTTTCTAGCTGATCCAATTCTGAGTTCAAGATCCTGCAACGTTATTGAATTCGAAATATCTGAACGAAAATTGGACATTGGAGAGCTATCACAAAAATAAATGATGAGCTCAGTTAAGTGTTCTCTTAATTTGCAAAAGGTACGGTTAAGCTGATTAAGAAACAAATTTTGTACCAAGGGGAGTTGATGCGAATGTGGAACATGTCGGCAATTTGGAACGGGGATTCTACTATTGCCTATCTATAAACAATTTAATCATTATTACGGCTCCGTTTCCGATAGGTTGAACTTCTAAATAGTAGTCTATGTAAATTATCTGTACGCTGACCCATATTTAGAGATTTATTGAGACGTGACCGTGTAAGCATTTTCTACCGTCAATCTAGTCAGACCTTATAAGGAAGTCAAAACATTTTTTGTCGAAGCAGATTGAATTGCTGAACAAATATTGTTACTGAGTGCAGTGCACACGGTTCCTGTGTTGACGTTGTCAATTTGACAAAGTATGAGTTAGAAAAGATTAAATTCGGAACCTTTGTGGTACCAAACCATCTTTTAATTCCATCTTTATTCAAAATTTTTCAGAAGGTTAAGAACGCAGAAAAAAATGCAGTTTTAATTTGGAAAAGTAAAGTTTAAGACTCATCTTTGTATGGGTGGGTAGGGTATCGTTATTATTCAACACATAAGGAAAAAGAAATTCTACCTTAGCATGGGTGGAAATGAGTTTGTCGATGCGTTTCAAGAGCTTAAAGTTGCAACTATTCGATATTGTTTTGTTTACATTATACATTGGACTTTCAATTTTCTCCGATTTTGATACATTCCTTCAGCTCGTCATATTTGAAAAGTTCGGCAAATTTTCTGACTATAAACATGCATGACAGTATTGACAGCTCTGTAGTAAAATATCTGTCCACCAACTTCACTTTGTTACGAAAAAAGGAGAAGTGCTAAATTTCATGGTAAGCATTTTTTGAAGACGACATTTCTCATTTCTGACTTGGAAGTCGGTACGTTGACTTGAAATTCCTTTCTATCCGATTTACAATAATTAAAATTGAAAATTTTATCAACTCATCATTCCAGTTAAAATAATTTGTTGATTTTATCTGTGTTACAGATTGACCAACCAAGTGTTTTCAAACTGGATACCGAAGTTTAATCATCTTCTAGGCCGGATTTTTGGATTACAGTATAGTGAGTTGTCGAATTTATTTTCATTTTTCCGATTGAATTTTTTGTTGTTTTGTGGCATTTGCATTGTGGGTTGTCTTGACGTGACCTAGTGGACTTTCGATCAAATATATTTTACAAAGTGTTTTCCGCTATGAATCGACACCGAATAATGTGAAAACAGTCAGTGATTTATCGTTGAACGATCAAACATTTCCGACATGAAATTCTTTCGGGCTCAGTAGCGATACGAATAGACATTTTCTATCCGTGTGGAAGTGTGGTTAGGTTGCCAATGCAGCATGTTATAAATCGCAATTTTACTCGATTTAATCCATTCCACTGGCAATAATTTCCATTATTTTCGTCGCACAGACAATATGTCCGATTAATTTTCACACCGAAACCGTTCGTTTCACGTTATCATCACAATTCAGTAGTCGAATCATTTTCTCCCATATATAATGACACGTCTACAGTGCAGGGTTGCCAAATCATCAATTTGTGGTATGGAAAGGAAAATAAACTACATGTCTGTGTCTGGTCCCAAATGGGTTTTTGGTTTACATTTAGGTATTTTTTTGAATCGAAACGAAAATCATAAATTTAAACAAATGGAATTAGAATTTTTAATTGAATTTGATAAAATTCGATCGCGGAATGCCAGCAGGTAGATTAATTTCAATGAGACGTTGGCATATTCGGTTTTTAGTTTAAAATAGGAAACATCTTTGTAAACAAGTTGTTACGTATGCTAAAAACTATACACACCATTGAGTCCAATATACAGACATTTGTGATGAGTTGGAGCAAAATAACAACCATAAGTTTTGTGAGCCGATATTTTTATTGTTTTTTTTTTTCATAAATAAATAAAATACAGCTCTGGTCGTCGATTAATGTTTTTAGGAATTTTTTTCACTCTCTGCATTTGAATTTTATTTTCGAATTAATAATAAATTGTGTCAAAGTTTTGATTATATAAAATATTGTATGGCGGTGAAATGGCACCTTGTCACCATTCGTATTAAATCGAAAAAATATTTCGACTTTTAGAGATTTCTCTTGAAAGGCAAAAACCAACGAGAGAGATAAGACAACAGTTTTTATATTAAAAAAAATATTTTCTGTCTTGAAGATTAGCCACATGGTCTAAATTTTATGTTGTTGGAATTGATGTGAGATAAAAATATATTTTCAATTGTAGTGATACTTCTGACTTACTTACAGTATATGTACGTTAGATGTCAATGAATTACAAAAGATTTTATCATTTCATTCGTCTCAATTTCGTCTTAATTCGTTTTAATTGCTAATTCGGCAAATAATCAAAAACAAAAAAAAATTGTGAACGACTTACACAGATAGAGTAAGTCTAATCTCAGTGTAACTACAATTCCGACCATTAAGACGATTCAGTCGTCTGGCTACATCTTAATTTTGACTTGGAGTCTTTTATTTAACAATCCAGTACAACGTTTACCCATTGTACACCCAACACCTCAATTAATGTTTTAAGTTCGATTAAAATCGTTTAACATTCCTTCAGCGTCAGAAATCACTTAGCGACACACCAGTGTTATCATCGAATATTATCAATTAATGAGACAGATAAATCAGTTTGCACACATTTGCAGATATTGAAAGCATTCAAATACAAACTGTTCACACAGTTGCATTTGTACCAAAGACCGTGGCTAAAGATCACACCGTTAACTGTGTGTATAGTTACGTAAAAGACATTTCATCCATTTCATCCTCAGGGGGTCAACGTACTTTTAATCATTTCCAAAAAGCCGAAATAATAAAAATCCACAAAGCGCGTGTGGTACAGCTGTATATGAGTCAAAAATGAAACTTTCACTTTGCAGAGTGATAGCAAAAAGTCGAAGATTTTTTTTTAGTTTCTCATTTAGCTGACCTTATATGTACGTAATATGTGTTTAATGTTTAGGTGTCGGGCAGCAGGGATTATTTTGGAGAATTTTTCATCAAATAGCACAGAATTGCTCGATGCGTTAATGAGCCATACAAGAAAGAGATTGATATTTGTAAATGTTATTGACAGCAACATTGAGCTTTTCGTGAGTTCATTCCTGAATTTATCAAGCCAAAAATTTCATCTGACGTTTTGGCTAATGTCTCTAAATACTCCCTCGTTCTTAGTGGCAAGTTTAAATGTATTCCTTTTCTGTGCCACAGTCCCACACGTTTTACTTCTTTGGATAAATATTCGAATGTGAGCCATGCACACCATTCAACACCGTCAAAGCATAAGTAGAACTAAAAATATTTTAAAACGCCTTCCGGAATGTATTCCTCGTAAACAAGTTACATCATTTTGATTACGGTTTTTCTAACATCTACCGATGACGGAGATGCATTTGATGGACGTCGTTTGCATTCCATTCGTCGTATCAAAGAAATTAAATTACAAACTTGCCAATGTTGCATCCTATAATTTTACGAATCGAGAAAAACATCTCCGCGGAAGTTATTCCAATTGATAAATTCGCGTTGCGTCTTATTCATACAAGCACGTCAGACTGATAACACAAAACTTTGCAAATTCTGCAAAGTTTTGTTGTTTCTCTCCAACGTTTTGAACAATTAAATTGTGGCTTTGCGGTTCCCATGTATGACTTTGTGTCGTTTACAGAATGCATTTTACATGTTAGTTTTACAGTTTCTTTGATCTGATTTGTTTAGACAGAATTACACTTTTGATATGCGTTACTTCTTGTGTTCAACCACTTTTTGCAAAAGAAGAAAATCCTTTGTAAATTGGAAAATCATTTCCGACGAAATTAGATTCGCAATCCTCCAAGTAGGTCACAGAGACCAGTAATTGTAAATTGAAATTTAATCCAAGCAACTATCCAATCCGAACATCCATTTGTCACACGCAAGATCAAATTTTAATGTTTGTTTCAACCAACCAATTCCATCATTTTTCAGTGCTACTGTAAAGACTTGGAACGAATTAGGACTTTTCTTATTCAGCAGTTATGCAAGCAGCAGTGATGGAGGATTCAGCAGGTAAATAAATCATTGCAAATTACATGCTCCCGACCGAAACACTACAACAATTCCAATTTCGATTTCAGTTAATAATAACAATATGTCGGCCATTGATGCCGCAGGACCAGCTTATAGTTACGATGCCCTATTTCCAGCATTACCAGAAAGTTTTCCATCTTTTATGTCAAACAGTGCTTCCACCAACATCATTCGAGTTGAGAGTTCGGTTGTCACTCAGGTAAGCGATTGAGAAAACAATCCTTTGTTTTGGGAACCATTTCATTAACACACAACCAAATTCATTTCAGGTTTTTTGTATCCCATACGAAGAGCGTAAAATCGATTCGGAAAAATTTGGTGAAGGAGAATCAATGAGAACCTGTCAATCGATTATGAAGGAAACTGGTGCCCACATTGAGATATCTAGTGGCAAAGACAAATCATTAACATTTCTTGTGACTGGCCGAACCAGCGAAGTACTTGATGCACGCCGAAAAATTTTAATTCATTATCAAACGCAAGCCAGCAAGCAGATTCATATTCCGAAGGAACATCATCGATGGGTGTTGGGCAAGAAGGGTGAACGTCTACGTGAAATCGAAAAGAACACGGCCACCAAGATCAATGTGCCGAATATAGCAGAAGAGAGTGACATCATTACCATTTCGGGCAGCAAAGAGGGCATCGAGAAGGCCGAGCATGAGATTCGCACCACCTCTGACGAACAGTCCAAAAAGGCTTTTGAACGTGTCCACGTACCGAAAATCTACCATCCATTTGTGTTGGGACCATTCAGTGAACAAGTTACACGTTTATCCGACGAAACTGGCGCCCGTATCAATGTTCCACCAGCGTCAGTGATGAAAGATGAAATCACCATAACCGGTGAAAAGGAGGGTGTGATCAGAGCAAAGAACTTTATCGAAAGTGTATATCACGATATGGAGAAGAAGTGCAGCACCGTCAGCGTTGAGGTGCCCAAAGCTCAACATCGCTACGTAATTGGGGCTCGTGGTTCAACCATTCAAGAAATTCTCCAATTAACCGGTGTTGCCGTCGAAATGCCAGCGTCTGATAGCGCCAACTACGATACCATCACGTTGCGTGGACCGCAAGAAAAATTGGGCAATGCGTTAAGCATGGTGTACGAAAAAGCAAATTCTGTCTGTTCCGTGCAAATCGACGCTCCCGCATGGATACACAAGTATATAATCGGACGTAAAGGTGTGAACATCAACAAGTTAAGCACCGAATATCCGAACATCCATGTCGAATTCATCGAAAGTAAAATCAAAATCGAAGGTCCACCGGAACAAGTGGAAAAGGCACGCGAGCAATTGGACGGAATTGTGAAGGATTACGTTCAGCGATTGGCCTTCATTGACATGACAGTGAATCCGATTCATTACAAGCATATTATCGGTAAGGCTGGCGCCAACATCAACCGTTTGAAGGAGGAACTCGACGTAATGATCAACATTGAAGAGAAAGACGCACTAAATCGTATCCGCATTGAAGGACCAATTGAAGGTGTACGTAAGGCCGCCGAAGAATTGAAGGAACAGATTGACAAATTGGAAAATGAAAAGGAAAAGGACGTGATCATCGACCATCGTTTCTTCAGTATTTTGATTGGTGCTAAGGGCGACAACATTCGTGAATTCCGCGATAAGTACAGCAAAGTGCAGATCATGTTCCCGAATTCGAACGAAAAGAGTGACATCGTAAAGTTGCGTGGCCCGAAGGACGAGGTGGACAAGTGTCATAAGCAATTGCAGAAGATGGTCAAGGAAATTCAAGAGACATCTTTCATTCAAGAAGTGCCAATATTTAAACAATTCCACAAGTACATCATTGGAAAGGAGGGTGCAAATATTAAGAAAATCCGCGACGAAACTCAAACCAAAATTGATTTGCCTTCCGAAGGGGACAAAAATGAAGTGATTGTCATTTCCGGTAAAAAGGAGAATGTGTTCGAGGCGCGTGACCGCATCCTAAAAATTCAAAGCGAATTGGCCGACGTTGTCAGCGAAGAGATAACAATTCCACCGAAATACTACAACTCCATCATTGGTGCTGGTGGCAAATTGATTTCTGCAATTATGGAAGAATGCGGCGGTGTGTCGATTAAGTTCCCCAGTCCCGAATCGAAAAGTGACAAAGTTACAATACGCGGACCGAAAGAAGATGTTGAGAAAGCCAAAGTTCAGCTGCTCGAATTGAGCAACGAACGTCAATTGTCATCATTTTCGGCTGAAGTACGTGCCAAAAACGATCATCACAAATTCCTTATCGGCAAAAATGGTGCATCGATCAAGAAAATCCGTGACACAACTGGAGCACGAATCATTTTCCCTACCAGTCACGATGAGGATCGCGAGGCCATCACTATCATTGGCAAAGAAGAGAACGTTTTGGCTGCCAAGGCACAACTGGAACTAATCATCAAGAGCATTGATAACATAACCGAAGGTGAAATTGCTGTTGATCCAAAGCACCACAAACATTTCGTCGCAAAGCGTGGCGAAGTTTTGCATCGTATCACTGAAGATTATGGCGGTGTTATGATTTCGTTCCCACGGCCTGGTGTTGACAGCGATCGTGTTACACTGAAAGGATCCAAGGAATGCATTGAATTGGCAAAACAACGAATTTTGGAGATCGTCGCTGATTTGGACTCCCAAGTTACTATTGATTGCATCATTGCGCAGACACATCACCGTTCAGTGATGGGTGCACGAGGTGTCAAGGTAAATCAGTTAATCTCTAATGCATTGGCTGCTGGTCCTTAACGAATGTTTTTTTATATGATCCGATAGGTTCAAGGAGTTACATCCCAGTATGATGTTCAAATCAAATTCCCCGATCGCGTTGCTACCGATGAGGTGCCAGACATGAATGGTAGTGATAATGGTGACGGCGGTGCCGTACGATACTGCGACATAATTCGAATCACTGGATCGAAAGAGAAATGTGAGGCTGCTCGCCAAGCATTGTTGGACTTGATACCAGTTACAGTTGAAATCAACGTTCCATTCGATTTGCATCGCTCGATTATCGGTCAAAAGGGACGTGACGTCCGTGAGCTCATGAGTCGTTTCGATGTACATTTGGAATTGTCACCGCCCGAAGATCGTTTGGACATTATTAAAATAACTGGAACTCCGGCCAACATTGAAGGTGCCAAAAAAGCCATCGAAGAGCGTGTCGCTGAATTGGAGGTGGATCGTAAGGATCGCGAATTACGTTCTTTCGAGTTGAAAATCGAAGTTGATCCCGAATTTCATCCAAAAATTATTGGTCGCCGTGGTGCAGTTATAAACAAAATCCGTACCGACCACAATGTACAGATTTCGTTCCCACGACGTGAAGACGAAATTGACAACGTTATCACAATTCAAGGCTACGAAACTGCAACCCATGCCGCTAAAGAGGACATTTTGAAAATCGTCAACGAACTTAGCGAAATGGTCAAGGAAGTCATTGAATTGGACAATCGCATCCATTCACGCATAATCGGTCAACGTGGACGAAACATTCGTAAAATCATGGACGATTACAAGGTGGAAATCAAATTTCCCCGAGACAACGAACGTGACGAGAATCCAAATGCTGTTACAATCATTGGATCCGAAGAGGCTGTCAGCGATGTCAAGGATCACCTGTTGAATTTGGAGGAAGAATTCTTGCAAGACGTCATCGATATGCCGGCTCCACGCGAAATAACGAATGATTTCAGTGCCGTTCTGGAAACTGCCATGAACCACAAGACCAAGAAGGAGGGCTTTGTCGTGCAGGGAGCACCGTGGGAAAAGAAAAACAAAAAAGCCCCGAACACAGCATCGCATGAAGACTTTCCCGATTTTGGACTGGGTGCTGCGCCACGCGACACACCAATTTCATCCGCATGGGGACAACGTCGTTAAATCTCACCATGATTATGTTGTTGTTGTTTTTTGTTGGTTTTATTTTTTTTTTTAAATTGAAACAAGAAAATAATTCAAAATCCAATTCGACCCGGGAGAGATTTAAACAAACAATTCTTTTTTTTAGTAATTTTTTTCCTTTCTTTTTATTATTATTTTTTTTTTGGTTTTTCTTTGTTTCTTTTTTTTGCGGTTCTTATTTGTACAAGATTATCTTATTAAAATTTAGTAATTATTGAAATATTAAAATAACAAAAAATGCAACGTTTTACTGGACTACGCGCTTGGCACATGATTTTATATTAAAAAAATGAAAACAAATTAAAGAAGAAGAAAAAACGAAGAAATAAAATTCAGAACGATTTTTTTTCGGACTTTTTAAAATATTTAAAACAAAAAATTTGAATATCACAAGAAAAAGTTGAAAATGTCTTTTTTACTGAATCGGACAACCATGTGTTGTATAATAATACATGTTGTTCATTCGACAAGAAAAAATTATATTTTTACTTTTTACTTCATCACTGCTGCTGTAACTGTTCAAGTATTCATCGGATAAAAAACGACCCATGCTCTACGGCAAACGGACAACTCTTGGAATTGATGGTAATTTAAACGATAAAATGGTTTGCGATTTATATTATATATATACAATACAATTATATATATACATAACGATATATATAAATAAAAAAATAAATGAGAAGAAGAAAAAAAATTATAAAAAATTTAAAGTAAAAAAATATATTTTAAATATTAATTAATGAAGAAAAACAATAATTAAAACAAAAAAAATGAGGCAAAAGAATGAAGTTTTTTCGAGAAAAATTTAATAAAATAAAAAAAAAATTGAGAAGCAATTGTGCGTTTTACATTTTTTTTTATATACAAACACACATACATACAATAAACACATACATTTACACATTACACACAAAAAACTTACTATAATTTTAGTAAATTTTCAATGTGCGAATGATATAAACGTTGTTTGATATTTTTGTACGATAAAAAAAGAAAAGTCCTAAATAGTTCTTTTTTTTAAGTTTTTTTTTAAATTTGTTTCGCTCTTCAATGTTTTCCGTTTAAAACAAAAAAATTATTAAAAAATTAAAAACATGATCCAATTAAAACAAAAAAAAACTATTTCTTATTGATGACCTTGTTCAGTGAGACGGAATCAGAATTGAGTTGGGAGTTAAATGGAACTAAATGAATGTGTCCAACATCTAAAAAAAAATTTAAACATAAAAGTGCCAGCGAAACTCTTTTTTTTCAGAGAAGAAATTATGTTGTTGAGATTGAAATGAAATTATAAATAAAAAAAATATGGACAACATTTAAATGTTCCAATAAAATCTCAATTGTTCCAAAAAAAAACCCTTCGTTTTGTTATGCTCGTTGGAGATGGAATGCGACTCAAAATGAATTCGAAATGTTTCTAAAGTTTGGATGTTAAAAAATGGAATAATTTTCCTTGAAGAACAGAAAAACGAAATCAACTCTTCCTTTTCTGAGCCCCACGTAGATCTTGATTTCTTTGGGGTTCAAACTTTGGGTAGCTTCTGAGCTCGTTTTTCATCAAAGTACTTATGAGGTTATTTCCAACAATACGTTCGTATAAAAATACATAAAAAACTGGATCAAATGGCGTTTTCACCAGGATTTTCATGCAAAATGGCCACTGGTTAGTAGCTCACCTAACTATCAGAACTGTTTGGCAAGCACCTAAAATAGTTTTAAAGCTCACCTGTAGCAAGTAACTTTGTCTCCAGGTAATCTACAATAGCTGACATCTGTAGAATGTAGAGGTACAGGTGAGATTTTGAAGTCAGTGTAACATTTACACTAATAGCACGGGGAAACTACTCGGGTAATTAATTACACACCCTCCAAGGAATTGCCGGAGCATCCAGTAATTAATAGGAATTGAAGGAAATGCTAGAAATTGAAAGGGGTGACAAGGAATATGACTGGAAATACAAGAAATTGAACATAAATGATAGGAAATACGGATCAGTATGATGAACGAAAGAACTAAGCGAATGCAACAACAAACTTGATTTTCCTACTCGTTGCAGGTTTCCGGTCTTGGCTGTTCGGTTTGTTTCAGTCAATTCCTTATAATTCCTTCAATTCCTTGTAATTCCATCAATTCCCTCAATTTCTAGCATTTCCTTAAATCTTACTAATTATTGGATACTTCGGCATCTACGAAACTACAGTAATTTCGAAGGTTTTCGTTCATTTTCTTTAAATTTGAAGGAAATTTAAGAAAATTATAGAAATAAAGGAAAGTAAATAAAATTTTTAGAATTTTTTTTTCTAAAAAATGAATTGGATAGTAACAGAAAACATCGTGGAATTATTAGCAATTAATCGGAATTATAGGAAATAATAGAAGTTAAAGTGCGAATCCGGTAATTAGGAATTAATCCGGTAATTGAAGGAATTGAAATGAATTAGAAATTGATTGGCCACCCTTTTGGCCAGTGACAAAATCAATCGATTTAAAATCATTCATCTATGGAAGTAATAGACCCAATAATATTACTGGTCATATGCTTGCCAACTGTAACAGGTTAACAAACTATGGAAAAGGTTGAAAGGCCTTCAAACATTATGATATGCATTAGGGGGGTCCAAAAAATAAAAGTGTCGAGGAAGTTGGCGGACCCCGGGGAAAATAAACCTTTATGGCCTCCTGATAAAAATTGTTTATGGGGCCGATGCGATCCGAGTTGGTTTATAGGACGAAATGTGTGAAAAAACAACGAAATTTTCCATACATTTTTTCCATTGATTTGTATGAGAATTTTTTTTTTACGACAATATCAAACTTTTTTGGTCCCGACAACTTAGATTAGTTGCAAAAGCAACAAAAATGCGTTTCATTTTTTGGAATTTTTATACCGTCTGGGCACACTTAACAATATTGATATAGACAAAAATCGACAGATAATTTCCAAGTAATACAAAGTCAGGCGAAGTCACTCTTTAAATTAAGTGTTAGGTGTCGTTGTAAAGGTAATGACAGTGGCTTTCTAACGAGCCCACACACAATAAGTTTCAAGTTGGTGTCTTGACGTAACAGTCATTTGAAAATTTCCTGAGTTCACGACCCTGACATTTTTGCACCAAAATCGATTTCTACATAGCTTAAAAAAATTGTTTTCGAAAAAATTTCTTTTTGCAATGAAAGCTTATGCCATAAGCTCTCGTTAGATATGAATATATCCGATGCACATCCCATAAATGTTTTGGAAGAACCCAAAGACTGGGTGCACAGATTGGGAAACTTTGACTGACTTGGAAGATGCGAATGCACTTACAAATCATTAAATCGTTCTTTTTGGATTATTCTGAAGTGAAATAATTCAACTCGCCCTAAGAAGTGACCTCAGCATCTGTTAGTTACGTTCAATTTTTCTTTAACCCTCATTTTCGTGGTTTTTCACATATTTCGTCCTTGAGCTACCCATAAACCAACTCGGATCGCATCGGCCCCATATATATTTTTTATCAGTGAGTCAAATAGGTTCGTTTTCCCCGGGGTCCGCCAACTTTCTCGAAACTTTTATTTTCCCATACGATTCTGGACCCCCCTAATATGCATGTCCGTCCAGTCAATTCAGCTAAAAGAGAAAGTCCTTCTCTTTTTGTAAGTCAGCCCTACGATTAAATCGACAAAAAAATTCCTACACCAAAGAAAGGCTCGATAGATAAACCTCTGGTGATGTAAATAACTCGGCTCGAGCTGGAAACCTCTCATTTGCTAGCAAAGCATTTTAGTATGCGTTAGGAAAATAACTAATGTGGCACCGAGTGATAACTACCATCGAGAATTTCCCCCAGAGTCGATTCTCACACTGTCTAACCATTTAAGATAGCACGAGATTCGAACCCGGGTATAAGCACTGCTACTAGCACGAATATAGAAAATATTCGGAGGCTGGTGAAATCACAATAGGCACTGCGTTTCTGTTACACAGATAGATGACTTGTTTTCGTTGTATGAGTTAAAACATACAATACAAACAATCCTAAGCGATAGCTCGTATCACTAAAGCCTCCAAATTTGATACTTGTCAATTCAGTGTTCATGCTAGTAGCAGTGCTGTGGTATAAGGCAAACAGTATAAGGAAAAATCCTTGTTGTTTGCATGTAATAAATTGAAATTGATTTCTGAATAAATTAAAATCTTTCGACATGTATACTCTTAAAGGGTGGGGCTCTTCTTGAGTTGAACTAGGATCTCAAATCAAGAAGTTCAACAGACCTTTTTGTTCAAAAGTAAGTCTGTGCAAAGCCGGCTGTATATTGGAAATTTTCCAATAGAAATGAATGTTCTCAATCAGCTGTTTATTTAGTTCAGTTTGTTTTTCTTTGGTTTGGTTTGAATTTCATAATTTTGTTGGGAATTACAAAAGTTAAGATTGTTTTTAAAATACTGAAAAAATATGGTCTTGGGCGATGTCCGTTTCAACATGTTGTCAATGTAGTTCTATCAAAGTATTCTAAATCTGGTCCAAAACGTTATATCGAAATATATGTAGAATACATCGCCACTATGGGAGACGTTACAATTCCGTTATTAAAAAGACATCTGCATCAAGCAATTACCTATTTGAACCCATTTCTTCCTTATCTGAACGCGCACATGACAAAATTTTTTTCGGATAATCTGTGGCAAAGAAACGTCCCACTTAATATCCAGAGTGAAATCCGAACAGACGCTGATGTATACGAAGCAATCAAAATTTATCGGCATCATTTGAATCCGAGTGTAGATTCCACCGCAGACTCGGACTGTTTCAAAAACTTTCGAGCATTTCTACGGAATACAAAACCATTTTACTTAGATTCGTACACAGACGTATGGATATCGCCGAGTGAATTAAATCGAGAACTTAAAATGGCTATCGGAGATGAAGTGCATATGAGTGAAGGTTTTATGCCGCAGAAGAAGCGACATGAGGTAGTAAACAGACATCTTCTAACAGATTGTATATTTCTATCTGTTCTTATAGACTTTTTGTATAATCGATTGTAGGTCGAAGCAGTTGCGAATGTAATAGCGACAATTTGTTCGATGAGTAAGGAAAATGGGAAACTGTGCGTCATTGATGCTGGTGATGGGAAAGGTTACTTGTCGTCCCATCTTTCACTCGCCTATGGTATAAAAGTCCTCGGAATTGATTCAGAATGTTCCAGAACATCTGGTGCATCAATTCGGTATACCAAATTAGTAGAACAGTTAAGGAAGATCCGAAGGAAAAACCAAAGTACAAATGAAGCTCAACTTGGATTGTCATCAATCGAGACGAACTATCGTAATGTTACACATTACATTACACCTCAAACGGATTTCCTCGATCTTTTGAGTAAAGAATTCAACGTGCCGAAAAAGGATATCCGTGGCCTATGTTTAACTGGTCTACACACTTGCGGTGATTTGGCTTCAACGTGCCTGAAAATCTTTTGCGAGAGCAATCAAATCTCGGCTATTTGCAACATTGGTTGTTGCTACCATCTGACCACTCAACGATTCAACGATACGCATCAATTCAATTATAGCCCTGCCTTGGATCACCACAGACCGCTACTTGGTTACGGGTTTCCACTAAGCCGTTATTTGATCGAAAAACAAATCGGTTTCGATGTAACATCCCGGCAAGTATCGACAATTTCAGTACATCGCTCGGTTAACCTGACCGACAACGATGTCAGATATCGATGTCTTTTCCAACGGGCTTTGCTTGAGATATTGATTCAACGAATGTGTCCACAGTATTACGGAACGACAGTCACAGGACGAATTCGGCTGGCAAATTTTACGGATTACATTCGGAAAGTAAATTGTCGAAATGAACATTTGAATTTTGATGAGGAACATATTTCCGATGAGAAATTGGACGAACTCTATGACGAATTTAGAAAACAAATTCCATTTTTGATTTTGTACCACCAAATGCGCGACTCGTTGGGCAGTGTAATTGAAACAATATTTGTATTGGATCGGTTATTGTATTTAAAAGAACAACAGCAACGTAACGATGTATCGTTTTTAGTAAAGTTTTTTGATTCTACCATATCGCCGAGATGTTACGGTCTTGTGGCCATTAAAAATTTCTTATAAAATTACAATTCTGCCTTTTGAGACTTGAAACTGATTCAAACTAAGACTGAGCTGAATTCAGATCAAGAAAAACTAACTCAGTCGCTGCAAATGTTAATGTTACCGAATTCAATGTTAAAGCTCTGAGCAGGACAGCTTCAAGCTCCAATGGTGGGAACTTAAAATTGCTCATATCAAAGCCAGATGTATAAATAACAGTCTGCTTATATTCTCAGCTTATGTCTACAATTTAACCATACTGATGTCAGAACACATTTTACGCAGAACTCTCTACGTTTGTTTCATCAATTTGGGCTCGTTTCGATCCAGGTAGCACTCTGGCTGATTGAATTATACTTTTGCCATCCATGTATCTCTGCAGTTCGGTAGGAATATTAATTGTGAAGTCTTCGTTTTGTCCGTTTTCCGCTATGGCCATCAACATTCTTGGTACGGCACAACCCGTACCGTTTACCGTATGTGCATGAACAATCTGCCCGTTCCTGTCACTGAAGCGAATGTCCAATCGTCGAGCTTGATAATCCGTACAATTACTGCAACTTGATATTTCACCATACATTCCACGACCGGGCATCCATGCTTCAATGTCAAATTTTCTATCCGGATGGAATAACAGAGAGTCCATAGAAATCGAAAAATTTGAATGAATTTTAAAGTCTTGAGGCTTACCGATATGCAGGCGCACCTAATTCGCACGGTGGCATATCGAGTACTGTAAAATGTAAGTTGAGTTTACTGAACAGATCGATTTCGATACGCTTAAATTCGTCCAGCATGCTTTCCGATTGATCCGGAGCGCACACCGAAAACATTTCGACTTTGCTAAATGAATGGACACGGAATATGACACCTTTGTCTTCTTTGGCTGTGGATGTTTCAGCCCGATGACAGCGGCTGACTGCCATTACTCGAATGGGTAGTTCGTCGATGTGGAATCGTTTCCCAGCGAAGAAGCCACCTAGAGCCATTTCGGATGTGCCAGACAAGCATAAATTGTCTGGAAGTGTTTTAAATACCTGAAACGGAAGTGGTTAGCCTTCATTTGAATTACAGTCGAAGGTCACCTCATACGAACCTGATGGCGTTCACCGGTTGTTTTCATGCCACATCCTTCAATGACTTCAGGTGGAAGAATTTCGGGAACCGAAATCAATTCGAATCCGTTTGCGTCCAGTTTGTCGACCGTATATTGTATCAGTGCCTCTTCCTTAGTATAGAAATCTTTAGTTTCACCAACGACTAACAACAAACCAACTCACCATTTCAGCTAATTCATTCATGAAGTAGTAGCTTCTCGAACCATTAAAATGATCTATTTCATTTGTGCGTAAAATGTTCAAATGACCACACAGTCCATCGAAGGGTCTCGCTGAAAATGTGAAGTTTCGTTTCAAACCAATCGATGCGATTTCTTTTGGACCATCACCATAGTTTACGACATCAGGATGCGTATGATTCGGAATTGTTTTCAGGGCAGCTTCAAGTTGTTGTTGAAGTTTGACACGAATCGTTGTGTCTGTGTTGTGGTTTAATTCATATACCAGACCGTGCACCCTTTCAATATCACCGACTCCTTTCCGGTTTAATATATTCTTTTTGATGTGATCAATGTTTGCAGGATTTGTAAGATAGTCGGTGTCGTATTCCGGTTTGATTCGATTTATCGTTTGTTTCAATCCTCTGGTGCTTAAACTATGGGGTAAATCTCTAAATGGCAACAAGATGCATCTAAAGTTAAACATTTTATTTAATTTAAATTTTTAGAACTAAATGAGCCGGTCATATCAAAACAAAATATTCAGAAATTTGACAGACGTCAAAAATGTTCATTTATTTCCAGTAATCAGCTGTTGCTTCTTGTGTTGTTTTCGTTGTTTTGACTTTTTTGTTGAGTGAGCTGACAAATTATAAAGAAATGAGCCGATGCCAAGTGATTTTCTGCATTCTTTGAAATTGAGCGGCAAAAAATTCCGATGGTTACGTTATGCTTTTTATCGAAATTTATTTAAGGGAGTACTAGCTTGTAAAAAATATCTGAAAAATTCACACTCTGCAAAATGATTGAAAAATTGCGACTGAACGGGGTGAACGTTTGTGTTTTATTTGATTTATTGATTATATTTATTAGACTTTATTTATAAGACTGTCTGGAATCGAATACGCTAAAAAAGACTTTTAATCCGTGGTACGAATAATATTTTATCTACCTAGGTGAAATAATAGCAGTGAAAAGTGCTATTATTTCGCCGTCGGTAGATAAAAAAGCGTATTCACCCCTATCCAAATGTTTATTTAGACACTTGGGGCAGAGTTGGATCGGTTATCCGAAAAACCGAACCGAAATCTGTGGCATAAAACGTTGTATGAATCTCGGTGCAAAGTACTTAATTAGGCTCACGATGTGTATTATGACACGAGGCCGCAGAGCCTAAAGTACTTTGCACTCGATGTCATAAATAACTATTAAATTGATTTTATTTCCAAGCTTTCGGCTACCAACAGTAGTTTTCATCAGTGAATTGTGAAGTTTATTTTATGACTTCTTATTTAACAAAATTCAAATACGTCTATAATAATGATCTTTCTAAAGCTCGGAACAGGATCAGACTAATCTGAAAATTTTCAGATCAGATCTGAACTGAATCTGAAAAATTCGATCTGAAAAAATCATAAAACTTACTGACATATTTCTTTAAATCGATTTTTCACCATGAAGCCATGATGGCTCATTTTTCGTCAAAAATGTAGATCTGGTTGCGGTCAACATTTTTCTTCATTTGACGAAAAATGAGCCATCATGGCTTCATGGTGAAAAATCGATTTAAAGAATGTCTTGGCCAGAAATATGTCAGTAAGTTTTACACTGACAAAAAAGTTTTCAGATTATTACCTGTGACAGATAATCTTTCCCCAGGTAATGCAATTTCTCATACAAAAACAGCATTACCTGCCGCAGATAATGTGATTTTTATATGAAAAATTACATTACCTGGTGACGGAACTGTCAACTTTTTTCTCAGTGTATGATTCTTTTCAGATTCAGATCAGTTTACTGTTGAATTGAATCTGATCTGAATCTGAAATTTCAGACCGCTTAATTTCAGATTCAGTTCAGGTACAAGCTGATTCGATCTGTTTATCTGAAATATTTGTATGAAAATTTCAGAAAATTTCATAAATTTTCAGATCAATCTGAAAGATTTCAGATCAGATTGAAAAATTCAGATTTTCAGATTTCAGTTTGAATTCAGATACAGTGATAATTTCAGATCGTCTTTTTCAGATTCAGATCAGATAAAAGTAATCTGTTCCGAACTTTAGATCTTTCAGCTACAGCAAGAGTTTAGCCTAATGCTTGATTTCCTCTTACGCCGTATACGCTCTTTTTAGCTAAGCCACGCCCCTTTTTTATTGTTTCAAGAGTAAACGGAGTGCAAACGGAGCGTTAACGGCGTAAGATGAAATCAAGCATAAAGCTTGAAACCACTCCGGTTTGCCTCCGTTCAGGTAAACAACGCATCTTTTCTATTGTTTAAAGAGTAAACGGAGAGATAACGGAGAGATAACGGAGTGCTATTCTCGTAAGTGGAAATGAAATCTAAGAACGTCTTTTCAACATGATTTAATGAGTCCGTTTTTTACATATATAGTAAAATGCTTTACTAATACTTGACCTGACTTAAAACTAGAATCTATAACTGAGAGACTTAATTAAATAAACGATAGGATTAACTGTGTAAGGAACGGAGGACTTTTCGGGTATGAATCATAGACAAAAACTTTTGTTCGTATTTTTGTAGCTTCTGTACTTTCCAGATAACTAATCATTCCCAAGGTCACGCTGTAACGGAATTACCAGTTAAAAAAAAACCCACAGCCGCATTGGTAAATAGTAACAATCTGTGTTGAACTGATAATGTCAGGTCAAGAGGGCGATAGCTGAAAAACGAAAACGCTGAAAAAATATTGCGTAATAAATAAGATCCGCAGATCAGTCTTTAAATATCCGTTCGTCTTAGTGGACTTCAGTCAATCGACTTTTGCTCTTGCATTAGTTGCCGACATATTAAATCAACGATTTGTACACACTTTTATACAGTATCAGTTATTGATGTAAAGCTTAGGGAACGTCTTTGGAATATTTTTGTATTAAGTAGAAAATCAACGAGATGATGCAATTCCTAATTTTATCAATATTTTTAATGTCAATACGAAGTTCTTTGGGACAGGGTAAGTTTTACAATATAATTTTCACGCATTATACATGGCTCAAACCAAAACATCAACTTATCTGAATTGAAGGTGAATTATCCCCAAACCCGACCACTTGTGAACCAGTTGCATTCACGTCTAGTGAACCCTTCGAAGGAAAAGTGTTTTTGTATCCTTGGAGAACCGAAGATAGAAAAGGTGACTGGTATTACAACCGAGCATATTGTGCTAAACATTGCGCTGAAATGGTTACGCTACACAACGAAGCGGAGAACAACTTTTTCTATAATTTTATGTACCAAGTTGGTATGAGGTCCCATGGTGTTTGGCTCGGAGCACAAGTCAGAGACAGGCATCAATTCACTCACTGGCATAACAACGAAGTGGCATCCTATCAGCCAATTATGCCCGGAGAGTATGACCAACAGGGCCTAACATGTCTTGATATGAGCTTTTTCCCAGGAGAACGTAAATGGAGAAACTGGTTCTGTGCTGGATCTATAGAAAGCACCAATCATCACATAGCATGTCAACGAAAAAAATCATGCAAGGATAGTTGATTCGTTTAACGAAATCGTCAAAAATGTGTATCACTTAGCAGGAAGATCGATTTCATAATAAAACTATTTAAAACTGAAAAATCCGTGATTACCGAATTAAAAACTTTCTATTTTTTATTTGAAACTTAAAGACGAGTACGCAGTATGTGAAAAACGGTTGAAAAATTACTAAAAAATTGACACTCTGTAAAATGATTGAACAATTGCGGCGCGAAGTTTTAAACGTGCAAATTAAAGTTTCTAAGTTTCTATTTTATGTGATTAATTGATAATCTATTATAAGTATTTTTGATGAATTTTATTAAAAATCTTTTACTTCTTTTTTTTAACATTTTGTGATGTAGGGAAATAATGTTTGAAAACTAAAGCTCAAATGTACTTTTTTGCTATGACACTTCATGGATATTTCCTAGAGTGAAGTTATTTCATCTAAAAATAGAGCGCAAAGAATGAAGTGCTGAAAAAAATTGTGGCGCCTCTATAGGCCAATCGAGGTTTACTATAAGTATGTTTACCTAAGAAGTTAACAGTAAATTCGCGAAAACATCCAACAACTTATATTGAACTGTGCCGACAGTGAACCGAATGAGTTATGGCTCAAATGAATAGTCATTTAACCCTCAGAAATAATTCAAATGATTGTTTTTCTCTTGATGCATGAGACACTAGTCTTAAGTTTGTCCTAACGAGGCGGAGCTGAGCAGGACAAGCTTGCGACGTGGAACAAAAAATTCCACTTTCGTCACGAGACACAAACGACGTTTTTGCGCTTGAAAAATGAAATGAGACGAGATAAAATGCTGCGAGATGAAATAAATTAAATTCTAAAGACTTTTGCTAATAATATACGTTACTATTTGATTAAAAACATAGCAAAATTATCAATCTACTTTGAAACTCTCTCACTGTTTGATAATTTATGGAATAACCCCCGAATCACCTAATTTTCATCGAAGTGCGATATCGTATTTAATGAGTCATTTCTTTAACCATTAGAAACGTCTAGTAGCGCATAAGATTTGGTGTGATTTAATATTGATGTGCATTTCCAAGCCACGGCATAAAAATTCAAATATCTTTGTTCATTCCACATAAATGGACTTTCGATTCATGTAAATATAGTGCCTAATTATACCATCAACATTAATAAAAAAAACCTCTTCATTTTTGTGGTAATGAATGCGCTGAACAACCTTTTTTACGATAAAAAATAATGCCCAAAAAAGACTTGAAAATATTTTCTTTCTTGTAATTCTCTTATAATTATAATTTTTAAAATAAAATGTTCGTTGACTTAATGTTTTGCTGTAAATTTATTGACACTTTTATGCCTTAAACATATAATCGTCATGATCAAAAAAAGAAGTGTTCCAACATTCTCAGTCGCATTGGAACATAATTCCAACTGAATTTATTGTAAATTATTCATTCACATCGTTTCATGCTCATCTAACGAGCTAATAAATTGTATAACAGTGATTCTGCAGTGAGCTTAACTTTAACTGTCCACCCGATCAACGATCAATAATTGGAAATTTGCATAACTTTTAATTGAATTTAAAGGAGGAGATTGATTTTCGTATCTTATTCTACATTAATCGATGTTTATAATATTTGAAAGGATTATCGATATAGCGAGGGTATTGTCCGACAATAATAGAAATTCATTGTGAACTCACAATTTGTGAGTGCTGATCATTATCCGCTTATGTTGAGCTGACGAAGCTTAATAAACTGATTCTATTGAGGTGATTAATGTTGAGCATTGAGTTAAACGAGATATGAATGGGCTGAAATTGAATAAATCACGCGAAATGGTATTACCATTTTTCAGAATTGTTAGTGTCATTGATTGTTGTGATTTTGGGTCTAATGGAAGCGATTGTCCAACAAACAACTCATATTTTAAAATCTGAAGCTAAATGTAGGTTGTTTGTTCTCTCAGATTTATATTACAAAGAACAAATAGTTTTCTTCATCTGTGGAATCATAGAGTTACACGAAAGTGGCGACCAGCTGTCGCATTTACATGAATGGAACAAAATCGTTTTTGCTTGTCCAAACTTTTTCTTTTGTGCAATGTAACGAATAATAACGAATAATAACAAATAATAGAAACGTATCACATCATTTAATTTTTTACGTATCTGTTGTGGACGGTGATTATAGGCAAAATCGCGAGTTGTAGCCCGAACGAAGTGAGACGTATACTAATTTTCATGCCGAGTGACCAAATTACGAGAAATTTTTTTAAATTTTGTCCCAATGCATGAAAATAACTGTTATTCTAGGTACAAAATCTTTTACTTCATTTGTTATAGCACAGCACTACTCCTAGCATGAACATATAATATATTCGGAGGCTGATGAAATCGCACTGCAGTGTTTCTTTTGTAGAAAGATAGATGAGAAACATACATTAGAGGCAATCCTAAACGGTAGCTCTTATCACTTATCATTCATGCTGGGAGCAGTGCTGTAGTCTTAGTCAAGTTCATAAGTTGATCCGGTGTTAAGGAATCTCGCGCCACGTCATTCACAATAATTCACAAAGTGACATCTTCCTTATACAAAATGTGTCAAAATGTGAATTATTGTGAATGACGCGGCGCGAGATTCCTAGCAACCGTTGATCCACATATGTTGGCTGTTAATCATCTCTGATTGCAATGTAATATTAGTTCTTGATTAGCAATTATCAGTTATCAACTAAGTATGACAGGAACTATTTGCTGATGCATGAAATGCAATGATCGCAAACATATTGGTCAGTCGATTCGCAGTTGTCGACCAATATCCGACCAATCTGCTAAAATTCCAAAAACATCTCAAACAATTATTCTGTTTAGTGAATTACCCGATATGGGTTCTGGGTTAAAATCATCCGGCTGAAATTTTCTTGTTCATTGGGATCGTGTGATTTGTGTACTGATTTACTTGGTAAACTAAAAATCTTTAAATATTTTACCATTTATAAACATCGAAAAACCATTTATTACTAAATAAAATCCAGAGCACGTATATGAAGCTTTTTATCCTCCCAATCGAATATTTATTTGTATGGTCAAAATAATCCCATCGGGATACGATCCTGTGTTATATTTGCGGTAAAATCCAATGAACATGGGTAATCGATTAATAACTAAATTTTTTTTCCGTGTGTGTGCATTGTTCGTTCGATATGCCGTTACTATAAATGGGAAAGGCTGTGTGTTTAACAACAACGAAAAGAATTAGTGTAACACCGGCAGGCTAGTGAGTTTTTGTTTGCATTTTAATGTAACAGAAGTGAGTGGTATTGATGGCCGTTTAAAACCGCGTCTAATTAATGGCCAAAAAAATAAATTATCAAATTTATGTGCCTCATCATCAAAAATTAATCAATATACACTGGCAGCATAAATTGTTGTATCAAACAAAAACATAAAAATCGTCTATGGTGATATAATATAGCCGATGCATGCGAACACATCATTTCGTAATTAATTAATTTAAATATTCCAATTTTATATTTTAACTATTTACTGTATATTTTGGTAAACTTTAAACTAGCTGAAGTGTTACACGATATATGTATAGCGTATAGGTCGACGATTTAAATTTTCAACAATTATTTCTGATATTATGTACAAATTTCGGTTTCGGTTATTGAATATTGCTGTCAGCGATAGCGAATACATTGGATTGAGTTTGATTTTAGTGTCCTGTTTCATATGTACGAGTTCGTTCATTAGTGAATGATATCGAAATATTCTTAATTAAACTTCGTAACCAGGGATACATAGCTTTGCATTATGAATTACAACATATAAATGAATAAAATCATGATTCGAGTGCATTCGGAGGGCCCATTGAGTTAATGGTTCGGCACACAATTATTTAAGCTACGAGCAAAAATTTAAAACTAAAAATATTTTTAGCTGATTGAAGAGATTATAGGCAAATACCCAAATTCCTACGGTACAAAAAATAAATCAGTAGAAAAACATCAAAAAATCTATTCCAGAAAACCTATTAAGCTCAGAAGAATCATTGAAAATCATTTGAAGGTAAAGTCGAGCGATTTACAGGAACTGTAAATATGAGTGTCTTCATTTTAGATTTGTACAGAACAGTTGCGGAAGAACTTCTTTTGTCCTAGGTATGAAAAATCATATTTACGCGACTCCTCACTATGACATATTTGATTGGATTCAGTCGTAGTACTCTAACTTTCAAGTAGGAACTAAACGAGTTCTCACATTTCTATATGATGATTGTATTTAGTAAGGACGTAAGTAACTGCTGAGAAATTGAGTTTAGTGTAAGGAGTGAGGACCATTTTCATTGGAACTTTTACAACGAAAAAATGGTTGAGTCCCTAATCTAGATCTAGAATCACCTTCTCACACTCATTCAGTCCTAAGAAGAGACTAAAGAATGATTAAGAGTTGGTTATATAGTGAAAAAAAACGTTTGAGGGCCGCCCCACGACTTTTTTGTTTGTAATCCTATGAATGTGATTCTTACTTCATACAATAGTTCCTTGTTAATTGCTTAATTCAATTGAACACGGAGCACAAAGAATCTCTTCACAACCTGAGCGAATTACTTCGTTTACAGATTCCACTCATCCCAACAGTTCTGCATTTAAAAAGAAAATTCTCTGAATTTGACAATATTTATTTCTTAAAATTCCCTTTGTAGAAAAGAACACGACCGTCATTCGGAACAAAAATACAGCATGTCAATGCTCTCCACATGGTGAATGTGGTGAACGGTGGTGAATGTTTTAAATACTATTTCCCTAGAATCGGTCTGATTAACTGAAGCAAGACTCGACACAATGATAAAACGGCATTGTTGAAAAAATATGATGACAAACATGAGTGTCGGTAATGTGATGCAATGCAACGTCTAAGAATTTTCCATACGAACGATCAATTGTGCACAAAGAACCTGTATAACAACGAACCACGACGAAATTTACGTTCTCAATTTATTACTGTCTTCATAAATGTTGTATACAGTAACCAACCACGAAGCCAACTCCATCCACCATAGTGATAGTGTGGTACATATGTGTCGGTATGATGTAGTAGCGTAATTAGAACAAGAAAACCATTTATTACGAGGTACGGCATGATGTACAGTCGTAAAACAACGGAAAAGTTGAAGAACTGAATGAAGTAAGCGAGGACAGTCAGCGCTACAACAAATCCAATCGATCAAAAAACCTGTCGTTTAATAAAAGTTTTTTTTCTAATTCACAAATAGTGCAGTGCAGTATAATGTTGGATGATTGTCTTGATATTGTTCGATCTGTTGCATATAAATTTCTTTGTCGAAAATATAAAAATCGCGAAAGCTAATGTAAGGGTACTCGAAATCATTTCCAATGATTGCATGGAACGAGGGAAATCTGGTCCCACCGAAATGGCTTTCCTTGAGAGTAATTGATGTATAAGATGAGACGAATTTATTGAAGCAATACAGCCAGGCATGCAAGCAAAAAGTATTCCACAAAGCATGTTCAAAACAAATGAAGTAAAAGATTTCTGAAATCGATCTCTTAAAACATTCGATGAAATGAAGTAGTAGTTTGAATAGTAAAACTGTTAATATGCTTGCCGTCTGTGACAGGGTAAAAAACTGTTCCCTTACCCAGTCTATTATCACGTAGCTATCAACGGACTTGGATGGATCAATGCCAGTGGAAAGAAATTTTTTCTGTTAAAAATTCAGTTCTCCAGCTTGGGTTCTAGATGATTTTTTCTCATCTTCCTCGTCTATTTTTTTTCTCTCGCCTCTTGGGATAGTAGTCGTAACATCGTGATTAACTACATCTAAGCAGGTTTTCTTTGTAACATCATTTCGTCTGTTACCGCTTCACTATCTACTAAACCCAATACCCACTCTTAGCATGAGAGGGTATTAGCTAATCGCTTATTTCCTCGAAAAAAAAGGTCGTCACAACTGGAGTCAGAGTCATTTATTTCTAAGAGTATAATTTCACTCAACATTACAATGGATTCGTACACAACAAGAAAAATTAAGAAAACAAAAAAAAATCGTTTTCTCTACAAACAAAATCAATAACTCATCAAAATTGCCAATTTCATTGGAAATTCACAAAATTATCGTATTTCGGTTAAATTGATGGTGACAATATAGATATAGAAGATAGACACACCGCACTTCAATGTTGTGTGGGTAGTAGAGACGATGGAAACGAAACGAAACGAAAATTGTATTGTTTTCTCCATTTAATACAACAAGTGTTCACATATAAACTGTAAAGCGGAGAGATGTCTCTCAAATGCAAACGTGCCTGGACTGTACGATTACTTTATTCCATTCACTATATTTTCCGAAACTAACGATTCCATTTTAGATTGGTTTATATTTCTCGACCTTACAATTTGTTTCATTTCAAAAATAGATACGTCAGCAATGAAGTAGCGCTTAATGTAAGAATTTTAAACTTTAATTGACAAAATTGTGTATGTCGAACCATCAGAAATATCCTAAAAATTGAAACACTTTTCAACTTACACTGTTACACGAAATCGATACAGAAAATTTTACACTCTTAGAACTATGAGAATCATGACAATTGTTATTTGTTTTCAGATAGATGTTTTTCTGTGTGAAATTCACAAATCACACAGTGTAACAGACGAAAACCTAGAGTTTGTGACAGGTCAGGTTCTGTCAACGTGATATGAAAACCTGAAGTTTGAGGTCATTGTTTATGCTGACCAAGAGCAAACATAAGACATAAGAAAGGTGATGTTAATTTTCTACCTTATCTCGAGTCTAACATTTTTTTTAATTGCGTGTAGCGGACCACTAGTACATCCTAAACATATCGTACCTCGTAAGCTTCTTTTTTCTTCACCATCACAGTTTTTGTTAGATTTTGAGGCATTGAGTCATTGAAATCCATTAAAATTAGTTTCAACATCAATTACGTTAACGATTGACTACCTACCAGTCTAGTCTTTTTAAGTAAGAAAAAGAGTTATAGAAACAGATTGAGTCCATTAATAAAACATTCAATGCTATTAATAGACAAAAAAATAATAGCCGTGCGTAACGTGCGTCCGAAATCGATCTATAGGTAGTTACTTTTCATCCTCGATTTTATTTCGATTGATTTAAGTTCATCAACAATAATTATTATGGTTAAAATACCGTTTCATCAAGCGCGGGGGCATACTTATAATAATACGCTCATCGGTAATGTCCACACAATTTGAGTTACATTTTCTATAGAGTATTTTATTTTATTAATAAAAATCATAATTATCATTCTAATTGTAGACACATTAGCTATCGATGTCGAATTGTAGTTCGAATTATTATTTAGTGGTTAACTACACTACAATCGTAAAACTAAGTCACAATTTCTATTTAGTTAACCTTTTACAAAGGACAAGTGTTTCCCGATGTTATAAATGAAACAGATAGTCCTTTTCCTTTACTATGGAGGGAAAGTGGACTTTCCGTCCGTAGGGAAAAGTCTTTCCCTCCATCGTAAAGAAAAATGTCACACTACACTCGGGAAATAATTTGATATTTCGTATCACGATGAGTAAAAGTAACTCGGGCTAAAACCCTCAGATACTTTTACTCATCTGGATACGAAATATCAAATTCCTTACCTTGTATAGTGATATGCTATTGTTTCAAGCATGCTAAGGCACAAAACTTGCAGAAGTAATTTCCTTTGGCCTACATTTCATACGAAACCTTCAGTTATTGTGGTGAATTATCAAATTACCAAAACCAACTACCAGATTTTGAGTTGTGCAAATAGGTAGAGACAGTAGCCATTCAATGAAACATACTTCTGATTTTGTTGAGGAATTCATGACGAACTAACTAAAATTATTGATGAAGCTAGTGATACTAGGAACATCCGCAAACAACTAACGATATGTTGGAAATAGTATATTTCAACATACCCCAATACACACAAAACACACATCGAGTGTGTATTGGGGTATTTTGAAATATACTATTTCCAACATATCGTTAGTTGTTTGCGAATGTTCCTAACCTTCACTTTCCTTCTCGACCGTTTACTTTCCCTACCGACCGATTCATATCATAGCTCACCAATACACTCTCACGTATACAGAAAAATTCTTTCGTTTTATATTTACATAGCACTGCTCTTAGCACGAACATAGAAAATATTCTGAGGCTGATGAAATCACATTAGACACTGCGTTTCTTTCGTAAAGATAGATGACTTGTCTTAAAACATCCAATTCAAACAATCCTAAGTTGTAGCTCTCATCACTAAAGCCACCAAATTTGACAAACGTCAATTCACTGTTCATGTTAGGAGTAGTGCTGTGGTAATTATTATTTCACTAATTTAATTTTAACGCAAATTATTTGTGTCTTCGAATGTTTCTTCATCATTGCCCGAGCGAAAAAAATGACTCAAAACGTACATACGTATACGTATTTTTTCAGTATATATAAGGATATGTTGATATACTGTTAGCATTCAGCATGTGATATACTGCTGTCAGTATTTAAATATATACGGTTTTATACTGTGACCAGTATTTAATCAAATACGTTTGTGTACTTACTAATGTAACAATCAGTCTATGATGAGCTTTTGTCGGGGCAACATATCTGTCACATGAATTTTACGAGGTAAGAGCAATATTCACCTTAACATTTTAAGTTAGTAACATTAGTAAATTAATGAAACAAATTCTACCTTCTGTGTATTGTTTCTCTCGCTAGAATAGCTTCTGTATCTTGTTAGGTCTTAGGAATTAGCAAATAATATGACAGTGAAAAGTAGAATTTGTTTCATAATTTCCAATGACTTAGTCGCCATTTTGGATTGACTTGAAGCGTGTTGCGTTGGTTTATTAAAAAGGAACCCTTGATGAGGTAAGATCTTTCGGGCGAGGCAACTTACGATATATATGATGAATTAAAAGCTGAATCAAGACTGTACACGTACACTCATTTCCTTGAAACGTATTTCATTTCTTCAAAAATTAAATAAAATTAAATGAGAATTTTATTACAAAAGAAATGATTAGAAACAATTACGTATTAGAAAGTGTATGGAGATATACTGATTACGGATATAAACGTATATGCTGGTATACTGATCACGTATATAAACGTATATGTCGATATACTGAAATTTCATATACGTATTTTGTATGGGCTTAAGTCGAAAAAAGGGTACCCTGCAGTATTTGTAAGGAAATTCTCATATACGTTTTAATACTCATTTCATTATCGCTCAAATGATTTTTGTCTGACTCCTTATTATTATTTATTGTAATAGTCGTTATTATGACCTTCAATTGGTGTTATGGATGAAAGCTTACAGTCTTCTTGCAATTACTTTTTTTAATGAAAAAATCTTCCAACTCTTCTTTGTGTCATGCTAGAATTTCTTACTAACATTTTTTTGTGTTTGAAATGAAATTTGTTAACAAGACAGCGTATTATGTGAACGAAGCAAACAAAAAATGAAGAAGTGATTAGCGTGACGTGATATTCACTTATAAAATAATTTCGAAGCTTATTAAAAACGACATCATCGTTTCATGTACATATATTAACCGGTATGTATTTATACACAATACCGCGTTATAATTGAAGTATACAATAAAGTTGATGGAGGTCAAGAGTCGAAATTGCGCGTACGAATATCATAATAACATAAACCAAGTCAACGAACATAAATGAAAAATTAATTAAAATTTTGAACAATCATAGATTTCAACGCAAGATTATAGTATTTTTAACATTGTAACGTGATATGACGACGTGTTGAATGATTTAAAATGCTTGAGGATACCAAAGTCACGATTAATAAAAACAGAGTTTTTTTTTGATAAAAGGTGAATTAACGACAATAACGACATACTCGTAATTGATTCTTGTAATACGTGTGAAATTTTGATGTTTAGAAACAATCTAAATTCTTGTTTAGCGCAGCTTCAGATTCCATCTCGGATTCCATATAATTCAACGGACAAAAAAAATTGTCAGAAGAAACTACTTTTAGCACTTTTCAAGATTTGTAAAACCGTTTCGGAAGGAGAAACCTACCGTTTGCAAAACAGATATTTATACATGTTGCAAGCACACTGCATAAACACAATTGCAAGCACTTATATAAACCTAAACACCCGCAAATCGAAATATATGCACTCACCTCGAATTATGTTTATTTACCGAGGGCGAAACCACTAATGGAAATGGTGAGACATGCTTTATTTCCATTCGATCGATTGTAATTAATTTGATTAAATGGGAAGTGAATTTATTTAATATATTTGATCGTCGGTAAATTAGATCAACAAGTTCACGTTACGGGTAAATTAGGCCAAATCATCGGTAAAGTAGATAAAACAGATAAAAGAAGAGGTTTGTAAGGAAAAATTACCTTGGTAATGGATTTCAAGGTAATTTAGAATTTACCATTGGGTACTTAAAAGAAAATTGAAATAGATCGGTCACGATTTTCTCTTGTAGTTTTCCCCTCATGTGCACATTGCAATGTTAGATTTTACGAGTCGTAGGTACGTTTGAAATGTACAAACTTTATAGCCACTAATGTTATGCACATACAATGCAATTAATGTATGAGTTTGAGATTAAAACGCTGAAAAGCGTGAAGATTATTATGAATATTGGCTTAACGACATAGTATGAAGAAAATTTCGAAATAAATTCTGTTGACTTAATTTATTACTTTTGAGGTGGGTCAATTGTACCGACGACACACTGGCACTCGTTTTTACCGACTTCTATGGATGCAGTGTACGCAAACAGTTTATTATTGATCGTAAATATTTAACATAAATCAAGAAAAAGTGAATTCATTCATTTACTCTGTGCATTACATTCTGTCAATATTTAAATCTAACATTAAGCGTCGACTCTACAAAAGCAATTACCTCAACCTCAGTCAATTAATTGGTAAGGTGCCTAAAAACGAAGGACTGGAACGTGAGCCATTTACTAGGCCAGAAGGAGACTTAAAAATAGCCCTGCGCTTATAACTTTATCTAATTGAACCAAGTTTGCAAATGTGATTTATGGCTTTCACTTGTGCAAATTAAGGTGTTAACATATTTTTTCCATTAGGTGATACCACCATGCAGAGTAGAGCTCTTATTTTTCGTCGTTATAGCTAACAAATGACTAGTCGCGTTTTGAAAAATTAAGAAATTTTCTTTTGTTTGTCCTTCAACGATCAATACCTTTTTTGTGACGGTCCCGCATTTCTTTCTTTTTTTAACGAGATTTAAATTTACTAATCAAATAAATATAAATTAGAAAATAATACGTTAGCCTGTCTAGTCTATCTCTCAAATATGGATTTAATATTTGTTTATCTTCACATCAGTCATTTCGTGTATTATTGCCCATTATAATATCCCAGATGTTCTAAACGCATTCTTGTTTTGCTTTCGTTTAAATCTCTTTAACAATAAATAAGATTAATCATTTACAGCCGTGAATGGGATTATGATTTGTGAACGTTGATTTATGGGACCCACCAAGCAAGGAACTCTAAATCAAAATATGATGATTCTTTTCTGTTGAATATTATAAATACCCGTGTGGCGTTCGAATGAATAGAATTCGAAATGTGTGATTGAAACGTAATGATATGTCGCGTGCTTTATGGTATGAGTCTGTAGGAACGTTTTATTTAGTCTAATCTACCATTCGTTCAGGGCTCGTTCTTCAGCTTTTTTGCCATTCTTTTGTTACTAGTTATTAGAATAATGTTGTTTTCAGCGTTTGAAAATCATTAGTTTTCCCTATTTTTAAGCCTTTCGGTGTAAGAAATCATCATCTGTTGCTTGTGACCTGCTGAATTTATAGAAAACTGTTATCAAATTAGTATTGGTTCGAACGTGCGGGAAAAGCACAACTAAAATCTACTACAAAAGAACCAAATAAATTAAGCAACTATCCACCTCCAGTTTTAATAGTTTTCAAGTTTTGTAGAGGCTTCTTTGGAAAAATTTAAAAGGTCAAACTAACAAATTAGTGCCTCTACTGTAATCTATGGTCTTTTCCTTTGTTCGTTTAAACATAATTATTACACTTTCCAATACGACAAACATTGGAACCCTGGGAGTTAAGCCGTAATAAGTATAGACCTGGTGAGTAGAAGGTATTGGAGCCAAGTGTAGTATTGAGTTGAGTGCTTCCAACACAAATTTTGTTTTTAAATTACTTTCTTAAATGTATAGTGTCTACAATATGTGACTAGTGAGATATACTAGCAAGATATACACTAGGGCGGTTTGACTTACAGCCTGGGACAGTCAAAAAATTGCATTTTTATTCTATACGTGTTTCATCGATTTCAGCTGTTTTGCCATTGTAATTTGTATTGTCAAAACAGCTGAAATCGATAAACACGAAAATCATAAAAATACACTTTTTTGAAGGTCCTTGGCTGTAGGTCACTCCTATTGCTCAAAAGTAAAAGTCATTGAACAAATAATTATCTAGAGTTGCGGGAAATGGTCATGTATGACATTTGCAACCTAATTAAGTTACAATCGTCATACAGAACCGTTTCCCGCAACTCGATTCCTTTTAAAATAAATTAATAATCGCCTCAAAAAACATCTTCATTATATTCGATTGAATCGGTGTACATATAAAGAACCATCTATAATTAAGAATTGTGAACAAAAAGTTTTATGCGTTGCAACTGTGTAGAATGTATTGTTAATGAAATTCTGATGCAATAGCACTCACTATCCATCATCAATATTTAGAAAAAAAAATGGTTTTGTTCCATTGTTGTTACACATCATTGCACCGATCATCTTTCACCTAGCTTTTTTTTCTTCAGCCTGTTCACAATAATATCTCTTTAATCAAAACAATAAAGAACAATTAACTTTTTTTATGGTTCGTTTTTTATTTTATTTTTATAAATTATTGAATCGAGGTTTACAGCACCCAGTGTTAAAATATTAATATCTTTTACGTATCACCTCTGTACCAATTGGAAAGTTTTTAATGTTTAATTGCGTGAAGATTAGAAAAGTATTAAAAAGTAAATTTAGTGCTATCGTAAAATTCTAATTGGCCCATTAATTAGGTTTTATTTTCAGATTATATGAAGAAATTGAATTAAGATCTCGTTAATCATATACATCGAATCGGTTATATTATAAAAATGCTGATGTCTTCATCTGTACAAAAATATTTAGATCATTCGGATTTTTTTTGTGCACTTAGTTGTCTGGATTTCGTTAGTAAAACAAATTAAAATTTTATATTTATTCATTCAGTTGGGGAGAGTTTTCTTCCAGACAAATTTAATTAGACTAGTCATCTGCACTTAAATTAATCAAAAAGAATTAATTTTCTCATTTGGCTCTAGTTGTCCGATACAATTTTCTATTATAAATTTTCATCAAAAAAAAAATTAATTCCCAAATGACATTCCCAAATCTGTGAAATGATAGTAAAATCCACAGCTAATCAAAAACGAGTCGAGTTTCAATTTTTTCAAGTTTTATCAAACGAGATTCAATGCACGAGGCACTGAACTGGAAAACGCACTATGTTGGTAACAGCTACTCTTATAACATTTATCTCAATGGAAATTTTGCGGAATAGATTCGAATAGTCCCTCGGGTTGACAGCACATCGTATGCGCATGATTTCAGTTTAGGTGAAAGTTAGGAACACAATTTTATAAACATGAGTGGAATCCTCATTTTTACAAACGTCACTTTTGCGTACTAGTATGTACATAATCCATTTACGCACTACTTTTATCTCACTGCACAGAAAATATTTCAATTTCAACAACTTGATTCAAAGTTCTATCTCCAAAGCAATTTTTTATTTCTAAAAAATTAATTATGTCTTTTTGAAGAGGTAATATACAAGTCTAAGATGTACGTTCACCGTGATGGTCAATAAAAACGAATCAATCAATTAAAGATGCATAAACAAAAAATGAATAATTCATTCGAATTAGAATTTAATTTTAGGTTATTATTTGATAACTGTTTTTACGTCTAAAATTAATGAATTTAATGATTGATGGACCTTTAGCTAATTTACCTTTTCTATATTTACAAAATCATCAATTTGTTGCTAGGGCACTGCTAGGATCTGTTGATTGATATTGATAAAGAGACTAACTAAAAAGAATCTGGATGCAAGATGTGAGGTTGCAGTTAATGAAAGAAAAAAAAATATTGAACAATTTTTTTGGGGAGGTGTGCTACTTAAGTTCGAAGCATTAACTGTCATAGCTTTTAATACCTAATTTCTACATGTTGAAATTTATGTACGCTTGCCTGAAAACAGACGACAGGCAATATGCAGAGAAATGATAAGTTGGCACGCCTGTGTTGAGAAAGCCAACTGTCATTCCAATGTTTCTTCTATCTCGCCACAGGTTACTCCAATTATTGTCGTTTAAAAATAATTTTCACGCATAACTCTGTTTCCATCCCTGGAGTGAGATAGCCTGACAAAAAATAGGTACAGAAAGAATCGATTGTGGTCAACATTATAAAATCTTATTGACTATCCCATGTAAAAATCGACTCCCTGCGAAAACGATCCATTACATGAAGAATATTTTCGGTTAATTTTACATGAATTCTTTTGTTTTTAATGGGGCAGGCAATACACCAGAATTGGATGCCGCAACATAGTTAATTAATTCGAAACAACTTTGGGACACTCACAACTTGATGTTGTAACTGTTTTTTTTTACAGAATCGAAACACCCTTAACTCGTTCATGAGTTAAAGATGAACTCCGAAGTTTTTGAATTAAGCGGAACGAAACGGTGTCTTTAGGTACTCTAAACGTTACTTGGAAAGACTTATTTTCGTCGTCGTTTAATCGCGTATTTGACCATGACAAAGATTGGCCCACCCTTAGCCGTGCGCTGTGGGTGAATTCTACTGTTGCATTTACATATGTCAGATTCACGGACATTTGCAAGAAGATATGTCAGCCTTTGTCCCTAATATGGTGTTTCTGTTCATATGGTGTATTTTTCGATTTACTTTAGGAGATTTGATCCAGGAACGAACTAGTGAAAATAGATCAAAAATGTACCTGAAACAGCGAATAGGTATAGCAGTACAACGCACGAGGGTTGGACAACGGCAGTCACAGAGAACGGACGTGTTTATGCGTTGCTCTCTAAAAGTGTTTCTTTTGTGTGGCTGTGTGTGAATTCATTTTCGATTTTGTCTAATTTCTGTGCCAACTTTTACGGCTTTGGTGTTTTTATTTTGCTGTAATGTTTAAATGGTGAAATTATTTTAAAGGTTTTATTAACGAAGTCAAAGTGTTGTTCTCGTAGGTCATTTTCTCTTTGATCAATAAAGTCGTTCTCGCCTCATTGTGCGATATCAACAATTGTGTTATTTCCTTTGTTATTTAACATGTGCTTCGTGGCGTCGGTTTACGGATTAACAATCGACTCTACCAGAAGCTAATGCTAAATTACGTGCTCGATTAATGTACGAAAATGACACATTGCCGTATGGCATCTGGCAGTCAATTTTAGTGCAGGTAAGGTACAAACGCTTCGGGTTCTCATTTGACACCCCAAAACCACATAGCAAATTTTTACAAATTTGCTGTGGTACAATCCCAAGATACAGAAACTATCTTGTACTCCAAAATGACCGCGAGGTTTAACAGATCTATTGATTGATACGTTGTATGGATGTCAAGGGATATGACGAAATACGAATCATTCAGACGCTACAACCTGCAACGCCAGAACGAGTTCAGTCACATGGTGGCATGGCGATTTATACGAAGAGGCAACTCATGGCCTATGGTGATTAGACACTTGCTATTACCTAAAACTAATAGCCGTAACCGTAACAAAGTCGGAAATATCAAAAAACCCAACATTCGCTTTCTCCATAAAAGAAACCATATCGACATAATGTCAATAGTAGAAAGAGCTACAACATGACAATGTTGATAGCGCCATCTTTGGGAAAATGTACAGGTCAATTAGTGATGGTTGTGGTATTCGCATACCACCCACGGCTTGGAGAATTCACAACGTATGGGACGTTAACACACGGTCGATTTGTGAACAATCTAAGTCGGGAGAGATATGATGTAAAATCACAGTCCATATGATCAAGAGACTTGTACAATAGCACAACAGGCCCATCTGAGGCTTAGGTGCTGGGCTTACACCCTCCCATCTAATCTAATCTAATCTAGTACAACGCACGAACGCTGCCAGAGTTATGGGCACTTTCGGTAAAGATCATAAAGGGTTGGATGAAATATTTTATATTTTACAAACATTTTCAGAATGATCCCATTGCCAAGTTCTTCTTAACTCGTTAAAAAAACTGTCACCGAAGCTTATTCTGCTCAAAAACTACACTTTTGAATTTGCTTTTATCACAAAATTGTTAGCTTGCGTAATGGATTATTTTCGCTCAATCCAATGTAATCTATAGTATTATTTCCATCTTTCGCAATAATATAAGGTTTTCTTTTTGTTCTTATTTAATTCATAAATTTGAATTTGAATCTGTCGATGTCGATAACACTTAGATCAATGGAAGTAACAGATAATTATAATTGCATTCTTTAAAACCTTACCACTTTATTTCGTAGTCGTTTTCGTGGTCATTTTAAACATTTGCAAGCTGTAAAAAGGGTTTGAACTGTTTATTATCTTAGTTTAAAAAAAAAATACTGATGGAGAGTCACAAGATGAGCGAAGGTTACGTAATGCCAGACTAACTACAATTCATAAAGATTGAAAATGACCAAAGTTTTATAATTGGGAATGTTTGAGATGACGTTCACTTCGTATGAATAACTATTAGCGTCACTATGGGCGAAGAAATTTTTCGTATAAAAAATAAATCAAACAAATTTATAGCAAATAGAGTTCGAATTAGCACAAAATTACGTGTGAAAGTAAAAGTCGAGCTTTTTTTATAATTAGTCACCTGAATATCCATGTGGGTGGGTTGAGAGCAAATCGAATAGTAGTTCGTGTATTAAGGTGTATATAATCCTCTCCTCCTTCTGCTCGGACGTTCTGTTGACTGACTCGAGATTGGCTTGAGTTCGAATTCGAATTTGCATTTCCATAATTTAAAGGTCAAAGCTTTATAACTCCTGGAATGTTATTGTAATCATCTATCCATCTATTATCGACAGATGACAATAGGCGATGAGCTTTCACAAGGGTATAATAAAACAAAATTAGTAAAACATTGTCCATCAAACAGATAGATAGTTAGGGTAAGGTGAAGATTGTGGGTTCGTGTCCCACCTGTGCAACAATTACATACATACCGTTACCGTTACCCTTATTCATATGATCCTCTGATGGTCCGTTGCCAAAGCGTAACGTTAAAAATATCGAATGTCCTATTGATCGCTTATAATGTACGATTGCCGTTAATAAAAGGTGAACGGCAACTCTACCCGTTAATCAAATTTCGAACGAAAGTAGTTTTTCTTTTACATCATTTACTATAATACTTTTCTGCGAACGTACTACATCTGTTTTCAATTACGTTAACGAAACAAATTAGCAGTTCATTGATATATTTACTGGTCTTTCCCAAAAAGATGGAACTTCCAGCAAATCTAACTGCACAGTGGTACTATTCGCACATATGTTCGATCAAATTCATTCAAAACTTATTTTATCTACAATCGATTTTCGCACCTGACTAAAGAAAACATCTCAGTTGAATTGTCTTCTATTTTAAGAAAATAGTTTTATATGCCAACTATTCTGTTTAGAAATGATTTTATGCAATTGAGCGTGAGATCCAAACTTCTCTAAAATAATGAAAACGACTCAAGCATAAACCGAACAAAGAAGAACAGAGAAATATGAATATTTGCTAAATTAATAATCACAAATTTAATGGGTGTGTCCTATTATTATTCACATGGTTAAAATAACTATGCAAAGTATTTGAATAAACAAATTCAATAAATTTAGATATCATAACCCATAATATTGACTATTAATTGCATTGTGATGATTCGAATGTTTTTATATCAATCTGATTGGATCAAAAGAAGTAATAGACTTGACAATTTATTCATGCTAGTAATGTTATTGTGGTATGCCAAGCATCATTTTAAGAAAAATTAACAACAACAAAAAGTGAAAATTTACTGACGGTGTCGATTTCAAGGAATAGAGAAATTAACCTATTCACAGTAGACAATCATCACAAGTTAAATTATCAAATCTGTTTCTTCGCTTCAACGACGTGTTTTCAATTGATTCACAGAATCTTGTACTTCATTAGATTTAACGTTGAACTTGCTATGAAGTACCTCATTAGCTTATTATTTGTTGTTGACATAGCTGTCGATAACAGATGACCTCTATAAATGAAACAATGAAAACCGTAGCTCTACAGTCTTGTTTCAAATAATTGTAAACCCGAGTTTTGGCAACACGAACAATACGAAAACATATACAAATGTTCATTCATCATGCGGTTATGTCTATATGTATCAAATTTAACATTCGTATGGCCTTGGAACAAACCTATTCCATGAACATTTCCTTTTTGTGTTTCGGGTCAAAACGCGCATACGGCTCGTCAAACAATTGTCTCCCTAATTGTTACTAATTGCTGATTAATTACTTTAGAAACGAGACTGATGGAGTACAAACCCAATAATTTTTCTTAAATGTTTAAACAGCAAAGAATCGGCTATTTGCACCGAATGTGTGAACAAACACTACCATCGTAATATAAGTAATAGTCTTTCGAGACAGAATGTGACAGATCATAAACTCGGTTGAGAAATTATGGATAACATGGATTGCAACTGCGGTGGCTTAAAGCTGGTTTATAACATATTCGTGTGCGTAGTAATTTTTGTTAGTTTTGTCAATGATATTCCACAAAATCAGCAAGTTCATCATTATTCGTGGACATTATTTGAAGAAAACGAATCTGCAATCGCAACGTATTGGATAAATCCATGTGGCAATATAGGGACAAAAATTGAATCCGGCATACGACGAAGGGATCCAAACCTGCCGAAATTGAGAGACTCGTTGCCAAATTTCATCAACCGACTGCAGGACGACCAAATGCATGCAATTGACACGTCAGACATTGGCGATTGGTTCAAACACAATGCCACGTACACATTCCTACATCAACTTGACCCAACGACGAATAGGGTTGACCTACAGAAGCGACACGAAGAGGTCCAGATATATGTTGGGGCATTTCAACATCTGGTCTTCACGCAAAAGAAATACGACATTTTGCATAACGAAGGAAATGAGGTAACAATCGAAATTCAGCTCCTTTTTATATTAGCCAAAAACCTTCTATGTGAAATCGAAACAACCATCGAACGTACAGGACACTCGATAAAAACGGTATTTACACGTGAGGGAATGGATAAGCTGCTAACGTTTCGCAACAATAACAGCATCAATAAATTTAGTGGCGAAGTAGATGAATTGGACAATAAATTTGCTAAAGTACGGTTTCATGAGTATGTGCGAAATTTACAACAGTTACTGAATCGTGCAGGTAAAAGGAATTTTAGAATTTAGTTCGATATACACAAATCAAGAGAAAACACAAGAGAAAACTTGTAAACCTAGAGTTGAAGAGGCAAAAAAGATATAAAATTAAATGTTGTAAAATGGGTCACGACCCTTCATGTTTTTGGTTGATTTTTTTTTTTAGTTTGTGTCCTATCTGTGATCTTATAGTAAAAATATGAATTTTATTTCAGTCTAGACAAACATAGTGAAAGTGAAAAGTAAAATAAAACGTAAAATTGTAAACGAAATTTCGTCTTTCAAATGTCCAATGAAAATGTCATCAAAATGATCAAAAGGAGATGAGATCTCACCACCATAAAATTATAAAGTCTAGAAGGCATTCAAGCTTCAAGCCTTGAATTCGATAGGTGAGCGTTATTATTGGTGTATCTAGAATACATTCAGATTGTTTTGTGCTCCACGAAGAAACATTTTCCAAAATTGCTGACGTTGTAAAAAGTTTGAGAAAAAACGGTGAACTAATAACTAAACTCACGTTTATGCCCTTTTCAATCGTCTTTTTTCTTCAGGGCAGAAGTACAGCTCCTCTAACAGTATCCAGAAATTTCAGCTGTTGGATAAAACTTGGGATTTTATTTAAAGTTTTGCCATAGATCATAAATAAAACTTACGACAGGTCAGGTCAGATTTACCTGAAAGAGAAATTTAATTTGACCTGACCTCAATTCATGACATGAAAAAACGTAAAATTACCCAATGAAGTGAAATTGAATTTGAAAATTAATTTTAACTGGAGGATGCTGTACAAGAAACTACTTTGTGGTGTAACGTATAAACAGGTCCATACAGCATAATCCTTGGCCCAATTTCGGTAATATTAATTATTCTATTCAGGCCCAAATATTGCTTTGAGTTTGATTCCCACTAGTAGGTGACGTTACTCTGCTCTAACAATCCTTCTATGGTCAGTGTTCATCTGAGATATTGTGCATAGTGCAACGGCTCCACAAATCGACTTTTGTCACTCGAACGTCGGTCCAAGCGCACCTTTATGTTGTGTCTTCTTGATTATGTCTCACAGTAAAGTATATAGGGGTTCTCTTACGTGTAATTAGATTTAGATTAGACCTTCCTGCACGTGCTCTCCCTTTATAAGTATTACTTTTGACTTCACTTTTAATTTTTAATATGGTATGAATAAACGACTTCGTGTTCTTACAGATCACGCTAAAGTCGTACGCCCCTATCTAGTGGATAGGCTCCTCAACTCAAAAGTGCCAGTTATTATAGTTCCCGCTTTGAAACAGTTTTCAATGCCGGTTTTGCATTCCATTCGCTTGTGTGATGTGTTTTAGGTCACACCAAGAAAGCATAACACCTGCCTTAAAGAAATAAATATTTTCTATGTCAATGGTGGGAGCAATGCTATGAATAAACCCAAGGAAAATTAAAGTTGCGAATCAGGTAATGAGCAATCAACAACCGATTAATAGTAATAAGCATCAATAATCGTTTCAGATGTCCATAACTTTCAAAATGTATATTTTTATTAGATTACCAAAGAAAAAGAATTAAAATCAAAATTAAACGAAATTCCAACAACATTCATTGCCTAACGCACAAAAATTGTACAACTCAAAAGATTACAGAAAAGTTTAAAATTTATTGCGCTGTGAACAAATATATTTCATTCAGGAAAAAAAAATTAGGTTTCTGTTTTGTGTCTCATTAGAGTGGCTTTGTTCTCAAATTTATTTTCATTGGAATATATTTCTGGAAAAATAATATTTCCCCATTTTCTTACAAGAAATACGTTGAAAATAGAAAATTGCGTATACAAATGAACAAATGAACAAGTACAGCGATACAATAATATTCAAGTTGAGTCACGCCGATATAAATATGTAATAAAGGCATTAATCAATTTCATATTACTTGGATTTTACTAATTGCTGTAAATTCGGATCGGAATTATTTTTGTAAAATTGATTTTATGTCTACGATTAACTGACTGAAATGTTTTGGTTTTATTTTCGAGACAAATAAACTAATGGGAATGGATACTGTCTAGATAGAATTAGTATGGCCATTGAACTCTTAAATTGTAGTTTTCACGTTTTGTACTAATTAATCTAACTTTTCTGATTATTCTTCGTCATACTTTTGGGCTGGAAAGACGAAGTCATAAACGGATAGGTGGAAGAGGTGAGTCTTATCAAGATTTATTTCCGGTATGTATGTCAATATAATTGGATGACAATGTCATAATTTTAGTCTGAGTATACTAAGTAGGTGAGATAGTTGGAAATTTTCACGGTGACCCGTGAGAAAAAGTTTTTCCAAGGTCTACTCAAAAAATGAAGACACTGAAAAACCGGTCCACGATATCTGAGCTGAGCCTTCCCCATATAGAATGTTTTTTATATTTAAATTTTTTTTATGACTTTTGTATGAACATTCAGGGTGGTCAAGTAAAAAAAAATTGAGAGGGTACCCAAAGAAGTGTATTGTTTGGAGGGATGAAACCTCAGAGATCTCAGAAAAACCGTTACACTATATCTGACTTGATCCTTCGAAAAAAAAAATCGATTGAGTGCCACAGTTCATTTTGTCGGTAAATTAAATTTAATTTCTCTGTATAGAGTATTCTGCTGAAACGAACAAAGAAACATACGATTTGAGTTCCTCAAGATCTGGTATCTTTAGTCCATCGCTCGATTGTTTAATCGATATATCAGATGGCAAACTGAAACTAATCAGGTCACAGTCAGGCGCACTTGTCCTCTAACTTGGCTTTGAAATTTTGAATCCTTCGAACACACTCCACTAAATTGTATTAGAAATCCACCTTCACTCATAAGGCGTGTTCATAAATTAAGCGCTTATTGAATATAAATACCAAAATACGTTCGGACGTTTTGAAGGCCGGTTTTGAAAAACATGCAATAGGTGAGGGGAACTCAAAAATTACCAATTTATAGCGTGCGCAATATTTAAATGGTCCTTTCTACTACCCGCAACACGAAAACTCTCGTACAGGTTAGAGTGATCAATTGAACCTTTAAGACCCCAAACAATAACGTTGCGATATGAATATTTCGTCTTTTACTTGCTACCCGTGTTATTGTCTAGGAATATATTTTCTTTTGGCCATAAACACATAGACACATAGGGAACAAGAACACTTATTCGAGAGTTAGAAACTTGATTTCACCACGCGTGGTTCAGCTTCGTTCCAGATTCACGTGACGTTCCCTATGTGTTTAAGACCAAAAGAAAATATATACCTAGACCATAACACGGGTAGCAAGTAAAAGACGAAATATTCAAAATGATATAAACGGAAATTCATTATTTATTCGATCTTTAAAATTTAAGTTTAGTTTCAAGTCAAAGGATATGTTTTGTATGCAATTTTCAATTATAGCTACCTCATATGCCAATTATCCTCTGGCCGTGTCCAAACAATACAAATTGCCAGCAGCAACACTTCTCCTCTGGTACTTTTTCTTCTCTTTACCTTTTCTGTGTATTTTTTCTACATTCGTTCGTCCGTATACTTATCGAGAAAGCGTCTAACAAACGGAATGTACAACAGAAAAGAGGATTCCGACAGTCAACGTGATTAATTTGTACAATTGTTAGCAAGAGTGGAATTTAATGAATGATTTTATTATATGTTTTATTATATGTGTTTGCTGGTTGACTTGAATGATGAATACAGAATAAACAATGAAAAGAAAAAAGGCGGAAAAAATTTATCTCCTTCAGTTTAAAAGGTATTTTGTGGCGCGCGGTGCTAACCAAACACGTATAACATTCATTTCGAAATGCACTGAAGGAAAAAAAAAACAAACTTTTTGAACGAGAATACATTTATGTCATTATAAAATATGCAATCAAATCAATGTTCTGCGTTTTTTTTTTCAAACTGTTTACCGAGCACTTTATTTCGAAAAGATGAACGAGATTATTAGCATTGAAAAAAGAATTGAAAAAGTAGCCTTTAATGTCGGTAAACCTATATTTATAAAATAAAATTTATCGTTGTCAGGTTGATGGATAAAGGAGTTTCTTTTCGCTAGGTCGTTTCTTAATTTAATTAAAAATATTCGTTTCATAAAACATTACGACTGGCTTGGAATTAAGAGGAATCGATGCTTAGCTCAAATTGTAGTCCTTTTTCAAAATGTACGATGGCAATAACGACCACGAATGTGTTAGCGTTAAATAAAAATCGTTCTTCGAAAATAACAAAAAGAATGTTTCAGCTGAAGGCCGGAAATTTCGATGAACTTCAAAAGGTGATATTTCGCACATGGCGAATATTTTTATTTAGGTCAATGGATGGCCAGAGGATCAGACATCAAAAACAACATAAGTCGTGTATTTTTGTAAAACTAAAATTTTGCTTTCGTGTTCATTTCGTACTAAAAAAAGGGTTCTAAACCTGTGATTACAATGGCCAGTTGGGTATCATTGTAAAGCTAGGTTAAGCTTCTATCCACAGATCTAAAGATAAACATTCGCTATCTGGGCATGTAAACAAAGCGTCGCTAAAAATATCTCCGACAGAGGCTGGACCACTTTCAAAAATTTTCATAAAATGTTCAATATTCTCAGAGCTGGTCAAACTGCCAACCAAATATATTTTCTGTTGAAAGCTAACACATTCGTGGTCGCTTTTGCAGTCTTATATTTTTGAAAAAGGATTCGGGTGGAAAGATATCGTCAAAAGTAAACTAAAATAAAGTATTTAAATAACGCCCAAACGTACGCTTTTCAGCAAAATATCGATGCCTCTTAACGTAGCACTTAACACACGTTAGGGAGATGTTGTTCCGAATGTTTCCTATAGTTATTTTCCTAACGCATGCTAAAAAGATTTTTTCTTAGCGAATGAGAGGTTTCGTGCAGGACCCGAGTTCTGGAATGGAATTCGTTAAAAAAAATCGTTTTAAAAATCCTCAGTTAGGAACAAAAATTTTCCAAAGCGACTTCAGAAATACGCGACAAAGTCGCGATATCTTAACACTAGTTAGGAAATAGCTATTTTGCTAACTAGTTAGTAAATAGGTTTTTTTTTGCTTCTGCAAATGATTGTACTACAATTTTGTCAATTGAGTGCGCAAAACTTATATCTCTTATGTATTACGACAATTGTCGTGTGCAAATCAACTACGTTTGCTAAATAAATTGTTGCTAAAAATTATTATATTTTACTGCTGTTACTACACTAACCTTAGGTACTTAATTGTTTTCCAATTATTGTTCTACCCATTGACCTCCGACTCGTTCTGCTAACCGTAATTTTCGTAGCTACTTTTTATGTTACACCTCGGTAACGTTTTATGAGCTTGTAAGATGCTTATAGTTATGGCGATATATGGGTGTTTACGGGTACGGTACCGTGCTATAATTTTGTATTTGTTCGAAAAGACCAACTATATTATTATTTTATTCTGTTCCCGTCCCGTCCCAGACGGCTAGATCAAACAATGCCATATCGTATATTGATTTTAAAACGAAAACTTCCCATTTATGATCTCATATCTTATCATGTTAGTATGTTTCTGCTCTGTTTCTCGATTAATAATTTGATGTCCTCATACCCATCTCAACAAAGATATCGCTTGTGACAGCTCTAAGCCATTAAAGCTATATCCCGTATACGTATTATACATATATTTCGTTTGGAAATCAAAATATTATTTCAACTTACACTTATACTGGTCGCTTGTTTTAGCAGACATATCAAATATAATATTTTTATAGAAATCTCTGGGAAAACGGTATTTACAAGCGCACACACAGAGGAGGGATGAGAGAACAGTACTGGATGGAAAATAATGTAAATATTATTTCCTGTTGGCTATTTACATTTTCTAATATTATATTTTATCTTTGAAATTGAAAAAGTTATTTCAAATAGCCGTATTACGAAGCTGTGTATTTAAATTTATATGCAGGACGATGTACAGACAGAAACGTTATCCGTACAAAATGTAAATTTCAAATTACTATAGAAGGGATAAATAAATAACAGAATAAATGCTCAAAAATAATAATAAAAAAATGAAGTTCTCTCATTTGAATACACACACACATCCAGTTCCAGTGTATTACATTACTTACAATGTTAAATGCAATTTGTATTTTAAGTATAAATATTTACGCGGCATTTGCATTTAACCACATATACCACAATTTAGTAAATAAAAAGCTAAGCTGCACATAATAAAATACGATTATTGTTGTTTCCTTGATTTCTGGCTGAAAGGTTTGCCAATGCAAACAGACCTTTTTTTCGTCTCGTACAATGTTACGGATGCAAAAATTTATTCTCGTTTTATTTTAGAATCATTCCATGGAAAATTACGTCGATTTGTTATGATTCGCCAACATATAGCACTGTATTATCCAAATCATAAGGTCTAGTACTTTTTATTATTATCCATTTATTTCAAGAAAAAAATATAAAGGTCACAGTTTCCTTTCTCTAATTATTACATAAAAAAAACATTAAAGCAAACGTTAACAAAAAGAATAAGTCAAAAAAGGAAAAATTAGCCTGCGTAGCTTCAATTCGCAATTTTAACGATTCAAAGAAGCTACGAAAAACAAAACTAAAAAAAAAAATTCTTTCTTCAAAAAATTTAAACAACATTAACTGCGTCAAATAAGGGGGAAATAGTGAGGGACGATGCAACGTAAAAATCATAAAAATTAAATAAACAGGAAAAGCGCATGTACGTCAAACAATTATCCGATCAATTAACAGTGACGAGCACTAACGGCTCTCTTTCAGCAGTAAATCCTTTAACGAACGGCAGAATTCTTCATAGCGTCTTAAGTTTCTAAGCGACAGTGGCAGTGAGTTGTACAACGAAGGTCCAGAAAAGAGCAAACATCGCCTTCCGTATTCAGATTGAACCTTCGGCTTCCTCAACAAGTGGGAGTACCTGGTCCTGTAGCAATTAACATTGTCGGGAAAAGCTAGAGAGCGGTGCTTCACACGATTAACACAACAAAAGACAAACCTGCAAACTGCCTGCTTATACAGCTTATACTTCATCACATTTAGTTTTTGCTGTCTAAGAGACTTTAGGAGTCTTTATTAAGACTATTTTTGATCGTTACCTACTTTTAATCAGATTCATAATCAGGTTAGTATTTACCTATTCACGTCGTTTGAAATGAGTTCAGGTCACAAAACTTTCTCTCCACACCAAACAGTGTGAGAACATCCCTTATGATCTTATCATAGGGCTCATGTTCACCTACAAAAGGTTGTGTCTGTTTCTGTCTACACATTCCTAAGAGATAGACCGAGTCAATTCATTTATCATCCTCCGATTAAAAATAATAAAAAGAAAACTGGAAAAAATGAGGCAAAAGCAAATAAAAAAACAAACTTTGTTTCCCAATCGCATTAAAATCATTGAAATATCGTTAATTCGTTTAAATATAAACACCACACCAACTAACTACAGCTTTATATTTATATATATGTCGGTCTACAATGTGGTGTACCCTGCTCTTCGTCTGTTTACATGCAAAGAGACAAGATGAAGTACAAATTAAAACAGCCTCAGAACTATTAGTGTGCACCGGAGTAATTGCGATGCACATTTTTTTCTGTTTATACAACAGTGAACATGTGCTGTTGAATGTTGAGGAACGTTGAGTGTTTTTTACAGTTTATATGGAAAGAAATTCTTTCGGCCACCCGCATTATATATTTATATAATAGATCTAAATGAATCGAAATGAATCTGAAACATTTGGAATTGGATTGCAATAATTTTGTACGTTTACATCAAAGTGCAGTGTGTTTGTTGAATTATTTATAGCATCGATAACAGACTAAGCAGATGGGAAGTGGTTTCATAATAATAGAAATACCAATGCGTCGTCCACTTTTTTATATAAATTCCGTGGTTTCGAAAAACCCAAAAGTGCTGATCGCTGTTAAAACTTTTATGCTATATCAATACTCATCAGATTTTCACAGTAAAAGACTTGCTTCGGTATCTTCTTCGACTCATATAGTATCATGTCATCCAGGAAACTATAATTATTTTATGATATAAATAATGAATGAAATCCCAAAGAGAACTCACTAATGTTGAGGCCCCCTCAACTTCTTTTTACAGATTTGCGAACTTCGAATAAAAAATCACAAATTGATTTAAACTGCTAATTGAAATGAGAAGACATAAAACATACCATCATTTGCAAAGACACAATGTTTATCACTTTAGAATCATACTTACTTATACATGGAAAAGGACTAAAAACTTCTACAGGTTATGGGCTCAAATTTCTGAGATAATAATTGAAAAATAAAAGGTAAATATTATCGACGAACTCTAGAAAATTACCCTTAAAAAATGACTTTTACACATAATCCTTCTTTCCTTTAAGCTCTGTCATACACATCCAAACAATATAGAATTAAGAAACGGATTGTTTTTTATTTACATTTTTTTCCATCATCAAAACAAAACAAAAAACTTTTGTGTTTTGAAGTTGACACATCGTCAAAAGATATGTGATGCGTCCCTTTAAAATATATTCACATTCCTTTAACCGCCTTCAACACAAACGAACAACTCGGTCGTTAAAAATATTAAAGAAAAAAAATCCGAAATGTTTTTTTTAAATGAAAAGCTGAAATGTAAACACTTTTTTATATTGTTTTATGTATATCACCACAAGTTAAGTTATTCTCTTGATCTTGATGGTTGTTACATCAAAATAATTGAATGCGTATGTTCTAGATTTCCCGTTTTATTTCGTTGTATTTATCATATATGGGACGGAAATTTAAATTTTATATTAACGTGGAACCGTATAAACAATCGATTTTTCACAATTTATTCTATGATTTCGCTGATATAAATAAGAGTTTTTAGCTTTGAAGATGTGAAAATAAAAATTCCATTGGGGTGGAAACAGAAAGAATGTTCAAAAAAATGTGATATGAACATTTTAATCACACATCTCATGACTTCTACTGAAATGATTCATTGATAGCAGAGACTGAAATTTTCCCCTTTAGACGACTTACGTTGTTTTTCACAATGAAAATGTTATAAAGGATGTTTGGCAAGAATAAGGTTTCATCCGCTTGATAACGAAAGTTTGTGTTCCACTTCAAAATAGTCAGATTAAACGTGCAAGTTTTCAACTTGCTGTTTGGAACTTCAAGCCTTCCATCTGGTCTTTCGAACAAGTTACTAATGAAATCAGTTTCAGAGTCTGGGAATATTTCTGGAAAAACAATTTCCCACATTTTTTTTCCAAATTTCATAGATTTTCACAAAACTTACGGAAAATACGAAAAAATTTGGGAAAAAGTTTTTCCAAAAGTAGTCCCTGGTTTTAGATCCATATCTCGAATCTCTCTTACTTTAATAACTAACTTCTGGTTCTGATCATTATCTAAGAAAATTTATTTCCGACAAGTTTTAGGATTATGTGAGGTTAGCACATTAATGGTAATGAAAAATTTTCTTTCGGTGCTACAAATGAAAATGGCACACAGTGAGTTGTATCGTCTTTTTCGTGGAATATCAGCTCAATGCCTTTCGTATGTAGATCTAAGCAAATTCGATGGGAAACCTCTTATCAAGGTGAAAAATAGATTTGCACGAAGGCAAGTCTGGTGGTTTTTCGAGAAAGAATTATGTTGATCCGGTGGGTCCTTTGGTAGCCTTTGGTGGCCCTGATGAAACGTTTGCCGTTTGCCCGTTTGTAACAGGTCATCTGCTGATTGTTAATTCCTTCAGTTTTGCTAAACACAGAATCACTTTAGAGATTTTTCACAAAAACAAATTATTAGGCTTATACCGTCAGCAAGAGAAGCTTTTCGATTTAAACTTTTGACTGCTTGTATTGCAGTCACAATTCATGCTACGTATTTTTTTGAAATATATTTCCTTCCACTTGTGTAAATTATCATTATCTCGTAAGCAAAACAAAGAGGCAAGATGATTTATTGTTGTCGTAAAGGAAAGTAAAACTTACGTTAAACAGTTTTCTGAAGACAAAAGTTGATCTGACGAAAATTTGAGGAAAATAACGGCAAATGCATTTTACACCATAGCTTATACCGAGAGCGAATTTCCATTACATTTGAAAGGATATAGAGAATTTGGTTGCTCTTTTGAGTTTTCCTGGGTAAATTGCGTCATTACGTCGAAATAGTGAAGATTGTAACTTCTAAAAGCTAGATTTATTTTTAGGGGGAGGTTACCTTTCGTTCTCATTAACAATATGTCTACGTGCATCCAAAATGGTGTTTATATTGAAAGTCTGTTTCGAAGGTCCATCTGATTTCCTATACTGTTCTTGAGTAGTCGGCCAAGTATGTGATTTGAAGCTGATAAACCTGGTGTTCGTAAATAACAAACAGAAAAATCAAGAAGAAAAATGCAAAACTGAAAACATTTTTTTAAAACTTTATCTTGCAGAGGATTTTTTTTAGTCTTAAATCCTCCATTCGTTTGATGTATATTGTGACTTCAGAAATAGTTTTTTAAGTTATTTTGCCAGCATTGTTTTTCTACTTATTCTGGTGTGATGACAATGTTTCCAAAGTAGAATTTTAAATGGAATTGTTGTTTCTCGCTTCACCAATGTATATATAAAATCTGTCCGCTCGATCTTTCTCCACATTTATACCTTTCGCTTTTTGTATTTATATTGACGTAGGTGTTTTCTTCTTAATTAAGTATGCTGCAGTTAAATTTATATAGAGAGATTGATGATAGTATTGCATGCGTTTCGTGTATTGTTGAGGCGTATTCTCGACGGAATTATATTTAGAAAAAAATGTATTTTCTAATTTTGGGAATATGTTTAAGGAAAACGATGTACGTATACATCATTAATGGTTCATTGTAATGAGTGGTGCTATTAAAAATGTTGTGCCAGGTGCAAAGTTCAAAATTAGATAACTTTCTAGAGTAGACTAAATTGGCCAGAGAGTTTTCTACGAACTTTATGGGACAATATATTATTGAAGTTCAGACGAAAATATCAATAAGTATTAATTCTAAGTAGTGAATGCCCTAAAATCCTTCAGTTTGGTCCATTTTAAGAAGATATTTTCTATTTCCGATGAACGTAGTCATTCTGGAACTATTGTCTTCCTTATTAATTATATGTTCCATTATCACTTGTATTACGTTCATTCGTTGTGAAGGCTGAAACTTTAAATGCACATTATATCCCCAATGGTGAATTTGTTAACAAAATTATTGGTTTTTTGGTCTGTAGTTTGTTTTTGTTTTTTTTTTTGTTTTTTTTTTGAATTTGTGCGGTTGATTCATGTTACAATTTTTGGTTCGTATTATTGTACTCTGAAACTCGAATAATAATAAATAAAAACAACAATCAAATAGTGCGGTAAAAATGAAACATTGGTATATTATGATGATTTGGTTATGGAAACAAAATATCTCTAGTCAAAATAAAACAGAATTTTCGGTTATTTAAAATGTTTTAACATTTAAAGGATTTATATATTATTTGATTTACATATTTTTCGGGCGTATTGTTGACATTCACATAATTTTTATTATAAACTTTCCCATGAAAAATATGGTTTGCTCTACATATGGTAGACACATTCTATTTCTATGTTACATTAGCTGGAAATATAATTTTACGAAGCAGGCTACGAAGACAACTTTAGACATTCGTTGCACCACTGCTTAATATTCGGAATCTTTATTCTTAAATTCTTTTAAAATTCTCAAAAATTCATAAAAATTCTTAAATTTGAGAATACGTCAGAATTTTGCAAAATTCAGGAACTTTAAGAATTAAATTCTTAAAATTTCTACAATAGGGGTGTCCAAAAAACTAAAGTGCCAAAATGTTTGGGGCGCAGGGCAGAAAATCATTCTATATGGTCCCCTGATAAAAAGTGTCTATGGGACCGACTCAATCCGAATCGATTTAGGGGTCGCTCATTGACGAAGTATGTGAAAAATAGCCAAAATCGTTTGCAAACCAGGTTTTTAGAAAAACGAGCCATCAGAACAGTCGGAGCGTTTGCTGCGACTGAGCCCCGTACAAACCCGTATATCTATTGCGTACGTGACCCTAGTGCGTCTGTCACCCTACTTTGACCGTAAGCCTATGCGCCGGTTAAAGTAGTTAAAGTAAAATTATTATGTAATGTGTACATCTTAGAAATTGCGCATAGCGCAATTACTAAGCCCCGTACGACGTTCCTTTCAAATAAAACAAAAATTTCAAATAGCCCTAAAATTTTAATTTATTGAGTATAAATACACATAGGGCCTAGTATCGGCCTCAGTCCGAGGATCCAAATTTTTTTTTTTCAACTACATTCTATTCGGCCTTTGATTACCTTCCAAATGAAACAAAAAATACGAAAAACGGATGAAATTTGCTCGAGTTATATGTAAAATACACATAGGGCCCTAGTAGCGGCCTTAGTCCGAGGACCCAAATTTAATTTTTTTTCAACAACATTCTATTCGGCCTTTGATTACCTTCCAAATGAAACAAAAATTACGAAAAACGGATGAAATTTGCTCGAGTTATATGTAAAATACACATAGGGCCCTAGTAGCGGACTTAGTCCAAGGACCCAAATTTAATTTTTTTTCAACAACATTCTATTCGGTGTTCGATTATCTTTCAAATGAAACAAAAATTACGAAAAACGGATGAAATTTACTCGAGTTGTATGTAAAATACGCATAGGGCCCTAGTAGCGGCCTTAGTCCGAGGACCCAAATTTAATTTTTTTTCAACAACATTCTATTCGGCCTTTGATTACCTTCCAAATGAAACAAAAATTACGAAAAACGGATGAAATTTGCTCGAGTTATATGTAAAATACACATAGGGCCCTAGTAGCGGCCTTAGTCCGAGGACCCAAATTTAATTTTTTTTCAACAACATTCTATTCGGCCTTTGATTACCTTCCAAATGAAACAAAAATTACGAAAAACGGATGAAATTTGCTCGAGTTATATGTAAAATACACATAGGGCCCTAGTAGCGGACTTAGTCCAAGGACCCAAATTTAATTTTTTTTTCAACAACATTCTATTCGGTGTTCGATTATCTTTCAAATGAAACAAAAATTACGAAAAACGGATGAAATTTACTCGAGTTGTATGTAAAATACGCATAGGGCCCTAGTAGCGGCCTTAGTCCGAGGACCCAAATTTAATTTTTTTTCAACAACATTCTATTCGGCCTTTGATTACCTTCCAAATGAAACAAAAATTACGAAAAACGGATGAAATTTGCTCGAGTTATATGTAAAATACACATAGGGCCCTAGTAGCGGCCTTAGTCCGAGGACCCAAATTTAATTTTTTTTCAACAACATTCTATTCGGCCTTTGATTACCTTTCAAATGAAACAAAAATTACGAAAAACGGATGAAATTTGCTCGAGTTATATGTAAAATACACATAGGGCCCTAGTAGGCCTTAGTCCGAGGACCCAAATTTAATTTTTTTTCAACAATATTCTATTCGGCCTTTGATTACCTTCCAAATGAAACAAAAATTACGAAAAACGGATGAAATTTGCTCGAGTTATATGTAAAATACACATAGGGCCCTAGTAGCGGCCTTAGTCCAAGGACCCAAATTTAATTTTTTTTTCAACAACATTCTATTCGGTGTTCGATTATCTTTCAAATGAAACAAAAATTACGAAAAACGGATGAAATTTACTTGAGTTCTATGTAAAATACACATAGGGCCCTAGTAGCTTTTCACTTCTAAGGCCCTAACTCACGGTCCACTCACCCGATTTTAAAAAACTTTTTTTTCCTAGATTGGTATTGACAATACCTATCATTTGCCGTGTCATTTACATTTCCATCGTTTATTTTGCCATAAATATCACCAAAAGACCTTAAATCACTTAGGTGGCCCTAACTCACGAAGGGCCGACCCGAATATGCCCATCTTCGAACTTAGCCTCACTATTTTGACTATCTTTCAGGGGAAAAATTTTTTTTTGAAATCGGATTTGATTTACTCAAGATATTGACGTGACGGACAGACGGACAGACGGACAGACGGCCCAAATTTTTATTGCAGATTCGTCATCTATAAACATAGGCAAACACTTTGCCCTTACCGTCTGCTTCGAATTCCATCAATTACACACGGCATCGTAATCCTATAAGCCCCTTCGTACTTCGTACGGGGCTAAAAACTGTGAAAATTAATAACCATTCTTGAAAAAAAATCCAAATAAGCCTGTGTTGCACTGCCACTAATTCCAGGGTATAAAAATTTGGTTTACTAAAATTAATGAAAGATCTCCACATAACCTCGGAAGCCCGTGTAGTATTTGATACCTAATTCATTATTTGTATTTTTGTGACTCCCTTTCATTTTTGATAAAGTGAAGAATTGGTCGTTTGGAAAAAGATTTAAAGAAAAATTTGATTCTTTTGAATTTACTTAATTCGTTCGTAAGTCGCTTAGTGTTTTATTTAAAAAATCTTTTACTTAGTTTTAACAATATTATAATGTTGTTGTCGCTTAAATAATATGACTATCTCTTAAGGACTGCATTCGTATGATGTGCATTGAATTCGATTTACATCGTAAATCTCTTAGCATATCATTTTCCTGTTTGGTATGGTTATTGATTGGTATGTTTCATTTCTAATTTTGCTAATCTTTTGCAACACACATGCATAATCAATGCCAATATCAATATTGATTTTAATAGAAAATTTCGACATTTTCCATATAAATGCAAGTCAAAGTTTGACACAATCAGCAATGGTTTCTGGGAAAATACGATAACAACTGTCAAACTATTTTCCAATTCTTATTCCTCAATTGAGATAATAATTGAAACAATTTGAATAATTAACAAATTATTTAATGAATCAATATAATTTTCATGAAAGCATAATCAAACATTCAAGTGATCGATAAAATTATTTTACCACAAGCGTCAGGTCTGGAATGGGTTGCAAAGAGTGCCATGATTGATAGGCTCTTAAACTTAAGTTAAGATTTTTTTTGGTTCAAGGCACTAAATGGATTTGCCCCATTGGCCCATAATGCGGACCTGTCAAGCTGAAGAATGACAGTTCTTTGTTGTAAGGTTGGGAATTGTTGTACTGACATTCTTAATCAATGAAAAACCTTTACGATTTGTCTCGGTGCTCATTGCAGATGCAAAGAATTTGAATTGACGAAATAAATATTAGAATTGTAAGTAGAGGATATGTCCGGATTTATAGAGAAAATAATTGAATTTACGAGTTTTCTGGGACATTGAATAGCAATAAAAATTATTCAGAAAAAAAATGTAGAATAGAAATGACATCGAAATCTGCATGGATCAGCTCCATTGGTAGTTGTGTTACAATTCTATAAAACAACTTTTTTTCAATTTATTGAAGACGGAAAAGAAATCGTCAGGTATCAAGACCCTATCACATCTCTTAGACAAATTATACCTAGACTGGTATTACGTACCATAAAATGTGTGTCCAACATCAGTTTGTACAATGTACACATTTCGTTCGTTTGACGCTTTTGATAGTTCAATTTGATCACTTAATTTAGAGGGCAAACACATACTACCAAATATTTTGTATTTCATGTTGAGACCACATATTTCACGTAAACAAAATCTACTACTTCGTTAGTCTTAAAATGTGTTTTTCTTATATATAAGACCGCACTCATTGTTTACGTTTCGTTTTCGTTGCTATAAACAACAACGTCTCATTTCAACAAAAAAATCGTCCTTCAATTCCAACGACACTGTTCGGTATTTGTACAATTTTAATTGTTTCTAGACTTTGATTAAAAACCAACAATTTACGGAATTTATCTACGCACCATTTCGATAATACCAAATTAATGAGCTAACTTCCACATAAGATGTAAAAATACTTGTTGACACCGCGTACGGATGAATGTAAATTAAATCGAAGCACGACTTTATAAATCAAAGCTCATGTAAAATTCCATCAAAACCATGTTGAAAGCAACAAAACAAAACAGATACATGCTTTTCTTTGCTCAACTGCATTAGCGAACCATTAGCGACCAATCAGATGCAAGATAGCCACAACAGTGCTAGAAAACTGTGCATTTATGTAGCATTTATTGGAAATTTATCAACGATCGCTACAAACTCTGCCACTATACATATGCAGACAATATTCACATCAAAACGTATTATAAGGTTATTTATTACATGCTAATTTTGCCGACGGTAAGTGAAGATAAGCCATTGAAAGATAAATAAATGGAATAACAAGCCAAAAGCTACCCGCAATGAACGTAATATTAAATGTGTGTACCTCGATGTGTACTTATGAAATGCAAACATAACTTTTCAGCAAGATAAATGTGGATTTGGATTGAAATCCAATAATTTAGTGTCTACCACTATCTGCTCGACATAATTAGCACATAATATTTGCTACGCTCCGATTGCTTTCGAAGTTCCGATTATCGTTTCTTAAAATGCAAGGAGAATTTCATAAGAATGAGTAGGATAGGAACTTCGCTTTATTAATTGTAACGTTAATGTAAAACTTTCAAATGTTGGGCGTTGGGCTTTCGTTTATCATTATGCGTTTAACTATGAGCACTATTAATTGGGCCTTAGTTTTCAATTGACTAATTTCGGTTTTGTAACCGAGGTCCGTGTGTAAGTAGAGCCGCCGCACCTAAGTTCTCTACATTAATTCTGATAAATGTGAAGCGGGATTTGATTGAAACTAAATTTGTGTATAAAAAGTGATCGAAAATAAAATGATTTGATCAGTCGTAAACTTTTCCGATCAGATGTGAATCTGCATGAATTCAATATTTGCGCTGATCAATTTAAAGTTTAATTTGAAATCGGTACCGAAAGTCCAAAAGATCAAAAGCATCAATGGATCTTACATACTTGGCCGCTAGCTTCAACGGGCTCGGATATAAAGTGAACATTCAGTACCATCATACCACATATAAACATACATAATATTTGAATAATTGGTGGGCAATTTGCTCGCATTGTATGAAAGTATTATGCATTAACGGCAAAATGAATATTGGAAGGCGCCAATTTAGCAGAATTGTTTTACTCCTCGTGGAACAACAATATTTTCAAACACAGTGTGTGTGTCGGCACGACAAAAAATGCATATTACCGGCAACACGAGAGCAATGGGATCATATTTATGAGAAAAGTCGACTAATTGGAAGCTTATACATATGACTGTGCTAATTTTGCGCTATTATCTCGTTAAACGTTGGTGTATAATAATCTATGCAGCGTTACAAATTGTCGATGAGGATACATACTTTTCATGTTATGCTTTAATGATTATGTTTGTTAGATCCATTGAAAGATAAAAGTATCTACTTTTATGACATATATTAAGATTATAGGTATATGGAACAGAGAGAGACAGCGAGCATAAACGGTATATATGTGTTGCGTTGCTGTATTCAAAATCGTACCCTTTACACATTCCACAAAATGTATGTGGGGAAAATATGATTTTTTAACATTATTTATAGTCGGGTGTTCTGTGCCCAAAGAAGGGATCCGAACCTTTATCACCAAACAACTTCTATTTTTCAGGAACAACTTGTACCATCCCTCGTATCCTGCTTCAAAGCAAATGATCAATACTGAGAGTACTAAAAGTAGCTTATACAAAAGAAATATAAAAAGCGAGGCCCGTAGCTGAACAGGGACCTAGTCCGCAATTGCCCTAAGCACAATATATTTTCGCGAAAAGTTAGATTAAGCAGGTAAATAACCTAACCATTCTCGTTGTGGGTTGGAAAGATTTACATTTCTAGATCTCGCTTTATTTATGTCAGTCATGTCTACTACTGCCCTGTTCGACACTAATTATAAAGACGCAGAATTGAGAAAAGAAAGCACCGGTCAGTTGTAGTTGTAAATCGGTGGGTCAACGAGAGAAGTGAGAGAAAAACTTCGAGTTGTAATTGTACGAAATGGCTAGAAGAGATTAGAAATTGATAATTTTCGACACAGGTGTTGAGGCGATGATGCGTTACAAATGATTCTAAAAGCTGAAATTCATTTGAAAATTGTTATTTGCAGTAACAATTTGCAATGGTACTACAACGGTTGACAATGCCGTCAAAAATGCATATCGCATCTTGGGGTGTGAATGGCTTTAGTAACATTGATCATTGGAAGTCAATAACCCGAATCGAGTGAGTCTGATTGCAATTGGACCACTGACAAACATCGCATGGGCAATTAAAACATTTCCAGAACTCAAAGACGTCTTTATAATGGGTGCCATGGCAGTCACAAAGATAAGTTTTATTTAATCCATTCATTTCCCTCGTTATGATTATTCGAATGGTAACAGGTCGTGGAAATGTAGTTCCTGACGCTGAGTTTAATTTCCATGCTGATTTGTTCTGTACTCTTTGAAATGTCTTTTTACTGTTCTCTCTGTAGAAGGTAGACTTCAACCCAGCCTAAACATTCCAACGGTATTATCAGCGCTTGTGACAGTTTTTCTTCTTATTTTACAATCAAATCAAATCTGATGTACGTGAACCTTAACCTGAACTTTCTAGGACTGAAGTTTCCACCGATTGGGAAATTCAGATTGTTCCAACGTTCAACTCTTGAACGAAGTTGAGAAGGTGGATTATTAAACGAAATCTTCATAATTATTCACCATCTGATGCTTTGTTAACAGTATAGTATCAATTCCTTGAATGATGTATCCAAAAGAATCGATATCACGATATCAGTTGAACTTGAACTTGAACTTGTGATCGATCAACGAAGTGACAATTATAATGTCACTGTAATTGAAAGAGTCAATGAAGACGAAATTAAAAAAATCTTACAATTGACTGCTACAACTTAGTGCTAAGAAACAACCGATTAACAGTCTAACTTTAAATGAAGTCAATTCCATCTTGTGGAAATTTTATATCGGGACAGAACGAGATATACTCTGAACAGAATTGGTTTTATCGAAACTAGTGTTGTAATAAATCTCCAAAAAAATTTAAATGTTCTTTTCGGTTCGCCTCCCTACATGTCCGAAGGAAAGAATTTATTAAGAATGCCTATCGTCAACATTCCACAAAACGGAGTAAAAAAAATGTTGCGATGCATCAAATTTTGCAATTCAACAAAAATCAATATTTCTGATGGAAACCACATATGAGAATCCGGAACACAACAATGTCCTAAATGGACATGAAAAATTATCTGCTATGAAACACCCAACTAAAACACACTTAGCAGCAGATCCTCTGAAGGGATACGTAATAGATATTATACGACAGAAATATTTTTACCAGATGTCATGGTTCTCGTTTTATTATAGTTTTAGCGTCCCATATATGAGACATCAAGCTGTAAATAACATGTGAGCTAGTCAGGTATACGTAAAGTATATATGAGAGATGTTAAGTGCGAAAGGTTTTTTTTTATGTAATCCTAACATGGGCATTGTTTTTGTATCCGTATTTCTATGTCGTATGAGTATGTTTATATTAGGGCTACTCTTTATCCAAGCATGTAACTCATTTTATTATGCTACAGTACATTATGTTGCATAGTGTATTTTCGTCAAAACATGTCAGATTTTATTATTGTTTTTCTAAGAACAATATGAGTAGGAGTGAGTATGTCTTCCAGTGAAAAACCTTTACAAAAACGAAAAACGTGTGTACGATCGCAATGTTGTTCCATCTAATACATTTCGTAGTATTACAGTTGGAGTTTATTTCATTTTAATGCCAAACTACTTTATACAACAACAGTCTGGAAGCGTATTGGTATGAAACGTTTGAGACAACCTTATATATCGCGCGAGTACATTATTTTTACATTTTGTCCAGTATGAATGGACATTATTGAGTTATTTCTGTACAATTTATGTTGTACGTTTTATACGTATACTTCAAGTAGTTATGGATGTAATTGGATATTCGAACTTTTCCGCACAATGTAACCATTTTGTTTGAAAAATTTATTTCTTGTTTTTATTGCTGTTGGTTCGGTGTTGTTGTACACTACACATGGATCCATTTTTGTGTTGTTTTTTTTTTTGTGTAATACCGAACACACTCACTTCAACGGAAGAGTGTTTCATTTCTGGCAATCGCCTTCATTGTGTTTAATTAACAACGTAAAATAAAGTAGCCACCATTTCAGTATACAAATCGGTAAATTAACGGGCTCTTGATACATCTGCATCTGAATATTTGACAAATTAATTTGCATGAGGAAATTAGTTGATATCTTGGTATTCATTGGCATTGTTTTTGTATTGCTTGCAATGGAGAAAGGAACAATTTAATCATTTTTTTAATGTTCCACAAATAATTTTTTTTGTTTTGGCTTGTTGCACTCCTTTATAATGTCTAGATCGTACAAGCTGGTTAGCTGCCACAATGGCAGCCACCAGTCGAATCCAAACTTGTTATGAATCTATCATCTGTTATCGACAGCGACTTCATGATGAAACGACAAGCTCTGTCTAATGCTGTATTATATAGCAAATCTCTTGAAATTTACTTAGATTAACGATAAAACGTTGACCTTTTGAACAGCTGTTTATACCAAAAATAAGTTGAATTTGAATTAATGTTGATCTGGTATGAGTTTTCGTACTGGATTCGTAATAGCAGCTACCTACATTTCTTCCGCTTTGTAAATGTGTAATGTTGGGCAGACACAAGATGGAAATGAAACTTAAAAAAAGATGTGTTCTATTCGGTTAGAGTGGTTGGATTTTCTGTTCGAAAGAAATTACGCGCGATTAGGGTAAAACGGATTCAAATTCAAAGTCATTATCGAGATAATGTTCATCAATATTTTGTTCTGGAAGCGAATTTATCGATAAATCGATTTTCTGAATCTCATTTTACATTGGTAACAAAAAAAACTTAATTTTCCTTTTTAACGTGTCTGTAAATTGCAAGGGATGCATGGTCTGTGTTGAAGCACCTAGCAGGGTAATAGAGGTTTTCTGTGTATATTGTGGATAATATTTATTTTACTAGTTTAGTACGCCCATTAACAAGTTGGTCACCCCTCGATCAGTACTTCTTTCATATTTTCATTTTTTGTTTTGTTTTCAGTGGTAGATCCAAAGCACTGCAAGCGTGAGTGATCGTAGTCACAGCTGCCAGATCAAGTATTATTTTTCCAAAGTTTTTAAAGTGCCAAATTTGTATGATACACTGTTCAGATTAAGAACTGTACCACTCATGCTTGAAGTGCATTTGAAGAAAATGTTGACCTTCAGAACAGTAATCAAAAATAAGAGAAATGAAGAGTTTACAATATTAAACAATTTATTTCCATATAAAAATAGAAAAACAGTTTTAGGACTTCTTCTTTGTTCAAAATGCGTCTAGGCAAATGAAAGTTTGGAAATTTATAATTTGTAGTCTTTCCAGATGGCATTAGAACCTTAAAAAAATTAATTTAAACTTCGATTACACTTGATAAAAATGGTAACATCGTCTTCAATGATCCTGTGAAGCTACTGTAATAGTCCTTCATTTCTGTCTATTTATTTCTGTCGATGCTCTGTTTATGAATTCGTTGCATGTGAGACTTCAACGATTTAAAGTGTTTGAATTTCACGGAGCAAATTTCACATTCGTGATATATGTCGTCGTCGTGCGTACGCATATGCTCCTTCATCTTATCCGACCGTTTAAATCTAGCCAAACATACATCGCATTCGAAAGGCTTCTCATTGGAATGTGAAAGGATATGGCGAGCTAAAGACTTCTTGATAGCGAAAGCAGCTGTGCACTCTGTACATTGGTAAGATCGTACTTGATCTGAATGAGTTTTTAAATGGCAGTTCAATACGCTCTTTTGATTGAAGCTTGCCGAACATTGGTCGCATTTGTATAAGCGCTCGTTGGAGTGGATGCGCATGTGGTCTTTGACGTAAGCGAGGGTTTTGAAACCGGCGAAACAAAGTAGACATTTGTAGGGTCGATCTTCGCTGTGCGTACTCTTGTGACGTGTTAAGCGTGACGAATCTATAAACGTAGCTGCACAAATATCGCATTTGTACGGTCTCTCACCAGTGTTGTGTGTTCTCAAATGTCTTACCAAGCCACTTTTCCAAAAGAAGTTAGCAGAACAAATATCGCAGCTGAAAGATTTGTTGCCACTGTGAATTTTCAGGTGGCTCCTAAGATTTGACTTCTGCGTAAATTCGATGCCACAAACAATGCACTTGAACCGTTTACCCATGTGATGAGATTCGATGTGAACCTTCAAACTTTGTCGGTATTTGAAATCCCGGTCGCACATTTCACATTCAAAGGTTCTGTCGCTGTGTCTTCGCATATGTTCTTTCAATTTACTGCTTCTGAAAGATGCAGAACATTCGTGGCACTGGTATAGCTTTTCCGAATAAAGTTCCGAGTGTTTTTCTAAATCTTCCAAAGTCTCTGGCCGCACGTCACTGAATTCGGGCTTATAAATATGAACTCGATCCTTATGTTCAACAAATGCACTCTCGAGATTAAATCTCTGCCCGCAGTCGTCGCACTTATGTGGATAACAAATGTCTCGGTGCTCTGTACGCTCATGGGCTTTTAAAGTCATAGATTGCGAAAACGACTGTTTGCAAACTTGGCACGCAAATGTTTTCGGATTGGAATTATTGCGCTTCTGTCTCATAGACGCAACGTGAATTTTCATCATATGTGTTCTCATTGTCGAAAGAGTGGAAAATAGCTCGTGGCAGATGTCGCATTCAAACGATTTGTAGTGCTTGTCTCTCATATGTTTCCGGATGTGACTCTTATATTTGAATTGTTTCAAGCAGACGGCACATCTAATGGAACCATTGGCATCCTTCGTAATTGGTCTCTCATTATGTAGTTGAAAATTGCGCTTCCAGTCAACCTGCGGAAAGAAAATTTCTTACGTTACGTTCCGATTACAATTTATTGAAACATATTGGTTTCTCTGATGACGAGTCCAGCGAATTCCATTTTAAATGCTAAACATCTCAGACTAACCATTGATCGTATCACTACTGTATCTATTCTGCTATGAAACTTATCGCCGATCATATTTTCCGCACTATTTGTATCACTGTCCGTCATGATTTCCTCCAATCGCAACATTGATGATTCCATACTAGTTATTACTAGAGCCTAGAACTTTTGTTTTGGTTGCAAAATCCGCCAAAGATAAAATATTCAAAAAATCGTGTTTTTTGTTAGAACATTCTATTGGACTGAATTTGAATTGTCAAAATGTGTGACATATAAAACGATTTGGAGCAGAGACGCGGAATACGGTTTTAGTTGAAGGGGTCAACATTGTCTTTCCATTAGATCTGTTTGTTAGAATTGAACTAGACAGAAAATTGAAGTTCAAAGAGAATGTTGACTATGTGAGCAAGAAAGTGGCGAAAAAAGTCGGCGTTTTGACAAGACTAGCAAACAACCTAACCACCAGAGCACGTATCAACATCTATAAATCGATTGTCGAACCACACTTCGTGTACTGTTCTTCATTGTTATTCCTCAGTGAGCAATCAGCGTTTGATAGACGACAAGTACTACAAAATCGTGCAATGCGTTCAGAATTGAAGTGCAAGAAGCTCACGCCGATAGCGTTCATGCTGGCCGCTTTGGATTGGTTAAGTGTAAAGCAAAGGGTATGCGCTACAACTTTAACGTTCTTTTAACTCTCACTACGAATACGTGAAAAACAAAAGCAGATCTGTGCTGAATTTTGTTCTACGTCAATGTCGATATTTTGACGAGGATGCCATGAAAATTCTATACAAAGCCTTGGTACGATCCAACCTCGAATTTGCAGCCACTGTTTGGTCACCAGTCTGTGCAAGTCACCGAACCACAATTGAGAGTACGCAGAAGCAGTTTGTTATGCATCTTAATGGTGACTACCGCGACCGCACTGACAACAACTACGTCTTGAGCCCTTACATCGAAAGATGTACGAAGTTCGGTCTGCAAACTTTGATCCGTCGAAGGCTGAATGCATGTGTTTTGTTTATTCATTCGCTGCTTACCGGGAAAATCAACTCGCCGAGCCTTCGTTCTCAAATAACGTTCACAACGAGAGCACTCAAAAACAACGGAATTATTTACATCAAAGGCTGTCGGAATGGTCGCGTCACTAATTCACCATTCAACAACGCCTGTAAAATGTTCAACGCCACATCATCTTCGATCGATCCGACTCTGCCACACGCTCAGTTTCGTACCGCTCTGCTTCGTCTACCTGACTCAACTTTTGGTTCATTCGTTCAACTATGATCGTGCCAGCCTAACATCAACTATTTCTACCTCTATCGACGAGCTTTCTGCGATAATATGTTTCTTGTTTGTTTCTTATTTTTTCTAATTTTGACTCAAAATTTTTATTTTGTTAACGTAAACTTAACTTTTCTATTGTACAATTAATACTAATAGTCCACTTGTATTAAGCCGACTTTAAATGAATAAAGAATTGAATAAGTTAAGACGCGGCGTGTTGCCCCAGTACCTGATGGAAATGGTAACTTTCAACGGAGAAATACATAGTAACCAGACGAGAAACGATTTTCATCTTACAAATAGGAGGGGTAGTGGAGAGAGAAATTCGTTGTTCCACAAAGGTCTATTGATGTTTAACATGTTGCTAAGAGATATTAAAGAAGTGAGATGGTGTTTAAGAGAAAATTAAGACTGAATGTGAAAGGAAGTGTACAATTTTAATGTTTTCTTATTTTGTGTATAAAAAAGAATTTTGTTCTTGATGTAAAAATAGCTTTGCTAAATAAATGGTTATCTTATCTTATCTTATCACTAACATTTTAGAATCTAATTTTGATATTCTAATAGAATTCTTAACCGCATTCTTTTTGTTAAATCAAAAGTATGATAAAAGCTCGGATCCTTCCATTTCAAAGGATTTTCTTCAATTTTGACACCACCAATCGTTCCAAAAAGCTCTATCAACCTTCACAGACATGAATGACAAAACAAAGCGATAGCCTCCGGTTAATTTGGTAATATAGCGACAAATATGTTCAAACGAATGAAGTAAAAGATTTTGGAATAAACCCTAGGCGATGCTTTAAACCAAAGAAGTAACAGATTCAGTGATTATCGTGACAATACACCTGCTTGTCGTTTCTAGGAAGTTAAACAGAATTGATGCTACCTTCCATTCAATTGAACTACAGTAAAGTCCTGTGTCTGTCCTAATGTAACGTCTGTTAACTTAACTTTCCTCGCTTTAAACTGCTAGCGAAGCGTATGATTGTGTCCGACTAACAGCGAACTTGAATAATATTAAAAATATTTACATTCAACTGAACTTATGTCTGCTCAAACGAAAGAAAGAAAGAAAACAAAAACTCCAAACATTTTCACCTAATTTGCATTCCAACAGTTTCGAACGCAATTTGATGCTTATCTTCACATCTTAACATATCACAAAAATAAACCAAATTTTTGGAATAAAATCACAAAATATATTATGCAATTAAAATAGTTCATTACATAGGAACGGAGATTCGGTTTGTGTAAACAGATATTTTTACTAAATAAATTTTTTGTTTATTTTTATCTGGTTTTGGTATTTTTATTCTCGTTTTTTTTTTCGTTTTCGTTGTTGTTATTAGTGGGTATAGAGGTGAATGTGAACGGTTCAATGTTAACACTATTTTTATGTCGACACAAAAACCTTGTATTACAAACAATTTGAGAAAATTGTTTACAGCTTTAGAACACTGCCATTCAGTTTATTCATTTTGTAACCAAGGCGATTAATTTGCCATCGTCCAGATGAATACATGCATACGAGACTTAATCCTTTGTTGAAAAAAGATAAACCACTTTAATTTCATGCTTGGGATAGACGACAATATATGACACAGCAGAGTCATCATCTTAAACAGTTTCTATCAGAGTCTCGACTACGCGCTGAGATAAAGACTTTCTTTACACTATATTTACAGCACATGGGGTAGTCACAGGATCACATGCATTAGAAGATAATTGAATAATCCGGGACCGACCTTTATTTTAATTTTTAATTTCAATGATTTTAGCCGTATAATATCCATTGTCATTCCGCCTGTTGCATTTTTCTTTTAGAACATCTTTAGTGCCACTGTCTTGGTCACTGTGCAAAACATGCTGAAGGCAAATTAAATTATGCTGTGGAGACACCGCAAAAATCTATATAAAGTCGGAGCATTATAATTTGATCGATTCTACTCATTTAATTCATTTTTAAATCATTGTAGTTTTCGAAGAAATCATTTCGAAAACATTACAGTATAAAAGCTTAGACACGTGCATTTGAACGGATTACCCGCAGGTATACCGCGAGTAAACAGCTCTAATGCGCATGTGTAAGCTTTTATACTGTAATGTTTTCGAAATGATTTCTTCGAAAACTACAATTATTTAAAAATGAATAAAAATCGATCAAATTATAATGCTTCGACTTTAAGTTCAGTCTGCACAAAATCAAAACATATCCACCTTGGGAGCTTTTGATGAATGACAATTTTACGCATGGGACGTACATTCTCATAGAACATTTCCGAAGCAAAGTCTTTTTACTTCTCATTACTAATATGAATTGCTTAAGTCTATGCTAAAAAAAACACGGACGGATGAATGCGACCATTATCAGTTTTCAATATTCTGATTCAGACTATTTTCATAATAGTAAACAACTGGATTTAATAGCTTCGCTTTAGCAGAGGAAAGTCGAATCTCTGTCAATTTTTAGAAGAACCTGGCCACATTCAATGTTGCATTAAGAGAAAGGGTGGTGAGTTTTCATTGTGAATTACAAATGAAATCTGTAATTTCAATTGGTTCCCCATAGATATGCTGATATCAGAGAAATGATAACAGATGGCGTTGCTGCCGCACCATCTGTTATTATCTATAAAATGAAAAAAAAAATGTTCGATGCATTAGTCGTTTGAATCGGTCGGACGAGGCCTCACAATCGAGACAAGGTTATTTGAATTATCCAACTATTTATGTTTCTTTTCGGTTCACACAGAGCTACTAATCGGAAGTAAAAGAAATAATTTAATGCCATTCATATATCGTAACAGTTTTTCTCTCATTCTCTGTATACAAAATAGTTTATGCATGACCCTAAAATGGATACATTAATTAATGATTTATTGATGGTAAACACACAAGCGTACTATTGGGGTGTGTTTATGTCTCAATTCGTTAACAATGTTTTGGTTTCTTGTTCTTTCTTATACACCAGATCACCGTGTTAATACACAAATAAAATCTTTTTTCCTGCTTTGTATATTATTGATTCAGTTTTATTGTATACAAATTTCAGTACACATTTTCGTATCTGAACAAATATCAACAATTCCAATACACCATACCATATATAAAGACAACTTTAAAAGTAATAATGTAAATAAATTCGATAGTTTTAAATGCTTGAGTAAATATTTGATTGGTGGCACATGACGGTGTGTATTTTCCAGGCGAAGTTAATTAATCAATTTTGAATTCGTCACATTTAAGTAGTTTCTTCAAAGAAACGCGCTATATTTCACAAATGATTTTTTTTCTAATGATATTAGAGTTCAACTTTCTGTTCAAATTGACTAGCAATTAATTATGTTTCGATGAAACGATTTTGTGATAAGTATTTTGAGTGTCGTGTTATCGCATGAATTCCAAAATATTTAAATATTCATATTTAAATGTGGTAAAGAGGCCTGGGTGTGACACTCTAAAACTGTGTATGTTATATATTGAGACAAAGCTCTTTCAGACGGCAAGTGGTGAAGCAAACGCATCATTAGTAGACTTGTCGAATCTATTACTTCATTTTTTGTAAGTAATTTTTACAGGTTTTTTTACAAAATCTGTTACTTCATTAGGTTTAATTTAAAAAGTGCGTCAACATTTGAGTTTTTTCAAAGATTTCGCTTTAATCTTTTGGCTAGTGTTTTCACCATAGTCATAAAAAAAGTTCCAATCAAATACCAGAAAACCTACATCTAGTACGTTTCGCGGGTAATACAGATTTTTCGAGTCTGTTCAGTGCTTGCGACGTATCTGTTGCTGGTGTTTTCTCTCGCAATGCCGAATTGCAATGTGAAAACAACCAGAAATGTCTAAGGTTTGTTCCAAGGTCGTTTCGAAATGTCAAATTTCATCCACAGAAGGCAACTTAACCTCAACTTTCAAGTTGACGAAATGTTTAACGAAAAATTTACAAAGAAATTTGTTGACGTTTAGGTTATGTTCATCTCTGTGGATGAAATCGTCGGCGTTCGTGTTGTCAAAGTTCGGGTTTACAGTTGGAACAAACCGTCAAATGTAATTGCTTTTTGATTAAATCACCGGTTTTGTTGACTGTGAACGGTTGTGGATTGGAAATTTTCGGAATTTCTTTTTTTTTTTGGGTCATTGATGACAAGACGTTTGCGAAATATATTGTCACGGATGATGGCAGTGAAAGTGAAAAGGAAAATGTGGCCACGGTCCCAACCCGACATTCTAACGTTTCTCGTGATACCCGACTCTTATGTTAATTACTGCAGGCAACAACGAAGAACTGATTGACAAGGACGTACATGGCAAATTATGGCTTGATTTGTCTTCGCGATTGAATGACGTTAGTCCTCCAGAGCACACTGTTGTCGAATGGAAGAAAATTTGGTCGTCGCATAAATCATACAAAAATCGAAAAGTATCGCACTCAGCGCCAGTCCGTATTGACAAACGGCGGAAAAGACCTCGTGAAGGTAATTTGTGTTTTGGCTAGATCCGTCACCGACACGCGCGTTTCTTGTACCATTTAAGAGATCGAGTCCGAAAGCTGAAAAAATATCCGTTTCTAAACGTGTCGAACAAACGACATTTTTGCCAAATCGTTAGAGGGGCATGGAAATAAAGCTGTGTCCTTGTAACCTAGTTACCAGGCAGTTGAAATTACCGGGAAATTAGTTCTCTTGTGTTTGATTACCGGGAAGAAAACATTATTTCCATGCCCCTCGTAAGCCATATACGAATTCTGGATGTCTCACGTGGCTAACTTTTGAGCTCGTAAAACATCTGTTTTGCTCAATTATCCTTATTAACTTGTCTCTCAAAGCTATAGCTACCATCAAATTATATTCTTATTCTGTAAATTGCCAGTGTTTTAGATCAATCGGTACAGAGCATTGGCGACTCTGATGTTGACGAAGGAGAGGCATCCTGTGGTGCAATAGATGTGATGTCAACCCCGTCCGAACTAACAAAACAAATTGACCTAATCATCCAGAATCAGAAGAAAAGTTTAACAAAATTAGAAGTAATTCTAGAAACATTGAAAAGCGTGTAAGAAGCGTTTACAAACAAAGCTTCGACAAGCTAAATAATCTCACAAAAGTGAGCTCAAAGCGACCTATTAGAAATAATTTTTGGTTTCTCAACTCAGTGACAAAATAGTACATTTCGTACATACCTAGGACTAAAAGTCTTTTTTAGCGAATTCGATTCACGACCTCGCCTTCGTCTGAGGACTTTTAGTCCTAGGTACGAAATGTACTATTTTATATAAATTCTGTTGTTTTTTAAATTGTCCATTAAAATGACCGACGCTAATTTCGGTATTTGCATTACCCGCAGTTAGTTTTTATTACATTCTATCCCTTCTAATAAATTGTGTCTCATTGGATCTCAATCAACTTCTTGTATACAAGATGATTTTTAAGTTTAATGTACTGAAGCATAGATAAAATTTGATGCTTTGATGGCTACAACTCCTTGACTTTTGTAATGAATGGAGCAGGAGCATCTTAGTTAAAAAAATATATTTTCTGAACAAAACAAATCCATTTTAATTAAACATGTGATGATTCGATAATGCCACTCAAGACCTCTCCATCATCAGACGACAGACAAAAGCGATCTCATTTTTTTTAAGGCACCCCACCTTTATTTTATTGACAAGCGAAAAAAAGACTGCTAACAGTGGCGCAGCCAGTAAAAAATCGATCTTTTCAAAAAAAAAAATTTTACAACAAATAAAAGTCATCTACTCTATTAGCTCCTAATGTTCCCAAAATGCATGTCGCGTTCCCTCTTTGAATGGCAATTGAAATTTTCTGTAATAAATAATCTGTTGAAAGTGGTTCTCCTGAAGCAGCCTTCATGATTGATCCCAATTTTTGAACAAATTTAATAGTTTCTGGCCCCATACAACCTAAAGTTTCGAAAGCTAACGGAGTGAACAAATAATTTTCTTTCAAATGATTGTAATGATTATGTTTAAATCTTTCCGCCTTATCCGCAATTGACCGTTTTTTCTTGCTAGATTCCTTAATGTATGAAGGCACTAATGTATCCCTAATTGTTACGTTCCACAGAATAGCTTTTCCATGACTCCAAGGAATTAAGGTCATACCATCCGGCCTTTTACCATCATCTCTACATATTCCTGGTGGTTGTATAATATTTGGATTTAAATTTAAATCTTTGCGCTGGGTGGTATTTGTGTTATTCTCATCGCTACATTTCTTTGAACTTTCCGTGGAATTGCCTCTATATCTTCCTTCCACAAAAACACATTCCCCAACTTTATGATTCAAGGTTTGTTGTTGGTTAAATAAATTTCTGATGATAATTTCATTCTCATTTGATTTGAAATTGCTACTTCACCACAGACAAGTTACCAAAACGTTGTTGGCTCGTCGTCCCTGCTTATTGCAGTCCAGAAAATAATATATAGAAAAAAAAACATTTGTATTATGTTTCTATCCCATCCAGCAAATGTTATATGCCGAGACCAAGGGAATATAATTTATCGATTTAAAATTGGCTGATCAAAATACCAAAAAAAATTGCGCTTAACTTACATAAAATGAAATATCCGACCAAAAAAAATAGATAAGTATTTATAGCCAATATTCGTGAAATATTGCAAAAAATCTCTTTTCTTCTACCCAGATAGAATAAATAAAACATTTATTTAAGGAATTTTTAGGTGTTGAAATATCTTCGGATCTTTTTTTTTCTCTTCCAACCATAATAGACCAATAAATCTTGATTTTTTTCCCTTTTATATTTCTTTTACACAATACCTTGTCTGGTTATGCTCTTGATGTGTTCAAATTAATACTCGAGGCAAAGATAGCGTTATATATTACTCAACCCACACCGAACTCATTATAGAAATACGACGAGAAGAATAACAAAAAAAACTTGTGTGTGGTGTGAATGCCTGCAACTAACTACTACTACAACTTTTGTTCTATGAATAACCCCAATATTCAACTTCACGCTAATTAAATTCTTTGTCATGTTAAAGAGTGTTTCTTAAATTAAAATTAAAGATTGAAATAAGAAAGAAAATACAACCAATAGCTGTAGCAACAACAACAAACAACATTGCATCGCTTTCACACATTTCGTTATTATTATTCTCTTCAGATGTTATTATCGTGTTTGAAGTTCATTTCAAAAATTATTAATTTAAATTCCAGCAGCCGAAAATAAGAAACTGGTAGAATAACATACCTAATATGCTCAAATCACATATTTTGTTTCGTTTTATTTTTTTAATTAATTTTATAGCATAAAATTCGTCGTTATGATAAATTTTATTGTATTTGAATTTATAATAAAATGCGTAAAGCGATAGAGAATCGAATGTGTAGAATGTGTATATACCTTACCTGACACAAACTTGTTTTGTTATTCCTTCTTTTCGTCTTCGTCTTTTCCTGCCACTATTCCACAACTTGTATATATTAGACGTCGAAGAGTGTAAGACGTAATGTGTGAGTTCGAATGTTATTTGTACGATGATTCGGTGGCGGCGGCATTTTTTCTGTTTAGTTGTAAATACACCAAATGAATGGTTGGAGGAAAAAATAAAATAAAATTCGGAATTAATATATAACAAGCAGACAGAAGGCATCTTCTTGAAAAGGTAAATATTTTAATGCGTACGTACGTAGATGATAATCTGGTAATGGAATGTCAATTTTGAATACATAATTTCAATGATGTTTTAATAATCTAAATGTAAGTGCGCGTCTGTATACGAAAAAAGAGGGACCATCTGCAACAGACATATCTTTCTCCGATGCACTGAAAGTCTGATATGTGATGGGAATCACGATACTGTTTTTTTATCGTCAATTTAATGCGATTAGATTAGATAAAACCTCTGGATTCTCTGTCAGTGAAATTAGATGTTTCTTAAAATCGTTTTTTTACGATCATTGAGCGCATCTCAATCACACTCTCCGAGCCCAGAAATCAAATTGAACCAGGTCTCATTATTAGGATTTTTTTCTTAAAATTTTTTCGGAATGTTCTCCGAGTTTTCAGGTTTTTCGGAGTTCACAGAATTTAGTTATTAAAATTCTCACCATGACAGGGGATTTTTTTTGAACTTTTTAAAAACCTTCAAAATTATCGGAATTTTTAGATTTTTTTGGAATGACACACTCGGTAAAATAGATAGTTTACAGAATTTATTAAGCGACGTGGTAAATTTTTAGATGAAAAAGGTGGTAGTGAAAAATTGATTTTTACAAATATTTTTCATTCTGTGGACGTAATCGGTCTAAAATCTATTTAACCCTCAACCCTTGGTAATCCTTGGTAGGTTCCAATGAGCCCAATTTCATTCGGACCGCTACCAGAGGCGGATCTAACATATTCGAGGTCAGTTTTGACATTTTAGAACTGGGACTTTTCCATTCAAAATCAATTAGTCAAATGATTTAAATTTCTTAGTCCAAGGCGAAGCCGATGTCAGTAAAAGCAAAGGGTGTCATTTCCATCATTGAAATGTGAGGCATTTTACTGAACAACGAGAGGTAAAGTTTTTCCGCCGTAATTAATGTTCAACTTTACGTTATTGAGTAAATCGAAATTTCCGTTCAGCTTAATAAAATACCACACAATTTATCGTTTCCACACAAAATAATTAATTATAAAAATGTAAACAAGAATTTCAAGATTAATTTAAATTCACTTTACCAAAACCTCATAAATAAACGAATATAACCGAAAAAAAGAGAGTACAAAATGCAGTTTGGTTTCGCCTAATGAATTCCTATTTGTTGAAAGAAATTCTTTTCAAACCAAACAAAAAATTATTTAACATTTTTAACAAAACGTTCGAAATTAACGCATTTTATCGCGATCCTAATTAACCATCATTACCATGACAGTTTTTTTTTCGATCAATCCGATTTATCAACATGGGCATGTCGCAATGATCACACAATTAGTTCCACTTCTTTTAATATACGTACATTTTGACTAAATGGCTATTTGGTTCCAATAGCTGTGGTTCATTAATTAAAAGTTTTAATGACGGAAGCAAGGGAATTGATTGAAAAAAAAGGTTTCGGAAAATCAACGTCCATATTGTTTCCAGAACAATTATTCTTTTCAATTCAGTAAATTTTTTTCGGTTCGTGATTCATTGCTGTACTAAAGTTCAGTACTTCTTAGACCTACTAAGCTTACTAATGAGTAGTGTATCCTCATTTAACGACGATTATAGTGGACGTCAGTGAAATTTAGACATATCTTCAGCTGAGATAATTGACACCAAAATGACGGTGAATCTCACAGAGATTTCCTTGAATGTGTACTTTGAACATGAATGTCGTAATTCGTCGGGCTGTACGCCAATTGAGGGTCAGTTCCTTTGTGATTGCCCTTTACCTGGTTGGCCTAGCGTAATCTAGGATGCATAGCGATTGAAATACATCGCTCACTGGGTATAGCGGAGTCGGATCTTCAGCTGATGTTCATCTACTCCACTCATGCTTACAAAAGTACTAAATCGTCTATATACAGTCTACCATGCACGTGCTGCAGCTGAATCGAATTCATATCTAATAATTCCCTAACATCACATGTAACGCAAAATTAACTAATGGACCAGGGAGTAGTAGAACTTTTGAATTTATACGAAGCCGATTGGTATCACCTTGAAAACGTGATTTTTCTAATTGTTACCTACTGGTTCGCTTAAGAGTTCTACGCTCTGCCACGTTATCTCAAAAAATGTCTACTATCGTCCCATAAAAAATGTTTTCGATGAAAGTAAAAACAAAGGCGCAATTGGTGATACGTTTCATGTTTCTTATGTCTCTTATATCATCAAATTTTAACACGTACACAGCGGTGGTACTCAATAAAAAGAACCGTCGTTCAAAATATGTCATAAACCATGCATCTACTTAATTTTTTTGTTCATTTTATTTTATTGATGTTATTTATGGTTGTGTCCATCTTATAATCATAATAAACAACACATCAAACGTTGATACAATGTGTTGTGGCTGTACATAATTGAGTATGCAAATCAAAATATCAAATGGACAGATTGTAGGTGTTTCAATAATTTAATTTGGCAGGTGAGTGAGCATGTTACCATTAAAAGAGTTTCGAATTAAATGACGATTTAAAGAGAGGAAGAAAGTCGATTGTTTAATTTGGCCGAGCACTGTTAATTGGTTGTGGTTGTGAATTCACAACAGAACTTCTTTCTTGATCCAGAATCAGTATTGCGTGACAACAACTCTGGACAATATAAAAAATAAAAAATAAATCACGGTGCACCACACACTTTAAAATTTTGTAAAATTTCATGTTTGAATTATTTCAAACAAAGTTCGCTTTAGTCTGCAAAGAGAGCTTCTAAAAAATGTATATGTTAAAAATACGCATGATCAACATTTTCCCCAACAAAATATTCGTTGCCAATAAAGCTTCTCACCAAATCAACACATTTATTTCCCCAATACAATCAAGCGAAAGCTCCAGGACACAAAACAAAATGTGCAACGAATGATAAACTATACGAAATTTTACTCATTCGATTCTCTCGCACCTCATTCTCCCAAAACTTCAACGGTACGGAGAAAAAGAAAAAAAAAGAAAACGAAACACCAGATATTTGATTTCTGCGACTGACTCAAATACTCAAGATGTGTGTTCCCTCTGCCGGTATAACATCACACACAGTCATTTCTCATTACGTTAGTACATCGGCGGACTTTATTGACGTCGGATCGCACACGTTCCATTCGTTTTGTATCGTCTGAGGAAAAAATTCAAATTCGATTTTCTCGAAGGAATCCTTGAAAAAAAAGTGAAGTTTCGTTTTGAAGCGGAGTGTTGTTTTTTTTCGGCGCTCGTTCTATTCTTGTGCGGTTATTATTGACGAATTGTTGGATATTTTTTTTGTGAATTGTGGTACTTGCCATTCCATCAACTAATTCAATATACCACCGATGACAATGTTAACAAATGTGCTATTGTAATGCACCGACCTATGTGTGAAAGGAATGGTGAAAAGGACTTTTCGGCATGAGATTTTTTTTTGGTGTAATGAGAGTTCTGTGCGTAAGAATTTCTTAGGATAGTGAGTGCTATACAATTTATGGATGATGTGGAAATCGGCATACGGATTATTTAATCATACCTGTGCTTCTGTCTGATCTTTTTATTTTACTTGTGAAGATACGAATTGAGAGGAATAAAGAAAGGAAAAAAATTTGTGAAATAATTTTTAACTTCCTTAACAATTCATCAATTGTGAATTTTGTGGAAATATTTGTGACACTGACCTCTTCCAGCTTTGGCCAATTAAAGTTCTATGAAAAGGAAATAGCTAAAACGGAAACGAAATCCGAAACGACGACGAAAGTATGTCCCTCATCTAATTTTATGTTTTGTTGTTTATTGTGTGTGGTTTTTAAGTCTTTTTATTGTTAAGAAAGAACATGTTTTATTCCTAAATCGTTTTATTTATTTGTATACAACGTTTTTTTTCCTTGGGTGGCTATAAATTTTCAATTATAAAAAAGCTTCAGTTCGGATTAGGTTCTTTTCTAATATTTTTTCTTCTTCTGTTCTTCTGACAAAAGCATCCATGGTGTACGCTCGGAAAGGTTTTTTTTTCTTTCTTTTGATTTATTACGATGATCGTAACGAAGAAAGCGAATCATAAAAATGTTCCAAATTATTACATAATAATGTGGCCCATTAAATGGGAGGTCTCATTTGTCTTGATTATACGAAAATCTCTATGGCATTTTCGTTTTCTGATTCGGTGCAAAGTTAAGTAAAAAGCATTTAGGTTGCATTAGGATATTTCGTTGGAAATAATTATCGCGTTAGTTGTTATGGATTATTTCTTTTATGACAAATTAGTCGGTTTATGCTTTACGGAGCAAAATGACGTCAATTTAACGCTAAAAATGTCTCCTACTGATAAGAAGTCGTACGTACGGAATATTTAAAATCTTACGGCCGACAATTACACATTTTTATGGATCATAATTTTAGTTAATTTGGTTAGCATTTTTTCTTTGTTTATGTTTTGTTTTCATACGTAACTCAATTAGCATAATTAAGATCGAGTTTTAGAACTGAGAATTAATTTGGGCAAAACTGTGTTGTCGCTTTACGTTGGCTTGAAGTAGAAACCGGTTACAACGAAACAACAAAAATGAAACTCGTAAAAGAATCATTCTAGTACACGTAGAAGGAAATACCGTTGAATAGAAATAGTGTCGCAAAGTCGAATCTTTTTACACGGAGATTCCTTGTCTAAACAACTCACTTGTGTTGATATTAAAAAAAAAAAATTAATTGACCTTAGGAATTGACTGCCCTGTATGCGAGTGGAGACTTTCGTTTTTAAATTTGTGAATTTAATCTGAAGTAAACTGTGGAATGTAGATGTGTCGCGAAAGAATCTGCTACTTCTTTTGTTCAACATACCGACTAGAGTTTCATTAAAAATCTTCATTCGTTATTACATCCATTTCGTTATATTAGACCACGTTAACAAGAAGTAATCGCTTATTTAAGCCGTTGCTGTCCGTAACAGATGACTAACTGTTCTGAAAGGCTAGCTGTTATCTTGCGCAGCTTCTGACTATATTGGTTTACGTCGATTGAACGTTTTTCTGGTAAATTATTTTAATTAAAACTTTACTTTCCTCGTGTCATTTTTCTGATCATTAAGAAGCGAGTAGAACGTCAGTGAAATCCTATGTTAAATAATCGAATCAAAAACGAACTTTCTTTACGGATAACCCCAAAATAAAAATTGAGCTGTTAGTCACTCAACTGCATCAACACACACGCCTGCCACTCAATATGTCTGTTTCACACTCTCTGTTTGTAACAGGTTTCGGCGCCAGCAATACGCCGAATTTTCGAAACTACCTCAAACAATAAAAAGTTTTTTTTATTCAATTGACGTGATATAAAATGTGAATAGAAAGGAAATACGAATAAAAAAATCGCGGGGAATAATTTTAAAACAAATGTTCACTCGAAAAGCGGAACAAATTATTCTTTCAATCAATAAAATTCTTCTTTGCAATGTTGCAAACAAATTTCATTATATCATAAGTTTCATTTGTCAAAGTGGCACAAAAGTTGTGCTTTTATATAGGACGTGAAGTATATCAGAAATTTAATTTAGATTTTCATCGGACGCTTTATTTAACAATTTGTTCGATGAAAACTTACAATAAAATCGATGGAATGCAGAATATAAGATAAATACGAAGAAAGTATTGAAATTAAAATTCACTTCGATCGAAAAACAAATCTAAATGTTGAACAGCGTTAACTACCAGTTAAAGAATTATTTTTTTTTCAAAAATTACAACAATCCAAAGTAAGTGGTTTCCTATACTCCAGGTTGGTGTTTGTGTAAATTTCCGAACTGTTGCCAAGGATTACGAAAGTTGTTGAATCTTGTTGCCAATTAATTGAGTGTAATTGCGTCTGTCTCGGTGTCTGCGGTGTTGTTTATAAGATGAATGAGACACGAAATTCTTAAATTAATTTCTTATGAATTTTCTTCTACGGCTGTGTGTTAAAGGAGATATTTGACGTTATTTTCACATAACCTACGAAATATTACTATTTGCTAAAACGAATTGTGTTTCCGATCTAGACTCATCTGTTGGTCGACATTAAAAAAAAACTTTAGACTCTCGATCAAACCCCCAAATGACCGATGTGATCCAAGCCAACTAGTGGAATGTACCATAAATACTACCGACGCATCTATTTCCGTATCTTTGTTTCATAATTATGAAAATAATCGATTCCGTTGAATTTCAATGATGTTTTTACGACGTTATAATAAACTACAACTCAGAACTCATCCAATTAGGATGTATAATAGGGAAACAAATTTGCAAACTGTATAACGTTGCAACTTTTCGAATATCAATTAATGTAAATTATCAATGTAGCGTAGCATATAGAGCGTCGTATATTTATCATGTCCGGAGCGATAGCGGAGGACTTGACGCAGTCTAACTTCCAAAAAAAGATAGAAGAAATTTTTTTGAGACGCGGCAACTATATATAGGCGAGAATTTAAGATTTTTTCCTTTGGCCTGTATCACCACAAATCCTTATCTATCTTATTCGCGCTTCAAATACGAGCAAAACGAGCTATCACTCGACTATGTAACTTTAAAATTGCCGGAGATACATCGTTTTGAAGTTGGTCATTTTGATAGAAAATGCACCAAATTAACGTTTTCCAAACAATCAAAATCTTTCAACTTACTCTGTATGTTTCTATCTGTCTATCTGTCTATCTGTCTATCTGTCTATCTATCGACGGTCGATCTCGGAAACTAGTCAGCCAATCTCCATGAAATTTTGCAGGAACCTCAGGGTGGGCATAAAAATGAAAATGTGATACGCCATTACCCCAGGAAAAACCAGAATTTTGTTTTATTGGCCTCGAAGTGGTTTCTGAGTGTGGTTTTCGAGGGTCGGGAACGCGTTTTCGGCTGTAGCTTAGCTGTATTGAAACCTACAGAGGCGTGTGACCCATCAAATGAAAGGTATTCGTAACACGATTCAAACAAAAAAATTATTAAAAAAATCGGGTCAGATTCGTTTGAGCTAGAGTGATTAGAGTGACCAAATTTTGAGCTACTCGAGCGTAGGATGAAAGGACTAATATTTTTGCGATTATGAGAGATAGAGAGTTACTTTCTTCGGCAAAGTCTCAGAGTTTTACGAGTAGAACAGAGGGGCATATGTGAAAAATGTCGAAAGTTGGAAATGGGTGGGTCAATTATGTTTTTAGAGGTATTTCTTGAATGGTGGCAGATAGAGAATTACTTTCTTCGGCAAAGTCTCAGAGTTTTACGAGTAGAACAGGGAGGCATATGTGAAAAATGTCGAAAGTTGGAAATGGGTGGGTCAATTGGGGTTTTGGAGATATTTCTTGAATGTTGGCAGATAGAGAATTACTTTCTTCGGCAAAGTCTCAGAGTTTTACGAGTAGAACAGAGGGGCATATGTGAAAAATGTCGAAAGTTGGAAATGGGTGGGTCAATTGGGGTTTTGGAGATATTTCTTGAATGTTGGCAGATAGAGAATTACTTTCGTCAAATTTTCGAATTTCGTCAAATTTTCAAATTTCGTCAAATTTTCGAATTTCGTCAAATTTTCAAATTTCGTCAAATTTTCGAATTTCGTCAAATTTTCGAATTTCGTCAAATTTCGTCAAATTTTCGAATTTCGTCAAATTTCGTCGAATTTTCGAATTTCGTCAAATTTCGTCACATTTTCGAATTTCGTCAAATTTTCGATTTTCGTCAAGTTTTCGATTTTCGTCAAGTTTCGTCAAATTTTCAAATTTCGTCAAATTTTCGAATTTCGTCAAATTTCGTCAAATTTTCGTCAAATTTTCGAATTTCGTCAAATTTTCGAATTTCGTCAAATTTCGTTAAATTTTCGAATTTCGTCAAATTTTCGATTTTCGTAAAATTTTTGAATTAAAACTGTAAACTGTTATAAAAAGCAGTGTTGACTACACTTCTAAAACGACTGATATCCCAACAAAAATCTCTTCGAGAAAAGTGTGACGCAGTCTTTGAAATACAATTTCTAAAATGAATGATATCGCTAGAGTTGACGCTTTCAGCTTCGTTACGCAAAAATTAAATTTTACACACAATTTTAGTTCAAACAAGCTGGCTTAGTTTTTCTCATCATCTGCCAAATAATTTTTACCAAAAAAAAATTTGACTGGAAACAACCAAAATTTTACCAAAAAAATCTGCGTCGCATGCGGCAGATAAATTTTCTTGCTGTTCCTGAACATTTGCCACTTTGCGACGCAGATTTTTTTGGTAAAATTTTGGTTGTTTCCAGTCAAATTTTTTTTTGGTAAAAATTATTTGGCAGATGATGAGAAAAACTAAGCCAGCTTGTTTGAACTAAAATTGTGTGTAAAATTTAATTTTTGCGTAACGAAGCTGAAAGCGTCAACTCTAGCGATATCATTCATTTTAGAAATTGTATTTCAAAGACTGCGTCACACTTTTCTCGAAGAGATTTTTGTTGGGATTGCAATAGTAGCACACAAAGTTTCCATTCTTTTTCGGTTATTTGTATAAGAAGAAAGTTTAAAAAGTTTTTAATAAGTTTTATGTGTCCAGTGATAGGGTTCGAAAGAAAACTTCCGCAAGAACTTCGAAAGAGTGTGCACTATACAGCTAGTTTAATTACATAAACTTGATGATCGTTGAAATTACGCTGTCATCCCTTTCACGATGTTTAAAGTCGTTGAGAGAAATTATGATTCGTTAATTATCAATTGACCTAAATGAAGAAGGGTGGGATACTCAAGTGAAGTATATGTTTAGCCTCTTCACCACACCAAAATTACGAAAATTGTAAATTTCGCTTCCAAAATGAGAGAAGAATATTGTAAAATGCAACTCTCAGTTATCCATTGAATGCTTGGTCTGCAAACGTCCAAGACTGATTTTCGTTAACCTTTGTCTCTTTGTCATCCAAACAACTGTATGACCTGAAACGCAGGCGAATGTATCGGGATACAATTATGAAATCTGTTGCTTCTTCTGTTTACTTGCTTAGTATTTGATATTTGATACAACATTCGTTATTTGACAAACATTTTGCTATACTGGAGAACGCTTGTTACTCCTTCCTTCCTTCTCCTTCGTTCCAGAACTCGAGTTTTTGCACTTACTGTTCAAAGTTCGAAAACTAAATTCAACCTTAGGCGAATTATTCGAATTGGTGGTATATCGTTCGTCTAAGAATTCAACTCAATGTCGATTTCTTTTTATTAAACATTTCGTTGTAATGTGACGATACAAATCACATCTGAGAAACCCTCTGTGTATCAAAAACCAAACTGAATACATGAGGAACAAGTCTACAGCTCATATACATTTTGATTAATTATCTGTTGGAAGGTCGACTACAAGGCCAACGTGTAGCAGAAATTTTTTATGGATAAGATTTGGGTTGTTTATTATGGAGTCGATCTAGCTTTTCGGGTTCTGTATTTTGCTCTTTATTAGTGACAAAGATTGATTTTTAAAAGTTAATTGATATTGAATCAATTCAAAGTAAGTATATTGGATAGGTGGAAAAAGCAGATAGTCACTCAAAATTAAAATGCCTCTGCGGATTTCAGAGTTGTTACCGGTTCCCGCAACCTAGTAAATTTTAGCGATTTGATTTCGTGCCAGAAAATATCCTCATCAAAAGAGTAAATTAAATTCATAAATTTTTCTTATTTAAATCTTGTCTCATTTGTATCATTTATTAAAAAAAAGAAGATTATTACACGCATAGCATTAGCCACAGTCTGTATAACATAGCAAAATTGCGTCGTTAAACAAGATTTGCATTCGATTAAAAAAGTTGCTGATCGAGAAAAGTGCAACCATATTAAAAATAACGATGCATCCACCTGAATGGTTTGACAGTTTGACTCATTTTTCATTTTTTGACAATAGTATTTTACATAACAGAGTAGAGCGTGAATTTTCTTGAGCCGAGGCGAAGCCGAGGTCAATAAACACACGAAACGAGACTTTCAATTTTTATCCTGAGTTATTTAATGGATTTTACCTCTTAAGTGCGGCGAAAGTGAATTTTTATTTTGCGGACCCCCTGCGAAAAATGATTTTTCACAGCACATAGGAGGTAAAAAGATTTACGTAGTTTATCGCTTAGCTAAAATAAATTTACAAATTTTTCAGTGCTGCTTTTCGACACTCACCGGCATAAATCTGCGCCGGATGAACCATAAAAATTTGTTCTTTGTATAGCTTCTCACCTGTAAGCTTCGGCTTGATACAACAAATTCCCCGCAATACTCCTTTCCATTCCTTATAATTAACGTCTCAGAGAAAAATATCATTAGAGGTTGCATTGTTAGACTTTCTGGTTCAACATTTTTTTTTTCGTGATGTTTTCTCCCCCCGACTCAACCATAAATTAATCGTCATTTTAACTACATAAATATTCATTTTGTTTTTATTGTCTGCTTTATATCATTAGGCTTTACCTTCCGAAATGTCTCATTAGTTGGAAAGTATCCCCTATGCGTGGGTTTCGTTTTCTTGTGTGTGTCTCTATCCTTTTATATTGAATAAACGTGCACAATGAATAATGTTCATATAAAGTTTATTATTTTACGTTTTCGTTTATTAAGGACAATGAGAAAAAAAAAGAATTTCGTTCGTATTCTCTTAAACGTAACCCAACTCGTTGTTTTGTAACCCAAATATTGTTTTTGTATATCTTAGAATTTCTGCTACACAGCACAATAAAGCATAATCAAAGAAATTATAAGAATGGATATAATAAGGTCATGCTACTACTCAAGAGGGTGCTTTTTTTGTTGTATAGTCACATTTCGTAACATGTTTTGGATCGGCAAAAAAGCTAGCTGCCACTCCACACACACATATAATACATACACACATAATGCTTCAATAAATTTTTATGTTTTTATTATATGAAAATAATAATATAATAAAAACAAAATGATGAAAAAGAAATTCGAAAAGAAACATAGACCGAGTTGTATCATACACGAAAAAAAAAATGTTTGTTATACAAAGAAGAGCGCAACAAATTCGAAACAAATTAATTTCCGTTTTTCATTTCAGTGTTTTTTTCTTTAAAAATTACAATGCGAAATTTTTTTACGTCTTTTTGAACATGCGACGCTTACGTTTTCCTTTTTCCTTTTTTTTTTTTTGATTAAATATCAAATCAATGTCATGTCTTTTTAATATTCGAATTCTTTCATTACATTCAATTTTTGCTCTGGTTTAATATTCTATGTCTTCCTACTTCAAAATGTCTACACTCGTGTCTTCGTAAGTTTTATGATTTTTCTTAAAGCATTGCCAGGTGTTTCAAGACTTTGAATATCATTCTCAAAGCAATGGTTTTCCGTCGTCGAAAATTGTATCGGTATGCTCATTTAGGAGCTGTATACACAAATTATGTACGGTTTTTTTAGTGATTTGGGGTCTAAGGGTCTAACTTATCATATGAAAAAAATTTTAAAATAATTTTGAAGAAACGGCTAGTTGTAATAATCTACTAGGTCTGGCTAGTGCTCCATTATATAGGAAATTATACAACTAAATTTCAGTCTAAGTTTGCTTCAGCTGATATTACAAACGAAACTGGTTATGAGTGTTTATACAGATCTGACATGAAGCCTCGCATGAAGCAAATTTCGGCTGGATTGACATATCTTGTATGTCTGATAAAAATGTTGAAGTGATAGATTTAGAAATTTTTTAGATTTTAGGCCTGCCGTCTCTGAAAGGTCGAGAATTCAGTTTAGAAAGTAAGGCCAATTCACGGAATGAAATCCAGTCCCATTTGCATTCTAGAAAATGATCGTAAAACTACACATGCTTCAGAACCACTTTGAGTAAATATTTGAGAATTGGTATTCTGACTGCGTGATTGCATCCATCGCCTTCGACTTGTTACGAACGTAAGACTCGCCAAAATAAAAAAATATGCCAAACCAGTACGTAACTGTACTATTAATTTTCCAGTTTTATATCACCTTATAATTAAAAGCTAAAATAACAATCACTCGCACTTTCTTAACATTAGTCGCTTATTGTACAAACAGCTCATCCCACTCAACCTTTCTTTTCAGTTAGTACCATTGCAGACAGTAATGTCAAAAAGCACCAACAATGTTTTTCTCCCTGCCAAAACTTCCATTGTGCTTATTCTAAATGAATGTGACAGTCAGATAGCTTAAATGAAATTACAGATTTTCTATTGGAATTGTAGTTGCGACAGTAACAAACTGCAATGCCAAACTCATAACAAAAGACGCTAAAGTTAACTCAGTTTTCCATTCTACTATTTATAAATAGAAAAACATTTTGTCGGATTCGAATGATTACAATGTGTCGCAAATTCATTTACAAAAAAAACCAGCGCTAAATTTATTTTCTCAACAGTTCCACAGTGACAATATACAACTGGAAATGTAATCGAGATGATTTTCCAATTAGGTTCCTATTGTTTAAGTCCATTTTCAATATTCATCCAATGTTACAACGGTAAAAAGAGCGATTTACAATTAAACACGTTGAAAGCAATTTCATTTGAGCATAAAAAGGTAAAACCATTCATTCGATGAAATAACAAGTGATATTAAGTATAACAAATGGACACTCCATGTTTTGTTTTAATTTTTCAGCAATAGCAATGTGTTAATTGAATAAAAATATTGTTAACACAAACTTATTTGTTTAACATCTCAAGCGAATCGACAATGGTGGTCTTGTGTGAAAAATATTAGCTCTAAACGGCTTGCTGAATAGCCATCTACTATTTGTGTTTCGTAATGTATCTAGGAAGAATAGTAGATTATCGTGTAATAGTAGATTATTGACCAGAAAAAGGCAATGTCCAAACAATGGGTTGTGATTTTCGCCATTTTAAGAAGAAGAAGAATGACGTTTCAGGTCTATGACGCTCAGTAAATACGCAATTTGTGAAACTATTTATGTTCTAGACATGTAGTATACGTTGAATAAATTGGTTTATTGAGTCTATATCTCAATTTCAATAGATCATTGATGTGAAAAATCAAAAAGAAAATGTTGACATTGGCGCTGGCGATCAGTTTCAACGGTCAAACCATGAACTTCCATCACAACCCATTGTGCAAATTATACTGCTCGTGGAGCCTCTTGGAAATGCAAACTATCGCTAATAAGTATCTTCAGATTATAATAGTACATAAATCATTAACAATGTCTTACTCGTTACGTTTTTTGTTGAGGCGGGCGCATTTTGTATTTCAAGTCGAAGGCGAGGACTACATTTCACACATCAAAACAAAAAAATTCCCAGCAAGATAATATGGCATCTCGTTTGATTGCGGCTATAAAATACGAAAAACCGAATTTGAACGAGACAGTAATAACACATTTTCTGGCCACAAATTACGCAAGAAAATTACGCTACTTCCGTGGGTCCTGGACTATTTTTGAGAGATTCATTAGAAAATCGAGAAATTGTTTTTGGTTTGTGTGATTCATACGAATCTTGATTTTTTATCCCTTGTTCTCTAATAGTTATTTATGCAAAAAAGTTGCAAAATGGAGTTGTTTTCGCCACTAGATGTCAATGTATCAAACGAGCGAGGCGCGGTACTTCTTTTTGTAACTAGTGGCACAAAGTAAAACTTCCAGTGCTTAGTGTAACATAATAACTCCGTTGGGAAGCGGAAAAATATACTTCATCCGCGTTCGGTGCGCACACACCTTGTGTGTATGGTGATCAAGTTCACATCCCACGTAAATGATATTGTTTGTTTTTGCTAAATAAGTACTTTAAGTACTAAGCTAAATAAGTAAGATACAGTCTCTCACAAATATGAAGTTAACATATCTTCGAGATCGCTTCTTTTGGTTGTTATACCATATAATCATAATTTCTATTATCGTCACCGTTAATCAGTGTCCGAGTTCACAATTCAAAACAAACGATTAGAACAACAACGGGCAACGGTACAATTAAAGTATATATATAGTCGTACCGATGGGTGGTCCAGAAGTGACTTATGAGTTTAAAATTAAGAACACGATTTGTTATTCTCAGTTGATCAACAGTAGTCCATTTAATTACTTTAATATAAGATATATATTAGGAAAATAAGAATTTCGATTGTGATGCAGAACAACACCATGCCATGTTCTGCGACAAAAATTTATAGAGATGCTTGGAGAAGCGTCTACTAATTTATTAAAATTATGCAAACGAAAAATTCGTGCAGCTCTCGGTAAGAGTTCGTACACAAGTCAAAAAAGTTAAAATAAAACCGATGTTAAACATAATGGTCTTGGCTTAGGTACACCTCTGACAAAATCACAGAGGAAATAGAAAGAAAAATACAAACAACGAAATCCTATTAATCACTCAAAGTGATTTATTTCGTCGAAGTCAATGTGTATATCTATCTCCTAATGTATGTATTTTATGACTTTTTTATTAATTCGTTCCGAAAATACTAAAAAAATCTTCATTTTCACATTTATAATGTGTGATATTTTTATGTAGGCAGATTTATGCTTTAAATATTTTGTATTTAAGACACAATAAAAGGAACAGATAAGCTTATAAAAATGGTAGATAATTCGAACAAAAACATATACGTAAATCAAAGGCAATATAGACGGTGTGTATCACGTTGAATATACGTAGATATCACCGAAATCAACAACAACAACTCCATCAAACCATATAATCAGCGCCAGCACATTTCCGAAAATAAATCTTTCATTTCTCGTAGTAAATTTATGTAAATGCACGTTTTCCGACATCGAGAATTCTTTATGATACGTTTGTTATATATGGCTCTTACATATCACTATCCCATGGATGAGAAAAGAAATATCAGTCGAACCGGCACTTTCTTTCTAATCCATTCATTCACTTCTGATATTAAGGATAGACGATATCCTGGAAAATATTACGATAATATATTCTGGACATAGAAAAATCTGGTAACTTAATCCCAAATCACATTTCTTACATTTTTCCTTAACCCTCACGTTCTATCCATATTCAGTTGGATACGCGTCTATAGCATGATGTTGTATCGTATACATACACACAAAATACGTTTGCATAAATATCCTTAAAAGTCATTTTATATGAGACCATCAAACATACGTTTCCAATGCTTATTACTGCTATTTGTAACGGAAAACCTCACAAGTTATCGGACGATGGAGGAGGATATTATTTGCCATTACAAGACAAACTTATTTGCCACATATTTTGTTCCATCAAACATTCAAATCTAAGAAGTTTATGGCCTGGTTTGATTTGGTGTGAGGGATTTTTTTGAAAGTGGACCAGGCTCCGTCGGAGCTATTTTTTCGCGGCGGTTTGTTCATATGCCCAGATAGCCCTTGGCCCCAATAGTCCAAAACCGCTGTCGTTTAATTTTCATATTTGCGTCTTGGCTGGTGGTGAAGGTGCAAAAGTCGAAAAAAGGGTGTTTTTATACGTGATTTACTGCCGCTATAGACAATGGACACACATGTGTGGCGGCTCGTTGGATAGGTACTGTCCAGGAGAACCGGGGCAAGCATAGATATCTTACATGTTCTGTGCCATTGTTCGAAAATAACAAAAATATTGTGTCAGTCAAAGGCCGTAAATTTTGATGAACTTCAAAAGGTGATCATTCTCGCACCTGGAGAATGTTTATGGTTAGATCATTGGATGCAGCATAATTCGTGTATTTTTCTAAAATCAATATTTTGCTTTCGAGTGAAGGAGGACATTTGCTTTATACCCAAAAAAGTATCCTGAAACCTTTCACTTCTATGGCAATTGAGGTATAATTGTAGAGCTGGGTTAAGCCTCTATCAGGGCAACCACTGATCTGTACAACAACAGTCACCAGGTACAAAATATCACCTAATAAAGCTGATCAAAATTTCCGGCCTTTGACTGATACATACTTTTTGTTATTTTTGAATAGTGCTTGAGTACACATTTGATATCTGTCTTTGCCCCGGGTCTCCTGGACAGTACCTATCCAACGAGCCGCCACACATGTGTGTCCATCGTCTGCAGCGGCAGTAAATCACGTATAAAAAACACCCTTTTTCGACTTTTGCACCTTCACCACCAGCCAAGACGCAAACATGAAAATTAAACGACTGCGGTTTTGGACTATTGGGACCAAGGGCTATCTGGGCATATGAACAAACCGTCGCAAAAAAATAGCTCCGACGGAGCCTGGTCCACTTTCAAAAAAATCCCTCTGTATTTACACAGGGAGAAGTGTGGTTGTAAGATTCACTTCTCGTAAATCCAACGAATTTGCAAGTATTGAACAAAGCTGAATTTTAGTTTTATCTTAAGACTTTAAACAGGAGAAAGTTTATTTTTTACAGAAATTTTCAGATTTTGGTATTTTTATGTTCAAAACTTATTGCCCAATGACTGAAGAAATAGCATCGTAAAATAAAGTTTTCTTTGTTGCTATTGTTGTTGAGGATATTATAACAAACCAAATTGTATACAAAAGCATCTTATAAAACTTTAGCTTTTAAATTTGCGAAATGGGATTATTGAATTTTTAAAACCATCTGCATAAAAATAGTCCGCCAATTAGGTAATACCGCCGAACGAAAATTTATTATCTTCCGATTCTATTCTGCATTTCTGCTAAGTGTGGTGGAAAGTTTTAACGCTTTGAGATTTAATCCATGTGAGATTTATCTGAGATGAAAAAGAATTTTAAGTCAATTTGTGCCATGTGGAGGTTCATAAATTACGTTAAACACAAAAGGGTTACGTAAATTGTTTCCCTTTCTCAGTTCGATAGATAATTTATGTAATAATTTTAATATTGAACAGTACTGCGATCAAAGGATGGCGGTAATGGATTTCCATAATATTACGCACTAGTGCGTGAAAGTGACGTTTGTAACAATGAGTCTCCCACTCATAAATTTTTGTTCCTAACTTGTGCCTGGTATGTAATTTCGCTCAACCTAAACGTCGCGACGCGTCGCCTTGCGCAATGCGCATATTTCCATTATGTCACATGTCATGAACAGAGGTTTTCTTACATAGGTGCTTACAGGAAAACTTAATAACAAGCGACGAAAAAATCGACTTTATTCAATCCTTTTTGCTTTGAATTACTTTAGACGAACATTGAAATGTAAAAAGCTTGCTGTAAAACTGGTAATTTCTCAGAATTCTAGCATAATTACGATATTTAGCTTTGTATCTAATCAATTATGCGTTAAATAAAAAGCCTCAATGGTTTATTGTCCCATTTTGATGCTCAATGTGAGTGAATCCATTTCACTTTTTTGCCTTTCTGTTGCTGTCATCCATTTTTAGCCCCGTACGAAGTACGAAGGGGCTTATAGGATTACGATGCCGTGTGTAATTGATGGAATTCGAAGCAGACGGTAAGGGCAAAGTGTTTGCCTATGTTCATAGATGACGAATCTGCAATAAAAATTTGGTCCGTCTGTCCGTCTGTCCGTCTGTCCGTCTGTCCGTCACGTCGATATCTTGAGTAAATCAAATCCGATTTCAAAAATTTTTTTTTCCCTGAAAGATAGTCAAAATAGTGAGGCTAAGTTCGAAGATGGGCATATTCGGGTCGGCCCTTCGTGAGTTAGGGCCACCTAAGTGATTTAAGGTCTTTTGGTGATATTTATGGCAAAATAAACGATAAATAAATGTAAATGACACGGCAAATGATAGGTATTGTCAATACCAATCCAGGAAAAAAAAAGTTTTTTAAAATCGGGTGAGTGGACCGTGAGTTAGGGCCTTAGAAGTAAAAAGCTACTAGGGCCCTATGTGTATTTTACATAGAACTCAAGTAAATTTAATCCGTTTTTCGTAATTTTTGTTTCATTTGGAAGGTAATCGAACGCCAAATAGAAAGTTGTTGAAAAAAAAATTAAATTTGGGTCCTTGGACTAAGGCCACTACTAGGGCCCTATGTGTATTTTACATTTCGAGTAAATTTCATTCGTTTTTCGTAATTTTTGTGTCATTTGGAAGGTAATCAAAGGCCGAATAGAATGTTGTTGAAAAAAAAATTAAATTTGGGTCCTCGGACTAAGGTCGCTACTAGGGCCATATGCGTATTTTACATACAACTCGAGTAAATTTCATCCGTTTTTCGTAATTTTTGTTTCATTTGGAAGGTAATCAAAGGCCGAATAGAATGTTGTTGAAAAAAAAAAAAATTTGGGTTCTCGGACTAAGGCCGCTACTAGGGCCCTATGCGTATTTTACATACAACTCGAGTAAATTTCATCAGTTTTTCGTAATTTTTGTTTCATTTGAAAGATAATCGAACACCGAATAGAATGTTGTTGAAAAAAAAATTAAATTTGGGTCCTTGGACTAAGGCCGCTACTAGGGCCCTATGTGTATTTTACATATAACTCAAGCAAATTTGATCCGTTTTTCGTAATTTTTGTTTCATTTGGAAGGTAATCAAAGGCCGAATAGAATGTTATTGAAAAAAAATTAAATTTGGGTCCTCGGACTAAGGCCGCTACTAGGGCCCTATGTGTATTTTACATATAACTCGAGCAAATATCATCCTTTTTTCGTATTCTTTGTTTCATTTGGAAGATAATCAAAGGCCGAATAGAATGTAGTTGAAAAAAAAAAATTGGATCCTCGGACTGAGGCCGATACTAGGCCCTATGTGTATTTATACTCAATAAATTAAAATTTTAGGGCTATTCGAAATTTTTGTTTTATTTGAAAGGAACGTCGTACGGGGCTTCGTAATTGCGCTATGCGCAATTTCTAAGATGTACACATTACATAATAATTTTACTTTAACAACTTTAACCGGCGCATAGGCTTACGGTCAAAGTAGGGTGACAGACGCACTAGGGTCACGTACGCAATAGATATACGGGTTTGTACGGGGCTCAGTCGCAGCAAACGCTCCGACTGTTCTGATGGCTCGTTTTTTGTAATATTTATGGTCTCAACTTGTCAATTGTAGTCACTTTGAATTATTTATGGCTATAAGCATTGGCTCGAACTAAGACAAAATTTTAACGTGAACCTTTGTTTCATGGTTTTGCTAACTATGGGTCACAGGTCTAATATTAAATGAAACAATAAATTATATCAGCGGAAATCGTTTTCCTTCAACCTTTTCTCAATCTCTCGCAAATAAAAAAATATATCCCCATGTGCAGTGCACATTGTGCACCCAGAAAAACAAAATTCGTCGGGAAGGTGGAATATACTTCATTAACGTTTGTGATACATGGACAATGTTTTCTATACGTGGGACACGTTGACAACGTAGTTACGTATTTTGATTGTCAGATTTGAACATTCATATGCTACGTATTGTAGTGATGTACGTGGAATGTGAATACCTTACGGTGGGACGGAAATTTAACGCACATAACGTATGTTTAACGTATATAGTGGATGTTGGTCTTAAACATTGAATTTGGATCAGATTTATTTATATTTCTTAACACGAAGAAGATCAACTACAAAATTGTTTTTTTTTAGTAAATTAGAGAAATCTCGACAAAATAATTTCATTTTTTGTGAAGTAGTTTTATTTCGTAATCATATCAGAAAGTTGATTAAGTTGGAATTATCTGAAATTGATTATAAGCATTTTGATAATCTAACTATCAAGTCGACTTAAATTCAATTTCTTAAAATTGACTAACAATTTCTTGAAATGGAAAATTTTTTTGATATAGGCACTTGCAAAATATGATGATTATCGGAACTAGTCATTATTTTACATTCTCACTTTTTCGGAAGACTCTTAGCTCATATTATGAGAATCCCACAAATAAAAATTATTTGTGATACTGGACACTAGAAATCATCACATGTCATTCAACATTAATAAATTTTTACTCTTCATTGACTCAATGATATCCCCTTATATGTGGTTAGATTAGTAACACAAACTCAACAACTGTAGACTTCAGCACTATGTCTAATTAAATTTACTTTAATCTCTACAACACCCATAAATGTTGTTCAGTTTTGCATGTCGGTGATAACTGGGCGTTGCCCTGTTTTAGTGGTCATTTTGCTAAAGATCAATTAAAATAAAACTAGAAATTTTGGGTAGATTTTATCAGTTTGATGGGGACACGCGGTGTACCTAGCTCAAAAACAATTGATCAAACAATTTCGGTTTGTTTATCATTATAATATACTACCCATATGTGGTGTGTTTTGGTGGTTACATGTATTTGTGGGTATGGAAAGTTTTATGTTGTAATTCAAATTCTGTATACGACCTTTTATTTGGCTCAGATCTTATCGTTATAGAAATAGTAAGCGTATCGCTTAACTATTAAATCTACTAATTCTTTTGTTTCAAGTATAGTTTAGTGTTTGATTCAAATTCTTCTACTACAAAAAGTTCATGAAAAAAAAAACATTAATCAGTACATAACACCGTCGACAGATGGCTATGAGTCTCTAAAGATAATACTTTGTTGGTCTTTTTTGTGTCACCAAATTATCACAGAAATTTTTAGGAAAGCACATCTGGAATCGAATATTCTTGGCCAATACTATCTAAGTGCTTAAAGGCAGTCACGTTTGGTTTCTATTTCATTTTATCTACATTCTCTCAGACATCAATATAAAAGTCAATTGTAACGTGATGCTGTCTGCAGCTTCACCTTTCACATTTTTGTCTGGTGCCAAGTATTAAATCAAATTGTGAGAATATTACAGTTCAATATTTGAATTAGGTAAAACTGTAACAACACAACATATTGCATTATTAAAATGATTTCGGTTACATGTTGTCTTTTCAAAGAACCATTGCTTTCAAAACTTTACATTTTCATAACAATAACGCTCTGAAAAGCATTTACTTTTGAAAACGTATTTTCAACAAAATTGTTCTCATAATATTCAATGTAAAGATGTCTGAGAAAACACAAATCATTGCCATATTTTCAAAATTCCACAAATAAATTTACAAGAAAATAACGATACACAAAACGAAGAAAAGAAAATCTAATAAAATATGACAAAAACTTGAAAATTTTAAATATAAAGTATCTCCCTCTATGTCAACCACAAGCTTAGAAATGAAACAACTTATATAACGCATACAAAGTAGACCGAGCGCATATTGTCATATCAGTGTCTACTGAGTTAAGTACAGGATTTACATTTACCCGAAAAGTAGACGATTTCTTATTTGACTTTTCTTTTTGAGCGACAACAGGTTATTAGGAAATAAAAACAAGGATCTGTGGATCTGTATTTCGTGGCCTAGAAACAGACTTTTTATCAGCAGAGCTATCCTACACAAATAAAGATTTCATACTTAAGTCATATCATAGTTCAGTCTCCGAATGTTATGTAGTCAATTAGTAAATAAACTTGAGTGTAAGTGAGCTTTACATTCGCTTCGCTCGTCTTCGTATTTATATTAATTCAGCACGTAAAATACCGTACGAGCGTGCTTAAAACTTTTTTTATTAGCCGAAATGCAACCCACCCCTTCAGTTCGTCATATAACCTCCCCACTAATAAAATAAAAATTTGGACGTAATGCGCTATTATTTGAGCCATAGAACAATAATGTGTATCATATATTGGGTAGTGTGGAATCCAAACCGTTGCCCTATGAGTAACTGATATACACCACGCTCTCCGTCTATGCAGTATGAAATACAATATTCATAATAACACCCAACATTGTATGATATCAAATAAAAAAAACAAAAAAAGGTTAACAAGCACACATATACGATATACGTTAGAAAATTATATTTTTTATTCGGAATAAGTTCAAAATTTTCGTTTTTGTTGTTATAGGGTGTGATGTAGTGTAATGCCCTACTAGACCATATTTATACGGAGAATATGGGTATGCATACCTAACACACACAACAGTGCAAAAGATTGTTATTATTGACTTTTGACACTTGTTTGTTTTGACATTTGACATTGTGTAATACTGGGTTAACACTGTGTTTGTGTGAAATTGTAAAAAAGGCGGGAAAACATTTAAACCCATCAGTTTTATGTTTATGTAGAAAAAGGAAGCATTGATCCCTTCGATGTAAAAGTCGATATTGTATTGTTGGGTTTATTTGAGTATTATTCAAATTTTCTTTTCCCTTTTTTTTGTGTTATTCCGATATTTATATACATTTTATGCGTTCGCCGTATAGCGTGAATACATTGTTTAACACGAAAAGTCTTGTCGAGTAGATTGCCGGAGCTTTAACATAACAGTAAAAGAAAATAGGAAACATTAACAGAACGACTTTTCCAACCAATTAAAAAACGTTTTTTTTATTCACCGAAAAATGCTTAAAAAAGGATATATTATTGAGCTTTTTAGCTTTTTCTTAATCGAATCGAATTCAAATTTTTTTTTCTGGGTACGCAATTTACTGTCGGCAAATAAAATGTCAGCGTTAAAAAACACTCAAAAGCCCAATGTCGATTCTTAAGAATTATTGCTCTGTGTTGTTGCGGATTACTTTTCATTTTATTTTGATAAACCATAAGCCACTCGATAATACTTTTCATGTGAAATTGTGTTGTATATAGCACGCGGAAGAGACGTAGAGGAGGGAGACATTTTCTTATACCCAGGATTGGTATTATAATGTTATAGAAATTTTTCCGCTCAAATTGAATGGAAAATAGGCATCGAAATTTATGCTAATTTTCTTTATATTGTGTATAGTGTATATATACGATGTTACGTTCGGTGTGTATACGTTTATGTGTCGGTCTGTAAACAATTTTTGTTACTTTATATTTAACTTTATATATTTATGTTATGGGTTTATTATGGATTTTAAGTATAACAATGTAACGATTCTTTTATGAATAATATTAAATTTAGTGTATGTGGAAGACTTCGTTTAAGGATACGTGTGTAACACGGTAACGATGATAAATATATATTTAAATATGAAGAAAAAGGTAATATACCAGAAGACGATGACATAACGATTTATTATTTTAATTTGGTCGTTTTGTTTCCGAATATTTACCATATTTAACGTCCTACAACCGAAATGGAAGTGCTTTTCGGTTTTAGAAATGTCATTTATTCCATATACACACATTGTTTAAATAGACGTTTTATGAGTTGTTTAAGTCTTTTATTGTTCTGAAATTAGAATTAGGCGTAAATAACATGTTCATATTAGCAACGATATATTGGTTTAGCGTTCAATACCTATGTCAGCGTCACCTTCATTTCTCCACCACTTTTATTACTGTTTCTAGTTATTATTAACCTTATTGAAACGGCTAGTCATCTGCTATACATGACGACTATTTGATTAAGCGATGTGCTCTGTTCTATTATATGGCGGAATTTAGTGATAAAAATATTGAAGTGATCTCGTATCAACCACTTTTGGCCGAAAACACATTGTCAATATGGAATTATTGAACTGACAATTGTCGGTTTCAACTATTAAAAGTGTATTTTCGGCCTTACACTAATGAAGCAGTAGAATTAAATATTTTTAAGGGAATCGCTTGCTGCCGAAGTCACACGAACAATTTTTAGTTGATTGGATTTAAAACTATGCTGCTTTTTCCATTTTGAAGCCTGTGGTGAATATCGGATTACAATGGAAAACGCAATAAAATTGTCGATAACCATCAACGCAAAATTGCTTGTGTGTCTTCGGCCTAGAGGCTACAACTTTTTAACATGAGCGTAACCAACTATACTTTTACTAAATGTCACTTTTACAAATCGCTAAACCGAACTGGTGTGCACCAGCTGGTCACATACAATTCCAAATGGGACCAGCTGGTGCAAAATAACGTATGCACACCAGTTCGTTTTAGCGATTGTATGTATAAAGGCGAATAGCCTCAGTATTTCCGTTTTGAAAATTGGTCGCACGAACATCAAAGTGCATGAAAACTGATTCATATAACAATCTGGACGAATACAGGGTGATGAAACTTGATGCGTTACAACTTTTGCACGGAACTTTGACAGACTAATTACTAAATAAATGACAGATAAAATCACGGAATCTTCAGAAAAATTATTTCCTCAACTCATGGTGTATCATGTTGCTCTATTCGCGAATATAAATTGGAAAACAAAAGATTTGATAGTTTTTTAGTGATGGCTACGTGCATCGAATGTGTACCCCCAATGTAACAATGAGAAAAAAATGCGCAGATATAGGGGAATGGATTCACTGAAAACTTTTTTCGTACTAATTTTACCGTTGATTTGAAATGAACATACCAAAATGGTACAATGTACCAATTTATTTGGTGAGTCGTACCAATCGTACAAATTAATCGGTACAAGGTACCAATTTGACGGTTGATTCTAAATCTATGTACCATAAAATTGGTAATTTTATTTTTAGTGTAAAGCTAAAAAAACGAAATAATATATCTCTTAAATGATTCTAACGAGGTTTGAAGTGAGGCCCAGCCCAACATATAATTTGTTTTATATACTGACTGTGTGAATATACAGGCTCAATGGTTATTTAGGATTTAAGTTATTTGGTAGTGTCCCAAACTAGTATTTAATCTCTGATTCCATTATCTCTGTTGCCTGTACAAATATTAAATCACAAACCGTTACTAAGACTTATGGCAGTCCACAACATGTACCTTTTTTGTTGACTGAATATTTGATTACATTAGAAGTTAAGTCTTCTTTAAAGTAACGACGAGTGAGGAACATCGTATTATCACGGACTTTTACCATCAATTACATTAAATGCACACAAATGTTTTATTATTTTCACTTTTGTTAAAAGAAAATTTAATAAATTCTTCTAAAAATCAAAACTCAACGCTTCCGTTACCGTCACTTAATTATATATGATGTTTGTGTGAAATAAAACGTTAGAGGTGTACAAACGCTTTTGTGGATAAATTCAATTTAAAAGCAACACAAGAAATGAGATTACGAAAAAAGGAAACATTTTTGCATGGCAAAAAAAAAGTCTATTTGAATTACGTGTACAGTATTCCGGCTCTTACTTTTTTTTTGGTCTTTTTTTTGCTTCTTCTCTTTCAAAATAATATTATTCATCTGTCAACACGAAAAATTGTATACAAATTTCCAACCTCCAACACACTCCACACAGAGCATCAGCTAAAAAAATTACTTATTCAAATGTTTTCAACCAAATAATGATTTAGCATAATTCATGGAAATTAATCGAAAAAAAGGAACAAAATAAAAAATCCGGCGGTTCTTTTTGATTTTTTATCCGTGATTCCGTAAATACATTTCAAATGATAAAAGGAAAATCGACAAGAATTTGAGGTTTTTTTTTCATTTTTATTTTGAAGAAATCATTCAGAGTGTAACAGTATACCGGAAATATATCCTACCATTATACTGGCTTATACTATACAGTTAAACATTTGATGTATAAAAAAAACCTGATGAGATAGTGTACCCTCTGTGTATGTATGTGTCATCCTCATGATGTAAAACATCCCTTATTAAAGACTTTGTTTGCATAGTGTCAACACACTAGATTGGAGGGTGTAGATAAGCAACAGCACTCTCGACACGATAAAAAACCTACAAAAGCAACGAGTAAAATAGAAAAAAAAATCGTCTCTAATAATAGAGAATAAAACACATCGAGCTATAGGCTATAGACATCCAATTCATATATGGCTGTTGAATATCGTCAACATTTTCAGCCACACAGTGTTTTCGGAGCGCATAGAAAGATTGTTGTACTGGGTGGTTGTTGTACATTATATTTTGAATGGAAATATCTTGATGAATTACATTTCTGTAGTATTCAGTAAAACATCAGTCTTGTTGATGTTAGATGGATGATGCCGATGTTAAAATGTACGTATACGTTTTGTGTACATTTCGACGAGAAATATTATTCAGAGATGATGAAGCTTAGCTTTAGATAAGATTTCTATAAGGAATAAACGGCGAAAGCCAAGAACAAGAATGGATGTGGAATATTAAGATGAAATGTCGTAGTATGTTTGCGGGCAGATGGTGTATTCTGGGTTCTTCGCTGTATATATATGATTTATGAATTGAATCCTTTAAATAACGATTTCTTTGTGGGGAAAAACGAATTACTTTGTTTATTTTACCGATAACATACAAGCAGAATGCTATCAATCTGAAGCGTGTTAATAATATACATTATGAATGAACCGACCGTCACCATCAGGAAGATTTTATTTAACAATGTCTGGTTCCCTGTTTTCTACGCGACTTTAAATGTTTCCTCATTGATTCAAGCACTTTTTTCCCGGTTTTTAATAGGGAGCTTTCTTTAACAAGCGGGAGAAAACGCGTTAAGTAGGCACCAGGTGAAAAGCAAAATTCCTTTTTACATTATGGTCTTTGAAGAGTCAATTATTCTGAACACCTCGACGAATTCATGCTTAGATTATGCTGATTATACACAAAGAGCTTCCCCAACACATTTTCAATATTTATTACATTGTTACGCTCCCAACCGGAGAAGACTTAAAGCCATTGTGTCGAATAACAAATAAAAAACATTAATAACATCGTTTCGAGAAGTCAATTGAAAACACTCTTGTCGAATGAAAGCATCTTACAGTCAGCAGTTGACTTGGCTTTCGAATAAACAAAACAAACGAAAAAAAAATGTAACAAAACGCCCGCACATAGTCAACCAACCAATCCTAAATATTGTCATGTTCACAGCATTATTGAAATTATTGTCAAACTGTTTAGAAAGCCGCGAGTTTCTTGGGTTACGCGGTTACGCCACAATTTTTTTTTGTTATAAGAATTCCGACAATAAACCGTATTTACAACGGCAGATAAAAAAATTTATTCCAACGATAATCATAAATTTATAAGAGACATTTTTGTAGAGATTTTTTTTCTTCTTTGTTTTAAAAATGGATTTCCCTTACCCACACCAATTTCCAAACCGAAAATTTGTCGCAGAATAAAGCATTTAATATAAAATGTAGAAATGAAATGTTTTTACTGGCAAATGCCACTTAAAATATTGTATGTAATCATTCTTTGGTTAATCCGAGTTAAGCTTTAAAAATTGGGTAATTGTTTCGGTGGCACCTTATAAAGGGTTGCAGTAACGGTAAGTCGTGGTAGAGTGCTCCTTTACGTAAAATTATACCTTTTTTTTGGATGTGTATACATACTTTCGTTACCCTTATCAAATAGAACATTTTAAAGTCATTAGCAAAAGTAGACCAACAACCCATAATACATAGTATCCACTCGAAAGGTACAACAGGGAATTCTGAATGACATGAGTGGGTACGAGAATGTTTTTCCTCTTTGGATATGGTGTCGTGTTCGGTCATGAAATATTTGAATGTAGCGCTAAAGTGACTGTGATAGTGTTGTGATGGTATCGGATTTGTTTTTTTTTACATAATCGGTGTGCATGTAATTAGGCGTGTATCGCATGTTTTCTGTATCGAAACGATTTGGTTTTTGATAGGGAAAATAGTTACCTCAACTTGTTGGTCACAAAACGGGAAACCTGTCTGCAATGTGACACTCCTAAACCACCCCAGTCATAACATAGAATAATAATATTTAAAAAAAAAACCTTAATTAGATAATTTGAATTATACCGAATCATTTAGACTAACATTACGTAATTTTGGTCAACATGTTCTGTTTTCTCTGGGAAATTCTTTAAAATATCAATAAATCAATTTTACTGGTAATGCTTCAAACGACAAGGCCATAACTTCCCATCACAGTGGATTTATAAAGTTTAATTTGAGCGGAAATGTTCGATAACTGTGTGACAATCAACAAATTCGTAGACAATTCAAATTCTCACTTCGATACAGTTTTTGTTGGCAACACAACACATACCCCTTCAAATCCTTTCAAACAAGCAACAATTATCTTATCTTAAGATTTTTTCTTGCTCTTATGGTTTTGACTTCCACCGGAAACTAATGTTTTAAAGCATAAAGTTTCATGGACGTTCGTCAGGGGGGAAATACTTAGAGAAAATCGTGTCGCAAACATTTCTAATATTTATTTACCCAAACGTCTATTGCTAACTACCCTTACGTAGATTCCAATTAACATGTCTTCTTGCCTAACTTTCCTCATAATCTAACTACTTTGCGACGACTTGATCTACTTTATCAATGATTTGACCTATCTTACCGACAAATTGAATTAATTTGCCGACTGGGTTCTACCATGTTCTCCACTGTACCCATTTAAACTAACTAATCAATTTACCGACTTCACCAAATATTTGATATAATTCCGTTTCCTATTAGACCAAATAGTAGAGCTGATAAGGTCTGCTCCACCATTCCCTCTAGTTGTTTCCCCCTCAACCGTTCGTAGTTGAAAGTGTTTTGTTGTTATCATAAATAACGAGACACAGACAAAAGTTCGAAATATATTTTGTTCATGTGGTCCTCATGGATGTGCATATATGTATGTGGTGTTGAGTGTTGAGAAAAGGTGTGTACACATTTTGTTGTTACGAGTTGGAGGTGTAATGATTGTTAACCACTTGAAAGTTTATTCCGTCGTGTACAAAAGGAACAAAACATTTGGGAAATTCACATATAAGTAAAGTAGAGTACATAACAGCGTTGATAAGGGCGTTTCATTTTTGTTTATGAAATCTAAATCTAGTCACAACAAAACCACCGAAAAAATTCAATAAAATATGAAAAGCATAATAAACAAATTTAATAAATGCAGGTAATAAATGCACCCGATCCTGACACCCAACCTACATTACCACGAATAATTTATGCTCTTTTCGCGCACTGGCATTAGATGAACAAATATTTGATGCGGGATATGTGTGTGCAATGGTTATAAGGTGAATAAATTATTCAGTGAATAATCCGACGCGTTTATTTAAATAAATTTCAGTTCAAATATGGGAAACATAAATATGTTTACATACCTTTATTACCACGTAATATGTACGCTAAATGAAAAAGTATTTAATTTTTAACTAAACCAGTCTGGATATGCGTTCATAAATTATGAACAAAACACGCGAACTAAATAGTGATGTTTGGATGCTCTTCCACGAGTCGGTACATTGATCTTTAAACATTTCATCTAGAAAATATTTCGACAATGTTTCGTTTAGGTAGATTCAATTTGGGCGATCGATAACCCCCGTGTCCAATGCCCATGAAGCATCAGGAGAAAGATTGTTAGAGAAACATCAATGAATTGTAGTTCCCATTGTAAGGAACACGCATTTTTATATTGGTAACACTCGTGAGTCTATTCTCAGTGCTGATATTATTTACGTTGCAAATTGGCATCGGTATTAGAGGAAGCAATAACTGGACCATCTCTTCGTTGTTAATGCACAAAGGAGTTAACTTCCAGTAGTACAGTACACCCTATAGAACCATGACAAGCTTCTCAATAAAATGTAACAATGAAGTTGTTTTCTATATCAACCACTTTCCACATTTTTTTAGTTGTTTAATATGCATACCTCGTACGTCGATGCTTTCCCAAAATGTTAACCCGAATTTTGAATGTACTTCGGGCGAGCACAGATTTGACTCAAAAATCTTCTAAACGAGAATTTCAGACAAACCTAAAAGCACTAAGGTAACGCGACAATTAAATTTGATATTAACATTCCGACTAAAGTGAGCTAAAAAGGACGATTGTGAGATATTTCGTGCCCCATTGCATCATAAAATGTAGAAATTGTTAACTTAGTCAGATAAAGAATGTTATCGTCAAAAACTAACTTCGCGAAATTATTATTCACGTGATGTGTGTGTATTGCACGTACAAAGGTCATTGTGCAGTTTGTGAAGTTTCTAAATATTTTCTTGCCCTTCCCACAAAGTCTTTGACTTTGAATTATTGCCATCATCCACCACAAAACAGGTTTTCATCACTTGTCATTCTTTGGTACACACAGAAAACTCCACAATATAAATTATGAACCCTTCGCTGGCAAAATGCTTGTGCTCCCTTTTATATCATCAGGAAGAAAAGTTGCCTTTTATCATCGATTTGACATTCACATTATCCAAGACATTAATATTGATACCGAGAAAGATCAATTATCGACGAACATCAATCCGTAGACATTTTTAGTTGAATTATTGCTGTTACACGTTAAGCTGGCAAATTTCACAACATATGGCCGAAATGATAAATATGATTTTCCGAGTGATTTTCACACAACACATACACATGGACACATACTTTTTTGGCTTAGGGAGTTGAGCTTTTGGTTTTTTTTATAATGGACAGCAATATGAAAAGAATTTCTTGTTTAGCTAAAGGTCAAATGAAAATTTAAGTGGATTTAGACTACGAGTTGTGAATAATATTGGATCAACATGTCTGAAGAATGGAAAGTTTGGAAATATTTTTTTTCTTCTTCTTTCTCTTGTTGATTTTTTTATGTTATTTCTTTCAAACAAATCGGTCGGTCAGTTTGGTTATTTATGTGAAAAACGCCTATTGTAGAACATATTTTCATGACAACCCTTGTTATTGAGTTTGTATTTCGGAGTGGCATTGTCGTTTAGTTATATTTTCAACAAGAAACTTCACCATTCAGCAGTTTACATAATTGGATTTCATGTTACGAAAAAAAAGGATAATTTTCAAAGCCAATACCAAAGATCACAGTGATGAATGACATGTACGTTGGGTTTGAATATTGTGAGAAATGACGATGAACCCACCGAAACATTTCATATTAAAACAATCCTTTTCAAGGATTTTCACTTATAAAAGCTAAGCACATTTTTTTCTACAAGCTTAGCTTTATCTGAATAAATTTTAAAAATAAATTACGTAACAACAGTTTAATCTTATAATCCGCTTATTTATCTACTCATGCCATATACATACATTAGAGGATACCATTCGCATGTGCTTCAGAAAGCTCATTTAATCCAAACTTAAAATATATATAATATATATAGGAAAAGAGTCAAAAGCCTTCGAATAGGAACACCACCTCACATGAATCTACCGTAAATGCAGTCTATACGAGTACTCAATTCACATCACATATAGACATATTGTTCTAGACGGAACACTTAGCTCCAATAAAAAACGAAACGAAGAAATATGTAGGACAAAGCATATGGAAATAAAATCCCTAAAATCTTATTTTAATGTTTAAATACATCCAGCAATATTTTAGTACGTTTTTTTTTTAATTAAACACAAACGTATCCACATATATATACATTTGTATGGATCGGGCGTATTTGAACACCGTACAGTCTCAATAAAAATAAATTCAATTTAATTGTCCATTGCACGCGATACAGTTGTAAAATGCCAAGAATATAAATTTGCTACAAATTCACTTGATTTGAAATATAAATTACAATTACGTAAACATAAAAAATAAATAAGTAAAATTGTGATTTTATTCATGTAATTAATTTGTAGATGGGTGGCAGAGGGTGTTGTAGTTTTAAGGTGTAAAAAAACTATAAAGAAATGTGTATAACTGTTTTGAATTGTTTCAAGTATTTTAATCGAAACGAAACAAACGTAATAAGGACTGTAAAATATGTGATGTGTTCAGGGCCGTAGCTACATCGTATTTATCCAAGGATCTGTGAGCTCGTAATAGAATTAAAAACATGTTAATTGTTTTAACATATAGCTATAGTTATATCTCAACGAATTGGGTATTGGTTTAATAGTTGTTTGCATAACAAGGGATGAAAGTAAAAAAGAAGTTTGTAGTATGTGACGATGGCAGTGTTATTTTCTGTAAAGTCACCGTACTTTGAAATGAGTAGTGCATTTTGTTAACACATTCAAAACAATTGCGGCTTGCCAACTTTCGGCACCCTGGACTTTACTTAAATAGTCGTGGAATGCCTCCAAATAAATTTCTAAAAATCTAGAATTCAGTTTTGGATTCTGAGAAATTTATTTAAAGGCATTCCTCGACTCCAGGGTGCCGAAAGTTGGCAAGCCGCAATTAATTTCAATGTGTTAAGCTGTTTTTCATCTGCTCCACTTATTCAAACTTAATTAATTTCACGTCTTTACACGGAACACTATCACGCTTGTGCGTGTAACTATTTCACACTTTTGCTTTTCTGAGTAAACCTTTATTTCAAAGTCGACAACTGTAATTAAACGAATCAGGTTGCCATTACACAACAATATCACTTCTGATACACTGATATGAAAAAGCACATACCTCGAGTTGTCTTCTAATTTTTCCATGTAATTTTGACGTACCAAGTTCTGTCGTCATAGTATTGGCAGCTACTAAATGGTGCTGCCATCACCTCAATAGTCAATAGACTCGCATTTCTTAATTTTCTCTTCTCATGTGAGCGTTCATTATTTATCCAACAGGAAACTAATCCAACCGTGACCACTGATAACGGTTTCAAACTAAGTAATACATGGCAAGCAATCATTCCAAAATTAAAGAAATTTAAGTCTCATTCTTTAGTAATGCCCTGCCCCGGTGAAAAAAAAAACGTATTTGAGACCCTTTTTGAGACCGAAACTTTTGTATGGCCGTGAGACTACGTATTTCGAGCCTTTGAGAATATTTGAGACCGAGAATTTATCGAAATAGTTCATCGGAGTTCATCCAAAATTCATGAGACGTCTCTCTTTAGACTCATTTGAGGATGTTCTAGTCTGACTGAGTGGTCTGGTTTCGGATTTCCTAGACGTAGTGAGACTGACTGAGTGGTCTACTTTCGGATTTGCTAGACGTAGTGAGACTGGATGAGTGGTCTGCTTTCGGATTTGCTAGACGTAGTGAGACTGACTGAGTGGTCTGCTTTCGGATTTGCTAGACGTAGTGAGACTGGATGAGTGGTCTGGTTTCGGATTTGCTAGACGTAGTGAGACTGGATGAGTGGTCTGGTTTCGGATTTGCTAGACGTAGTGAGACTGGATGAGTGGTCTGGTTTCGGATTTGCTAGACGTAGTGAGACTGGATGAGTGGTCTGGTTTCGGATTTGCTAGACGTAGTGAGACTGGATGAGTGGTCTGGTTTCGGATTTGCTAGACGTAGTGAGACTGACTGAGTGGTCTCATTTTGGATTTGTTGGACCTTGTGAGACTGGATGAGTGGTCTCATTTTGGATTTGTTAGACCTTGTGAGACTGGATGAGTGGTCTCCTTTTGGGTTTGTTAGACGTTGTGAGAATGGATGAGTGGTCTCATTTTGGATTTGTTAGACCTTGTGAGACTGGATGAGGATAAATGAGTGTCATAAAAAAAAAAAAACTTTTTCAGACTTCTAATTTTTGAGTTTTTTCTAGACCGTTTGAGACTTCTCTTTTTTCAGTTTTTTCTAGACCGTTTGAGACTTTTCATGTTTGATTTCTTTTTAGAACTTTTTTCTTCGTTCGTTATTTATCGGAAGATTTTTTTTGTACTTCTATGTTGAGTTCACAGATGGCCACTACCCTTTACTTTTTTTATAATTCGCTAGACCAAACTGACTGAAATTGTAGAATCGTTAGTAATATTTGAATTTTTTTATTTTACCTTTTTTTATTTGTAATGTTTTTTCCGGTCACCCATCCAAGTACTAACCGCGACGAATGATGCTTAACTTTCAATTTGGACGGCCGTCGACGTTCACGTGCTGCTAAATCAGATATATCTATTTGGAGTTCTAATTTTGAACCGTTGTTACAATTTCCGAGGTCGGATGAGCAGTCTCATTGGCAGGAGGCTTGAGACCGAGTGAGTGGTCTTTTTTGAAGAAAATAATTTCTTCAATTACTGAGACCGGTTCAGTGGTCTCATTTGAAGAAAATATTTTCTTCGATATCTGAGACCGAGTGAGTGGTCTTTTTGGAAGAAAATATTTTCTTCAATTACTGAGACCGGTTGAGTGGTCTCATTTGAAGAAAATATTTTCTTTGATATCTGAGACCGGTTGAGTGGTCTCATTTGAAGAAAATATTTTCTTTGATATCTGAGACCGGTAGAGTGGTCTCATTTGAAGAAATCATTTTTTCGATTTCTGAGACCGGTAGAGTGGTCTCATTTGAAGAGATCATTTTTTCGATTTCTGAGACCGGTTTAGTGGTCTCATTTGAAGAAATAATTTTTTCGATTTCTGAGACCGGTTTAGTGGTCTCATTTGAAGAAAATATTATCTTCGATTACTGAGACCGGTTCAGTGGTCTCATTTGAAGAAAATATTTTCTTTGATATCTGAGACCGGTTGAGTGGTCTCATTTGAAGAAAATATTTTCTTTGATATCTGAGACCGGTTGAGTGGTTAATAAAACGTTTGATTTAATTTAAAACAGTTCTCACTGGATCTGCAGAACGAACCAAAAGAACGCAAAACCTCAACTATTCGGTTGCATTTATTTTTAAAATTAGCATTTTCTTCGAAAGAGACCACTCGACCGGTCTCAAAGAATTGAAAAAATATTTTCTTCGAAAGAGACCACTCGACCGGTCTCAAAGAATTGAAAAAATATTTTCTTCAAAAGAGACCACTCGACCGGTCTCAAAGAATTGAAAAAATATTTTCTTCAAAAGAGACCACTCGACCGGTCTCAAAGAATTGCCAAAAATATTTTCTTCAAAAGAGACCACTCGACCGGTCTCAAAGAATTGCCAAAAATATTTTCTTCAACAGAGACCACTCGACCGGTCTCAAAGCATTGAAAAAATATTTTCTTCAAAAGAGATTACTCGACCGGTCTCAAAGAATTGAAAAAATATTTTCTTCAAATGAGAACACTCAACCGGTCTCAGAAATCGGAAAAATTATTTCTTCAAATGAGACCACTCAACCGGTCTCAGATATCAAAGAAAATATTTTCTTCAAATGAGACCACTCAACCGGTCTCAGATATCAAAGAAAATATTTTCTTCAAATGAGACCACTCAACCGGTCTCAGTAATTGAAGAAAATATTTTCTTCCAAAAAGACCACTCACTCGGTCTCAGATATCAAAGAAAATATTTTCTTCAAACAAGACCACTCAACCGGTCTCAGATATCAAAGAAAATATTTTCTTCAAACAAGACCACTCAACCGGTCTCAGATATCGAAGAAAATATTTTCTTCAAACGAGACCACTCATCCAGTTTCGCACAGTTCACCAATAAATGTTAGCAAAGAGACTACTTGTTCCGTCTCAAGCGATCTGGACATATAACTGCAACGAGACCACTCATCCAGTCTCGCACAGTTCACCAATAAATGTTAGCAAAGAGACTACTTGTTTCGTCTCAAGCGATCTGAGTATATTACTGCAACGAGACGACTCATCCAGTCTCGCACAGTCTGGCGAAATAATATTCGAAAAGAGACTACTCGTTTGGTCTACGGTATTCTCATTTGTTCATCCGAAATGATTTTAGCAAAAACAAAAATATTTTGAGACCTAATTGAGAATTCCAGCAATTTTGAGACTGGAATTAGACCGTTGAGAATACGTATTTCATGGTCTCGTGAGACCGATATTTTCACTGGGGTGAAGATGACAACAACTTAGTTGTCGAAAGCTATGCAAGTGAAACTAAAAAATCACTAAGCCACTTATCCAAATATCTTATTAATCCCATGACCAAGGAAATGCTACAGTCATACGCGTTTATAAAAACACTTTCTTTCAAGCTTCGTGTTGAGTTTTGTATGCGTTGAAAGTCAAACGCTGGCGGGATGCAAATTTACGGTTTTTTTTTAAACGTAGTCCCCATATCTTTCCAAAATCCAACCCGACTCTGAACATGCATTTTTTACGTAACAGCTAAGGAGTTGATAATTTATGTGAAATTGTTTTTAAACAAAAACTTTTTTTTAGTTGCTACAATACTGAGTGTCATCGATCCTCGTCGCAATCCGGTTTAAAACCAACTTTATCTTGAAAACTTTAAATTAAACAATTATTTAATTGAAAAGCTCTAATGACTGCGGTTGACGCAAACATATTAAATTTGATGCGACGAAATGGATTTTCCTGGTCGTTAACTTTTGACGATTAATTATTTATGGAAGCAATCAAATGAAGTTATTTTTCTTTAATGTGAAATAAATCCACTATCGTGCACAACTACATCGTTAAAATGGGGGTACTTATACTACGATTCCATCTAGGATTTACGAAGATTTTACGCCAATGTGAATTCTTAGCGAATTGCATTTTTTAACTTGCCGCAAATCTTGTAAATTGAAAACAATTATTTCGTTTAACGTGTGCGGCTCGGTGACAGCATCATATTGTACTCTGCATAATGAAAATGATTTTTTTTACTTGTAGTCAGTAGCTTGCCCCGTCTGCGTTTCGAACCACATAAATTTTATACCGCAGCGTCCAAAATAACACTTTTCTAAAATTTAATTAAAGTTCATTGCTGCACAAATTTTATTGTTGGTATATAAATGTACCCGCATAAACTTTATTTGAGCAATATTGAATGTATAAAGTACCCGAACGTATACGGTACGTTTGTCTAAAATTATGTAATATCCTAAAATGAAATTTTAATGTCATTATGAAAACACATTTGACGCTTTAATTAAAATACTTTCGTAGAACACCTACGTTATTCGAATCGATGGAAAGTACGAAAAACGAACTTGGTACCAATAAGGAGAAATGGGTCTTTTAGCAAACAGATTGAGGAGTCGACGTGAATAAGAAATCTAACCTGGATACGTAGACTCAGTTCTTACGAAAAACGACCTGATTGAGACGACGTCTTCAGATTATAATTCTGATTCACAGCGACTGTGTCAGACCATAGTTCGATCCCCGGGGATGTGAAGACGTTGAACTCAATTGTTTTTTGTTGGATGTCTCCCCGGGTGGTTGTTAGTGGGATTCCATTGTAGTTTTTATCTCGTTTGCCGTTTTTTTTATTATATGCACGTGAGTTTTAATTATGTCCTTTGAATTAAAATGCGTTGCCAAAAATTCAATTGTTCTCCACTCCTGCCATTCTCACGTAAAAAGTTTGAAAGACACTCTATGATTTTTGTTTATTACAAGTTGATTTTGTTTATGTGTGTTCGCGATACGAACTTGATGTGTTCTTGTTTTGAGCATTATCTCTGTTTTCATTATTCTTGTGTTGTAGTTTGATAACTTTAAAAGTTTTAGTTTTAACTCTCCATGTTAATATCCCATGAGTATTACATGCACAAGGACTTAGCACCCGAATCGTTTGCGAATGTTTGGTACGTAGATGTGAGCAATACAACAAATTGTTCTTGAGTTTTAAATCGAAAAACCGACACTTTGATTCCTTTTCGTTCTGTTTAAAAAATTAATTTAGAGCCGTATAAGGTTGATGCAATCGTCAACGATATGAAAAATTGGCATAGTGTTCTACTATAAATCCAAATAATTGTTAAAACTAATGAAGTAATAGATTTCGTAGATTTCACAGAAGCAAAATAACAGATTGGATGCACTTGAGGTTTGTTCTTTAACTCAGAATGTAATCAAATTGAAAATCTATATTTAGATAAAGATACACAGGGTACTAACCATTTACTAAGCGGGTGCCTCATGGATGGCCCTATTCCTCGGTACTGTCAGTTCGAGCGTCGAAATGGTTTTCGTACCTCTAAGGAATATATTATCTAAAATAACCCCTTCCATCCCATTACAACTCCCTTTTGAATATTTTGATTTTCGAAATTGAAAACTGTACTTCGTTTTGCACATTTCGGAGAATTCATTTTTTTCTTTCTTGTAATCAATGCTGACGTTCACATTCCCTAAATACACATTCCCATCGATTTTATATTCCATAAATAATAAATTGCTTCAAATCAGCATATTTACCGGGGAAAAAACATACCGACTACACATATGAGCTCATTAAATCATATATAGAAAGAGAATAATGTAAATTTTGTATGTTTTTCGGCAGAGGGCTATTAAATCTAATAAACTAAATTATATATGTAAGGTATATGGAGAGTACATCGGTTGTACTTGTTCAATTCAGGCAAATACAACGCTCGATTATGTAATTTATTGCCAAATTAGCTTGTAAAGGGGTTATTTGGGGAAAAAAAAACTGTACATTTGAATATGTTTTTGGAGTTGACGGTTCTACATGCGGACGTGCTTGTGCAGTTTTTGACCCCGTACAGGTTCGACTACTGGTTTAGACGAAATTGTTAACCAAACATATCGTTTCAGGAGTTAGTTGACCCCAATATCACAGCTATTGAATGTTCATGTAGTGATACACATGCACCAGAGTTTGTTTTCGCTGTAATTAACACTGATGAAGAAGTCTTGTAGAGATTTGACTCTTGAAGTGCGAAACTTTTTAATTTTCTAAAGTAAAGTTACATGAGTTGAATGCAAATTCATGAAAAACTATTGTAGACCGTAAGAGGTTGCTTTCACTTCCGAAAATGATTAGTTCTGGTGTCAATTGCTATCGCTTAATCTTATTGAAATAAATTCCTGCATGTAACATGTAACAAGAGCACTGATTCTTCTCGTATGCAAACAGTTCATCATTGTGGTGAACCAATACCAAGTCGATAAATCAACAATTGTTGAAAATTATGGACAAATTAACATTTCTTCACATACTTGTAATCATCCCATCTTATTTAGTTTGATCAGACGATATTCACTGAAACCTCAACATCAACATAAATTTACGATGTTTCAATTTTCGTACCTTCGATATAAAAACAATTTGATTACTAGACCCAACATGAAACTGTTGACCTTTACGGAACGAGTTTATATTACCAAATTTTTGGATAAAAAACCGCAAAAAATAGAATCTTATTCAATAAATTGAGCCCACATAAATCTTCAGAGACAAAGCGAATAACAAATCTCTTAACATTATTATGATGATCATCGGCATCCTCATCGCCGAAACATAATTTTTTTTTCTTCTTCTCGATAAAACTGGTTAGATAAATTAGACCTGCTAATGGTCATTTTGACTCGTTTTTTCCATTCGTTCAGCATAGTTTGTATTTTAAAGTTGACAAAATATTTTTGAATAATAAATTTCGTATATTTTGAAATAAAGTTTTTATCGTCTGCTTCAATCGCTACCATGGACATATATGTTGTAGATGGTGTAGCATATGGTGTTACGTATCTAAATGTAGAAGTGTTCACAAAAAAAATATCAAATGACACATTAGCGAAAATTCATATCACGTTCTACATGAAAATAATGAAATAAAACCGTCCAAACATAAAACATAAATTAATTAGCCTCAAAATTAGCTTTGTGTGAGTTTTTATTGTCATGAGGAAAATTATTTAGAAAACTCTATGCGTTGTCAGCCTTTCATGGTCATTTTCTATGGATTTTCTGAACAATATTCGTCACTAATTTATTAAACTTTCCCTGGAGATTCATTCGGATAAAAAATGATGTTCAACTACAGAAAACAACAGCAGCGCAGGGGCAATGGGGGAAAAATTGTAGTCGATGCTAATTGAAATTTGTAGGACATTTAGGCCAAGGCAAAATCACCCAAATAATGTTAGCCAAGATATTTCGGATGAGAGTTATTTTCGATGACCCTTAAGCAAAACTGGATCTGTAGCTTGTAATTTGCTAGTTGATTCACACAAGTTGTCATATATCGAGCGATTCTAGCCATTATTTAATATTTATTTATTCCATTAATGCTTCCTGTGAACCGGTAGATTGGGCATTCGTAGTTTGATGCGGATGTCCACAATTGCAGCTAGGGTTATCGATGAACTTCTATTTGTACAAGATGTCGTTGTAGTTTCCGTTTACTGTTCGCAGTCGCTTCACTCACCGGTGCTTGATTAAAGAGACTGATTTAAAATCTTTTCCTTCGTTTTTTAAATGGTTTTTGGTGAAGTCGTTATCGATTACAGGTGATAGCTGTCCGTAACAGATTATGTCGAGGCATCATAATAACAATTGGCCAATTTTATAGGCGGAAATCCGATAAAGAAACTTTATAAATATTAATTTTTTATCGGTCGTTATTGAACTTTTGTGAGCCTATGTTAAAATAGCACTAAAAATAGAAGAAAAAAAAAGCTTAAACAGCTGTGTTTTATCAAAATCGAAATAATAAAGAAGATTGAAGTCAAAGCTGATGGTTTCTTTTGTCAACTAACAACCACTTTTAATTAATTATGGAACCATCATCAATGTGGTATTCCGAAACCTGTTTGACTATATTTTCGCCTGATTAACGAGTAAAAATTCATAAAAATTAATATTTTATTAAAAGTTGATTGAGTGGCAAAATATAACATCAATAACATGGAAAAAAGTAAAATGAAAACACATTTTTAAATTCTCATAAATTATTGATACAAACTTTTTGGATTTATTGAAAGTATTCGAGTATCAAGTAATTAATTGCGTATACCATTGCTTGTTCACAAACATTTTCATTAAGTATCAATTATTCGAAGCTTATATTGGGAAAAAAACGAATTCCCCTTAAATTACTAATTAAGTTAAAATAATGATTTTACGGTCACCATAGCACGATGACCTATGTTAAGTGGTATAATATCGAATGTTGAAACTCGAGTTCTTGAAAAGTATTTACCAATTTTAACTGGAAATAGTTTACATTTGGCTGGGATGATTATTTAATTGAAATATTTTCAGTAGTAACAACTAATCGTGTAATTATAGTCAAGTCAAGGTGAAATTGACTGATCCGATGGTTCAAGGCCGATGTCTATTTAGTATTGAAGTGAATGATTCGATGGATGAAACTGGATGGTCATTCACGCTTCGTGAGTTCCAACCGGACCTATCCGCGGCTAACGATTCCCAACGTGTGACTCCGATTGTTTTAAGATTTGAGAGGACTGCGTCGCACCATCTGGCCTTCGGTCGATCTGCACTCCTCTTCCCTTCAGTATTTCTTCGGAATACGATTTTCCTCCATCCGTTCCACATGACCGAGCCGCCGAAGTCCATTCAGTTTTATGATCCTGACTATGTCTGTTTTGATTCGGATCCAGGATCGGTCCGAATATTGTACGCAGGACTTTCCTTTCAAATGTTAACAACGTCTGTTCTTCTCTTTGTGTCATGTACCACGATTCCGAGCCGTATACCCATACTTTAATTGCTTTATGTTATTGTCATTCAACATCGGCATTTTATGTCTAGGTCAGTACAGAACCAGTTATCATTTTTCTGAGCCTCAGTCACATTGTTTTTATATACTTACTGTAAGCAGTTTTTCCCGAGTGAGACAATTAGGACATTATTTCATTTTTTCACTGTGTTGAGTAAAATCGCACGTAGGGTGGCAGCACCAGTCTTCGGACATTTACCATAGAAGTTTTTCAATAAAAGAACAATATGTGCGACCACCCTACGTATCCATGAGATTATGATAAAAGATGGATTTACTATTTGAATGCTTGCTCGGTTATACAATCACCCTCGATGCAGTCATTTCTTCTATACGTAGTCTACGTAGTACCATAATAACGTTAATGGTAATGACGTGTACCGAAACAGTGCTATTATTATATAGTATTTTGAACAAAGTCGTCTAATCCGAAGATTATATTCCAATTTTCTTGATTTTCTGTGCTACAATTTGCTAATGAGTTAGTGCAATAAAGTCTGTGGAAAAATGCTAAAATAATATTCAGTGAACCTTTCAATCAATTTATTTGTAACAAATCCATTTACCACATTTTGTTGGATTAAAATTTTTCTTTTTAACTCTTTTCGAAATTTCAAACCATGAACAGTACTCGACTGTAGTTTATTAATCTCATAAGCTGATGCGATAAAAAGTCGAGACAAAAATTCATCATCATAATAAATCATATTCGAAAAATTAATTTTATTATTTTTGTTCAACTATAGTGGCTATTAAAATTCCTCGCCTCCACACACATATAACATTACGTATAAATACATTTTTTTTTTCATTTTAATAAAATGAACACTCAAAAATCGTGTTACAATTAAAAGATAATAATCTTTGATTGTGTTTTTTTATCCATTCATGCCGTATTGACATACAATAACATTATTATATTGTTGTGCTTTCGTTTGTCGATCGTGTATCATATAAAGCACAAAAAAATGTATTACCCATTTCATACACAGACTGGGCTGACTCCTTCACATTATAAATTTTTATGCATTATGTAATTTTACTTCATTTTTTTTCTCGATAAAATAAATTTATTGTGGTAACGTAATGCCGCTTTTAAAAATTGATTTTGATTGTCAACATAAACTTTATGTTTCTCCTGGGCTGGGCGTTATAAATCCGTCGTACAAGAATACTTTTTTATTTGAAATGTGTAAATTTTAAGCAAAAGACCTAAAAAAAAACCTTCCTTTTATTAAGCTTTTTTACGATGTTGCGAAACCAAGAAAAATTTAAATTTTTGATTGATCAATCGTTATCACCTCATTAACATAATGTTTGGATACCTGCCAATGGAATTAGCATTCATTACATCGACAATGACTGCTGAAATAATCGTGATGTTTTGATGTATTAAAATTTAGATTTTTTTTTTGTAAGATCAGGTCAACGAAGGAGAACTAATTCCACTTAAGACGACAGGTTAATGTTTAGAACATACGGGAACTGTGTCATATATATTCGACTTATCATTCATCATTTATTTGAATCGATATTTTTAACGATGATGAATCACAAAATTAGATCCGGTCACAGTAATAGTAATAATAGCCAAAAGTTTCCTCTTTCACTAACTGTGCTGGCATTCGGTCTGTATTAGTTACTCAATCTGTCCGTTGCTACATTTACCCTAACGCTGGATTGTCGATACTTTCGCTCAGATTCACCTAAAATCAAATTCGGTAAATTTTCGGTAATTTTCAGTAAATTTCTAGAATCTACCAATAATATGCCCTGCTTCCACAAAATAACCTGAAAGGACATAAAAATCTGGAAATTAAATGTAAAAATGAATTTAGACTGAATAAATTCCGTCCGCTTAGAAGGAATTTATTTTTAATTTTTTCCCATTTTTAATTAATTTTTGCACAACTATGACTTCTGTTGTCGTAGCTGTACTGCAATTTTCTCCTGTTTTATCGTCCTCCAACCTACAACCTTTGAACTGTACTGTGGCCTTTCTTTTCTGGTGTATGCACATTCTATTCACATTCTTCGTACATTTTTTTCTCATTTATTTTACATCTACGAAATACATTAATTTCAGAAACTTTCGTTGAATAACAGAGTAAAGTTCTTACAATCACAATTTGTTAAAATATACTTAAAGTTTATACGGTTCTTACATACATTTTCCATTCCATTGTTCTGTTTCCCATTATGCAAAGTAATGCACACACAGAAAATATTGTTTGATTAATTATCTTTGATATATATTTGATTGAAGCGAAAATAAACGTGATGCCATTAAAACAGATTTGAGTGCTGGTTGAACTAAATATTCAATTTTTTTTCTAATGTTATGGAATCAACATTAAAATCTACTTTGTCAGAGTCTTTTGTTATTCGACTATCAATGTTAAAAGAAACTGGCGATTAAACAAACATTTAGATGGAAAGGTTCGTTCGGAATTATTATTTAAAAAATGATTTTGTGTCGTTTCAACAAATGACTTGGAGACTATAAAATCACAATTGAAAGAACCCATAATCGAACGTCCACATAAGATTGTTCGGTTGGAAAAACTAAATGTATGATATTAAAAGAAGTGAAATGAAGTTTCATTATTTTAATGGTTGCCATTTTGAAAGCTTCAGCAATTTTTTTTTCTAGTTTATTTACATACGGAATGGAAACTATTCGCAATTTCATTAAAACTTTAGTCATCGATCGACTATTAATAAATCATTTTCGTAAAACAATGAAAATATATTTTTTCAATTTTAATTTTTCTAGGTAAATTTGGACGAGGTTAATGGCTTCAATGAATAGAATCACTGTGAAAGCATTGTCATTTAAATGACAAATGTTCCAACAATTAATCTCCTACCATATGAATTGATTTTGCTCTCCTGTTAGTGACAGATAATTGAGCTTCAATAAAGTTTTAGTAATAATAATAATTCAATACGTCCATCATTTGCGCAAACAAATAGGCTATTATTGCTGGCGGAGTGAGACACAATACCGGATTATAAAGGTCTTCTCAGCATGATTTATACATGGTCAAAGTATTCAGTTCATTGCATTGGCTATTCATCGAAAATAATTTTTGTATTTTTGAACTTTGCAATTAGGTGAATAGATGGTTTCGAAAATGTTTGATGAAGAATCTTATTTCGAACATTTATTGATAATTTCAAAGAGTACCCAAAATTCTAAGTTTTCACTGTATTCGTGTAGCCCAGGGCCTGATATTTGACAAAGTTTCACAAATGTTTCACAAAAATTATGTAAACATTTGTGAAACATTCGGTAAACAATTGTGAAACTTTGTCAATTGTTTCTATTTCTAAAAATTATGTCTACTTAACTCAGATCAACGGCAGGCTTTAATTCAATTGTGAGAAGTAGAGAGGATACATTAAATAGACTTGCAATAGGAGATAAAGAAACAACCGTCACTAGTAGTATAGTCACCTGCTGTCGACAATAACGTCAAAAATAAGCGATTAACTCTGGATATTTTTCTCTAATATTTCAAAACGTAAACCAAAACAAATGAAGTAAAAGATTTTTAAGATAATTGGAGTAATGACGTGTAAGTAACAGATTTAATGATAGAATGGCCACTCGTTATTCGTTAGAAAAACAGAAAATATATTTTAGTAGAACGTTTTTCTTGCAGAAAAGTCGTTGCTTCAATGACAATAATAGTACAAGTTTGAAGAGCAGAGCAAACAGCAAACATATACCGTATTTGTAAGGCGGAGTACCATTACTTGAAGAGTTTAATGGGACATAACTTTTTTGCATGTAAATTTTGTTGATTCGTAAACCTAAAACAAATTTACTTTTTGTCTCCATCTTATGCAACCGGCAATGTAACCGTTTTACGTATGATTCGCTTGTTTTGTCGGTTATAATACGGCAACCGTAGCCCGTATAAAATTTAAAACAAAGTAACCCATTCCGAACCACATTAACATCGAATGTTTTCTCTATTTTCAGATACTTTTCGAGGAAAATTCATTCATCCACCCAGTGCAGGTATAAAAGTAACGGTAGCAAAAAAAAACATCCTTCAATCGAGAAATACGAGACAGTTGTTAAAAGTACCTACTCACATTTCATTACCTTAAATAGAACTTGAGATATTCTCGATGTAAAAATATCTCGAGCAGATAACAAAGGAACGACGAATATAAAAAATTGTAATTAAATTCATACCTAGCGTGGGGAAAAAGAGGATATTGCTGAAGCGGAGAATATTTAATATCGGAAACAATAAACAGTAAAATATATCAAAATTCTGTTAACTGGAGTAGCGCTTGTAAGAAGTGTACAAGTGCAATTTTTCAACGCTTGGTCGTCGAGCCAAAATAATGAGAAATAACAGTGACTGCAATAGTTTTACTACTTTTCTTACACTACTAACGAAATATGTAAGCTGATATTCCAGTGGACAACGTTGCATCTAAGGTATCGTTCCATAACGCCATATCGAAATAACTATCAACAACTTCAACATTACACTCTACACAATGCCACCAGATTGTTAGTTGAGTAAACAACTTTTATTTTTTCTCTCTCATTTTCCAGAAATATTTTTTTTTGTTTTCCTCGTATACTTGAAAACGATGTCGATGATGTGTGTTACGTAACTTGTACCGTGTGTCATGTGTGTTATTCGTTGGTGATGATACTTAGTGTTGTTAACCGATGAGAATGTGAGAATATATAAAAGAAGAAGTTGGTTAAAGAATATGAAAAACAGATTCTATTGATCCTGTGCTATATGTATTTTATGTACCAGCCCGGAAGTATTATTAGTTTATAAAATAAATATAAAATAAATTTTGAAATATAAACAAAACGAAAGTGAACAACAAGATAGTGATGTATAATATTATAAGTGAAGGAAAATGCTAACGGTTCATACTGAAAATGTCTTGCTATAATCAAAGTTTTTTTAGCTTTTCATTTAAAATTATTTCGAATAAATTATGGTGGTTGTGCTATACAATATGTTGCTGCTCTATTATGAGCAGAGCCATATACTTTCCGGTGGTGAATGGTTCATATTCGGAAGCAGATGATCTCATCAATGACTTAGATAGACCAAGTAAGTGATTGGAAAATATATTCTTTTTTAATTTAATAGAATTTTAAAGATTTAAGTGTCACAAAGGTACTGTGATTGTGAATCTCATTGTTTTTGTTACAATCTTGAAATCACTGAAAACTCGATAAAATAATCCATTTTTCAGTCGTTAACTTTTGACAAACGCATATCATCATTATAAACTGTCGAGTCTATTACTTCTTTTGGTCTAAAGATTTCCGGCAGATCGATTCAAAATCTTTTACTTCATTAGTTTTAACGTACATTGGTAATATACTTGCTATTGCTCATCGTTTTTGTTTGTGTTGTCACTGTAGACAACAGATGACACAGAGTAAAAGTACCTCTTCATCTAGGCCACTTCAAAATGTGCCACTCCTACAAGATCCCTCGAATCGCTTTATTCTGAAAACTGTTAATCCTTGCTCAACGGAGTAATTAATTTAATTTAGTAAACCGCGATAACGATAGAAAGAAAAACCCGGATCCAACTTAACTCTATTTCGAATATAATGAGTAACATCACAAAGGAACGTAAACATTATACAAAGCGTAACCCTCTGCAAAATAACCAAGTAATTTCAACACAAATATGGATAAACAGGTTAATAAACATTGTTAAAATAGTCCATACGCCTACGGATTTGTGCTGTATAAGAATATTAAAGATATTTAGATGACTTTTTTTTCGTTAGGGTATAAAACGCAATTTTATGTTACCTACAGAACAAGAGCCTTTTCGGTTCTCTTGATTTTTTTCAAAAGAATTTTCTGCTACAACAAACGCAGAGTATAATATGCGTAGGAAATGTAATAAGCTTTTTTTTTGATAAATTTACTCTAATATGGAACAGTGGTTTTCGTTTTTGTTTCCACGTCTAGCTACGAGAGAAAGCGGCGAAAGTCTCGGTTCTTTCATAGTATAACAAATCTGCTGAAAGTCATATGAATTTAAATGATTAATAATAAGCGAAAAACTCCACCTTTCCATTTGTTTAGTGTTACCAACAGCAATGCTGTTTTCTTTGTATGAAAAATAAACAAACTGGCGGGTAATGATCATTTATTTTCTCATATTTTCAGAAATTTACCGAAAGCGATATCATAAGTACGAACGAGGGGGAGTAAATAAGGGATCTAGTAGTTAAGTAAAACGCACTTTCATCATTGGAAAAATTGATGAAATTTCACAACTTCCTTTCATAATTCTTTAAGAGGCATCGATGCTTTGCTAAAAAGCATACATTTGGGCGCTTTTAAATATTTTATTTTAGTTTACTTTCGATGATATCTTTGACAGCAAAAATAGATTTCATTGCAGCAGTTTGACTAGCTCTGAGAAATCTGAGCAGTTTTTGAAAATTTTAAAACTAATTGCTCACACATTTGTGGTCGTTATTGCGGTCGTACATTTTTCGAAAAGATTTCTGATGAAACGATATCATCAAAAATGAAATATGAGACAAGCAAATTTGGGCTGCAATTTTAGCTAAGCACCGATGCCTCTTAACCAATTGCTCTGTTTCGACATAATTTGAGTTGAAGGACTATTTCCTCAAAAAGCATTCTTCTATAACGGAATATATAGACAAGGAAAGCTGACCAGTGAAATTGTGGGACTAAGTTTATTTTCATGCCTAAAATTTCAAATATTCACTGCGAACTTTCAGAGGAGTTGTGAAACATCTTTTCGAAAAATTTCATGGACAGGATGATTTTACTAAACAAACTGACGTTAGCTCTCATGTTCAGAGTTATAGAGTTCCTCAACTAACGTATTCAAACCTATAGTCAATTCATAGGTGCATTTCCGTCGCATAAATCGGGGAAAACTGACTTCTAAAATGTTTAAAAGTTTGTAGCTGGAATACGCATCCCCAATATTGTGAAAATTTGGTAACCCTATGTTTGCGTAGATGTTTTTTTTTGGCGATGACGGGTAAATATGTTACTATTATTTTCGTAAATATTTACATATTTCCATGGATACATATGACTCTATTTTTTCTTTCTCTCTCACAAAAAAACATTCTTCTGAGTTATGTGTCGTTGATTTTGATTTATTCAATTTTTACATAAAAATTTGGGCGACTTTATTCTTCCTTTTTATCGGTTATATGTGTCAAATGTGGATATGAATCTGATTTTGTCAAATAAATTATACAACACATATGCTACAGCATTTGACAGAGGGGGGATGAAAATATTTTCCTTAAATCACACGTACACATACGTCCTCCCCATATCCTTCATAATTCTTTCTCGAACAAATAAATTCTTCGGCAAGAAAATATCAACGAAAAGAAGAAGAAGTAAAAACAGCCTCGTACAGCTTTATGACACCACCACGCAAACATCCATAAAATGGTGTAAATAGATTAAATTTTGAAGATCTTTTCGGGAAACCATAAATTTAACACCCTACATATTAAGGAAAAGATTCTGTTTCGGCAACACGGTGTGGTAGTGAGATGGGGTTAACTTGTTGGATGTTTGTAATGATGTTGAGTCGTTGTTCGGCTAAGCAATGTGTAGGCTAAGAATGATGAAAAGGAATTTTGAAAATTGGAAATGCGTGCGTGTTGTTGACTTGTTAGGTTGTGTGCACAGGATTTTGATGGAAATATTAAATTTCAAATCATTTTCATGTATCGACTTTATTATTTTTGTGGAGTCAGTGAATTGGACAAATCCCATTTACTTTGAATTCGTAAAATTTGTTTCAATACAACGAGACAGACATAAAAGCAGACCTTTTTCGGATTATCGGGCCATTATTTGAAATTATGGATGATTTTAATTCGGAGAACTAGTCCCATCCTGTATGGAATTACTTTGACGATTTGTTAGGATATGTTAAAACATAACAACTCTTTGCAAATAAGACACGTTTTGCTATACTCCTTTCCACAGCAGCATTGCTTCCGTCGCAAGCTTTATATAAATCTTACAGCAAATATTTGACTTTCGTATATCTCACAAATTCTTTAGAAATTATGCCATAAATCTATGAAATTCTAGCATTATCCACAATTTACTTTTCGTTGAACGCTGTGTCGTTGGTTGTACATTAGTTTAAGCTTTTCAATGTTAAATAAAGATTCCCCTCGAGAGGCAGACTATAAGATGAAAGGAACAAAATCCTGTAATGTATCAAGGCGACATGATATTTTTCTTGTCGCTGTTTTTGTTTATTGTTTATAATAGTTGCCACAACTACTTGAACGAGTTGTTTGAAAGCCGTTAATTTTTATCAAGCGTAACAGCCAATGAATAATAGGATATCTCATCTTAGAGAATTATGATACCGCGGGCTTCCTCGGGAGCTTGTACTTCCTCTTGAGCTAGGAAATCACACACCACTTATCCTTTTACGTAGTCAAGTCTTAAGAAATGCAAAACGAGCTCCTGGAAGTTGCGATAATTACGAAGTGACTTTTCTTTCGAGAGATATATTTAAGTGAGTTATGACGTCTCAAGAGGTTTTTCTCATAACCAGAATACCAATTACGCAAGAAAACTTTTCATACTGACACTGCCAGCTAAATTAGAAAAAAATCTAGTAAGTCCCCTAAATGACGCAACGTTGACAAATGGATTGGCAGCATTTTATAATACAGACAATGTCAACTTCACGTCTTTCTTCTACTTGGTTTAATATGGTCTTCTTCTTAAAACGACGAGCAAAATACATCTTGTTAAGAGTAAAATAGCGAAGTGTCTATCTCTCTGGGGAATCAAATTATAATATTCTCGTTTCAGTTTAAGAATCCACTTTTTATGCTTTCAACATTTTCATCATACAAATTCACCATTCTTTTATGTAATTATTAGATGAATGTGGTACATCTTGTAAAATATTAATAAAATGCAGAGGAACTTCGTCATCTTCATTTGCATATAAACACCATCCAGTAATTATATATATGTGCTCTTATCTTCTGCTATATATACGTGTGAGTATAATGTGGAGAAAAGTTTTGTTCTTTTCCCCCATCCGCTTTGTTGAAAACAAGGGATTACAAGAATTCGAATAAACCTTAAAATTTTAAATAAATTAGAAAAAAAAACGTTTCCATTTTGTTTAAAATTTTACTTAATGACATTAAAATGTAGAGCTTATGGGTGTTTTATGAACCAGGAGTTATATTTTATTTTATACAAATTAAAGTGTTGGATGAGAAATTTTCACGTACATAATGCGAATGAAAGGGAACAAGCATACATTTTAAATCATTTATATGGATAAAGAGGTGAAACATAAAATATAAAGTTTTAATGTGACGCTTAGGTGCATCCACAACTCGGAAAATCTGGAATATGATGTTGATTATAATATTAGTGAGTGCATACGTTTGGGAATGGCATTCTGTTAACCATGTAGAGCAGGTATAAAAATGATAAAAAATTATTATTTAAATTTTATTTAAAATGATGAAGATGCGCTTTTTCATGGGATGATAAACTTTTTATTTCACGTAGAAATTTTAAACCGTTATTCAGATTTATCCATAAATTAAACAAAAAAAGCTGTTTAGTTACTCTTAAGTCAATGAGTCTGTGAAGTGTTGGCACTTTCATATTAACGTGGTGACGACAAAATATTTGTTTGTACTTGATTACGAAGTAACAGTTTTTCATTATGTCGATTCGATATCGAAATGGAAGTCATGTTGGAAATAGTGCACCGAAACCTTGACCGAAACGATTTAAGTTTCTCGGGTGATAATTTATGTTCGAAGTGGGAGAATGGTTCAAAAAATGTTTTGGGTAGGGTTGTTTCTACAACGTTTTATGTAGCAAAAAGGAATGTTCAACCAAAAATAAAGTAAAAAAATTTTCTCAATTCAATGCCGAAAATTAAAATTTTCGTAGCTTTTTTCAAGAAAATTTTGTATGCAACTCGGTGATCTAATAGTTGAGAAAGGGGGTTGTTTTTGTCATAAGATGTGAAGGTCGTGTGACAAAACCACCAGTTTCACAAACATCTCTTTGCCATACACAATATAGTTGGTATGTACTTTTTAGAACTAGTGCTACAAACTTATGTAAAAATCCTTTTTGTCACTAATGGTAGAAAGTAAATCAATATACCATTGAAATAATGCATGAAATACAGAATTGCTTAAATACCTACTATTCAGGGTTCGAAAATCAAAATCAATTTTCCGAAATCAAATAAATCTTGATCATCATCAAAGAAAAGAGAGTGATTATCAAATCAATTTGATTTTTTTTTCGTTGATCATCAAAACAAACAAAAAACGCAAAAAAAATTAAATAAAAAAAACATCTTTGAACATCACACCTCATGAGTTGATCATCAACTTTTTCCCAAATCAAATCAAAATTTTTCGAACCCTGCTACTATTTTAATATGTAAAAATTACATACATGAAATGAAGTTGTAGATTCGATAACTGTTCAATGAAATGATTTCCATCTGTCAAAGAAAATGTCGTTTTTAGTCTCGCCCCTAAATAATTTCATTTTTCAAAACTGTTTTGCGAGGTTGGCATGATAATCAGACTAAGTAATTAATTTTCCATTCAGTGACGAAAACGCTCAACTAAGCCGAATTAATACGTTCTTAAGTACCCTTAACTATACACAACGGAAGTATATTTTATCTCCGTATAATATTTAAATCCCTCCAATTATTACTTGTTTATCTACTTTACGTTTTCATACCTTCATACTAAAACAATACTAATAAAATCTGGACATACGTATCAAAATCCCATTAAAATATTATTAATAGCACCCCAAAGTTTCACCATTTACCCACTTTTATTTTAAATTTACCATTATAATCAATAAAACCACGGTTGGGTAGTAAAATTTATTCATATAATCGTAAACCGAATGCTTTTTTCTTGCTGGCTCTATTATATAATAGGGGGAAAAACCAGAAAAATTTTCGCGAGATCCTTTAATTATGATGTGATTCCTCCTTTCCTTTTTTTAGAGATTTTAATTTTTATTAGCAATACAGTCAATTGCTTACCAGATTTATTTGAAAATATTATAGATTCGGATGGGGTGAAATTGAAAAAAAAATTAATTTTATGGTTAAATTTGGTAAACGGCAGTGGTAGTGGAATGTTGGATGATGATAAATATACCTCTGTTTTGCATAATCTTTTCAATGATAAAGGTTTTTCGTTACGGCTTTGCACGCAAAAGTAGAGAGTAAATACTTGAACCTTGGCATGGACGCAGTATTTTATAGATGAAAAGTAAACTTTGCAACTGAAGTTTTTTTTTAATGCGATACCTTGCTACACTGTATTCGAAAAAAAGTGTAAGGAAAAATGGTTGGGGGAATGAATGAATAAATTCAAGTAAACCATTGGAAATATTATTATTTTTTTAAATATGAAGCGCACCTCTATATGTTGCCACTAGAGACAATATTCATATAATAAATTTATGTCGTTCATCAGAATTTGTGTTTCCTAATGTCACATGACAAAATGATAAATTGATGGAATTTTCCAATTAAATTATCTTCAATTTCAGTACGGCTCTGTGATCGAAAACATTTTCCCATTTTTTTTCGTTTACTAACAACAACACCTTTCGTCGGAAAATCAATAAAATTTTGTCGTTCTCACGACTTCAATTTTTTGTATGTAATTATTAGGTAAACTTTTTTCCTTTCTTTAAATTATAGCAGAGATTACATCATTATGAACATGAACAGCCACGTGTGCCTACCTGTGATACAATATGTATGTTTATAAATAAAACTGCTTCGTTCAAAAATTTTCTTAGAATATTTTACCTTCGAATTCTCTTTTTAAAGTCGAACAGGTTAAAAATTGTCGAAAAGAGGAAAGCATTCAGTTGTCCCTGACATTATTAAAGCGGCCCACATGTTACATTGTGAAATGATTTCGTAATTTGCAAAAAGGTTTCAGTCCGAATTGGAACGCAACACCCTTTCCGTTTGGGCAAAAAAAAATAATGTTCAAATCATTCGGGATCACTGTCTTGAATTAATATTTCCGTTTTGGGATCCATTTCAAAGTTTAATTTCGACTGAACGATATTCTAGCTCAACTCCTACTATATACAATTATACATACCGTATTACGTTGCATAGAAATTCTCATTTCGTTCTCAAATATCCATCAAAATCTTTAAGTCTGTAATTAAATGTATTGTGAGAAGCGAACATCTCATGCACGAGTTTCTTGTATCGGAGAAACGGTCTCTTCTCGGGACAAAAGAACGGAAAATAAAATTTTAATGTACAACAATTACGAAAATACCACCTTGGAGATTTGACGTGTTAAAATAAATGCATCATCAATGCTTGGCAAATTAGCCAACGAGCAGGCAAAACACGAAAACGAAATTCCGTCAGAAAAACAATTTCACGTCCACTGTATTATGAAGGAAAAAAAATTCTATTTCTTGTGAAAAATAATCATTTAATTTACACATCATAACGAATTTATGCAGAAAGATGTGAAAACCTGTGTGCACATCAATTTCGCACATAAAAGGAAGGATCATAAATAATAACAGAGTTGATAAAGTTGAATTTATGGCTACAAATTATATCAAAACCTTTCAATATTACGAGATGATTTCACATTTTTATCATATATTTTTTACGAAAAAATAAAATTCATTTTTTTATGCTGCACTCAATAAATAATCGTGCCATCACGTTAATTTTGCAAAAAAACCAAGTTAAAAATCATATTAAATTTGAAAATATGAAAAAGAAAAAAAATTAAATTGATCGAACCAAGCTAATGCATCGTTGTTCCGTTGCTCTTGTTGTAAGCGGCGGCAAGTACGATTATAAACTTCATAAGCACATCATGCATAAATTTTATCGGATGTGAGTGAACAAAAACAAAAAAGAATAAAGACGAAAATGTGGTTATTCACACCTTTGTAGGTTATTTATTCATCGATTATATCTGATTACACAGTTTATCAAGTTTCCATCAGAAAACAACATCCACCCAGATCGCGCGAGATACTACACGCCGAGTTTAAAACTATATATATATATATATATATATATATAGGTTTTAGGGCGATAATAACCGCGTTGATGCCTTCAGGCTGGTTATACACCGTTTTGCATTCTCTTGTTATTCATTTGTTTAATATGCGATGTGGACGCTGAAAAACATTATACGTGCTACAAATGAGTTGAAAATATAAATTGTTCACTGTCACCATGCTCTGACACAACGAGTTTATTTATTCCGCAAATTAATTTTTTTTTCTCTCTTTAAATTTTCCTGGAATATTAATGAGCAGTTATTTTCTATGACAATTGCTTCATAGCACCAAAATGGATATATGGGAATTTTGCACATTCTCTTTGTTAATGTTTATTAAGTGGAGTTGCCTTTGTTACCTATCCTTTCGTTATCCGAGTGGTGTAGCTTAGTGTGTAACAGTCACCATTAATATTCTTGTGAAAGTAAACGTATAACAGGTAGGAGATGTTGTGGGAACAATTTCAGAGCATCATCGATCATGCGGTTTATGTAGCACTTTCTCACCTATGGTGATCTAGCTGTAAACGATATTAGAATTTCTGAATAGTAAAATGAATTTCATCGATTGTTTCTGGTGTTTAAAACTATCTCTTTCAGATAACTGATTGGTAAGATAGCTCTTAGAGCAGTAGACAATGTTTCTCCACTCTTTAGATTAGTTCATCAAAATCAAGGGTGAAACTAGGACTGAATGATACTGTTGGGATCAGGGCTTATTTTGTAAAAATTTCCTAGAAAATAGGTCCTAGTTGGGATGAAAGCGAAAAGTTGGTCGGCGGTCAATTTACTTCTGAAGCTGTATTACAGCATGAGTTTTCTATATTATAAACTCTTCTCTTTTTCTATTCTATACCTATTCTTTTTCGCTACGCTATTTCTATCAAGATGTCGTTGCAATGACTCGGTGTCAACAAGAAAATAATTAAATTTTGCTCGATATCAGAATTCCAGAACAATAAAATTATTATTTCAATCTGCCCAATATTTGCTACGCGATAAGAGTTTGGAAAAGTGGGCGATGTATGCCTTTTGTTCCACGAGCCCCATGCTCCAGTCCGGTCCTGATACAAACTAAGACGACCCAATCTATTTACACATTCAAAATTCAGATACCCTTTCAGGTCCAATTCAATCGTTCTTTTCCAATTAATATTAAGTTCAATCATTTGGAAATCACTTCTCAAATGCTATATTCAATCGGAATCTATAAATAGTAACGACACATCAAACACATGTCCTTTTGTCGTACGTTATATAAATCAAAAGATTATAAATCCAAAACGACAATTGATCTGCCCATTTCATTCAACCCTCGCAGACAATCCGATTCGTCCATTCAAACAAAATCTGGATGACATAGTAAATATAATCATGAAATATAAATAAACGGAAAATTCATAAACGATGAAGAAGCCTTGTGAACCATCAGATATAATAATCCTTTCACCATTATAATTCTTATACCTGCTTTTATATGTTACCGTAAAAAAGAAAGCAATTTTCCAACGGAAAACTTATCTCTTTAACGAAATTGGATTTCCATTTTTTGGTTAAACAAAATGGAACCGAAATTCAATTGAATGTCTTTCTAGTTTAGCCTGTTTCTATAATTATTATTTGTATTAAGTTTATACCCACTAAAACGATAATACTAAACGAATGTGTCTACGAGTTGTAACGTACACTAATATTTTGGTCTTTTAATATGTTATTTTGTTGTCTCCACTGTTGTGTATTGTTTCCGGCTTCTTTATCTGGATATTGAGATCAGTTGGAATGTTGATGTTATGTGTCCTTTGTCGTTATATAATGTAGAAACACTCGTAACGACTCCTTAATGGATAATATGCTTATCCTTCCGTACTAATGGAGACAGATTCCGAGTATAATATACTGAACAAAACATGCTCTACGTAAATACTGTTTGTGTTTATCTAACACAAACCTCTCGCTCGGCGAAATGCATGCATGAAGTATATATGACATTATGATGGTAAACAATATGTAGTATAAATCTCTGTAATTATAGGTACTTCATATATTGAATGAATAAGTATAACTTTTGTTCATTTATCAGTACAATGTGGGGATGTATCAACTGAATGTGCTTTCATGCTTAAGATTTATTTATAGAAAGAGCTTTTCCGTAATGGTATTTTATCTTTAAAGCCGAGTAATAATATCGTACCTTCTTTTTTGTCGATACCGTTTTTATATAGTTGTCGTGCACAACAACAATAGGGGAAAAATATTCAATGGATTTATCTGCTGGTTTTCAGTGATGAAAATAATTTTCGTTCTACCATTTTCCACTGACGAACATGTGGCGTCTACCGTCTACATTACCGTTTTGTGCAGTGAGCTTGAATTGAGTGAGATTTATACCGGTTAATCGTTTGCTGGACAGTTAGATCTTTGTTCTGTGTAAAGCCAAACCACAAGGTGTTAGTTCTACAATCAATGTGTATGACTCAGAGAAAACAATGTAAACAGTGTGATGTTACGAGTCTACATTTACACGGCCCACTTCTCACATTCGTTATTTTTGTTAGAATTTTATTTTTAAAAAAATGGAAGCGTAAAGGTCTACCACATTTGAAAATTTCAGATTTTTGTGGGTTTCCTTTCCATTTTCAATTTTACTCGTCACATCACATTTGCTCGTATCTCGTGCAGCTGGCGAAAAGCACATAATTTGACAATGAAAAGTGAGACAGTTGGACTAGATCAACCCTAAATCAATAATTACGTTCATCAATAAAAATGATACGCAAAAAATGTTATGCATTAGTGAGCATATTGAGTACGTTCATTCATCACAAAGTCATATAATAATTCAATATTCCTCCAGAATTGTGTATAGCATTGTCGTTATATGGTGGATTAAATTTGTTATTACTTCTAACATTGATTGATATCGCAAAACAAAAATAAAAAGAAGCAAAAATGAAATAAGCATTCGATTTTATGTTATGTGATGGTAACAGGGTCGTAGTTGCTTAGTTCGTTTTGCTGGGGCCATCATCACTGATTGTGTCTGTATCGATGACAGCTCAATCGAGAAGGTTGACTTAATTAATGTCTTAACACTAAACTAAAACAATGTAAATTTTATCATTCAAACTTACTATGAAATAGCATTCGCATCGCGACATGATCGTTAAGTCGTTAAGTTGACTTCTTTATCCGCATATGTGTTTAATTTTAAATCTTCTACTTCATTAATTTTAGGAAACATTTTGCTTTATATGGCTTATTTTTGTCCTCGTTGTCGATAACAAATGACTAGTTGTTTGTAAACGTACGATGATTTAATAGTACATTACTGCTATAAGGCTGAATATAAGAGACGTGTACGTATACGAGCGCTTGCGCGAGTATTAGTACAAGTCTCTTATGTACAGCCTTATATCAGTGAGGTATTTTATCACTTATCACATACGCGCGATGTTCGGATGTCAAAATTACTTAACTAGAAGAATAATTCAAAAATTACACTTCAGTTCTATGTTTTTGTCTCGTTTTCGCTTATGTGATAAAATAGAGTACACACTTGTCACTATCAGTCTCGGCAAGCCTCGACTTCTTCGTGACAAGTGTGTAATATATATTGTTCTTTTGTTCTTAGCTTCATACATTCCGTAAGTTTAGATTTTTTTTTCACGAAATTTCGAACGATTGAACTTTTTCCGATGGAAAAACAACAAAGGCAAGTAAAAGTAATAAAAGTGAATAATGAGTGCATAAGTGGAAAATATTGGGTGAATAGTCGAATGTTGGAGAGATTGGACAAGATTTTCCCTGGTTGTTTCGCCCTCAAGTTTTCGCTCGTGACAAGGCTGATATACACCCTAAGATTGGATGTTCGGTACGGCCCTGACCGTAAGAACATAGTTATTGCATTATGTCGGTTTGTTGGTAAAGTTGAGTGTGTAAATAAATGTTATGTTTCATTGAATGTGACATTAAAATAATTCCTAGGCATCGTAAGCCTAGCGATTTATTGTTTCTTCGGAAGTACGTGGTGTATTCGATATGACACTCAAGATATCTTGCCAAGTTCAATAAAATTTCATTTACAAAATTATTAAGTTTGAAAGTTATTTTAGAACTTCTATACAAACTTAGCCAATATGAGCATTGGATGAGCGTGCATGCAATGCCGGTAAATGTTATTTTCATTGCCATTAATTTAATAAAGAGAAAATTAAAATTTCGAAGATTTACGGATGCAGGGCTTATATTGGCGAAAGTGGAAAATATTTTGGAGAATTTTCTCCAATTTTTGCGATTCACTAAAATTGATATAATTCGAGAATTCAAAAAGAGATCGTGAAAACATTTTCACGAATGTGTAGAGTAGACCCAAAGCTACAAAGACTTGACTTGGATAATACCTCTTGAGATCTCAACATCAACGCTTCCGCATGAAATTCCTTGTCAAAAGCACAAGTAATTCCATTTAAATTTCCATTAAGCTTTGTCATAGTGCACAACATTCAACTAAAAAAAATATAATCAAAGTGTCTTTGTTGTTACTTGCATAGGTGATTCATAAAACAGAATAATTTATTTTCATGCAAAAGCAAACCAGCGACATTACGTTAGAGACAACATTCTGTAGAAGCCTTTTTGCAAATCCCATATTGATAAAGAACAGAATAACCAAAGGAAACCTAAATGCATGGAAACCAAATGCATTATAGATCATTATTTTTATCTCAAAACGACTGTAAAAATAGAGAAAAAGTTTTTATGAACAGAGGAAAAAACACAACGACTACAACAGCACAACAAGAACATAAAGAAACTAACAATTTCTTGAAATGGAAAAATTCTTCGCGTTCAAAGAAGTGAAAATAAAATAAAATAAAATTCTATAGAAATTGAGTCATATTAGCATAAAATATTTGAATTTTTTTATGTGTTTGAGAAGCTCGTTTACATGTACGAATGGCGCACTTATTGCTTTTCGGGATATGTAAATTTATTCCGTGTACTCTATACATTGTCGATAATAAACATCAAACACTTTGTTGCTGGTTTTACAGCAATGTTCATTGTTTTACACCAGAAATGTGTTCATACGAGCAAGCGTGTATTTCATTCGGCTTTAAATAGAATACTTTAACCGGCTCATTATGCAATCATTTGTGTACTGCTTGTGAGAAAGGGGAAATCAATTCTGCCGTCACTCATTGGCCATTCTTCTTAAATTCCATTCTTTCGATTTAGGAGCACAGGGATGATATGTATTCGTCGGCGGTCTCCAAGGACCACCAATATTTTTACAGAATATCACCTCGGTGATGTTTCAACGTTTTCAGTGTGTTAAAATATATCCCCGCAATTGGGTTCACCTTGGATTAATTGAATATTGTAACGCAGTCTATTCTTCGGCATGTATATTATTGTTTAAAACACAATGCTTTTGGGAGCATTAAAAATTAATTCCCTTCGCTGTTCTCGGTCGGAACTTTGTATAAAGAACGTGAAAAATCGACAATTTGTTCTAAATTCTAACATAAGTGAAATGTTGAGTGAAAACTAGAACAATGGAGGTGCAAGTCAGTCATAGTCATCTGTTATCGACAACGATGACAAAAATAGTCATAAATGTGGCTGTGAAGTTTTATATAGCAAAACGTGCTGTTAAATTAAAGAAGTGAAAGATTTGGTATTTTAACACTAAGCGATGATTGAATCAAATGAAGTAACAGATTTAATCGGTTTATGAGGACACCGCGTTTTTTAAATGTTAAAGTGTACGAAAGTAGGATACATAAAGGGTAAAAGCAACGATAAATGAAATTCCAAATAACAATTCGTGTTGAATGCTAACGAAAAATTAATCACACGCTAAATTCTAACAAATTTGTTGAAGAATTGTTAAAACTTTAAAAATTTCTGTCTGGCCCACCCGAAACAACCCCGTGTCAACAATACAATAACGACACAACACATGTTCTTTCGTACGAAAAAATTTAAATTGAAGAAGTTTTCCCTTTGCAAGATTGCAGTTTAATATTTTGCTATAGGAAAAAGTTTGTTTTTGCCGTGAAAGCTTTTATTTGGACTTTTTTTCTCGAAAAAAAAAAACAATTCTCGTACCCATTCTTGTACAAAATATGAAACGAAAAGTCTAACCGGAAAAATTGTGGAACGTTTGTTGTGTACACTACTATGAGGATGTGACGAAACAAAACAAACAAGACAACTCAGCACAACGAAAAGATTTCCGCATTGTGTTATTATATGTTTGAAATACAAAGCTCTACAAATGCTGCTAATGTGACGGAGGATGAGACAACTGCTGGATTTCTTCGTTGTTGTTTTCTTTTTTCTCTATCGTATAGAACAAGCGAATTACTTTACATTGTGTTGTACATCTGTGACTAGAGTATCATTTTGTAGTTTTTTGTTTCGGGGAAAAAATTGAATTTTAGTTAACCTTTTTTTCCCCGTTCACAATATAGTACATCCAATACATATTTACATCAATGCCGTGTAGCAATTCCATTACGTAAAATAAAATTATAGAAAACTTTATTATCTTTACCTTGCACCCAGGTTCAATCTGTATAAAGTTAACATTCGTTCAGTTAACCGTGTATATGTATAAAACCCGATTCTATTGCAACGAACACGCGGAGTTGAAATCTCTGGTATTCCATTTGACCATAAATTATATAAAAAAGATAAAAGAGATTTATGAGTACGCTATGGTTATGTAATTACAAGCCATGCTTTTGTACTATATATATGTAGACTAAAATCCGTTCTATAGAGATATTATCCACAAAGCAAAAATGCGGACATTTTCAGAGTATCACACACCCAAAAGCAAGCACTCCGTTCTTCTTTTTTTTCAAAACCTATAAGCAGTATAGCCAGGAGTATAATAAACCGACATCAGACATTACACCGAAAATTATTGTTTCTTAATTTATTAAGATAAAAAAAACTACAACATTTTTCGGGGAACATAAACACGTACACCTACATAACAATAAATGTGTGTTGAGCATAACACCGTTTTGGCACGATAAAAAAAATTGTATGGAAATTCGCATGCAAATAAGTGATGGCAGTTTTTCTTTCGGCCAAAAGTACAAATAAAATTTGCAATTAACACTAATTGGTTTTGCTAATTAAGGACTAGGATTAAGGGGACTGACATAATGTTAATGATCTTTTCAACACAGTAGATAAATTCCGTTTGGACGAGACATGATCTTTAACATGTTGCCGGTTATTGCGACTCGTCAACTTTAGGCACACCGGAAAGTGCTAAGGGAGTCAAGGAATACCTCCAAATAAATTTCTAAAAATCAAAAATTTGACTATTGATTTTTAGAAATTTTTTTGGAGGTATTCCTCGACTCCCTTAGCACTTTCCGGCGTGAATACAGTGCCTGCTCGAGCATCATACCCTACGTGTTAATACGCGTATTCCTGCTGAATTAAGCAACCAATTTTTAAAATATAGAAGGTATTAGACCGAGAATGTTTCCATCTTTATTTGCAATACACGATATTACAACAACACTGACATTTCCCCAGTGTCATATACTTCCCATTCGTCGGAATATAAATGTGTTAGGGTATCAAACTCTATCACACTTATGGTCTTAACTACAATTTCACTGCAACATCGAGCTCTCGCCAAAACCACACGAGGGAGAGTTGTCTACCTCTTTTGAATCGACCAAAGCACGGCCAGCAGTCCTTCATTGGTAAAATTAGATGAATTTAACTCAATTTGCTTCATTCATTCCTCAAAACAAAATTCGTCCAATTCCACCTCCCGCAAACTATGGTGTGAAGTTTGCTAATTATAATAACAAGAACGGAACAGGTATGTACAAAATGCCCCGATTTTACTAATTAAAAAATTCCGTTCGTTTCACAATTCGTCGACGGTGTACGGTTTCATTATTTCTCTAATGAAACCTCGATCCACAGCGTAATTCGCTGTACGTATTATAGTGTTATAGACAAAATTAAAAAAATCCTTGAAATTCCATCATCCCCTTGGCGATATGTCCTGGCTACAACACTGCTTCGATTATAAATGACGTTTAGCGATGTGGAAACTTTTGATCGGGCTCATTTTCTAAAACATGTTTGGGTGTGGTGTGACAACATCAATTTCGAAAGCAGTATGATAATGAAAGCGCACCTTCAATAATAATACACTTTATACGTTCGTACGTGATGTGTCCTTAGGTGGCACATTAATGACGCAGTGTTTATTTTATATAACAAGAGCACGGGAAAATTTCATAAACCGCGACTGAAACGTATATAATACGGAGCGAGATTTCTGGTATTTTATGCAAAGAATTCATAATACGAATTGTTATCTGTAAGAAAATGTAGGATGGAAAAAAAAACTGGAAATTTTATTTTTCAAAAAATGTTTATAAATATTTTGGTTTTGTGTGTTGTTCTCGTTATTTTAGTTTGCTCTGCCATGATATAGCTTATACCTTTTATCTTTTCGAACAAAACAAATATTTACAATGAAAAGAAGAAAAATGGATTTGGCCAATGAAGCATGGGTTCATCTTTGTCAACGTCAAGATTAGATTTTTTTTTGGAGAAAAAATGTAAAATTTTATGGAATTTTTGTTAATTTCATTTTTTTTTCTGCAAAATTTTATGTTAATTTGAAAATCACAGGACAAAGGCAGTTTTTATGGCTTAATATTATTTTCAGTTAAGCTACCGAGTGATGAAATAAAAATTTAAAAGAGAGGTTCGGGTATAAAACTGCTGAGCGAACTGTTCCGGGTATGATGAGTGAGATGTCTGCTATGAAAGCGACGCAGGTATTTTCTTTTTATATGATGCAAACATTCCTGATGATAATTAAATACTCCCCGTTGAATTTACCTGAAAGTTTCACTTTGACTCTTCATTCTTCTTTTTGTGTGAGATTTTTTTCTTACACCAAATATCCTGATGCTTTTTATCATAACTTTTGAAACCTAAATTAACCTTTGCGACTTAAAGCACTTTGTGGTATAGTTCGGCATAAAGCATTTCATGAAAAGAAGTCGGAAGGGCGTAAGTCGCAGGGATGTCTATACTAAACCTTTGATCAACTTTTTTTTAAGATTTCTCAAATAGATCGATGGAGGTACATCGAAAGTGGGATATGCGTGTTATAATATAAAGTAGAAATGCGGTGAGGGGTCTAAAAATCTGCAAAAAAGTGAGGATACAAAATGTACGTTCACTCTTTTAAGGGTCACAATTTCTCTTACACGGAAAATCCCAATATACGTGTGAGAGCTATAAGTGGACTTAGCACCCCCATTTTTTGGCATATAGCTGTGAAATGCATATTGCGAAGACTGTCGTTAAAATAGCTGTGTAATTTATATTATAGCTGTGAGCCACATTTCAAATCTATCACGAGAAATAATTTTTTTTTTCATAAACTTTCATGAATTTTGGGTCACCCATCCAAGTACTAACCGCGCCGAATGATGCTTAACCTGAGAATCCGACCGTCACCTATGCTGCTGATGTGCTAACTTTGCTTGTGCTTCAACACGTTTTTATTTCGAAGCGTTGGTACGGCAATATAAATTCTACAGCTATATAATGTGGCACACAGCCTTATTCAAGTCTGTAGTTTTTATATTTTACTTTTGTGAGTTGTCACTACAAGGATTGTTTTAGGTTCTGAAAGAAAGTGAATTGTAACCACGCGAATCGCAAATTCGTTTTATTTTCTGTGAAATGACGAGTTTGATTTTTACGACTTTGCTAATTAATAAATTCGTTTCTAACGCAGTAAAATTTCTGATATTTTCATTCGTCTGTGTTTGTACGGATTACTATAACCTGATGATCAAGCTTCATTACAATCAGCCAAGATATTTTAGAACAGTTTTTGTTTATATATTAACATTGAGTCCGACCAAGAGTCAGTACGAATCATAACTTGAATTCATGGTCCCATACATTTTCTGATATGCAGCACACAGCTATATTTTTCATACGTCAAATATGCGTTACACAGCTATGATATAGAGTACACAGCCACAACATGTAGATCCTAGCTAAAAAATATGTCCACGGTGCATAATGTAGCTCTGTAATCCATAATATAGTTGTGTAACTTATATTGCACGTAAATAACCAACATTAACAGAATATGCGTTTAGTAACTATAATTTTATAAGTCATGCAGCTATATTATAAAAACTACAGCTATATTATAATTTACACAGCCTTTATCGCAATTCCCGGATTTTCCGTGTACAACACATTATTACGAGGGGCACCCTAACAGTTTCGGAAATCGGGTATTTAACATATTGGTAAATTTCAACATTTTTAAAGTAAAATGACGTCTTAACATAGTAAAAAAAAGGTTTTGATGTGAGCTGAGGAACATTTATAAAAAGGCTTGTCGGCCATTTTTGAAAATGGAGGTATTGGAAAATGATCCATCTAAATGGTAATAAGTCATACGCGGCATTCAAATGTTGACACTTCCTAGTAATGCGATAAAATAAAAATACGTACTGTTGACGGATTCAGAGCTCCCAGATCTGCCTCAAAAACAGGTTGTGATGACTGAATGTACTTTGCTCGTATTGGACTCTCAGCTATCAGAAAAGTCATAATTCATGTACGCAGATAAAGCCAGTTTGATCTTACTCAGTATCCCTTGGCAAATTGTGTAGTCCTTGAACAATTTCACTAAAAACTTTCCGGAACTTTCTAGATTATAAATTCCTCACGTTTACTCAACGCAAATTAACCAAGAAACAGCCACGAGATTGGCCTTAAGGCACGCAAAATGTGATCTCAAAGTGAAGTCTCAGGCTTTTCCGAGCAAGGCTGTAAACTTTGGGGGGGTCACGCAGATACAGATACGCGGGTGACACACCACACTTGATGATAACATGGCGGACTTCATGCAAAAATTCACCTACTGTGATGATTGTTATCGCCGTGATGATGTGGTGATTTTTTTTTGTATGTAAAATCATCAGACGTGGTGTGTTCCCGCGTACCTAATAATATGGCGGTCTGTGTGACCTCCCCAACGTTTACAGCCTTGTTTTCGTGATCTAAATTTCTCAGCCTCAATATCTCAGAAACGGAAAAATGTTCTACCTCGAAAGGGATGGACTTTCATAACTGAAACATAAACTATTGTTTCACATGGAAACAGCCCATGTTCCATCTCAAATTTTATGAAAAAACTGATCCATTTTGTAGGGCCGCTCTAGTAGTGAAATTGCATGTGAATCTAATTCTTTCTATTGTTACGGAAATTTCTGATGAAATCTGTTAGGATTCCTGAGATACATATTTTTAGGATTCTTTTATCGAACTATGCTGGTATCACATCGATACTGCGACCCAAACAACAGAAACCCTGGTCTAAACTTACCAAAGTCGTGAAATTTTAGTTCAATTTTTAATAATAAGCCCTAATGACTGAGTGCACTCTTTTTTCGAACTGAGTTATTACCTTAAAATTAATGTTGACCAATATGTTCAAATCAAATATTTTCATGAATCGGAGTTACCCGATTCCCGAAACTTTTAGGGTGCCTCTGCCCCTCGTATATACATACAGTTCTTATTGTATCCAAGTAGACCAAAGTAGGGAACTCCACATAGTTTGTGTTTTTTTATTTCATGTCATATAATACATATATGATTCATATATCGACAAAACCACTTTGTTGAATAAAGAGCCAATTAAATAAAAAATATAAGTCGAGTTAGTAAAATTCTATTTTGGGATATTATTTCGATGTTAAAAATGAAAATCCTGTACCGGGTCGAATGATTTTGTTTTTAAATTTGATAGTACACATATTTAAATTGCTTTTATATACAACATGACATGCAGTCACAGAATCAAGCTCATTCATTGTAGCGAAAAATTTAATTGGATGCAAGGAAAATGAAAATTCTAAATTTTTTTATTTTCAAATTCCGGAGCAAAATAATGTCATATAGCGACATTCGCCAGGGCCAATATTATGACGAGAACATTTCGTTTCCAGAAAAATATTTCGTCAATGGATTAATTTTATCTGAAATCTATACAAATATCATCGAACCAATAATCCAATTACTTATAGTAGCTTAAAACGAAACATATTTTTACCCTCAATTCTGTGTCACTAATAGCATAATTTCCATAACCTTTTATACTCACTTATAACCCTCTTAAAATATACCAATTTATTTTTCGCATAAAAGATTCAATGAGGACCCATTCAACGATAAGTTGAGTGGATAAACTTGTGTAATATTCGTTTTATACCAACAACTCTCGGTACGGAAAGCACAGTGAATTTGACCAAAGCAACGCTAAAGTATTTTTCGTGTTTATAAGACGACTTTCTCATATTTCAATATAAATACAACCTCAACAATAGCCAAAGTACCATTATCACCCCTCCGTAAGACAACACCCCCCAAAAAAAGCAAATAAAATTAAGTTTATTGTTCTTATTGTTTATTATAGCATATCCTATATGCATGTATACCACATCAAATGACAGATTCTTATTTTCCGCCTTCTTTTTACTGGGTGGTGGTGGTTATTGTATAACTATGTTTAAGGGTTCTATGGTGGATGTAATTTTTTTTCTTCATTCTTCTATATATCCTTTCCTATTATATGTCATGTACATGTTTACGGTGCTAGGTTTTTGTTTTTCTGGTCCTTTGGTCAGGAGGAATGACAGCAATATGTTTCCGGTACTCTAATGGATTTTATTTAATAAAATGTTGTTTTATGGAGTTTTTGTGCGGTCGTTGATGGCTAAGTGAAATCATGCCATCACAATCATCTAATAAAAGAAAAATTAGGCCAAACCAAGAAGAAATGTATGGAAGGAAGACAAATAGATGATCGGAGAGTAACAAAATTACAACTTAAAGAGAGGAAGAGAGAATTGAAAAAAATTTGTTTTTTTGGGTCTTTTGTACGAGGGGAGAGGCTGTAATTGAATTTAACCCAAATATAAATAAAACAAATATTGTTACGAGAATTTTTTTTATCTGCTTCTCTTGAACCAAATCAAAATATTTTTGTTAAAAACCTATATTTGTACGTGATTTCCATTTTAATGCTTTTAAAACTGAAATCCCTGTCGGCGTCATGAGCACAAAAAAAAATGCTTTTGTTCTGTAAAAAGCTCGCCAAGCGTGTTCCATATACAGTAGACAAGCTCGGTTCAATTCATTCTTTTGTTTTCCTACACTAACCATTGTTCGAACGGTACACATGAGGAGAAAATGGAGAAAAATTATACTTTGCTGCGTTACACAACTATTGTATGTGATAAGAATTGTTGAATTGTTAGTTCGTGTGTGTGCTTCCATGTACAGTGCATTAGTAAATTACCACCGAACATTAATTACCTCTAATTAGCTCATACGAAGTAAGGGTAATTAATGTTTCAGGTCTACGTTATTGACGATAGCAGTAACCCACTTTTCTTCACTGTTTTTAAGAATGAGGATATCGGGGTATTTATACGACTAATCGAACCACTTTTATGGTTCGATCTGAATTGTATGCGTGAAATATTTAATCAGTTTTCGGCATCGATTGTATGATAAATTCATTTAATTGAATTAAATCTAGTACTTCTGTTATCGTTTATAATGTTTGATACGAAATATCGGACTTTCTTAGTTTTACAACAAGTTTCGCTATTAAAAGTAACATAATCAGAGCTCGGCAATTATTTTCGTCGTCGTTGTTGATAACAGATGGGTTTCAATTAATATTCAGAATTTAATTTTTTCAACTCACAAATTTGTCGGAATTTTAAGAATTAAAAGTATTTTTTATAATAATTTTGGAAGACTCTTAAAATTCTCAAATTTAAGGATTTTCAGAATTTTTTGTAGCATTTTTTAAAAATTTTAAAGAATAACATGCCCCCCGCAGCATGCGGTAAACGAACAATGCCAGTAAAGCCCCTCTACCAAACGAATAAACCACTTCGCTGTAGACGAGCAGACATGTCTGGTCTATCTGTTCAATTCCCAGTCTAATCAATAAATCTGATAAGACTCTTACATGCAATGGTCTATTAAAAAACAATTTGTAATTACAGAAATTCTATGGAAAGAATATTAATAAATGTGGCATGGAACTACAAATTATTCCTGCAAATGCATCGTTTAATGGTACAAAAAATAATTACCGTGAAGTATGCTTCAACAATCATAAATGCCGTTGAAAGGTCTTATTAAAATAAACATAACCGAGAACGAAACCATTCATAAAGTGACCTTTTGTTGAATCAGAGAGACCCATCTACGTTTAACAAATAAATATTGTATGTAAGGGAATTGATTTGTGTCTCGTATTCCATGCACTGTGAGTTATGTTGGTAAACTCACTAATCACCTACCTATTCAGCATGTAATGTATCAAAGATCATATCACGTTCTTAGTCATTAACATTTAGAAAGAGAAGCTACGTATTTTGTACATGAACATTTAACGTTTCCACAACGATGTTGATGTTGGAACATAGTACACATTAGATTTATACTTTTGAAGAATAATAATAGTACGGTAGCATTTGAACATTATGTAAACATTTGCCCGTAGTATCTTATTAGGATATGTTGCTTTAGTTTCCCAGAGTTGAAGAGTGGTGCAAATACCAATGTAAATACAGGAATGTAGATCCTATAGAAACCTAGTTCTTGAGTGAGGTTATTCATCTGCAAAGGTCTCCCACTTATCGTGGATGAAACAAGTTTTACGGATTTCATAAAGTTTAGACAATGGTGCGGATTTCAAGAGCAATACTTAGTGTGGGGTTGGTTGATTGATTGGATGATAGCGTCTGACTGGGGCATTTACACCGGCACGGTATGTTACATTATGTACTGTTATGTTGACAAAAAAGGCGTTTTGTATTCAAAGTGACTTTCGTGGTACGATCGTAAAATGTACAATTGATAAACCGAACTGGTGTGCATACGTTATTTTGCACCAGCTGGTCACATACAATTCCAAATGGGACCAGCTGGTGCAAAATAATGTATGCACACCAGTTCGGTTTAGCGATTGTAACTGAAAGCTAAGTAAATAGTTGCTGGACTATACCATTTCAGCGAATATACATCATTGCGCTTTCGCATTTATATTTGTTAAAGTTTCCGTCGTACCTCATGTCATATATAACTTTATGTTGAATAGCGTTGGGCCGTTGATATGTTCAACAATATGAAAACAATTAACAACCGAACACATATTCATTTATACTGTAATTAATCGTTACCTTTTCATTAAGTGTGGCCTAACGTAATAAAATTAAATTTATAAATTACATACATTTCGGCTGCGAAAGTCTTTGGCTTGCAAGTATAGTAAAGAAATGATTTATTTGAACGAGATAAGACGGTAGAGATACTTGTTGGTTGTGGCATAACCAGCATGTTTAATATTCATTTGTTTAAGACAATATGGTTTTGGATTGTTGTGAGCACCGTCGACGACAGCAATGGGGTATATCCGTTTATTTGAGGTTTAATTCCATAAGCATAAACCGTGTATAAGTAACGGTTAAACTTATGTGGTTAGTAATTTGTTGCCATTTCTGTCATGTAGCCGGAAAACAGGGTGGAATATTTATTACAACTGGTGCTGATGCTGCTGCTCTCCGAACTGAATCAAGATGCTAGGAAAGTTTTACATGCAGCAAAAACTTTTGGCCTTCACTTTGAATTACAACAATAAATATGTTCGAGTATTTGCTTGGATGCGGTTTTACAGAGTGTTCAGTGAGCAAGAACATTTTCTAATTACACACACGACATAGTATATGAATTTTATTTAAGGCAATAACAATAATAACATGCAATTATACCGACATTCTAAAAATATTCCATATTCCCATAATGGTAAAATGGGTCGGCGAAACGATGTCGGATTATCATCTGGTTTTATGTTTTTAGCATGCACATGTTGTGTAAGTCAGGAGGTAAGGGGAATGCAGTGCATACGTGCAAAAGTTTAAGATAATTTATTTATATTAAAGTAGGTGCTTCGTTCGCCCGTTCACCACCCATACTTGCATAAACCGAAATTGGTTTAAGCCCATTCTACGTAGACTCAGTTATGACATGTTGTGTAGGAATGGCAACACAATGGGAACGATAAAGTAAAAAGAGAGTAGTTTGGGAATACGTAGAATCTGTGAATGAAATCCAACTCATTTACGACAATGTGTTTCTGTCCGAGTATTCCACCATTTAAATGAACATAAATCACAGAAGTTTGAGTCGTAGGAAATTTTGAGTGAACACTATCTAGGGTAGTGATGATTTCTGTGGTCATGAGTTCAGCAAAATTTGCTAGATTTATACTTTTTGGACACCCAATTCGGTAACCTTTTGCTTTTGACGATGAGATACAGCATTGAAAACTAACTGAGGTCAATAATAGCAGAGCCGGGTCATCGACATGAAGTGAAGACGTGTTGCTAACAGTCCCTCACCCCTGTCACAGTCGGTGTGATATTCTTCCGAAGTATTTTTCGTTGTCGAAGAATTATTCTGTTATAATGGCAAATCACTCGGAATGACCAAATTCAAAATTTAATTACATAATGATCCGGAGATGAGAAACGATTGTCTGCGGGCTGGTACCCATCCACTTTCTACCTCAACAGGTAAGAAATGTCTTGGAATGTTATGTGAATTGAAATAAATAAAATGAAAACGTAGCAAGATGGGAGAAACACGGGAAAGATGTTTTAAGTCATTTTGACAGCCACACTCGAAATAGGCAATTTAATTTGTTACTTTCAATTATCTCAATTCCGCAACAAAATAATGGTACACGTGGCACAGACTCGACGACCTATATAGTAATGAAGACCTAGATGTACCGTTTCGATAGCGTTAAAAAGAAATTATGTTCAACAGTATCTATCACAAATGATTAGAGATTATGATATGACAAGTCTGGCTAGGTCTAGGATAACTCAAGTTAGGGTATTATAATCATCATGATATTGTTCAAGTATTTAGTGATAGTACACCATTCCGTCTGAAAACATTTTTTTTTTTGGTTTTGATTACACAAATCGAAGGTTTAATTACAGTAACCTATTTTGCCATTTTTTTGAATTTCCAATTACAAATCGAAATAAAAAACTGAATCGATTTGATTAACTATTTCCCTGGGTTCAAAACGATTCCCAATGTTACCCGAATGTCGATTATAACATTGCTTTTTTCCTGAAGCTCATTTCCATACAATGTATTGCATTGCAAACATATCGGAAATTATTTCGTTGACAGTTTTTTTTATCTGCATCGTATTTAAATTTAAATTCAAGTCTGTTAAGTGCGTATTATAATAATCAATGCATAATTTAACAAAATGTTTCATCGTCGCTTTAGACCAGATAAGTATCATAAGTGTATCTGTTACAATTAGTTGGGATTTTCAATGGTAATTTTAAAGGGGGACATTTATTATTAATGTCCTCAATGGACCGCATAAATCAAATTTTCAGCAGTCGTACTTTTAAAGCATACATTGTCCGAGAGCTTAATAATAGAGAGAGAAATCAGAGAGAAATTCTAATTAAAGTTTTATCACCATAAGCCTTTACGAGTTAAACCACGATATTCATTTGATTGTCATATCTATTAGCCCCAAATTAATCACTGAAAAAGTGTTGGTGGATGTATGGATGGATCGGATACACATTACCGAAAATAGACGTTAGTTGCTCTGCTTATTCCCTGTTAAATACAATTATGAAATGTAATTTCGTTTTTCTATGCTAACTGTTTTTGTTAGACAGTGTGGGTTTCGTCTTACAATCGATCATTCCTAATCCTTTGGTTAAAAAATATCGAAAAAATTAATTAGGAAACATAACTCGGAAACTTGTTCGTAATTATTTTCAGCATCCATCGTTCTTTTGCTAATCTTAAATCTCTCCAATCAGAAAAACATAAAACATCCAGCAAGAAAACGACATGTTGTAATACGAAGTGAATAATTTCAGTAAGAAATGATTGTGCAAAAATTAATGTATAGATGAGCAACCGTTCAATGTCTTAACACATATCATGATGGCTGGAAATGATGAAGTTATTTTCCGTCTGCAGCACACAGAAGCGTAATATACTAACTAACGTTTATTGAATCGAAGACTAAATGTTTGATAAACATCCACAAAAGTTAATTATTGATGCCATCAACCATACACATTTATCCCATGCAGTAAAAGTTACTCGTTAAATATGTAAGCGATCCTAGGCAACGCAAACGTAAATTATAATCACAATATGATGAGCATAAATTTTCGATTTTACTCTGTTTTTCAGCTAATTGATGTAATTTAAGGCAATTAACGCCGGTTTATTTATTGTGGTTTATTATAATACGCTTTTTAATTAGGCTGGTTTGTTTTATCTCAACTGATTACTTAGCTGGGATGTTGTCGGTCGTCGGATATAATATAATTCAATTAAGAACATTTGGGGTCAGATTCATATTTTTTTTCTGTTTGTTTGTTTTCATCTCAAAAGGAGCCAAGGGGATTTCGCTGAAATTGCATGTTTAATTATGTTGTTTATTTTAGTTATTAATTCTCTTTGTTTTCTTTCTTACTCGTCTCTAAGGAAAGTTGTTTTTGTGTTTAGCCAGACAATTCCATATCAATTAAGTTGTTAAAATTGATGAAGATGTGCAGTACGAACGGAAAATAAATAAAAAGAATTTTACGCTTGATGTTCAACGAATGAGGGGAATGTTTTTTTTTAGAAAAGTTTTTATACCCAACTTGATCCGTCTATAATACCGTAACTCAAGTTGATAGTGATTGATCCACCATCAAGTGTGAATTAGAAAACTCTTAAAACCATTTATTGTGGAAGTGTGAAATAGACGGAAGTAGATTGAAGTCAGGAGATAATAATTTGCGAATACTATTCGTATTGTATAAATATAAATTCTTGAAAGACTGGAGCTCTAAGCCCTATCGGCGTGATTATTCAACACAGTGAATCCTTTTAAGGAATGGAAAAAGCTTGTTTAGAGCTGCACTCTTTATATCAGGCCTGTGATGTATCAAATCTTTGTGCGCAAAAATCGTTTTTTTAATTATCCAAGCCGTTCCCAATCGTTACAATTCGTTGTGCCAACATTTTTCCAATTCATGTTATTCATGCCACTTACGACATTCAAGTTGCCATACACATTCATAAGTATCGTAATAAATGTTGTACACGCATGTTGAATTTATACCACTGTGGAATGTGAGAAAGAGGTCAGCAAGCGCCGGGTTTTCTTACTGCCTATGGGGGCAGAGTTATCAAAAGGTCCTTCAAATCTATTTAAACCGTCAAACTTAATGCATACAAAGTAATTTTCCATGAGGGGCAAATACCCCCGTCACTCCCATAAACTCGGCGCCTCTGAGGTCAACTGAACGTAACACGCTATGTTATTAGTATAGGAAACCAAATAATCCAGGGGGACGAGTTATTAAACTCAGAAACTGTGGTACGTCGCGGCATTTATTAATAACCCATAAATAAAAATGAACTCTCAACTTATAATTTACTCATGAAAATAGGCCAGATTTGTACCAATAGCAACAAGTAAGTCAATAGGTCAATGATTTTATGTGACACCAAAATAACATTTCCTTCGGAATGCAACCGAATTACTTTTGAAAAACATTCTGTTGCACACCATTGACCGAAAGTAGCGCACCGAGAATGTGCTCAGCAAACGTTGTTGGCTTACAAGTACACGGTTCTGTTTCAAATGAGATAATGCAGTTCACGATACGTGTTGTGAAATTTGATTTCCGAACTAATATTACCCCCGGTGTCTTCACACAGCCTTATACACAATCGATTTCCATTGAAAAGGTATTTTCCTATCAAAGGAAAGCATTTCCCTCTTTACTATGTACACAAATCAAAGAGACTGAATTTGCAAATCATCCATTGATATTCAAAACGAATACATTGTGTGTGTATTTCACGGAATATCCAACGTTTAAAAAAGATATTTTCCTTTATTTTTCTTATTTTATTTTATTGTTTTACATATTTTAACCTATTTTGTGCCTGGCTTTCATATTGTAGCCACAAAAAGCCCCGAAAATTCATGTATTCCGACAGTAAAGCTCTATGAAAGCCTTTTTAAATTCGTAAGAGGTTAAGTGGGTCTTTGAAGTTGCTGGCACCCTTTGTATATATATACATGTTCCGATAAGATCGCATTTAAATATGCGTGTGTGTGTGTGTATGTGTGTGACTATCAAATATCTTGAAAGGGACGACGATTTTTATTTTCACTTCTCAGCTTGTCGACTCAATAGCGCAGTGTGTAAGTCGTTAGCCTCACACTGAATTATTGTGTTGGAAGTTCGTGAGTTCGAAATCGCCAATCTATCAGCAAAAGCTCTTCGGTTAGCAGTCAGCAAGCGATTTAGTAAGGTGCTACGTCGTAGAAGACATTCTCAAAGAAATTCTTAGGTCTGTGGGATTATCATGAGAAAAGCGCTTCAATCAGCAATCAGCAGGCGATACAGTAAGGTACTTGGCTATGTCGTTGAAGAGAAAGTTGTCAAGGTCTGGGTTGCTGAAAAAACAGATGTCGCAATGAACGATGCTACCGTCAATGAGATCCAATCAATGGAATGGAAAAACTCATACACGTTCGGCTGGGTGTCTCACAGAGAGACAGTTGGTAAAAATTGTCATCAATAGTAATAAATTAACATATAAGTTAAGATTGTACTATAGCATACCAATTCCTGTTGTTTTCCTGTTTCCATGTTTAAAAAAAAACTTCTCAGCTCGTCATATTTTTTCGAAGTGAGACAAAATTTCGTATGGGGCCTTCGATAACTTACAACGTCAACTATGCTACTGTGCTGTGCTGTGTTTTTTTTTTGTTTTTATTTCACTCGATTTGTGTAATTGTACTCTTGGGACTGTTACGCAACGAAAAGTATTCATATTTATTTCCTCAGCCTCCAGAATAGTACGTATAGTATATACATGTAAAATATGCCGCTGTATATTCACAATTCCATATGAAATGTTCAACTGTAAACAATACTTAATGCCACACAAAAAAAACCATATCGCAAATAATGTTGCATGTTTTGCAGATACTTTCATTAATCTATGCTATACGGTTTATGGGTTATAGCACTGGGGGTAGTTTTTGGTTTTATGTGCTCGTATCGAAATATCTAAACGATCCGTGCATAACATAAATACCAACGGGGAAAAAAATTCGTATGAATCTCATAAATTTTATCTTAACACATTACATACTGTTTTTGGATCAACATACATAAATCAAATAATTTTCCTCGAATTTGAATAATTGATCACCTTATACCAGTTTTTTTATGATACGATTCGTAATATTTTTGTGCGCTATATAATTGATGCACCGGATAAAGATGGCAGATTGATCCAAATAGAATATTTTTTGATGATTTTTTTAATATTATTTAATGTCAAGCGGGCTGGTCGTTAGTGACCGTTGACCAAATCACCATTTTTTCAGTTAAAAAAAAATTGCGAATTATTGTTCTCATAAAAAACGTAAAATGAACCGCTTTTTGAATAGTAATACCGAAATAAAAACATTCAAGTCAGATACACAGGGAAACTCCACATTGAAATTCTGCCAATCTCGATACGATTACAATGAACGATATATAGGTGATCGAAATTGTAATATTTTAGGTATTGTGATATTCTGCAAAACTAGAAAAAAAAACCGACGTCAGTTCTAGAAAAGCCATACAAAAAATACAATCAGAATATATTAGGAATCGCTGAGACTTTGGAAACCCTGCTCGCCAACGGCGATAATGGGACTGTAAGTGATAATCGGCGCGTTATCTACCCAGATATTCACAGGTTTACCGTTTTATGAACAAACAGCAAACTTGTCACATGATCATTAGATTTGTCTTTTTTGCCTTCTGGCTAGATCCACGCATACGACCAGCAACGCAACACTAAAATACAAAATCTAGATTTTCATTTGTTGACCTGTTACAGACATCAAGCATATCACCAGTATTATTATCTGGTTTATTACTTCCATCGATCAAAGTATTTTAATCTGCTGATTTCAAATCTTGTACTTCAATTTTTTGTATCATGCACTTTACTTTATAAAGTACCGTATTACCCAGAGCTTGCCATTATTTTTGTCGTCGCTATCGATAACAGATGAATAGCCGTATGTGACAATGTAGCAATTACATTACCGTAAAGTATCGCCAAAGTCAAATCGCCAAAAAAAATTAGATCGCCAAAAAAAAATCGCCAAAGTGTAAAGAAACGACAAAAAGAAAAAAGTCTGCGAGTGTATGTCAATATTTTCTATCATCTAAAAAAAAGGAAACTTCATCATATTGTTGCAAGCGACATCGCTTTTCATACGTGTCTGAAAAAATACTACCACCAACTCAATTTAGGTTATATTAATCAAATTATTGACCGTTTGACTCTTTACATTTATCACAAAGAAAAAGTATACTTCCACTGTTGAAAAACTTTTCGTTTTGATTCAAATAACTTATTGCATTTCTGTGGAAGTCACGATAGAATTAACTTCTCGAAGTACTAATTTTACCATTTCTCACACTCGAAGCACCATTTGCCACATGGATATACCATAGAAAAGTTCTTAGCACTTTCGTGAACACTGTACATTCCAAAATGGATTTATTGCAATGGATTTCGATTAACCCCTTCACAGTGGCTGATAATTTTATTTTAAATATTTAATCAAGACGCTCGTTCTATGGCTGTTTGACCCACATTTTAGCTACGAATTTTAGTTGAAGTCGAGGAGAAAAGACTAATTTCCGTAATTCGGATTACTGTCAGTTTCCATAATCGATTAATATTAAAACAGAGTCTATCGCAGGGTCCTAATGAATGAAAACGTGTTCGCGAATTTCATTTTAACATATAACGAGCTAATCGAGAAAATCATAAATTTCGAGAAAAATTTATGAAAATTCACGAAATTTCGAGAACAAATTTTTAGTAATATAGGCCCTGGTCTCTCAAATTAAATAGAAACCACGTAAATAGTAGATTGTGTCGCTTTAGAGGACTCAGAAACAAAAACTCATAATGAAAACAACAATTAGAAAGCAGTTTGATTATCTCAGGTCCCAGGTGGATAATAAGTCTCGAGACCTCGAAATAACGTATCTACCTGTATCCTTGCCTTGGCCCACAAACTCAACATAGTACATTACTGACCAATGGAACAAATGGTGGAAATGACACTTCTTGTGTAAAATTTACCCATTTCCACCATTTCCACCATTGCCAAGTAAGATATTTTACTCAAAAACTTGAGGTACAGTTTCGGCACCGTGAAGTAAAATTAACTTTACCTCACGTTTTTGAGTAAAAAGTGTATTTTTGTCCTTAGTTGCACATATAACTATAATCTGCTATCGGGGGGTAAATATGTAATCCCACCAGCGCAGCGTAGCAAACGTTAAAGTGCACTTTACCTCCGCTCTATTAAGCTCTATTAAATAGAATTCTATCAGCTTTATGTCTAAACAATAATGTTCATGGATTCATAACCGTCTGAATTGTTTGAATAATCCAAAGTTTTGCTTTCAAATCATTTTTATTGGTAGCATTTGTTTTATCATTGGCATAGGAATTTTAATTAAATTAAAGCCACGTTTTACATTGATCGGTCGTTAAATATTTAATGCTTAGGCAATTTTAAATTATTGCATTTTAACACAAAACAAAAAGCAAATGTACAATAATCTGCAATTACCGTTAAAATACATTATTAATAAATTTCGCAGCAATACCATCGCATAATAAAGCTTAATATTCCATTTCGCAAATAACGATGAAAATATTTTAAACACAAAATCGATAAAACGAAATTCAAAATGCGAAAAAATCATCCAAACCATTGGTACGCCGCATAAAATAATTAAAAATCGTAAAAAAAATTATTGCGTGAATAAGATACAAAAAAAAATATACCAACGGGACGACCACGGGCATTTTTTTGATCCATAAAAAAACCCATTCGACATTCATGGAAAATATTAAGATGAAAATATCCCTTTACCGCATTATAATATCATTACAGAGCATAATTATTAAAGCTGAGTGTAAATTTATTTGAAAAGTTTCTTGAACGATTATCAAATTAACTGCAAGAACGACAAAAGAGCAAATGAAAGTCTTTTTTTCTCTGTCTCGAAAATCACTTCCTATTTAAAAGTGGGATTATCTTTTTGCAATTACATACTCTGAATTTCATTTTAAAACACCAGTAAAGTGCATAATTTAAAAAAAAGTGTCACCAACGCTCAACGTAATTTATTTTGCCGAGGACTTTAATTTATGATATTCAGCGAAGAATGGGTACCATGACTTTGTGTGACCAAATAACTTCTCAGTTAGATGTTCTACCGTACCACCACTTACAACTAAAAATACCAAAATATTTTCTTTAAATTCTTCAGTAATGCAGAAATGCAAATTAGTTTCCACATTTTTTTCTAGCAGAATAATGCCCACATGTTACACTCATAAACTATACGGTAAATGTATAAGCGACTTCAACATATTATATTCGTCTTCATCATAATATAATAATAATAATTCATAAAATAACTATCGATCCGCGTGTCTCTTCTTCGCTCTCATTATAAGAATATAAATCAAATTTTAAATTAAGTAACTTCAAAAATACATGGAGAAAAATCTCGTTTAAATTTATTATACCATCATCAGTATCAAGTGGGTGTTAAAGTGAAGTATCTCTGCATAATATTCATTAAGTTATTCATTTAATTAAGCACGATGTGATTGTTAAATAATGTTAGTTATAAGAAAAAGCTCACGCAAGCATTTTCTTATATTAATTCGATGAAGTGTTTAGACAGGAATCTCGTCTCAAAAGCTGTTTGCAGATGTGCACAATACCTTACAAGCCGCACAGCTATTATAATACCCAACGGTGTCGTTTTGTCGAGCAAATGCATGTGAGTGTCGAAATATGGCATTAATGTCTTCATTAAATGACTGTGATGAGTGTATGTATATAATTAGAAGCTCAAAGGAGTTTATATTGATACGAAATTGAAAAGAAAAATTAATTTAAGCATCTCGTGTGCATGGCTTTGTGCTGAAAGTAATGAGTTTATAGACAGTCAAAGTGACGCTACATGGGGGTTGCATAGGTTGATTAACGAAAAGATTTTGTCGCTCTGGGACTTAGATCGTGTAAATTGAAAGATTTTGCTATTTTCTCTACTTAAATGAATTAAAGACATTCTTGGTACTCTGACCATTTGATGCTTAAACTTGCACAACCGGCAAGAATTTCATTAGGATAGTTATGAGAATGTGATTTGGTATCAACGGAATGGCCCGAAATCTATTACTTCATTGGTTTTACAAATTTAATTTCCTATGTGAATAGTTAAATGCTGAAAGAGCACATCTCACACTAGCGAATTATACAAAATGAAATTTCATTCATATAGCTTCTTTCCGAATAGGCTGACGATGGTTTTTGTTTTAGACTATCAGAAAAACGTCTAAGACATTCGTAAAACCAATGAATCGACAGATTTCGTGTTGAAAATTCTATTAGGCCAATGTGACATATCATGTTTCTGCATTTAATTATTTATTAGGACACCGATAGCTGGAGTTTGGTATTATATCGTTGCTATCAATAAGAGATGAGAAAGTTAAACGTAAACTGTTGTGGCCATTCTTCGTCAAAATTATTAAATGTTTGTCATATCTATTTATTTATTTATTTATTTAGAGATCAACATACACATACAGGCTTTACCAGCCCAATAATACATTAATCTATCGCTTGAATATCGCTTCAAACGGTGCAGTATAAATAAATATTTTCATCAATACTGAGCCTGCTGTCATTATTCCACAGATTCCATTAGTATTCCCACAATCCAACGCAATAATATGTAATTCCATTGAACATTACTCCGGTCTAAATATGACTACAGAAAAATTCAGAGAATGCTATTCCAATGTAAATATTGTAAATAGGTTGGTGTGTTTTTGCAACGCCAGTAGTAATGCAGAAATGGAGTTAATTAAGTCATTGGTGTTTTCTGTCTGTTTTTATTTTTATTTTTTCGTTTTGTTGGTCGGTTAAAGAGTGTTAGGAATCTCGTAGTGGAAATCTGCAATTTAATTTCACCGTGTCAATAGGTTTGTGGAAGAGTTTATCGTCTCTGTTGGCATTACTGATCTTCTCGTAAAATTTATGTACATTCATTTTGTAAGCGACGATAAAAAATCTGATTTACAAAATGTAATTAAAAAAATCAATTAAATAATGGAACATGGAACCAACATAAATTTCGTTTCAATTTATTGTAATGTGAATTTATTCACTGGAAAATATCGACAAACGCATTGAAATAAGGTTTACCATTCACACGAACTGGTATTGTATTTTATTATGAACACATTAATCAAAAATCAATTATAAAAGAAGGTATGGAAACTCTTCCTTCTACTGTTCGCCCACCCACCGTTTTTCAATTGTTTGTGATTTTCGTTAATTTATTTCACAACGAAATTAAAGTCCATTCAATATCTCAAGGTTTCCATCGAAACAATGCACATGATTAACAAATTTATTAAATGGAATTTGGGAAACCATTTAAATTCTTTTGCGTGGGCGACAATACACTTTTCTGTTTGGTGTGTTCTCGTCGCGAATAAGAGATTGATGACTTAAAAATCTGTAAAGCGGATTTGAATTTGTGTTGTGAGTGAAAAATGGAAACGAATTACGCTAATTAAAATTGTGTTGTTATTGAGACGATTTTTTTTGAGTAGGAATTGTGGAAGTTACACCAATTAGAATTACATAACACGGTCTTTATGAATCTTTTAATTAATTTTCTCGTCATCGCTCCCTTTTACGAAAATTTTAGGCATTGGCAAACTTGAACATGAAATAAATTAAATTATCGGAGGGAAAATTGACATGAAAGTTTGAATTTATCGAAAAGAAAGCTTTCGGCTTCAATCGAATGAGGTTGGATTAAAAGTTTTTGAAAGTCTTCTCAGACATCGAAATTCGTCATTTTCTTTCCCTTTCATCACTATCACAGTGCTTTCCTGAACAAATGCGTCTCCATTTATCCATACTTGGCAATTTATTCGCTTCACGTTCAATCGTAACGCCATATAATCGTCGAATCTACTACTTCATATGTTCAGTGCTTGATAGAAAATCTTTTAATTCATTCGTTTTAACATACATTTTACTATACTATATAAAACCACATTAACCAGATGCCAAACTTATTTTTATCGTTGCGGTCGCTAACACAAGATTCCGATATGTGAATATTATAGAATTATGTTGACGAAGTAGTAAAATTACTCTGAAAGTATCTTTATTTCTGAGCTGTTACCACAAGCACCAACTTTCTAACGATATCACGACCACATTAGCAGTCTTTCAAGAGCGTTATTGGAATATATTGTGGTATTTGAAAGGTAAAAGGGCCATAGCTATCATGTAGCATGGCATTTTGATTTCGAATCTATGCTCTGAACTACGGTATCTATTATACCGGAAAATCGACATCGAGTAATTGGGAAAAGAACAAAAACAGAAAATGCGGAGGAAAAGTGTAAATCTGTAAAAAAAACTACTTTTCACTCTTCTTAACCTGCCGGGAGGAAAATGTATTACTAGGAAATCTTGTTTTATTTCAACGGATACTTAGAAGAAAAATTTGCTTCCACTGCTCTGCTTCTGAAATTATAAATATTTAAATCGAATTTCTATGCATAATATGAATGTCACCCACATAGCGCATACCTAACTAACTACTCTTTTCAATAAAATAATTCTTTTCAAAAATAGTGTATGCAAACTTATCGAACGACATAAGCAACAAATTTATGCGCCGCTATAAATATTACTTGCGATTTTGTCTTAACTGCAAAAAATACCGTGGTTTTTTTGTTAACTGCTAAATGTTTATTACGAAAAACCGGTCGGTTTAATGACATTGAAATTCTAAAATTTTATTGATATTTGCTCTTTACAAAATAATATGCTGGATGATAAAGTCGTTAACTTTGAAGTTTACGATTATGCTTTTCGAACAGCACGTATTCCCTCTGTACACACATGTACGCCAATGGAACTGATGAAAGTAAATTTATTCTAGATTCCGTACCACCACTAAAAATATAAGATGAAACGGATAATTACAAATTGATATGAGAAAGCAATCGATTTACGATTGTATGTCTGTACCATATGGAACGGAAATGTTGGACTGGCAGCTGTAGGTTGTAACAAATAAATGAATTAATTGAATTTGGTTCTTTTAAATGATTGAAACGATGGAAATGTGAAATCAATTTTCACAAACGGATGTTTTCTTCTGTTGATTTAGCTTGATCAAATTTGCTCAGACTAAAAGGAAGATTATAAATACTTCGGCTTGGAAATTAATCCAATCGTGAACTTATACAATACAATTCTCTTTATTTTAACCGCAAATATTGATATATTGAACAAAATAGTTAAATAATGTGGGTTCGACTAACGAACATCATCTCCACCTACACGTATTATTTTCTCATGAACAAAAACTTCGTCCCTTAACCTATCTAACATAACACGAAACACCGAAACCGTATCTAAACATATATTAAACATCGAAGACAGGTCCCATTCAATCACATAAATCATCATTTTCGGAAAATTTATTGTCACATACCTAGGCAATAAATTCAATAATCAAATTGACTGTAAACAATAATTGGCCCATATTATGGATGTGGTCGACAGTAGGGAGTATTATTTGTGCAATGGAGGATTCATTTTGCAAAAATATTTTATTGCGGAAGGTCCTACGTAATTTATCACTCAGCTGACCCATTGTTGACAATAAAATTGCAGTCTATTGTTTTATGCTAAAATAATAAAAACCCAATTGATGTTGATGCTACCGTTTGTATATATAGATATAGCGGGTTCGTTTTTATTATACATACATCGTTGAATTTAATACGCAATCAAGTGAAAACAAAAACCTCGATTTATAAAAATAAAAAATGAAAAATTGTTTTGCCTACAAAAAAACTGTATAATTGATTTTAAAATCGACGACAAATGCGTACGAAGCGGCGTACACATAGAATAATCGGCAGAGGAAAAAAGGGGGAAACGCAACGATCAACACTTTTGTACTTCTGTCAACATCAACATTCATTTACATAGTGGAATAAATGGAAACAAAACAAAATGATTCCGAATAACAAATGAAATGGTTATTTTCAGCCCAGGGCTTCCCATATTGACTCCAACATTCATCCATTATTCTTGGAAATAAGCGAAGTTTATTTGGTAATCGCTAATTATCGAAAATTAATTGGGCTATATTCCATAGGAAAGCCATGGATTTGCAATGATTCGGATTGTGCCAGAAATTATAAAGTATAGTAAAAAGGACACAAATCAGAAACCATTTTTGTCGCGTTGGTGAGAACAGTTGACTAGTATGATCAGGGCCTAACTTTTAGAAAACTTTTTCTAAAATTTAACAAAATTTGTAAAATTCTCAAAATTTAATATTTTTTTTTGCAGAAAATACAAGTTTTTTTTATTTATTTTTTATCGTTCACCGACCAACTAACAGGCCAGGCTCAATGACAAGTCAGTCCATACAAAATGAAAATAATGACAACACACTTACAAAGGGAAAATTACAATGAGTTTTAGAATAGAAAATCAAACAGAAAAAATGGAAAAAATCATCTAATCTAGTCCGCGTCCAATCGAGTAAAACCAAAACATCTAGGGATCACCAGTCGAAATAGTTTCTCACCAACTCTTTATACTCAGTTATGGTGTACCCAACCACATTTAGACTGTCAAAATAAATATCGTGATTTAATTATTATATTCTGTTGAGTGGCGAGTTTCTTTGATAATTCGTAGTCATTTTCGGCAGGTAAAAGATCGCATTATGTCTAATCGTTCTCACTGGTTCACGATACGAGTGTCAACATGCTTGTGGACGATCTTGTAGAGCATAATCTCATCGCTCTCCAATCGCCTCGATTCAAGTGAGTGCATCTTCAGATACTTCAACCGCATAGGATACTTAGGCCGCGGATTAGCATTCTTTTATATGCTGTTACCACTTCCACTTGCGTCTCTGTAGCAGCTTCAACAGTAAAAACCGTTTTGATTGTATGTGTGGATCAGCTTAAAAACAGCTGAAGCAAATTCATGCTGAAATTTCACTTCCTCTGTCTGTACCCAGTCAATTAAATGATTCCCAGTTTATATTTTGGCGCAAAATTTGAATAACATCATAAACTGAAAACACTGGGGAAACGACGATGACTTTTACAACTTTATAAAATCTCAAATATGTGTAGAACTAACAATAATTTCTGTAAGAAATTTCTAGAACTGTTTAGACAATTGTTCAAGGTGAAATTGGAAAAAAAATAATTTTTGGCAGTTTTTGTGGTTTGAAAATGATTCCACACAAAAACTGGTTACCAAATGAAAATCTAGATGTTTTTAGTATTAAATACTTGTTACGATCTAACAAAAAATAAGAACACCAAAATCTAGATTTTCATTTGTTCAGTTCCTGTTCAATTACAACCCACATCAGAAAACACCTCGAATTTCACTTTTCTCTCTCTGCAGAAAAAGTTTTCTAAAAAATAGGCCCTGATATTCAACGTATGCTTTTTGTAAAATAATTGGTTAGGTTTCGTTTAAATTGGGATACCTAGGTAAAGCAAGTGGAACGAATACAGAGAATGGGATTGTAATTGTGACTCCTTTTTTGCTTCTTGTACACCTTTAACATCATCTGTTTGCATGTGAAAAAGCCTCAGATAAAGCCAACTGTAATTGTAACTATATGACGCTTACACCTCCAGCTAACGTGTATAATATCTTACGTAATTTCTCATAAATTATTGTTTTGGCTCTTGCGATTACTCGACTCGCCTTCGGCTCGTTACGCAAACCTCACACTTACCAAAACAACAAAATTTACAACCATGCATGCGATATTACCACCTTAAAATGCTAACCGAAAAGCCATTTGCATCCATGGCACAGGAACGTAATTATCTTCTATATTATCATAGATAACACAATTTTCGATGCTAAGCGTTTTTATATTTTAAGCGAAAAGGGTACCTATAATAATAATAATAAGAGAACGGGTAGAAAACTTTATACTTTATCTTCTTATACCGTCTGACATTTCATTAAAAATATTTTTCAAACTAAGTACCATAAATCACAATAAACTGTAGTTGCAGATAACCATCTTCATCCATTACACGTTAAAATATTTTTTTTTCGCCGTATATACTCTATACTACATACCCTAAACTAGACAATCAAATGCATCTGGAATCTGGAGTTAGTTCAAACAAAAGCCATTATCTATAAAACAGTGAGTGTGTGTATGTGGCTTTTGTACGAAACTTTCTCGCTTCCATGTGTATATTTCTACATTTAACATAAACATACACTTTTTTATTTGTCCCTTTTTTTCATTCCCTGCAAAAGGACACATTATTTTTGTTCACCATTGTAAACAAATTTATATATTTTTCATATGCGAATGCTCATAAATATCCGTGTCAAAAGCATCATGTTACCCACCTCTGTTATTTTCACTCTATGGAAATGTTACTTGTCCATTATAGCTAACAGTGGTCCATTTCCTCAGCATCCTCACATATGTAATAGATTGCCATATATCGCATTTGTATACCGCATACATAGTGCCTGAAACCTCGATCAATATTATATATATCTAAAGAATGGTTTTAGGTTTGTCGGTGATACAATCAATTCAGACGATATATATGTATGTGCATGTAGATTATTTAGATAAACATCATGTACAGCCATATACTATATCTATAGATATATCCCATATGCCGTCGAGATATGGGGTCACATATGCGGAAAATTAACAGTAGTTGCCGATTCTCGGTGACAAGTACAACATAATTAATTAATTTCAACCAACAGAATGTTATAAACACAAACATCAGTGGTGTATGAATATCTAAATAAAAATCCATTTATCAGAAAATTAAACGATCCCCAATCCATACTACGGATGTTGTGTATGCATAAATGTTATATGCGCTCTTTTTTCCCCCACTTCAACATAACTTCATGACATTCCACAAAAGAGTTCACCGTTTTCGCTAATACGTTTCACACGACCCGAAAAAAAAGCCGGATCATGTAATTCCCGATTATTTATTATGGAACAACCCAAACTGGCATAGACAAATTTGTCACCTGTTTAAATCAGATAATGTGACATTAAAAAATGTTTGGTTCTTCGTCAAATTGGTTATTCCTTTCGTTCGCTTTACGGCAGTTTGAAAGTGGCGTGCTCGTGGAAATATTCTCTCATCTTAAAATGTTGTTAGCTTTTTAGTAATGCAAAAAGAAAATATCATATTTTGGATGTGTATACAGTACGATATACACCTATTATACAACCAAATTATTGTCACTGCGTTAAGTAAAGGGGAGCCAGAATTGGTTTGATAAATTGAACGAAACTTTTTACCGTCGCCTGTAATAAAATTTTCAAATTATTATTTTTTGATATGCTAAGTGTTCTGCGTAGTTAGGGGTAGATGGGAGAAGATACCTACATACCAGTTCCAGTAACATCACTTGATCATTAGTTAAAATGATTTTACCTGTGAATTTGTACACCAGTCCAATAATATGAAAAACAACATTAATAATAGAGGTATAAGTTACAAGAAAGTACAAAGTGTTATGCATAATCTGAATAGAAATTTTCAATTTACTTATTGTCTTCTTGCGCGTGTGCTGGACGGTTCATTGGAATTCGCTTGTTGTTAGGACACAGACCTTTGATCAGTATATTTCTTCCGGCTGGTCTCCATTCCACACTGTCTTCAGCGTAATGTAAAATGGAATTGGCCTGTTTTTCAAAAACCTGTCGATATCGCGCTGCTACGCATGGAATACCGTTTAGAACATTTGATGGAGTGTCTTAAAGGCATTTTTGAGTCCACTTCTGCTCAGTATCTCCACGTCACTTTGCTCCAGCAACGTGCGGAAATTGGCAGGTAGATTGTCGATGGAAAATTATATTTCCGTCTTGACTGACTTCTTCGAAAAAGTCTTTGATGTATGGTGAAAAATATATATGAAAATCCATTTTCGGCCGGAGAGAACGTCCGAGAAAGTACTTTCTTGGCCGCAAATACCTATCTCTGAGAAGTACAGAAAAATTGAACTTTTCGATCGTAGAATGCGAATTTCAGTCTTCAAACACAAAAAAACTATTTTGTAAGGCGATTGAACAATGTGAGTTTACAATAAATTAAAATTAAATTAATCTGCTCACTGCGGAGAGCTAACTAATATATAAGTTCAACTAAGTTACCATAAAATGCAGCTGAGTGTCTTTTTAAGGTGAAGTTTCTTGAAAAATACACCTGTGACGCCAGATATTTAAATAAAAACCGTTTACGGCATTTCTTTACTATCCAGCTTTTATTACGTACTTCCGCTCTCAGCTCTAAACATTATAAATGTGGAAATTAAAAGATCGAAGGGTGATGGTTGTGTGTATAGACTATATACAGTATACTAACCAGGATGATGTTTATTCGAATAAGTTGGGTGGGTTCAGTTTCCAAAACCTTTACATTGTTTGTACTCGACGTTGTACTGTAGGCAATTTAGAAAATAGATTTGAAGTGCCTACAGGCATGTAAACTTTCGACACGACTTTGTACAATTATCATGGCCCTGAAAATCATCCACTTTTAGTCAATATATTCGGCTGTAGAGTAAATCAAAATTCTTCAATACTAGAGGAAAGAATGTTTCAAAAGCAGCTCGTGGGTGTTTTGCCTCGGTTAAATTTTGAATCAGTTTGAATAACGATAGCATTATGAGCGAAAACTATAATCCGAAGATTTTAAGATAATGATTCTTGACAACGGTTCGAGGTTGTGTTTTCGTCCAACTGGTTGTTTTCAGTTAGCTAAAGTATAATGACGTAATCCCAAGTTTTATTTACAAGGAATCAATACGAAACTTGCAATACCCATCTATCTTTATCAATGCTAAATGAAAACGAAACGTAGCTGAACGTTTTTCTAAGCCACTAAGAGCTTTCCTAAGCCAGGTATAGACGCATTAAGCAAAGATTTTGCATTAGTTGCTTTTTCTTGTTTTTCTCAGAGGAAAGGAGAAAAAAAAATGGAAAAAGAAATTTGACACAAAGGCTGAACGGAAAAGTTTCATGTTAGCTGGGATTAAATGTCTTTATACATCTTATCGTTACCATAATATACACAATATCCAACTAACATTTTCTTCTTCTTCTTTTTTCATATATAAAAATATACTTAGCATCGAATTTATGAAGATGAACAACTTATTAAACTTTTCTTTTTCTCTTTTTCGTTTCAGGTAAGTCGACTTATTTGATTAATTGGGACTAAAAATAACCTTGATGCGTATAATGGTAAGCGTAAAGTTTTTCAGGAGAAATAAATAAGAAAATAATGGAAATATATCAATGTCGTCATTGTTATTATTAATATAAAACAGAAGCCTTTCGAATGAATATCTCATATACTTCTCATGTCGCTTAAATAAATATGCTGGCAAAATTCAGTCAAATATGTAAGTTTAATCACATTACCATTTCGATTAAATATTCAGAATTTGTATGAATGGTAAACCACAGTCATATCCATTCATGTCTTCCGTTATAATGTTCAGATATGATGTGGAACGGCTGCTTTATGATGTCTCGAGAAAATATTTCGCAAACAAACAAAGCGTTTATTAAAACGAATGTTTATACTTAGACAGTACCAAACCGTGTAGAGAGTAGAAGGTGTATTTCGTATGACACAATTATATATAAATCGTAAATGCTTGTCATTATACATACACCGTTATAGTATGAAAGTGCTCTGGAAAAGTTGAATGTCAGTTGGAACTTTGACTTCATACATTCGGAGAAAATGAAATTTCTTCTTTGTCTCCAGCGAATTTACAGCATGATTAAGTTAAATCAACATCAACAGGAAACTAAGTAATATCAAGAAGTGGAAGAAGTACAAAAAGTTAGATGAATAAACATGAAAAGTTAATTTTAACTTCCATTCCTATTCAAAGGAATGGTTGAGGATGTGAACAGGAGTATGATTGTATTGGCCAGAATGTACGGAATCTATTTGCGGTTATATCTCCCTGGTGCGTAGACATTGGAAAAAGGAAATTTGCAAGTTACAAAAATGAAACTTTTTCATATTTCGTTATACTTACCTTACAACCGAGTAAGAATGTATTGCTTGTTCAGTACCTTAACTGATGGCAGTTAGTTAGAAGGATGAATCAAGCTATGCTTTAAGATAGTGAGACTTTCACCGAAATTTAAAGCAATAAAATAAACAAACGCCGGGAAAGTATAACATTCCTGACTTATGATTAATATTTCAGCTTCAAAACGCTTTGGTGACTTTTTGGAAATTTATTCAACGCAATTCTACAGAAGTCGAACGAAAGCCAGATAACTCTCTAAAGATTAGAAAGTTTGTCTTGAGTTTTCTTAACGTTAATTCATAGTTTAATTCACTTCCCACATAAATACTCACAGGTTATGGTAAAAGAGGAATATCCACAGTTAGTTCTGATGTTTCGTTGCGATTACATTCGTCTGTAGAATGTACAAAACAGAAAAGAGTTTTCATTGAAACACAAGTTACTGTCGTTCCACTAGGTACTCTGAAACTCAAGTCTGATAATAGAAATGAATGCCATTGGACTATAAGTTGAATAATATTTAATTCTTTAAGAGTCTAATCTAATCTGATGCAACCAAGGACATTTTTGGGAAAACATCTTAGCATATTTTCTTGAATTTTCCCACATTTTCCTTAAGTTTCCCAAATGTGGACAAATTTAGGGAAAATGGAAAAATAGTCCAAAATAGCAAGACATCAAAAGTGGTTGGTGCGCAGGATATAAAAACTTTTTTTAATAACTCTTCGCGACTACCATTGCCTCTTTTACATCTTAAAAAGAAAATTAACAAATCTAAAGGACCTTTTAAAATCTTGGGAAAGCATTCAACAATATCTTAAAACCCAAATTGAAAAAAAGGAAACCCAACAATCTTCAGTGATTATAATAATAATTAATTCAATTATAACTTTTCCCTCCATTTGTTTCCGCTAACCAGTGTTCTGAATATTAATAATCAGCCTCACATGCCTCCGCTCGACTTTGTTTTGTTGTTTTAGTTGATGAAGTGAGCGGCACTGAGATGTAGTATACACACGTACATCTATATATATATATATATACATGTGTGATTTCATTAAGATTATAAATTTTCTTATAATTGACTTATCATAATAATACTTTTGAATAATGTATAACGTCTCAGGATGAAATATGTTTTTGTGAAAATTGTCGGTTGGCCTGAGATATTTATATATATTGAATAATGAGCAGGTTTATGGAATGTAATATATATTGAAGTGATAAAGGGAGCAAGGGAGCTAGTTTAATTATGTTCCATGTAATTGTGATTTTGCTCATGGATCTTTGTGAGATAATGAAGTCTGAGGCAGCATATGGGTGTTGTTGTGCTGTGCAAATGATTACGCAATAGTTTCGCTATTAAAGTTATTGATAATTGATTTATCAACAACTGAAACTGTAAAATAGTTTTACACATGATTCAATTGTAAGAGGGCTGTCCAAGACTATTTTCAGATCATTCAATGTGCATGCATGAAATATGTACAAACTTTAATGTTTAAGCTACCAATTCTTACAACGGTCGTAGAAAATTAGATTTTCTGTCCACAGTCAGGAGCGATCTGGGTTATATTGTTACACTGCATTTGGATGTACAACGACTAATAATGTAAAAATAAATTAGGATCTGACATGTACAAGTGACTCAAATTAAAATGTAAAAGTGCTAACCACAATGTAAAACAGAACTACCGTTTTTGTGATGAGTATGCCACACCATGTCAAGCTATAACCATAGCTCGGCACAATGACTTGATGCTTTTTGGACAATTATCAACTGACTGCATCGTCACATCTCACTTATTTAGAAATTTGTCGAGCGCAGAATATAATTATCCTGCGACAAGTTGATAAGACAATAATTGTCACATGTAAATTAACCAGATCCTGCAACATATTATCGTATACCAATAGAACAAATGTGCATATAGCGTCAGTCGTATGACATGAAATTTCTAATTTCGTTGAATTTTCAAGTACGGAAAGATGTTCAAATAAATATAGCTCACATCTCGATTCATAACATTTAAATTGCTCTCCATTCTCTTCCAGCAAACGTCCAGCAATATTCGTTGTTTCGTTTGTGTACAATTTTAGTATTAGATTGTCTACAATGAGAATATGATATCTTCATCCATAAATAATACCCACCCAATTTCTAACCACTATTTCAATTAAACAACTCTAATTATACAAGCATTCTTGTTATTTATGAACAGAAATAGTATCCACACATACGTTAGTACGGAGCATATACAAATTTGTGAAATAACATTTTCTACAACATCTTGAAACACAAAATTCCATTCCTGGTTGAACATTATACATTTGTATTATTGTCGGGGATAGATCTAATATGCAAGTCGTGTATTTCGGTATAATAATACACTACTTCATGGATGAAAATTTTGTAGCTATTCAAACTTTAATTATCTACAATAAAACTTAATTTCCCGAAATTTCCCATATGGATATTTATGACACAGATGATTCACTCACAAAAAAAAAACGAACGGTAGGGGAAAAGGATGCTGTGTTTGGCGCATTCTGTTTGTGGCTAATTGCATTCCATTTTGTGTTTTTATATGTATAATAGGCAAATGGAGAGATAAATGTTTAGTTCATAATAATCCACACTCAACGGCAACGGTGTAACTGCTATCATTTTACCATTTTATACCAGAAATTACATGAAATGAAAAACACAAAAATTAATGCATCTAGATATATAACACATAAACAACGAAATTATATAATTTAAAAATACACCAAGTACCATATAACCATAACCATGTGATTACAGATTTTTCATCTTTTTTTTTCGTGAAAATGGTGTAAATTTTTAATGTGCTTTAACTGTACAATAGGTAATGTCGTACCATACCAAAAACACAATGTGTGCACAGCATTGGTTATATGGTGTGGAACGCAGTCATATATTTAAATTTAATGTCATTTTATTAGTTTAATTAAGAAGGCATAAAAAATGCAACATATGTTTTGTAGTTCCGTTTTATCGCATTTGTACGTACACACTGATATATTGTATATTGTACACCTAAAAAACACCAGAATACGAACTTGTTTAACATAAACGTTTTTCGAGTCAAATTTACTGAAACATTTATATACTTGAGGTTTTATGAGGTGTATGAGATAGAGACTAAATGTTTTATGGATAGCGATTGATCTGCTCGTTGTATACATATTTTATGTTCGCCTTTTGTTTGCGATGTTCTTGTTTCGTTTTTTTCTTTTTAATTGCTTATCCAAGTCATTGTAAAATTCTCATTTTAATTCCGTTTTATTGGGGATAGGAGTGGGAGTGTTTTCGTGAAATAAAATGTTTACACATTTCTGGAACGATATCAAAAGATGTTCGTGGGGGGTCAGAAAATCGAAATTCATGGATTCTACAAAACATTTTCCTTCCTTTGACAATCATTTATTTATGTGTCTGTATGTTTGCGTATCTATATACACTGTTCTCGTTATCAGGAGTCCGATCCTTTTATCGTTCACGAGTCAATCTTAAAACTAACGAAGTAAAAGATTTTCAATTTAAACATGATGAGTCGAGTCACAGATTCAATTATTATACCGTGATGCGCCTGGTTGACTGTAAAAGTTTTTAAATATAATTGGTACATCAAAAGTTTTATTTTCGCATCCATTAAGCAGAAAATGACATTATTTTATGTTGACTTTATGAAGGATATTCAACAAAACGTTTAAAATAATTGTTTTCATATGCCTGCATTTATGTTGATAAATTTCCAGGAAAAAAAATCATTTCCGCTTGTAACCACACCGAAATGCTCAATAAAAAATTTTAAGGGCTGTGTCGTATATCAGTTCTCAAATTTAATTAAATGTATGCTTGTACACACTTTGATGATAATAATTAAATAACGACGCCCGTTATTATTAATAATATGACAGAACAGTTCAGCTTTCAGTGGAGTATGAACGAATAAAGCGACAGCTGAACTTATTCCGTCAACTATGAAACCATAATATGAGGAAAAAATATTAAAATTTAATTTCCTTATTACATTGAACCAAACTCGAGTGAAATTCAAAATCTATTTTTCCATTTTCTCGAACTTTACAAATTAATTAGAGGAAATTAGAGAAGTTTTTCTGATGGCAAGGTATTTTCATAAATGATAACAAATTTATTGTTCATCATCTGTCCACAAGTTAACAAGTTAACAGTCCATCGTTTGACGAATTTGTTACAATTTTTATAAGCCGTAAAAACGGTAAACATCTCATCCATCTTCTACAAATATTTACGAAACGTACGAAACAAAAAGTTCAATATTATTATACAGTGTGGTTGGAACAAACCACTATAAAGTCTTCGCCGACATCCGTTTCTTTTCACCATTTAACCACGTCAATATTAATGGGCATAACAAGCTTCATCATGAAGACGTAATCTGACTATGAGATTTGAATTTTTGTTAGGCAGAAATAGCCAGATTAACTTCGTTTAGAGATCTTTCGATTTCTAGTACTGTAAGCGACTTACCCAACGCATGAAGTTAGCTTTAATTATCGGAGTTGTGCGATGAGTAAACGTGACTTAATATTAACATGTCCGTACAAAATTGATTAACAAAGTCATCATCACTTCTTATTCAAGCTTTAAATGATTTATGATGGTACAATGAACCGATTTTAAGTAGATTTTCAAAAAAAAATTACGTTGCTGAGTATGGTCATTTATTACAAAAGATTTTCAAGTTGTACACTGCTTTGATGAATTCGACAACCTCCGCATAGGAAACTGTTTCGGATCACCTGCTCTGAATTGCCATCTGCTTGACAAGCTATCCAATCCACATTCGGTAAACAATACTTGTCGTCGTAGCTCCCCATTTTCTAAAACTTGCTCCTCACTGGCATTCAGGCATTGATCGGTATCGGTTCGTTTTATTTGAAAAGTATCTAAATCGTTGCTCATCAACAGATACCAATGACTAAGTGTGCGGTCTGGATCTCGCATATCAACTGCTTCAATAATTGGAATTGATACGTTGTTGTTGGAAACGACGCTCAAACAATTATAGACGCCGTAACAAAAGAAAAATATTTCGCTGTCATGAATATATGCGTTACGGAATGGTACCCAAAGGGAGCGAGATTGCGGCGAAAGGAGCACATTTCTGGTGCGATTTCGCGAATCGGGGGGATACATAAATTCTTTCGTTGCAACATTTTCTATGCTCCAATCACCATCCGATGTGAAGAGTGGCTTTAACTTGGATGGAAGTTCGTTTTCAATCTGCAACAGAATACAATTGTTGAAGTCAGATCTAGAATACTTCAAAGACATTATGCGGGTAAGAATATGGTAGACATGTTTGTAGTTCGACTCATTCCGCATTCTCGATAATATTTTACCCACGAACTGCATCTGGTTTTGGTACGGTATGGCTTCTGTAATTTCTAACACTTTGTTCATGGCATCAAAGCTATTCAAATCGACCACACGCGCTAAATTAGGTACAACGTCGACGTTGCTAGTCCCTTTGATAGAGGCCACGAAATCGTTCAATCTTTGACTTATATAATGAGAAACGTTCGTGTGGATTTTCACATAAAAATCTTTCCCCTCATCTGTCGCAGTACTTTCCAGTCGGGTATAAATGAAATTCTCGAACCGAAGCACATTGACCAAGTCCAGGCCATTCGAATCGATTGTGTTGCTTAAAACGTTGCAAGCTTCTTGACGTAGTTCGGTCGTCACGATTTGATCAATGAACCGTAATAAATTATCGAAATTGTCCACGTAATGTTGAGTAAAAAATTTGACCACATCACCGAATTGTTCCTTAGCGTTAGACATTTGGTCCAGTTTAACCATCGCTGACGACGTTCTATTTCTGTCGATTTCTGATGCGCACATTTGAACCAAAATTTGATCGAATTGAGATCGAATGTCTTGTTGTGCTACAACATTGGTAGTTGCATCGATAAGGGATGTTGTCGCAGCGCGGATGGATCCCGCATGTGTCGCAACAAGACCCAGGAACAAAACCAGAAAATTCACTGAATTCATTTTACCAAAGTGTGTGTTCACCGTGTTCACTTCATTAATAATGATCCGTTATTGCGTTCGATTTTAATTTTCAAAAGATCACTGCACTTGCACCGTCTACGGAATTTGTTATTTCCGGAAAGAATTGTTTTTTGCTTCTTCTGAACCACCAAAATATTGCGACTGATACATTTTAAGAATCGACAGTATTTTAGCGAAAGTCAACATTTAGTTATCAACATTCTAAAATAACACAGCTTGACCTTTTTGATGTATTTGAAAAAAAAAAGAGTAACGTTCAGTTAACAGTGGACATATTAAATGGGAATGTCTGACGAAAAAGCTCTATTTCTCCGTTTTTCTGCAGTGAAAATTCTTTAGAACTCAAAAACTACAAACTTAGTCCTTTAAAAATCAATTTTTTGTCCCTTTAGTTGACCACAATTCTCAGCAAGTTCTGAATGTGTTGATGAACTCTTGTTTTGTTAGGTTTTTTTTATTCATACAGTCGAGGAAATTTAGTTTTCGGGTTTTCCAAAGGTATTAATCTTATTTAACCCACACTTTTTCCCACAACAATGGGATCCACAAATTTAAATTTAGTTAACACAACGGTCACAATGACGGCGCTGCAGTCACGATGTCAAAATGTGATATAGGGTGGCTAATTAAATTTTGGTTTTAGCTACATTTTCTCTTGCTTTTTAATTATTACATCAGGCTTCTAAATTAAGAGTACCTTTATGCAATATAAACCGTTTGAGTTTGAAAAAAGATGTTTTGTATCAGTGAACGATATAGGAAAGCGTTCAGTACGTCTCAACAAACAAAAGAACGTAAAACATATTTGTATATTTAGCCACCCTACGTCCGTCATCGCTTCTATTGTCTTCAAAAACATATTGTGTGCTTGTCATGATATGTATCAGAAGTTTGTTTATTTATGTGTCTCATCTAAAATGCTGGCCAGCAAAATTTTGATCATTAATTTCAACGGCAAAATTGATCTAAATGTTAAAATAATTGTGAATAATAGTGAAGTTAATGTGGTTTTGTTTTCTCTTCATAAAGTAATTTGCATCAGTTCGACGTAAAGTGCGGAGCACCATTAGAAAAAAAAACTCGTCGCTGAAGAATGATCAAAAAGTTGCTGGACGCATAGCTACAACTAATGCTTTGCAGGATATAGAATACAAATTAGAGAAACACCAAGAGCCGTACATTTGAAATCTTCACAATCATCATTTCAACTAAAGGCTTTTTTTAACGAAACGGAAGTTCGCCCGCAGACTCGGATCGGAACATCTCATTCGTTTTCGCTAAAGCTCGTAGCCGTCATGAATCAAGATTCCCATGAAGAATCGCCAAAAATAAAAAATCGGCAAGTGATGAAGAAACGCCGGCAAAAACAAAGAATGATAAATTTGTCTTTGTTGCGTTTCTTCACACTTTGGCGATTCTTCGTGGTGATTAAACAAATCCTTGGAAATTTATCCTTTTACGAAATTTATCTAAAAGGCGTTATTTGTTCGAAGCTAGTGAATCTATCCTTTTATAAAAGTTACGAAATGCTGCCTGGTTCGATCCTAAGGAAACTCTTATTTTACGTCAGGTAACGGCATCTTGTTCGATCCTAGGGAATCCATACTTTAACGAAAGATCCCGAGGACACTATCATTTTACGAAAGATAATGTAGAGACATTTCAAAAACGTATTTTTACACTTTGGCGTTTCCTCACACTCTGGTGATTTTTCTCTTCTTCTCTTCACACTCTATCGATTTTTCTTGGCAATTCATCATTATGGTTGATTTGTTAAATCAACAAGAAATATTGCCATAATGTGAAGAAAAACCAAGAAATATCGCCAAAGAGTAAAGAAACTCCAAGGATCATAGAGAATTGAAAAATTTTCTTTATGGCCAAAGCACCTAGCAGGGTAATAGAGGTTTTTACACGTCAAATAGAGTAGTATTTTGATACCAATAATACCATTAGCAGCCCTAATGGTAATTTTGCAATGACATTAAGAAAAAAAAGGTATGGAAATATTCGCATACTTCGATTAAAGTAGTACTCTATTTTTTTCTATTACCCTGCTAGGTGCTTTGTTTTGGCGTTTCTTCACACTTCTGAGACTTTTCTTGATGATTTAACAAATCAACTAAATATGATGAATTGTCAAGAAAAATCGCGAAAGTGTGAAGAAACTCCAAAATATGACAAATCGCCAAATAATACAATATTGTCGATTCGACTATAACTTTTAATTTAGAAAAAGATTGTACGGGACAGTATGTACTGCATATCATATAATTCCTCTCTCTTGTGTTTATCTGTGTTCTACGAAGCCAAAATATAATTTCGGACTACAAGTAAACCGTCTCGACTGCCCAGTAGTTATTTTCCTAAGTTCCTAATGAGTGCAAAAAGGAGGCTATTTCAACATTAGTTAGGAAAGCATAATTTTTATGTGAATGTTTCTGAGGTTTTTCATCTTAATATTTTCATGAAGTTACAAATAATCCACAGAAAATTTTATTATAATAAAATCCTGATATGCGTGTGAGGGCTATAAGTGGACTTAGCACCCCCCTTTTTTGGCATATAGCTGTGTAATGTATATTGCGAAGACTACAGTTAAAATAGCTGTGTAATTTATATTATAGCTGTGAGCCACATTTCAAATCTATCACGAGAAATAAAAATGTTTTCCGAAACGTTCATGAATTTTGCGGTCACCCATCTAAGTACTTACCGCGCCGATTGATGCTTAACCTGAGAATCCGACCGTCATCTATGCTGCTAATGTACTAATTTTGCTTGTGCTTTAACACGTTCTTATTTCGAAGCGTTGCTACGGCAATATAAATCCTGCAGCTATATTATGCGGCACGCAGCCTAATTCAAGTGTGTAGTTTTTATATTTCACTTTTGTGAGTTGTCACTACAAGGATTGTTCTAGGTTCTGAAAGAAAGTGAATTGAAACCGCGCGAATAATCACGAATTCAATTATTTTCTGTGAAATGACGAGTTTGGTTTTTACGATTTTGCTAATTAACTAATTCGTTTCTAATGCAGTGAAATTTCTGATATTCTCATTCGTCTGTGTTTCTACGGATTCTGACTATATTAAAAAGGTATTCTGATCATCAAGCTTCATTACAATCAGCCAAGATATTTTAGAACAGTTTTTGTTTGTATATTAACATTTAGTCCGACTTGAATGCATGGTCCCATACATTTTCTCATATGCAGCACACAGATATATTTTTGATGCGTCAAATATGCGTTACACAGCTATGATATAGAGTACACAGCTACAATATGCAAATCCTAGCTATAAAATGTGTCCACGGTGCATATTGTAGCTCTGTAATCCATAATATAGTTGTGTAACTCATATTGCATGTAAATAACCAACATTAACAGAATATGCGTTTAGTAGCTATATTATAAAAACTACAGCTATATTATAAGTTACACAGCCTTTATCGAAATTCACGGATTTTCCGTGTACCCTAGAACGAGGTCGGAAATACATCAAATAAATCAAATAGAAAACAGACTTGGAAATTGTTATTTTGTCTAAAAGGTGATATTAAAATTCTTTGGAAATCGTAACATCAAGCATAACTGCATGAGCAGGCATCTCAGGATTATAAATCAGGAACTTTGAAGTTCGTCATATTCATATTCTTATCTTATTCCTGAGCAGATTCTGTTTTCATGATTGAGCTCAATCATGAGCTTCACTTATACAAAGAGTTGAATTTATTTCCTATGCCAAATTGTAATTTGGCGAAAAAGAATGTTCCGAATCTGCGTTTCGTTTAAAAAAAGCCTTTAGTTGAAATGATGATTGTGAAGATTTCAAATGGACGGCTCTTGGTGTTTCTCTAATTTTTATTCTATATCCTGCAAAGCATTAGTTGTAGCTATGCGTCCAGCAACTTTTTGATCATTCTTCAGCGACGAGTTTTTTTTTCTAATGGTGCTCCGCACTTTACGTCGAACTGATGCAAATTACTTTATGAAGAGAAAACAAAACCACATTAACTTCACTATTATTCACAATTATTTTAACATTTAGATCAATTTTGCCGTTGAAATTAATGATCAAAATTTTGCTGGCCAGCATTTTAGATGAGACACATAAATAAACAAACTTCTGATACATATCATGACAAGCACACAATATGTTTTTGAAGACAATAGAAGCGATGACGGACGTAGGGTGGCTAAATATACAAATATGTTTTACGTTCTTTTGTTTGTTGAGACGTACTGAACGCTTTCCTATATCGTTCACTGATACAAAACATCTTTTTTCAAACTCAAACGGTTTATATTGCATAAAGGTACTTTTAATTTAGAAGCCTGATGTAATAATTAAAAAGCAAGAGAAAATGTAGCTAAAACCAAAATTTAATTAGCCACCCTATATCACATTTTGACATCGTGACTGCAGCGCCGTCATTGTGACCGTTGTGTTAACTAAATTTAAATTTGTGGATTCCATTGTTGTGGGATAAAGTGTGGGTTAAATAAGATTAATACCTTTGGAAAACCCGAAAACTAAATTTCCTCGACTGTAATTCTAATCTGAGTGTAAGGCTAGATGTCAAATTTACATTTGATTTTACGTAAATGAATTTGTGAAGAAATTTTTTTTGGTAAAAGGCAAATTACATAACGAATGTTTTAGCAAGCATCAGTGATACGATAGCTATATTGAATCTGTTACTTGATTTTGTTCTAAATGAAAAACAGGCTGAAGTAAAATCTTTTACTTCATTTGTTTAATCAAACATTTTACTACTATATAAGATGAGTTTAGTCATAATTCATTACGTTTTACGTTTACCTTTGTTGGCGATATCAGATGAAAATATAGCACCGAAAATATGATTCACTAACACTAACTACCTATGCTAAATTATGGTTTTAGACTTTCTGTTTTGAGTGACACGGTGACACCCTATCATCTATATAATGTCTTACCGTAACATCGGAAGCATATCTCTTAACATACTAAGAAATATGTCACACATGGTCTTACAGTTTTAGCTGCATCATACCGTCTATGTCTTCTTAATTCAAAATGAAGCGTGAATGGTTTTTCTCCGACTATCAATTTGTACTTTATAGTCTGTCAATGTTCTTGTTTCGTAAATGACAAATAATAGTTTATGATAAAGTTCCATACATGTTCCAAGACTGTACGTACAGTTTCGTACAGTGCCATATTATGTAAAGTTTGTTTGAAAATTTCCCAAATATCAAAGTTTCTAAGGGTTCTGTCTCACTCCATTTCCATTCTCCATATGTCTTTTGATGCAATATAATGCCAGAATATGTTAAAACAATACACAAAACTTAATAAATTGATAATGAGTTTTCGGCTGAACACTTCAAAATTCTGCTAAATATAATAGTCAGATGCATTCTGAGATTTGCGATTAAATAAAGCGTCGAATAATTGCATTCCTGGTTGTTGTAGGTACTTGATACGATGTATATATGTGTGTGAGTATAACACGATCTTAGCATCAACTGTTTTCTTTCTCTCGCAAATCTCTATCCTATTCATGAAACATGCATACTCTCCTGTATGTAAGCGTCTTGCATTTTACATAATAACAAGACGGAAAAAGCATTTTTATAGCCGAGTTATAGTAATAAACATTTTAATTCATTTCGCTCAAATTGAGTTGTTCCCATCTTTTGTGCTTAAGTGGTTGCAAATAAATTGCATCTCACGGATCTGCACGGATTTCATAAAATAAAATCCATTTATAACAAAACCCATCACATAATCTGATAAGATGACGTTTTACAACAAACACTGTAATAACAGAAAATAAATTTATTCTTTTTCTGTATTATATATAAAACCCGAAAGCCGTTTAAGACGAGCGACCAAAGTAGTAGAAATTATCGCTCTTCTTCCTCGGAGTAATGTTATAAATAAAACCGATATTTTTGTACAAAAACATTTTGTTACACAATGCATAAGGCAGAACAACCGCACGAAAGAAACGATAGTTTTTAATGATTTTGTGTGTTCAAAATGGTTATGGCGAACAAATTGAACAATCAATCTGGATTATCTCCGTTCAGGGCAATGGGTAACAAGGAAAAGTATGAGAAAATGTAGAGTAGATGGATACAGACAGAAACTATTAAGAGGATATTGTGGTTTCTTCGGTTGATTTTGATAAGTTTTTGTGTGTTTTTGTCGATGGTAGGATGGCTGCAACATAACATTCCCTCCATGGATTATAAATAATTGGAAACAATTGGGAAGAAAAGGGTTCGTTTTTGTACGTGTGGGAGTCTGGATGTATCAGCATGTGTTGGTGTGTGAGCCGAGCCTGTATGTGTGTTTGGTTCGGTTACATCGGGTGTAATGATCATTGGATTTATATCATTATGGTTAACATTGAAGCTAGTTTACATTGTGGCTAAACCTTTGTTACATGGGGTTTTCGGTAATTTAATTTACCATTTCCATTAATCTACCATTTTCACATTTGGTAGATTGATCTGAGTTTCATGCTATATATAAAAATAAAACAATTTGAGACCTCATTCATATAATTCATGTACTTGTTAGCTATTCACTATCATACAAAGTAGTAATTCATTAACGTTACATATTTCACTAATTTTTTTGCTTTTCACAACCAAAAATTTAAAGTGATCAAATAAAAGTATTTTCAAATTAGGTAGTGTAGTCGATAACGCAATGAACGTTTACCGAGCGAGCGAGTTCCGGCAAACGAGTGATTGCAGGTTGTTGGGTACATCGAAGAAACAATTTTCTGAAGAAGAGACAAAAAATTCCTCCTCGTCCTTCCCCTCCCCACCCCTTCAAAGTTTAAATGCAGAGGTGTCTTTGTCGAATTATTGACAGGGCTGTGTGAAACGGAGAGATACGTGTGATAGCTCATTTTAAAAGTAAAGGTTCAAAGTTTTTTTTTGGCGCAGTTAGATTTTCCGAATTTTCCAAATCGTTTAAGACTTTTCCGACTTTTCTTCAAATTGATGTTTTAAATTTAAGGTTAAAGTTAAATAATTTCTTAAATATGTTCCGAAGTAAAACATTTTTTTTGGTAATATTGTTCTCTGTGTCATTTGCTACAATTTTGCCGAAGAAAGTATAATTGTATTTTGCAAAGTGTAGGCGCCACATTGATTTTTCATGAAAAAATTCCATGGTTTCGCATAGGTTTTTAGACCGGTTTTTTGGTCAATTTTTTTTTTTGATTTTCTTGTTTAGATTGCTTTGAAATCGTAAGAAATACATAGAAACACAAAATTTACGTCTTTAAACATGTTTAAAACGTCATTTTTGTCCATTTTTCAATAACATTTTTCGATTTCCTCGCCTTCAGGAAAATTTGAACCACTCCTACATGCTTGTGATGGAGTACACAACTCCAAAATGATTTGCTAGCTAAAGGAGAAAGCTAAAACTTTGAACCTTTACCTTTAAAATGAGCTATCACACGTATCTCTCCGTTTCACACAGCCCTGTCAATAATTCGACAAAGACACCTCTGCATTTAAACTTTGAAGGGGTGGGGAGGGGAAGGACAAGGAGGAATTTTTTGTCTCTTCTTCAGAAAATTGTTTCTTCGATGTACCCAACAACCTCCAATCACTCGTTTGCCGGAACTCGCTCGGTAAACGTTCCTTAACAGAATTTGCGTTATCGACTACACTATACGGGCTGATGCAATATGTCCTTGTGCAAGCAGTTCAGAAGTGTTTACAGTATCATTACGTCGTCCGGGTCGTGTCATCTTTTCCGGGCAGATATAATTGCAACTGTATTGGCCGTTGAACCGATGTGTTTCATGTGTTTCATCTATCGCGGCCGTATTGCTGGTTTTTCGCATAAACTACATTAAAAAAAGGGATGCAGCAGAGCACAGCTTAATTTACTTTATGTATACGAAATCCTTCCACTGCAATTTTTCTAATTATACAAAATTGTACAGTACCATTTTATCAAACAATGTCGTTGAACAGCAATTTTCCATAATTTACTTTTCATTTGGGTTAATTAGTCGACTAATATCATGGTAGGTTGTAAGTTTATGCACTGTTTAAAAGGCATCGATTTTCTTTTGCTTTAAAAAAAATTGACATGGATTCTTTTTGTGATGCCACTCCCCGAATCTTTTGATATTTAAGTACCTTAAACTCTATACAGGAACGTTTACTGGAATCAGACTGAACAGAATAACATTTGTACATAAATATCTGTCAGAAGTTCTTCGAAAGTTTTTGTGTCTATGAGATTTTTTTTGTTTGCCCTTTCAACGAACACGATGCTTATTTGCCGATATTCGATGCGATGCCAGATGTGGAACAGTGAGCGCACGTAATGGAAAGAAGCACTTTTTCTAATGAAAAATTTCTCTGTACCTTAAGATTTGAGGGTGAATGACAAGGCGGTCTGGTGTCAGTTCTAATAAAAATCATGTTTCGCAAAGTAAGGGGGTTTTCTTCAAATTGAAATGAAAGTATAACAGCGGGTTACTTTTCATTTAAGAAAATTTAATTACTCTGTCCTGTCCACTCGAAATACACGCTTAAAGTTGACAAACGAATCCCTTACACATCGTGTGCAGAAAATATGAATGACCATTCATAAAATAGTTTTTTATTCCCTGTATGTTTGCTGATTTTTTGTTCTGGAGAAAAAATTTAATTAACGAAAAACTACGTTATAATGCGAACAACGAAAATCCTTTCGAAATTGGAGAGAAATGCAATCAGCTGAAATCTTAAATGAATTTTTATTTGAAATTTATGTACAAACAGATGACGCAAAATGGAAGAAAATTATTTTTATTTTCCTTTTTCGCAAGAAGTTTTGAATTTCTGATGTCGAGTGATAAAAAGGTGAGATAAGTATCCAATGAAAAGCGCTGTGTCTGTGCAGCAATCATTCCCCCCGCACTGAATTTTTTTTTGAGAATAAAATAAAATAAATTTTGAGAAAGAAATTATTGTCATTTCGGATTAGAAGATTTAGAAACAATCGAGTTCTTTAATAAGGATCGATGTCGAAATATACTTGTTGAAGGACATGAAGTAAAAAAGTATTACTTTGGCAGCCTCGCGATAGTTTATAAATTATTTTCAACAGATGAATGTAGATTTGTTTTGCATCTTCTTAAGCTTTAGACATCAACGCAAATTTGAACGCAAATTTTGTCGCCAGCTCATGAGAGGCCTGCAATAGTCAATTTGCGTAAGTCTAAATCCAATTCGTCCACTCAGAATAATTCAAATGAAGGGGAGGGTCATGAATATTGATTTGAAAATGGAGACCAACGTTCACGACCGTATGTCAGTATACTCAGTACTTAAGTTGAAAAATGTTATGGCACAAGGCATTTCTTAAAAGTTTGCTAAAATGTGAGTTTGTTGTGCAGTAGAGTTAGGAATTGAATAAATACTTCGTAGGAATAACTCTCTTTACGGTTGAAGGTTATCATTGAAGCTATGTTTTCACATAATACCAAATAAAGTTTGTTTACATCGTAACATCGTAGAAAACCGCACTTTTCATGTTTCAAGCACTACTTTCGACGAGCTCAACATGTAATAGTAGTTCATAGCGCAGCCGAGGTCAGTAAACAATCGAAAGTAGTGTTAAACATAAAAAGAACAGTTTTCGAAATATATTACATAAGTCGGGATAGAAATAAAAAGTCTCGTTTTTGTGTCTTTATTGACCTCAGATACGCCTCGGATCAACAAAAAACTCACACAAAAACTCTACTTTTTATGTATAGTCATATATAGTATGACTCAGTGGATAGGTCTTGAGTGCCCTCGATGTGTCAGGTAATGTTAAACGTACGTCATAAAATGCATATCCGACACAGTAATCTACTGATGCTACAAATCGTATATCTCACACTGCGTTGTGATGTAGCAGAATTACAATAAAAATTGCAATAAAAAATGCGAAAATAAAAACCTGGAAATAATTCTAAACGAAAACAGAATCCAACACTTTTTTCCTGCTCGGTAAATCTAACTTTAATATTAATACAAAGTCAACTTAAAGTCACGATCAAAATTGAATAAAATTATTTCAGTTTAATTTCAATAAAATTCGATCAAAGAGCAAAAACTAACAATTCTTCGTCAACAATTTTTTTTTTCGAACTATCATAAGCCATAATCAATATCCGCGTCGTTGAAATAAATATCCAAATGTATGCTTGCATCGAACCATATCGATTAAGTATTCTTCGTGTCTCACAAAATTATTGCAACAAAACGAATCGAAAATCCATTGAAAAAAGCGACCGACGAATGTTTCAATATACAATTTCTTCGAAATTGAATTTATTTAGCTGAGCGCATTTTTATAATTTCAAACCGTCGCGGCACATTTAAATAAAAAATGAAGAAGAAAAACAATAAAAAAAAATCATTTCGAAAAAGGGAGGAAAAGTTACAGTGAAATTGATTTTTAATTAGATTAAAGTTGAAAACCGCAACTTCATAATTATCTCAGCTAATTGTTAGAGGGAAGCCGAATATATATGAGAAAAAAAGTTTTTAATTGTGTTATGCTTCGGTTGCATTATTTCTTATTAGCTCTACGCCTAATGCCAATTTAATTGATGCTTTCGTTTGTTTATTACGACTTTAATTGCCATACATTCTCTCCCACATTGTTACATTAATTGGAATCCTGTGAGGGGAGTACATACACCATAGCATACAGAAGTAACATCATCAAATATTTTCAAAATTCAAAGTATTTCTGAAATGAATAATTCGTGTTTGCACCAACAGCCACAGTAATATGAAATTACACAAAGTTACTCGATACTTTTGCCATCATGTAGTGCGTATAATGTTGACTTACCAATTTTTGAATTTCAGATGTTTAATAAATTGAGTAACAGAAATAACTTGATTTATATATGCAAAGACTGTGTAATCAAATCGGGGTATCAAATGTATTTAGTATCAGAGTATTTGACTTTTGATAAATTTCACTTTTCGATAAAGTGGCAGCAAATTATAGTCTCGAGACCACAATAAGCTTAAGAGAGTTAAAAGATCTATCAGCTACGAAGGCTACAAAACTAAAAGACATGCTGAACGTTACTTGTTATTCGATTCCCTTCTCTTAACTGTAACTAACCTGGTTTCGTTCTGAGGTTCTGTTTTTGATACCGGCCCTAGGTCAAATGAATTGAACATCAATTGAACCTCTACGGCAAGATTCACAAACATGTTCCAACAGCACATGATTTAAAGTGATTATTTGATGATGTCGAACGCCAATATCACACGAGAATTGACCGACTCGTAGTAATTCTTTCACATTGCAATCCCATAACTGACTGCATCCATTAAAATTACCTTGATAATGTAAATTATAGCCCCCCATAAACCATACACACGACAAAATGATTCAAATCACTAACAGCTTACAGCTAGAGCTGTAGAATTTCGAGAGTAAGCAACAAAATGTGTCTACCTCTAAATTGCATAGAATGTGGAGCCTGCGGGCTCCATCATATCATTCGAATTGTTCTGAGAAATCTTAATGCGCCCATATTATAAATGTAATGTGTAGTAATGGGAATATGAATAAATTATACTTTGCGGTGTTAAGTCTGATAAATTTGACAAATATTTGATTTACATTTGGAGATGAATGCCATAAATATGGTGATTAGTGCTTGACGTTCGTTTGAAAATTATATCCCATGCAGTGTAAGGTGAAGAATGATGGCCAAAATGTATTCAACAAGAGCAAATACTAAAATGATGATAGCAACGACGTTATTTGTAATGCCATTGGATGATAGAATATTATACATATTCCTGTAACCAGAAAGCATATTATTCCTTAATTCGTCACAATTTAATTAATTATTGAAATTGGGATTGACAAAATGCGAATGCAACAAACAAATATTTGAATTATACACGATGCCCGTCCGCTATTGGAATGAAATGCTAACATATACTACATGACATATAAGTTTGTTGCATTTTTATACATAAATATACAACACCAGCCGAAACCATTTTATTGGTATCATGGAACGATGTATCCATTTTTACCAAATGCTATCGCTGATGTGTTAATGTTTACATTTATCGATGAAACATGTATGCTGTACTGAGTTAATGAGTTTATGAAAATGAGTCTGTTGATCTCTAAACATTTTTCAAACAAAGTCGCTTACAGTCACGACTGTAAGTGAAGACGCATGCTTATGAATTTGTTTGTTGTATTTATATCGAGAGAAGGGTTTGACTTCATTAATTAATTAACAGAGTACATCGTCGTCATAATCGAGACGCGACATATTACACCAACAACAAAAAAGTGCTGAAAAACAAATGTATCAGTCGACACGAGTCAGTGAACCATTTTTAGCTATGCTAACGCGTAGTGTATATTATGAACTTCTAATAAAAACTCTCTTTATTCAATATTATGTTTATATCTGGAGGGATTTGGGCGGAGACGGTCGATGCGAAGCGATCAGATCGGACAAATTTGTAATTGATGACACAAAATTTGCGCATTAACCTTTTATATACGATAGGCGTATGCCCATATAATCGTTTTATCTTCTTCTGTTTCAACTATTGTCTACATTGTGTGATACAAAATCTTGTACTTCATTTGGTTCAATAAATGTTTTGGTGTGTAAGATAACATTAACCGGAGCTCCTTGCTCATTTCTGTCGTTACTATCGGTAGGACTAGCCGTTTGTATATGTTTTCTTTTTAAAGTTCGCATGACCCTGATATATAAAAGTGTGTTTAAGAAGTCTTCATATATAGTCCTCGATTGTCAATAACCTACGTAATTCAACGGATTCCTAACAAGAAATATTTACACCTAGCCAGTAAGCTTCCCGAGGGAAATTTTCATGGAATAGAGTGAAGACTCGTCACCCACGCTGTCACCTAACCGTAAAAGCTGATTACTAGATGCAAGAAGTGTATCTACAAACAAATGGACAACTTTTAACTTATCTATAATCGAAATTTCAAATGTGAAACTAAACTAACTATGGACACAGAGACGAATTTTATAATGGGTCTACGTTTAGGAAAATTACTATGGATGGACACTAATTGTCCAATTACAGGTAAGCAGCAATCAAACATTATTACTGAATGAATCGATGGCTGTTACCGATAATAATTAGCCATTCCATTAAATAAAAGTTTACAATCAAAGTCAAATAGTTCAACCAATTAAAACATTATTATGAAAGGGAGTGACTATTTGTACCCGGGTGCGAATTGTCACAGTATTATTGGATATTCTATTCGTATCGGTACCAGTCAATGTCAATCCAATTTGTGTCGAAGTTTCGTTTAGGTAGCAGCTGGTCCATTCATATTACGCTCTGCTTCTATGGCCTAAACTTAGGTTTTCGTTCATTGTAATTTAAATTTATGAATATTACTGACAGAACGGGGACTTAGTAGAACTACATTTTTGCAGTGACAAATGGTTGAAACGGTACTAATGAGAATACCCACAGTACTCGCACCCAACTGCGAATAGTGCTTACAATTGATACTGTGAATTTTCTCAGTGGTGTGTGAATAGCATCTGCCCTTATAAATTTGACCTAGTTCATCGTACTCTCATTCGGTTTCATTTCAATATAATGGTCACTCATTGACAAATCATTAGCATACAACAAACTAATCAATAAAACATTAATTTTAATTTCAATGTCAATAGTCAGTCAACCCTTAACTCCATAATTTCCTATAATAAAATATTCAAAAGTTGAACATAAATCAAATTCACTTTCAAGTGGATTAAACTTTTTCGGCAATATGTTTACCTCCTCAAACTCAAGTGTTTGGTAAGTCTCAAAATTATTTCAGAATTTCTTATAAAATTAAACAAAAAGCACGTAGATTCGATCGCAAGGGATTTGTGTTCACCTTGTTCGGAAGAGGAACATGTTACGCCAGTACGTATACACACACGTATTACTCATATCAGAATGTCGGTTAAAGCATGTGTATTGATGAAAATTCTTAATATTTTAATGGCATAGCACTTGGTTAATGTTTTTTGTTCGTTCACATTATCATACATGTACTAAAATTAATGAAAAGTTATTAAGTGTTTCATGTGCATGTATGCTAAAGTGTATGTTATGTTGTGTAATTCACCTCATGGGAGTAAAAGGTTCTTCAGCAGTATGACTATGTATATATATTAACGATATCAGCTAACTTCAACAAAATTTCTAATTGAATTTAAGAATAATGACGTAGGAGATATTGACTGTATGAAACAATTTTAAAGCAACGTTTACCTACTCCAATCAATGACCGTGTACAATGTCAGCTTTACACTCTGTTGTAAAGTTATGTCGCCTACCTACACTTATGATGTTTAATGTTAAGTACAAATTTAATTAAAGATCTGAAGCTTTCGTGAAGATTTTTAAATTTGTAAGAGATTCTCATTCGTGGAACACAAAATTGTTGGAAACAAAATCTTTTTCACTGCAGTTAGTATGTATAACCAGATGACTTATTAAAGTTTGCCGTGTTAGACATATATTAAAAAATAAAATAAAGAACAAGAAACATGACGTTATCAAATTACCTTAGCGCAGCTGGATTAATTTGATACATGATAATAATGCCAGTCATCAACCAGTCAAAATTCACAGAATTTGATTTGAATTGAATTTGAGGTGAGAATTTGAGGTGATGTTATGTTTGTATTATTCGATTCCGCAAGGTCCAACGAAATTGGTTTTCATGACATTGTGTGAATGTCCTAAGGCCTTTTATGGTAATCATACGAATTGAGTTGTTTTTTCTTTTGCATATATGCAAAACAAAATGTTTTTGCCTTAAGAAGATTTACACGGTGTGTAGCACCGGCATGTTTTTTTCGCTAATCTGACACTTTCAGTCAATCAAGCTCAACAAAATTTAAAAAGAAGTGTTGCCAATTGATTTGTTTGCTACAACCCTACTACACTATTAGGCAATATGCGTTACTGTAATTGGAACATAAAAATCCTTTTCATTCATTAGTTTTAACCAATAGGTAGTTGTTGGAAATTACATGCAGAAACACTCTCTTCGGACGGAATTATGTTCATAAGCTTTAATCTTTTAATTACACTAATGTTGTATGCATACATACAACTAATCAAATACGAATTAGAGGCAAACATTAACAATGGAGGTCATTACGAAATAAACTACAACAAAAATATTATAAGCTTTCACAAAACGAAGAACAAAAGGAAAGCACACGGACCTCGAAAATATTTGTATATTGAATATTATAGTTAAACTAAACAGCGGAAAATACCTGCTGCAAAACTTAGTAACGTAAACAAATAAATTGTATGTGAGTTGAGTACATCTGTACGTATATGGGGCAGAAATTCGGCTATGTTATGAGAATTTCAAGTAGATTTTATTTCGGTTTTCGGTAGGATTGCAAAATGTTTGAATAAGTTGAAATAAGTTTTTACTTTTCGTACCGTGCATCAGTTTGTTTTACGTATAAAAAATGCTCAAGAGGTATGAATTCAATCCCTATCACACGCACTTCTATTACATATTTTTGTGGCTTAGTTTGAATTTCAGGAACACATTCAGCGTTAAGGTCTACCATTAAAGTATAGAGATTAGTACATAGAACTACTCGGCCTGGAGGAAAAAGAATTAGTCCAGTTGCACGTAAAATGCAAAGAAAAAAGTGTTGAAATTATTGAAGGTATTTTCCTAATAGAAATTTTTGAAAATAGTTTTCCTGTTTATTTCTTCATCAGTTCATTCAATTTTACTCAATTTTCATCTTCTGACTCTTCATTTACCAACGAATACAAATAATGGCACACTCTAAAACAGTTAAGCTTACGAGTGTATTTCTTAGTCAATGGTTCAAGAAAGATTTTTTTTTGGATAAATATTCTGACTCATTCGATCAACATCTATTTTTAGCACATAGACATTTTCGGATAATTGGTTTATAGCAACGTTTTATTGTATGAATAGCAACGTGTTAATAGCGACAAATTGATGTAATAAATATTAAATTAGTCATTGATTTTGGACGTATGACACAATCATCCCACTACATTTTTTTGATCGTGTGTTGGATTAGCTCGAATTCAAATTGGTTTTATGATCTCGATTGGAAGATTGAAACAGAAAAATCTTTCCTTAAGAAGCTAATTGATTCCAGTATCGACGACATGAATGGGACTTTCACAAAAGGTATTAAAAAGAAATAATTCGTCTAATTGCCGTGTTCATTCAAATCTATTACTTCACTTGTTTCTCTTGCTGTAACATTAAACCTTTTACTTCATTAATTCATAGCTCTTAGCACATATCTCACTATATAAAAGACATCATACGACCATTTGTGCCATATTCGTCAGTAACAGATAACTACCGACCAAATAGCGATTGTTTGACATTTATTTTGCTCGCACAGTAAATCCAATAAAAATACAAAAAGAAATGTTTATTGTTCTCGACAAACTGCGTCAATATCACAAGATTACAGGATTTATTAACAATCGAACAATAAAAGTTTAATTTCGAAAATGTTCGGAATTGCGTACACTCTTGCGTTCCCATAAAATCGTCCATTAATTGAATGAAATCAGATCCATCAAATGCACCTAATATACAATGTGCTTGGACAAGTTTTCCTATCGACGAATTATACGATCTCTGCGAATTTCATTTAAAATCTCAATATTATTGAACCCCAATCTATTAATGATTGTTCGAACACAATGGGTGAGTGAATTGCTATTTTGTATTATCAGTGCCCATGGGGACTGTTTGCTATTTTGCGTCCTAACATCGTGCATTGTTGTTTGTAGGTCATTGAAATTTTGTGTATATGATGCAAAATTCAAACATAATTGACCAATAACACTGCTGTTTCGATTGTTTAACATTTTTATTGTCGCATTGTTAATTTCATTGTACAATTTTGCTCTTTTTCGCCGTTTAAAAGTGCTGTTTGATCAATTGTTGTACAAATTAATTATGTATACCTCTTGACTCCGACAACGTTTCGTTCATTTTACTTTTTTTTTTATCTATTTCTGTTTCTTCTTCTCTTAAAGTTTTGTTTACCGTTAAATGGAACAATCTTCTCATTTCACGCTATCCCATCACTTTTACCCACAGCAACCATCATCCAATTCCGAGTATACAATGAACAAGTAGATACGATAACATGTCGCATGTTCTATATTTAACCGAACAAAATGTATATTTCCTCCGAATTGAGCTACACATAACATCATCGTATAGGATGTAACGTAACAATTGATGGGTATATAGGTATGTACATACACAGCACAGTGTATATCATGTTTTCTGGTCTTTTTTATACACTAGCGACATGTTTATTTGCTTAACGAAATGGGAAAAGATTTTCCAACAACACAAAATTTGAGTCTGACGAAAAAATAGACAAAACATGCTACGAATATTGACGTGGTGTACATAAAATCATTCCAACACACACACGGTATACTCTATTAGACTCAATTTTTGGATAGATATGTATCCAGAAAAAGGATATCGTATGCCATTTCTGGTGTGTACCAGTACGTAGAGAGATATCATATAATATTGGTTGCAATAACATTTTTATTTCATTTTTGAGATGAGTCTAGGTACATATTGCATTGCATACGTTAAGAAAATTGAATCGCATGGATTATGTTACCATTATGTACGTGTTGGTAGAAATATAAAATTGAAGCGCTCGATGGAAACAGTTTTGAGAGGATGTAGCGAAGGAAATACATTTATTTCAACGAGAGCCAAAACGGGAAAATATTCAATTTATTTAGTAAATAAATTGGCTAAGTTTGCTATTGATTATGATTGCACAGCCAAACATGTTTTCGACTTCTTTTCGGAGAAAATGGAATGAAAATTCTTATCTCAATTTCAGTCACTTAAACATCCCACGAACGAACGAATTTCATTTGCTCGGAAACTACATTTACAACACAAAAGACAAAAATAATCCACCTCGATATAAGTTTTTTTTTTTGCTGTTGTTTGATTGTAAAAACAAGGAAGAAAACAATACTTTCGTTTAAATCAAAATCCAGCGTTAAGAACGTCTCTAATTGACTGCATAAAAACAACACTAAAGTATAAATAAATGAAAGTTACAAAAACAGTTTCTTCTGTGCTTTCTTTGTATAAGTATAAGTATAAGTAATACACCCCGTATAAATAACCGTGTATACTTTCCTATATATAAACTGCAGCGCAATATATACCTCTGTATAATAGTAGCAATAACAACAACAATAAAGCGGTTTTTTTTGCCGTGTCACAATAATAATGTCTTTGCTGGGGTATTGTAACCGAACCGTCTTATACATTTTATGTTAGATAAGAGCATAAGCGTTTTTTATCGCTTCACCAGTCTTCTGTTCGCGATGTTGTTTTCTGTTTCCGGAAAGGAGGAAAAGAAAAGATTTAGCGAATATTAATGACACGGAGAAATATAATCTGTCAAGTTTGCTGGAGACAAAATCAGCATTCTTCATTCTTCCAATTTTTTTTTCTTTTGATCCTCAAAGAATTTGTTTTTATTTCTCTGTTGAAATTTTGTAAATGTCTTCAGTAGACACCTCATTGTGATTGCTAGTTGTTGTGAGTTTGATCTATGCCACCAGGATCTATGCACGTGTACACAAATCATTAACATAATAATTTTAATGTAAACAAAGAGAGTAAAATGTTGTGCACAAACATGTAATTGTCTGTTCCTACATCAAAGTCGCGATATGGAATATGTTACGTTCCCTACAAAAATTCTCTGAAAAAAATAAAAGAAAAGGAAAACCTTCGCGGTTTTATCCAATTCCAATATAATACATTGACTGCATTGCAGGCAAAAATGAAATAGTTTGAAATTTTCATTGTTTTATTTCGCTACAAGCGATATATAAACTTAGAATCATGTGTTTTGGATAACATGTTTGATGGTGCTTGTGGTACTACAGGTAAATATTAGTTAAATAACTTGCAGGCAGTTTTAATCACATAATTCATTTAATGTTTTTGTAAATTGTAAGCCGAGTTGTTGGGGTAAGTTTCATTCGGAATTTCTCGCTTCTGATCAACGAACTTTGTTTGTTAAGAATTTTGTGGATTTGCATTCAGTCTTTCAGGGAAAGAAATAGCTTTCGAAAGAAAGCCAAACATTCTAAAATAACCAAAAACATACCATAATTTTCAGACGTACTCGTCCAATTTACAAATATGGCTGGGGAACTAAGCTTTCAAATGGATGAAATATTCAAATTTACAAAAGTTATTTTCCTATTCATTCTACTTTCACATTGACCTTGACCTTCATTTAACAAAGTTTAGCTTTCACATGAAGAAAGGATGATGACTGTTCGGGGTACAATAAATAGATGAGAGATTTCGGGTTGTATACCACTCAGGTCACAAAATTTTACTGTTCAAAATTCTGTTTGTATAATAATTCGCATCAAGTTGATTTTTTTTCATTTAAAACAAACTGTTGAGCGAAACTTTCGAAACAACTTAAATCTGACGTTCCCCGAAAACGTCCAATTTAACAGATGTACATCCCACAAAGATAAAACGTGAGGAACATCAGATCTTTATGATTTATAATGAAAAATTTACTGACTTTTATGGCATTCCTAGAATTTGAAAAAAAAAATGAATTGCGAAATTCCGTTAATTAATTAGGGTGTCTGATCGTGATTTGAGTTGGCCTGTTTTTAGTGTATAGGCTGTGTACAGTGCTGTTATTATTAGGGCCATTCCCTGCACAAGTTAGACTTCAGAGATTTTATACCCGATTTGTTCCGAAGGTTCCCATGATCGGTTGTTTCCGCCAAAGTCAAACAAATAAAGTTCAAACCACATCCATTAAATGGACAAGCCCAATTGCCAATATTTGTAGACTTTGTTATGATTATTGTATGAGTCCAAAACAATCTCACATAAAAACCGCCCAGATAGTTTTGGTACACGCTAAGCACGATCAATTACCTTATTTGTTACTATGCTAAGTGGACCTATAATGTATAGGTATGTATGTATGTGATATTCCATTCTTTCGCTATTTTTAAGTTTCAACGGAAACAACTCACTGCTGTCAATGGATTACATCAATACAAAAAAATATTTAATGAATGCAATTTTTAATTAAAAACTCAGGGAACAGTATGAGAGAGAAGCATTATATTACCTTTGAAATATACTGACAACCTGGTCAAACATGAAAGCCGACTGATAAGTATACTTGGCGCGGTGAAATTTTCAAAACGCCGCATCGTAACAAAATCACTAAATCTGTTACTTCAATTGTACAAACAAAGTACAATCGCTAAAACGAACTGGTGTGCGTACGTTATTTTGCACCAGCTGGTAGTTCCTTAGAATTGTTACAAACTGGAGCTACGCAGGTCACTTGTTGTATAGAAAATAACGTATGCACACCAGTTCGGTTTAGCGGTTGTATAGATCATTTTCATTATACGGTACTTGTCAACGTAACCCCACTTTATTTTTCGTCAAGTAGTCCTTAACCTCAATCAATTGACGTTAACTGCGTTCAATTTACTGATTTTTATATGAAAATCGTTCGTTCAATTCATTCGATATTTTTCGACATGTCTGACAGTTGGGATCGTGTCTGACGTTTACAAGGTCATGAAAACGATCTATATTCTAGTTTAATATAAGGTCTGTCACTTCAATACTTCAATTCGCTATATAAGATAGCACTAACCAGAGCTCATTGCTTATTTTTATTGTCGATATCAGATGAATATCTGTCCATTCAACTGGTCTTTATATCTTCTATTGAAACACCGGTACCGTTAACCGTCTGAATGTCAGTACACTTTCAATTTAGGGTTCATTATATGAGATTGCGCAGATACTTTTCTTGAAAGACCTCATTAGCTTACTCTAGCAATAAGTAAACTGTAGGTACATGGTAGTAAGAAGAGTTACAGCTATCAAAAATTAGGTATGATCACAATTTTGTTTTATGTAGAATCTGATATTTATTGTCCCAAAAATTCTGACAGCTGTTGTATTGAATGAAACGAACATGTAACGATCAGTTTACTGAGATACAAACCAAAAAACCATTCAATATCAAGACTGACAAATCTGTGGATCTAGAAACTATGTAGAATCTGTTGAAAACGAAAATGTGATAATAATTAAATTTTTTTAAGTGTATTTTGACAGAAATGTAGTGGTTTATTGATGGCGGCCGATATTTTCAATATTCGCCGACTCTCACATCTGATTGTGGCTCTCAATATTTTTTAATTGGAAACATCAAACTAAAAAGTGTTCTTATTGTCGTCTGACTAGCTACATAAAGAGACCGGTAGCTAAAATGAATACATGATGTCGTGTTTCGTTTCGCAAAAAAGACTTTATACAACTCAGAGAATTGTGAACAGGCATACGCTGTTTAATGTTGTATACGTTGATTATGAATAACACTTCAGTTTTAATTTTAATTTATAACATGCGACGAAGTCAATTTCTACAATCTCTACAACGAACGTAGTTTGTGCCGTGCATTCAATATTAAAGAGCAGCGGAATTTTGTTATGAATGCATTCAATGCAATCCCCACATAACCATCATTCTGTTAAAAACACTTTTGATAGAGAAATTCTACACGGCATATAAAATTACGTTTCCTCCTGAAAAGATAACAGGTTCTTCTATCAATACTTGACTTTAATTCGAGTATGTATTCCGCCCAATAAAATTTGAAGGAAAGTTTTCTATAAAAAATGTTCTTAACAACACTTCAATTTTCCATTCTCACACCTAATATAGAAGCCTTGGATGACGCTAATCGACTCAGATTCTGCGAAAAAATTTTTTAGTTAAAAGCTTGGGTTGGTTCATAAATGATGTCCGCAATTTTTAATTGTTTTTTTTTCTATCTTCCCTGTGGAACTGTGCTCATACAACGAAAAATGAAATAACACGAAGATCCGATGTTTATTTTGAGCAACTCCTACCACATTAAGAAACTTACGTCCTTTATGGACGTCCCCCTTGACTGTAAATAAATAAATTTCAATATTTGTATTTATAACCAATAAAATATTTTAATTTTGTTTTAAGAAACAGGTTTGTTCAATATAACCATAAATTCACATCTATAGTTACAGCAATGGCAATTATTTAAAAATCAGCATACCATTCCGTTCACATTCCGTGATGGTGAAGTTTTTTTTGTTGATAAAATAGCAAAATGTCATAAACGTTTCACGCGAAATGATTTTAGAGAGCTTAAATTTCAAAGAATTAAATTTGCGAAAAAATATGAACAAAACAAATTTGCTAAAATCTTCAAAATTGAAGCATTTCAGAAAAGCCTTATTCATCATCATTTTCAAGATAACCATCTTTTCCATGTTGTGCAAATAATCTGTCTGTTGTTTGACTTCGACGGTTAATTTATTTATCTTTTACTCGGATATTCACTCGTTTAACATCAAACCGACGGGTTTATTTGTAATATCAAAGGGTCAAAGACATAAATTGCAGAAGCTTTCGTGTACATCATCTCTGGTAAAACTGAAATTTCGTTAAATAAATTGATCGTCGGTTTTAATTTATATTTTATCTAAAAAAAAGAGTGTTCAATGTAACGTCTATTAGTCATATTATGTGCAGTTTACAATTAGGTACCGGTTCTTGTGTACTGACATTTTGCGATTTATTTCTTCTCTATTTTGGATCAAGATCGGATCAAGCTTTGATCATGTTCGATGGTGGTTTTTTCTCTTGATAAAATTGATGGATTTTTCGACAACGTTTTGACAGTGATCTTGACACCTTTTCTCACAATATCTGCTTTATAGCCTTGTCTTTCACTTAATTTTATTGTGACAGACTGTTTTGACGATAAATTAAAATCAAAATTGCGAAATTTTGCTAAATAATAATTCAATGAAACGTAACCCAATCGTATTCAATAACCGCCCGTCTAACACAAGCTATAATGCGTTGAAGGCGTAGGAATGTAACTAGTTCCATACATTTCTGTAATTTTACGAGTAAAAAAGCAATGTTATTAGCCTCGAGGACACTTTTACTGCGATTTATTGATCGTTAAATAAGTGAACTCCAAATCACAGGAGAATCATTTGACAGACTAAGGGTTACACATAATTGTGGGAATTGATTTGATACCTTCATTGGATTCTTATAGTGTTTATGATGGCAACAAAATAACACTTATCGACACATTTAATTAAGAATTCTTCTTCCTCACTTGAAAACCCATTTCTTTTTGGCAATAATCGTGTCAGAGGTTTAAAAGCAATTGCACTACCACCGTTATTTCGTATCTAAAATATGGTAAGCCATAGAAATCCCTATCCTTGTATCATCTAATACATTTGCTGTGTGAAAGTAGAAAGCCGTTTCAATGGTTTATATTGCATAATCAAAGCAATTATGAAGTCAACAAAATGACTTGACAACATTCGAGTAAGTTTTCTTCCGAAAATTATTGTGTTTTATTAACATCGTACATAATTTTCCTTCGTTCAAATAACATACCAGCCAAACAACAACACAACATTGAACACAAAAGAGCGCCATACAATTTATATTTTGTAAACTTTTCAACTCACCTTATTAAAGAATTGCCAACTTGTTCAACGTACAAAAAGTAACAACATAAAAAAGCTCATTATCCTTCCCAACGTACCGAACACTGAGAACATACTTTACCCGACTACATTCAATGTGGCGTATACGGTGTACACGCATTCAATGTAAGCACCGGTAACAGGGAGATATTCAAGTATCCCCGCACATACACACAATGCGAAAAGACATATATGCGATTGTGTAATGAATGTACCGTTAAAAGTTATGTAATGTTCCTTACGTAACACCACCAAAAAAGACATCGCTTTTACGCTGTCGTAGACGATATTTAAAATTATTACGACCTTGTACGGTGACACATTTAGTAATAAACACACACCTTACGAAAACCGTTAGTTTGAAGTTATGGGTAGGGATTAAAGTTTTAAGCAAAGATTTTGAAGAGAGTTTTATTCGTAGCGCGACACATAAATATATATTTATGTGACTAGAATGGCGTGTAAACTCATATCCCCCACAGGATCTTTTCTCGACATTTAATTTAAATTTTGATATTGTATGCACACTCTTCACACACATACTCACACATATGCCGCTAAAAGAACGGAATAGAACTCATGTTTCTCAAAATCCAACTTAAAATGTTATTAAAATTTTGTCGCTTTTCGGTTAATACACATAGAACATTGTCATTTTGTCGTTGCTTGCATATTGTAAGCATATTAAAAACCAACTCATCCTATCATTCATAATAACAATATAGAAGCAGTATATACTATTCTATGTGCAATGTAGGATAAGATTTACAATAAAATTTCATTTCATTTCATATATGAAAATATTGAAGATTATAGCAAGAAAGTTTATCGCTTTCTGGTTTAAAACAGAGAGTGGATAACATAGTGCTAAATATTATATTGTTTAACATGTGCAATATAGTAATATTATCATGAATTTATAGACTAAAGTAGTCTAGTATAATTCATAGTTCCACACACACACATTCAATCGATAAATAATGCAGCTATTTATGCGATAAAATTATGTGCCGAACATCGATGGTTATACCATTTTGAGCGGTACCAACACTCCTCGGTATTCTCATAATACTAATTTTCGGTATTGATCATTATTTATGAGGATTTGATGTGGAAAATATGGTAGATAAAATGTTGTGAAAATATATCTTAGACAATTTCACGGTTAGGTTGTTATTGGGTGCACCAGTTTTGTCGCTATCGTTGATAATAACCATGGTGAAATTTGTATGATGCCATCAATTTGACGATCAAATTGCAATTTGACGGTCAGTTGTTATAGAATATTTTGGTTCTTAGAATGTGAATTTTGTTTATTTTTGACGGATCTGAACATACACTTTGTTGCCGTAATAATTGCGTTATATTACATTGATTACGGGCAAGTAATTTCCCTAATGAGTTCAATGACGCACACCTGAAATAACCTAAACGACCAAGTAGTCATTTGATATCTACAACGATGATGAAAATAAGCGATGAACTCTGTTGTCAATTGTTTCATACAAAATGTATGTTTAAAATATAATGCAGTTATAGATTCTTCATCAAACACTGAAGGAATGAAGTAGTAGATTTGATGATTTTGTTGAGACAGGTCTGCCGTTTCTTAAAGGTCTGTGCAGCACTTCTAATCTTAGGTACGATTTGCAGATGCGTTTTCAAATGTTTGAAGTCCACGATACTTGAGAAGTCAGTGGAAAGAGTAATACACTTTAAGTTTTTAGAGTTTTAATTATTTTACCGTAGCATAACCGGAGGGAAGTGGTTACAGAAGAGAGTTCTGTGACAAGTCTATGACCAGCGTATTCAAATAAATTTATTGCTTCTGAACGACGAACCCTTTAGACAAACTGTTCCGGACTGCCTGTCTGTACAAATATACCAAAAAACTTTTCGAGATTTATTTTCTCATTTTCCTGGTCATGAAACACGTGTGCGTCAATCTAGAACTTTTGGCACAGGCTCATTAACCTGTAATATCGGTTGTATTGTTGTCCACAACATTAAAATGAAGTTATTAGCTAAAATGTTCGGTTCTCTACTCAATTTTCCATATAATGAACAATTTACTACACACAATACACCAGTGTATCGTATAAGGTAATTAAGTCCATCAAAAACCTAAATTATTTATGGGTAAAAGAAGAACGCATAAATTTTTTTATGAACAATAAAGAACAAATTTTCTTCAAAAACAATCTCAATCATCACGCTTTACAAAAAAGCCGAATCACCTTTTACGAAAACAAATGAGAAGATAGACTAATAATCATTATTTATGTTCTTTCACATAAAAAATTGCGAGAAAAGAAAATGTTTAACAGGTTACAGTATAATGAACAATTACCTACCCAGGCTCATCACTCAATAAATAAACATAAATCAGACATTGTCGGTTAATGTAGCTAGATACAGAATGTCTAACACATATTTTTACACCAGCTAATTATAACAAATTTTCTTGGATTATGGACGGGATACGGAGTGGTTTGTGTTTAAATTAATTTTAGTGCTTACACACGTTAGCGTGCAAGCCAGTTGATTTTTAATTTCTTTTAAGCAAATTAAAATTTCACTTCACTTGATGAGAGTCTTGATTGCGTTTGATTAGTTGGAATTTTTATTTTATTTATATTCTTCAAAATCGCAAGGTCAAAAAGCCTCTAATCCTTTTATTTGCAAATATGTAAATTAATTACAGTGAGTTGCTACGAACTATAAGGAGTAAAATGTGTCTGTCACGCAAGGATAATGGACTTTTTTTGTGAAAATTAGAATGAAAATTTAACCTTTTGGCAAGCGGAAAATCATTTATTTTCTGCTTATAGGAGAATGATGTTTAGAAACTAAGAAGAAATGTAATAGAGTTTTCCCATATGTTAGTACATTCTGTCATAAAATTACTGCTTGCACTGCGCTTATTTTCATGTGAACCAACTTCATATGGTGACATTTTGTTCTGTAATGACAAATGTGAAGTTTATTCACATAAAAATAAGCCGCAGATAACGAAGTACTATGAAAAAAATGTGCCGCCTCTACAGGCCAACCCACTTGTCACATGTTTCCTACAAAATCTTGTACTTCATTTGCTTTCACATTCTTTATACTATGAGACCACATTGATCGTATCGCTCAGTTTTGATTCTTTGCAGATGAAAAGTTGTTGGTGTAGATCATGAACCTTACTTCGAGTCATGTTCATATTTTAGTCATATCTGGAAGTTTGAGAGTAATTGACTTGTGATTATCTCTGGACTTTAAGTATAAATGTTTATTTTGAATAGTAATTACTACTTTATTGATAATAAATCTCTCAAAAAACCTGTGAAACCAATAAATATACTTGTCAGTCATAGTGTCTCTTTAAACAGTTTCTGTTTTTAGAAATATTTTCACGATTTTTCAATAATTTGAATTCTCCATCAAAAAACCAAACTGCCCCAATCGGCTGCGTTAATTATATTGTTGCATACTTTGACATAAATCCGAAATTTTTTTGAATATATTTTCCGTATCCCCAAACCAACAACCATGTAAAACATTATTATTACACATGAGTATTCTTTCACAACACAACATATCGCACAACACATCAAACGCTTTTTTTTCGCACTGTCGAGTTTTTATTCATCTTTTTTTTATTCGCTATCGAAGTATAACAAGCAAGAACAACAAAATCATGACCGAACATAAGAGCAACAAATACAAAATCAATATAACATCAACAAAATCGATTATAAAAGAGCGTTGAGGAGCGTATACATATAAACAACAATCACGTTCATGTTGCCTGTGATGTTAACACAAGAAAAGTTTTTATTTATTTTTTGTTGATTTTTTTTTCTTGGGTGACTGTCTCAGTCGTAATTATAAATAAAACGTACGCAAAAATTTACTTTGTTAATTAGATATCTGTCTGATCAATCAATGAACGCAAGACGAACTTCATAGAATTGTTTTTTGTTAAACAATTTTAAAAGTAAATTCGTTGATTTTTTATGAGGCAGAATTATCCGTAATTTTCTGATGTCGAACTTTGACTTGCTGTTAAATAATGGTCAATGTTTCGTAACGTCTTTTGTAAATCTTTTGATTGAAAATTCTTTTTACTTTTTCTTATTTCGAAATTAAACCCAAAACTCTACTTGAGATAAGTTAGACTCATCACTTTTAACAAATTTTCCCGATCAGATTCGTAAAAAGATTTTTACCAAACTAGAACGAGTAGCAATTTTATCGTTCTGGAGCGTTTCGACCTCTTTTTAAGACACCGGAAAGTAATTGAGAAAGTAAGGGCAGGTATTTCTGTTCGTTAATTTCGTGAAACATTTGACATAAATATGTAAAATTGATACGGAATTCAAGAATATCAACACCGAAACAGCCAATCTGCAATACAGAGCGTTAAATTTTAAAGCTAGTAACTCGCACAGTCCAAAACTAAATACCTTCTTTGTGGAAGCCTGCAATCAGCAGTGGATACAATATACAGGAGACGTTAGTGAAATTTGTATAGAAATTTGCCTCAGCTGTTTTTCAGCTGATCGAATTATAAAGACAAAACTACTTAATAGTAGATTACGTACTTGTTTGGAGATTTTTATTTTGCCGAGAGGGAGGCTTTAATCCCTCGTGGCAAAATAACAATTTCCAAATAATTACGTAAGGTATTTTACTTGCGCAGCCCTGCGAAAATGAAAATTACCGCAAGTGTCAACGGTGTGCTCCTTGCGAAAATTTCATTTTGGCAGGATGCTGCAAGCAAAGGTCTTTACACGGTTTTACTGCTACCTCATGCAAGCGTGTAACTATTCAACTCGCATAAACAAGAATTAGTAGTTTTGTTTATATACGTGGACTAGCTGAAAAACAACTGAAGCAACTACCTAAACTTCTTTGGCGTCCACTGTAGACTTGAATAGGAGAAAGAACAAGAACCGCAACATTTTAGTTATAAACCAGGAATTGGTTTGCATTTATAATAACCGTGCTCTATGAATAAATAAGAGTCGTGAATTGTAAGCCGATTAATTCAATAGTATTTATTACCCTTCAGGTGACTGGCGATTTGTGTTCAGAATATATAGCAACGATATAATTTCGGTTACATTATGATGTCCGCATCGATGGGTTGACCGATTATTCCATAATACAAAAGGTAATCGGTTGATGTAATTATAATTTGTGTATGGGCTTTTCAAAAAAAATCAAAGAACGAAAATGAATTTCATCCATTTACATCGTCAAAATTGAATAAAGCGTAAAAAAATGAAATAATTTTCATTTAATCGGATTACGAGAAAAAAAAGGCACACAATTGAAATCTAATACTCAGTTTATCATTCAGATTGATACCGTCGGTCATTGTCATTTCAGATAAATAGATGAAGAAAATATTGATTTTTAAATTGCTTTTTTACTGCAGTAAACTCTTACTATGTATAAAAGCCCGTCATAAATGAGGCGTCGAGCCCGGATTGCTGACTCTGTTAAGCTGAGCAGATTTTCAATATTTTGAACATATTCTTTGATGATTCAGACGGAACATTTTTTGTTCAACATTGATCAACTTCAATAGGGTAAAACACTTGAGGTTTCGAGATGAGAACCTTGATAAACGTACCGTTTTTTAAACTACATTCCACAGATTTTTGAAAGTCAGTTCTACCTTCTGTTTTCGATGATTTGTGGCTAAAGTTTTTTCTTTGGAAAAATATGTCGTAAAACTAAAGAAGTACAAGATTTCGTATGTGATACTTGAAACAAAAGAAGTAACAGATCGTTGATACTGTTAATGTAAGATATCATTTTAAAAGGGGAACGGTGACGTCAAAGTATTTTAACTTTGATTCCACCTGCGGCGTCAATTCGATGATAAACATGACTGTGTCATTATCATACTTAAACAATGGCGTTACACAGAAGCGAATCACCGTCATAACGTAATTATAATTAATGGAGAAATTAGAAAAGTTTTCAAAAATTTTCTCTCCGAACAATGGTCATCAACGGATATACGTCGATAGAAACACCAAATTGTTTTTCGAATATTATAATAATCATGCAATATAGACGACGGTATATATAACCATTGTGTTAAGCATTCGAGTAATCTAATCATTCAAATGACATTGTTTCCATCATAAACGATTATCTCGGCGTTATATAATTTGACAAATGAGTACTTCCTTTCTCAAATTAAATTACAATAATATCCACTAAATTACGCATCAATTATTCAAAGGGGATTTTACCCGAAATGTATGTTGAATTCGCTTCCAGCATTAATCTATTTCAGTTCTCCACTGATTATATTCACCGTCCTGAAATCGTGCTGTGTCCATTTAAATGAAAACACACCGAGAACATTCTTCTTTATCTGAAAATTAAAATTCGTGGAATAATTTTTAAATGAAACATAAAATTTGAAATTAAGAATTACACGTCGACGTTAGCTTAAATTGCATTTTCGATTTAAATTTTATTTCCGATTTTTCTCTTTCATCGGCAAAAGAGAGTTATGTATATGTACTCCCTTACATGTTATACACTTACTCGTAGATGGGGAGCATGTGGTGCATGTCAGTCCCTCATAAGAACACGGTTGGAAACCTATGCCATATTATTACACTACCAGAACCAGATACAAGAAACTTTTGCTCTACAACCTTTGTTCACAAGCTCTGGAAGGATCCTAACGAGGTCTAATGGTTTAGGTCTAATGTATATCAGCCATCAGCCACGTATGGGTAGTGCTTATGATTGAAGACTAGAATTTAAACATCGGTAATTTGACTTGTCAGCCACAAATTCTATTCATCGTTTTGAACCAAGTCCTTCATTTTGATATTAATTCGTATTTTCTGCGACATGTGACATATACCCTCTTTGTATAACTCTCCTAGCGCTAAAAAATAATCTTATAAAGCCTTATAAGGGACTAATACCTGTACGCAAGCTCTCAGTCTATTAGTGTATGTATTATCCATAACATTTTCACCATACACTATTCCAAGTATACGTTCGGTTCCAAATTGAACACGCTGTGCATTTCGAAAAGTGACCGTTTTAATCAAATTATCTCGAATAGAATCTTGTAGTCGTGTATACTTGAATTGCAGTGATAGATTTACGAGTTTTTCATTCAAAACTTTTTTATTTAAAAAGAAAAGTTTCGGGAGGAATCGAAAAATGCGGAGATTTTCTCTTTGCAGCCATTTACTTTCTGGTATTAAGTTCGTTTAAAAGATTTTTTTTTTCATTTAAATTATAATTTGAAATAAATCGAAGCAACTTTATCGTTCAGTAAGTGAAAATTAGTTATTGATTAACACTGCTCTTTTCCATTTCCACCTTTTTTATTGTGTATAATGTGAGAAAAGAAGCTGTTTCCTATATTTTACTGCTGATACGATCATTATTGCAACACACGTAAATAATTCACAACGGAACTACACCCACTACACATGGGAAGCAATTTTCCTTTTTATTGCGAAACAAGAACTTTCCATATCTGGCAGTCAATTAAGCAAAATACTGCTAATATTCACTGTGAAAGATGGAATTACTTGGTATTTACATAATAGATGAGAATTATACAAAATACGTATGAATGAATGGGAATTTCATTACCATAAATTAGTCGAATACACTTCTCAAATAAACAAAATAAATGAAGAATGGATCTGTTGGGACATGAGTATCTATGAGGGTGTTCTGTTGTTGGTCAGAAACATTGTTGAATATTTAATGTTAAAGCTGTTTGCAGAAAAGATACCGCTCCATCAACTTATTTTGCAGGTCGGACCATAAAATTTTTAGTTAAACTTGTCTCCAAAATGCAAAAATGTATCAGTATCATGAAATTCGCCTGTATCAAAGGATTCACGTACATAGAAAATTCGTGTGAACCGAACGTCAAAATTATAAGATCCAAAATTTGCAATCCAATTCAATCCACATGCCAAATTGCCTTCGATCTTACGACACAATAATATTGCATTTATGTGGCAACATGAATAATAAATGGTATGAACTGTGGGATCCTTTGGATAAAAAAGGAAGCTAGAAATCATCAAACTTCTGACTTTATATGACATTCCCTTAGCTCTAACAATAAATCTAAGTCACACATTTGCCGTCAAAATCTCTAACATTTCCACATAACTCTACCTGCAAAGTATACACAACATCATCCCTAAGCAATGATTTATCATTTCTATTAATATATCCCTATGCTATGTTAGTGCACATAATTTCTGATAAATATGTAATTAAAAACAGACTTCCTGGCGTTGGGATAGATGGTTTGTTTATATTATTACGTGGCAATGTGGTTTTCTTCATCCCTAAATTATGTCATGCTCATATTTACCTCATTTCATTCGCAGCACTTTCGGTTAAGCGACGACACTCCATGAATGTGAATGTACTTTGCACCCGAATGATCACAAAATTAAATAATAGTTTCTCGAGAAGAGTGGGGGGATGGAAGATGAATTAATGTTTGTACAATCTTCGCACCTTATAAGCTGATCTTGTCGGTACATTTCGTATGGATGGAAGCGTTTCAGGGAAACACTCGGAATGGTACACACAGAGCGAATTCATGCTTTATCTACATACATTCTAATTTATCCAAAAACGCAAATTCAAATTTGAATTTGAAATATCGCACCTTCGCTACATCCTACACATTATACCCGTAATCTAATGTATAATGAATTCAATTTTTAAGCCATTTATCTGGTTTTACTTGTAGCGTGTAATCCAAGTAACACCTGTTTTAGCATTTAAATGGAATTTTTGTGAAGAAAAAGATGATTTGCAATGGAACCGGAAAAAAAGAAACATTTTTTTTGAATGCCAGAACGAGAATAAAAGATTTTTTCAAAATCCAAACAAAACATTTATAGATTACTGAATGTCGTTATACCCAATCGCATATATGGAAATTTATCAAAGATTGTGCGACGATTTCCTTAATCGTTCAGATGAATCGTTTGAACCGTATCAGTATTCAAATCCAAATAATCTTAATGAGGAACATTTGCGTTTTTTGTTGCATGGTTTCATTTGATAAAATAGTTCCCTGTTATATTGCCAAAATTCACCTGAATATTATTAATATTTGTGTGGTGATTGTTTAGTGATTTGCATACTGTGTTAGTAAAGTTTGTAATGGTGTCGAGATAGAATAAAGTTGTCCATGAGTTTATTGTCCTATTTTAACGTCTTTCAAGTGTCCGATTGATACTCCATTCTCGAAGAATCATAACAAGTAATTGTACTTCAAAATGAATCATTATTCACTACAAATCGTATTTCCCCATGAATCGTTATTCCTCGAACCCTGGAGTATCTAGGAAATCTAAGTTATCTAGTGAAATTTGCTGCACTCATTATTGAGTGAAATCTGAAAATTGCTGCACTCATTATTGACTAAAAAAGGGTAAAAATGGGTACTGCAACTTTAACGGAAAGAGAGAATAATATGATAAGAACAAAAGTTCTAAGAAACAACCTACCGAGACCATTTCGTGTTTCTTTGAAAGATTTAAAGTACTGGAAAACATTATTTTTCTTTAAAACATAGATACGTGGAGTGAACGTTTCATGATGATAAGTAACAGTTCGGTAGCTAACTCAAAATTAAGCTTCTGCATGCGTGGACGGTTTATTTGGTTCGTGTGCAGATGTATCTTAAGTTACGTTAGCTCATATTCAGACAATGTTGTCGCTATCGTCTCAAAAGTGATCGCATGGGAACCCTGACTGTCAGTGCTGGAAAGAACTTATCTCCTTTACTACTGCGGTGAGAATTTCTTTTGTATTTATGACGACCGCACCGCACCTTGACAAATTAGTACCAATCCAATTCGCTCAAGAAGTGCTAAACGGAGTGGAAAATTTAACTGCGTTTCATGCTTTACCGTCAATTTATTTCCTTATGCAATGTGCTTACTAGACGATCGCCTAAATACAGTTTATCACAAATGACTTACATTGTCAGCAGTGACAAATAAAGAAAGGAATCTAAGAAATGTTGAAATGTTTCTTAATTTGCAGCACGTTGATTTCAACTCGTGCATTAAAATGTTGTGTTGTAACTTGTCACAGAATGTCTCAATCAGTCTCAGTCTGTGGTGCTATACATATAATATTGTTCGCAGGAAAATTAAAATTCAAAAAATGAATTTTCTTCAAATGAAGACATTTCAGTTTTCTATTCTATTCTGGGAACGATTAAAATCAAAAATTCTGCTAGAAAATGTGTTCAGCGCAGGTATATAAGTATAGAAATGCCAGCAAACCAGCAACAATGGAATGCATTCTGATTTTGTATTTGCATTGTATACTTTGCCTTGGCAAAAAAAATATTCTCCACGGTTTTGTCTCTGATATTACTCCAGCGATATTCTTGTGCATTGTATGCGAAAGAAAAAAAAAATCTTTTTTTTATAAAGAATATTTTTTAAAAAGATTTATCGGATGCACTTTATACGAACAGTGTAAAGAAGACACGTAACGTCACTTAATACATTCGTTATCTCGAAATGAGATCAGCTAAGCCAACATGTTTGTATGTATCCAATGTTACATATACGTACAACTTCACATTGAAAATTTATGGATGACAAGAAGTGCACACAAAATACAATAAAACGATGAATATGCATCTATACGTATAGGGGATACGTCCTGGCACAAAGTGTATTAAGAGTAAAGTGGAGGTATTTTTCTGATGGAAGGGAAAGATTAAATAAGGTGTGTGCTTAAGCAAGCATACACAGTCAATAGCATCACACCACTTTGCCACACTGAGGTTGATCGCTGTTATACCCCTGAAGGTGTTCCGACGTGTCACAGTATAATGTAATCAGCGGAACGCTAAGGTTGTGTTTTGTGTGTTTAATTTCGTATTTTTTTCTTCTTTTCAACATAATAAGGAACGAACGTAGTTAAGATGCCGATGAACGATATGGAAAATTTTCAAATAAATGCGCACGAAGTGGAATTGCTTTTTAAAGATGAAAAATTGCTGTTCTATCTTTCGGGTTGATTTAGACGATGGCAAAGAGAGAAAGAGTGTAGAGTAGATACACGTGGCCGAACAATTGAACTTGAGCGTTACAACAGAAAAAATAGGGAAATGAAAGAAAGAAATTGGTTCGATTGTAAAATGACGTCATTCATAGGAGACGCCTCTTTTTATTTCTACTCTTGAGAATACCTCTGCCTCACATTCGCATTTTTTTATACTTTAAGACATTGTGGCTCTCAGTTTGTATCTCCATCCGTCCATGAAAAGTGGACGTCTATTATGCACGAAGTGGCAACGTCTCCTTTTATATTCGGTTCAAAGTACTGTAAATATATTCGATCAACAATCATAAAAATTATGATTTTTTATAGAATTTTTCATTGCCACTATCTTTTGGGAAACACAAATCGATTTATCAAATTTTCGGTTGAAACATCAACTTCTTTTCGAATGACTTCCGCAGAGACCTATCTCAATAAAAAAAATACCAAAAATCACATGCACCCACAACAAAAACGACTTTACGCTAACCCACCATTCTACAAGATTTTTTTTTTTTTGAAATAATTTTTTCTTTGATTTAGCTGTGTTTATTTCGTCAGGTCACGGAATTATTGTTTACACAACTAGCATAATGTTGATGTTATTCAGGCTGTTGTATGTACACGATGCAGATTACAATCGAAAAGACTTTTTGTATAAATTTTAACCAATTCACGCAAAATCCTTTTACATTTCGCGGTGAACCGGATGCATAGCGGCAATTATTTTCATTGTTGATTTTTTTTTATTAAAAAAAAAGAGTGGCACATATAATGGCTTTTTCATTAATTTACAAAATATGAAAAAATAGCTCGACGCAATTTCAGTGTGCAAGCTTTTATGATTTATATTAATTATTGTGGGTAAATGTAACCGAAAAGTCAATTTGATGGTGGAAAATACATGAAAATGATTTCCGACTGATAACAAAAAGGAAAATCAAATTCTATTTTAATAGACATCCATCATCAAATCATCGTTTTTATATTCCAAAATAATAATAATAAAAATATCCCAGGAAACCGTAACCAATTTTTTTTTGAAAGCGAATCAATTCCAGATTTAAAATTTTTTCTTCTTTTTTTCGTTCGGTTTTATTGGCGCTTTGTATCCGGTGATCTCACCAAATTCCATATGGAACGGAAGATATGTCGATTTAGATTTATTTCTTGTTTTATATTAGAGCCAAATTCTAGTTCAGTGCACACAACAATATCGTTACGAAATATAAAAAAAGCAGAAAGCTACAAATATTTGCAACTCATCGGGCATTTCCATATATCCATATATCGTCTCTGCATGGTTATGTTCGTTTATCTATGATGGAAGTGTAAAGAAGTGTGAAGGGATTAATGTTACAGAGGCCAGACAGCTTTTCAAAAACCCAAAAAAGGGTCGGAATGATTTGAAAATTGACGAACTTTAATCGTTTCGTTTGAACGAACGTACATAAATCATGCTTTAGATTTTACCGATTTTATACATTCCGAATATATACAAGTTGGCTTATAAAATAATCATAATGCTTCGGTGGCAAAACTTTCATAAAGTGAAATAAGATTGTGAAAAACTCATTTGCTAATTAAAAACCAATGGAAAATCCACTCAATTATTTTATGGTTCAATCCGTAATTCAAACAGCTAAGCACGGGCTTACATAGAGGTGTGCGCCGATCTTAAAATAGTCGGCGGCGGTGCGCCGACTGGTAAGGGATCGGCGGCGGCGCACCGAAAGAAATTTATAGTCGGCGGCGGTGCGCCGATCGGCGCGCCGATAAATTTACAAAAAATCTAAACTTTCGAAAATAATGCAAAAACATTTGAAAAAGCGTGCGCAATCCGTTTTCCGAACACTGAATTCTTACTATCTTGCGATCTGAAGTATCAACTACTTATACAAGGGGAATCAACTGAGACGTATCTCACCTTTTATATTTTGAATGTACAATTACTGACCTATTATCTTAAAAACATCTAATTTAATGAATCCAAGAATGATTAGTGAGTTTGCGTAAATGACACATAAGCTATAAGTCAACTTATAAGTTGGAAATTTTAAGTCACATCGTCATACTAGATGTTTTGCAGGTTTCTTATTTCTAACTTATAATTTATGTCATTTACGCAAACTCACTACTATTATCTTTCGATTTATGCAATAACCGTTCCCGTTGCCTTTAGTCCATCTTCGATGTAGGAGTGAGATCGTAGTAGAAAGTTTTCGCAAATAAGAGAATTAGATAAACTTAAATTTATAAGTAATAAGTGTATAGACTACGGTGTTACTGCCAGCTACAATGTGCAGATGGCACCAGCTTGTTCATCACAGATGACACGTCAAATATAAACCAACGTCACGCTGAATTCACGACCCATAAGCGATTCATTCGGAAATTTCTATTGAACAAATCGTCGATCACGCAGCGAGCCGTACTTAATAGTTCTTTCGTATCGAATCATAGCCGGAGAATTCCGTCTGTAAAGTAGATTATGTGTCGCATAGTTGTCAAAGTGTAGTCAACCACAATATGTAAGTTTTCATAGTTTAGCTGTGTACTGTGTACATAACCTAATTTCGTGGAATTCAGAATTTGTAGCTTTACATCAAGTACATCACTACAATAAATCGTTTCGTATCATGACCGCTCGATTGCTTACTCAATTCCTCTGATTACATCCCGATTAGCAAGACACAAAATCGACAGTCTCTTCCCCGTGGAATCAACTTACGGTAATAAGGTTTTATTTCCCAAATTTTGTACATAAAGCAGCTAAAAATTGAAAATAAAGATATCCGTGTCTCGTCTTTTGACGAAAAAACTTGAAACCGGAAAGATTTTCCACTTTATAAATTCCTGAAGCATGTGATTTGCGCCATTTTCCACCCAAATTCTACATAAGGTCTTGAGTTTGCCACTTTACAATTACAGTAGTATTCACCCAGTTTTGACTGATGCACTGAATTTTGTTCTCTTTCTTCTTCCTCTTATCTGCATCAACAGGCAATAAGAGAAACGTCGTCTGCCGTCTGCCGCGCTCCATTCCATTGCACAGGAAATAGAGTAACGTACCCAAGGGTTCACGTTAAGTGAGGATACAGAAAAGACAAATGTTGTTTCGACCTCGGGTATCGATGGCGGTCCCAGGCCAGCGTGATCTGACCATCCTCAGTTGTATGTTTTAACAAAAAACTCCTTTCTACGCATATAGAAACATAGCAGCATATAGAAACCTGACTTATAAATTAAGAAAGATAAACATTTGCTAAAACCTTGTACTCAGGCGCACACTTTTGTATAGATTTTTCAATTTAAGTTTATATTGCCGCCCATTAAAATGGCTGAAAGCACTAAACGTATAAAATTTCGGCGCGACGAAAATACAATCGGCGGCGGCGGTGGCGTGAGCTATAATTTTTCGGCGGCGGCGCGCCGAAAATTTAGCAAAAAATCGGCGGCGCGCCGGCGTAAAATCGGCGGTGCACACCTCTAGGCTTACACAAAGAAAAAAGTGTTCACATAAATATATAAAATAGATATTCTGAATTGGTAATTTTGGAGCCATGCAGTATATATATATGTGATGGAAACCCTTATAATTAACAGCAATGAAAAAATCTACACAATCCTCTACGCTCTGGTTTGATGAAAGCTCAATTTACAAGATTTTTTTAAATTATTTATGTTGAGCTTTGCTACATATTGCTTGGCTTTATTCGGTTTGCGTTCAATACAAATGTGGCTAATTATTTTATGTACAATTCCAAATGCAAACAAATTTGTATACCAAAATAATCTGGAATGATGTAATTGGACACGAACGTAATCGTACAAAATATGTGTTTTTTAAAAAAGATATCACAAATGAGAAAATATGTTCTGTGTTTATGTGTGTTATACATACTACTTATAGGGGTATATCATTGGTACTGATGTAATATGTTCATGAAAACTGTACTTTTTTGTGTGTCGAATATAGCGATGAACTAAATCTAGTAATTATCGACCTCATCTGTTATCGACGATGAAGACAAAAATAAATGATAAGCTCTGGATGTTCTAGTTATATAGCAAAATGTCACGCCCCTCCTCAACAAAAAAGAAGTTTTTCCTAGATGCACCCAAAAACTAAGAACGCACATCGATTCAGGGACCTATTGGGAGCTCAGAACAGCATTCAGTAAAATCGGACCAGCTCCTTCCCCATACAAAATTTTTCATTTCATGAAATTTCATGCACCCCTCTGAAACCGTTTTGTCACAAAAGTTCCGTGAGTAGACATATTTTGATCGAAGTTAATTTTTATCTTATAGTCAGAGGTCATACCTTTCTATTTCTAACGATACCCCACTCAATGTATTTCATGTGAGAAAAATCACTTTGTTGACTTGAAAATTGTCGTGCAGTCGCCGAGGATTCACTATTCTGCTAATAATAGAAAAATCTCAATCAGAAAATAATCATCTGCCAATTGAGTTGAGTAGATATGCTGAAAACTAAGTGATTTTTTTTGATGTATGAATTGTTATTTAAAAGCGAAAAAAAGGCTGTAAAAAATATTTACAATAAATAAAAATCATCAACTCTATTACTTCACAAAGTCCCCAAAATTCAACTAGTGAAATTATTTTCAAAAATTGTTGTGTGTTATACGACGATAGATTTGATTTTAATTAAAAAAAAAGAAAGTGAAACAAAGTGGAAACGAAGAACTTTCACTGAGGTTTCATCATATTTACTCAACTCAATTAGTAGATATATGCCTTACTTCCTGATTGAAAATTTTGAAACGAGCGATACTCAAAACCAACGGAATCTCTAATTTTGCAGAAACGATTTTTTTGAAAACGGCTTGAGTCTCGGCTTGTAGTGTAGACGTTTATGTAGAGCTTTAGTGTTTTCGGCAAACTATTAGATATTGATTAGAGGAAACATCTTTTTATGGTTTCACTAATCGGCTTCATACAAAGTCAAGAGTTGTGATTAGCCCCCTCTAAAAACGCTATAATGAGCTTTATCTGTTGACTATATTGACTATATTGATAGCTCATCATCGTAACAAGTTTGAATTATGATTGTCTCAGTGTTTGTAGCTAATGATAAAAACCTCTACTCTGTTATCATCTGATCTAATTACGAAAATCTAATTAACTAAAATCAAATTCACATTACATGAAAACTTATGCCAAACTGAAATGAAAATCGAATCGAATACGCATAACCAGCGAAACGGAACCCACCTATTCAATAAACAACAAGAGAGCAAAAAAACTTTTCCTATAATATCGAAATTGATTTTTTTTTTCCTATAAATAAAATACGGATAGGTTATAAAGTAGTTTTTATTTCTTTTCCTTTTCTTCTACATATTTTTTTTTGTGAACATTATTGTTGTGTGGCTTGATTCAGTTAAGCCTTATTTTTTGCGATTGCTGGTAGAATTAATCATATGCGTGCCAGATGGATATTTAAGTCAGGTTGTATTACTTTTATAGTAATTAAGGATTAGTTTGGACATGAATATAATCAGATTATTTATTTAATGGATATTTTGTAATATCCTTTCGATGTTATGGGTTACATATATATATACTACTAAACACACTTTTTTCTCTCTCTCCAAAATCACGACTCTGTCAGACATGTATTATGTGCTGTTTTATTGAAATGAAAAAAAAAGAATGTAAAAAAAACGTTTTAATAGTAGGTCGCCGGACTGTAGCGAGATTTAATGGTCCGATAAAATGCATGGACAGTGTTCCACCGGCATATTGTACACGAAATAAATCAATGCCACGGTTCTAGAATAACTCGGTAAAATATCGACTCTTTCGACATGGGAAAATGACATCTAAATTTAGCGAATGATTAAAAAGCAACCGGAAATATAATATTTGTTGGCACCTGATAAATTCGTTAAAGTAATATAAAACCTGTGCGACATTGGTATCGATTTCTTTTTGTAATTTTATTTTTGAACTCTTCAAGGTTACCTTTTTTACGCATTCGCCAATCGTAATAGCGAAGTTATTAACATCAAAAATTATGTGGGGTAATTTGTCCATCGATATGACATATTCTTCAAAAAGATTGTCATGAATTTGCAGATGTGTACAAGATGATGCAAAAATATACGTTGAGGGAACAATCAAAAGGCAAGCCGACCAAAGGTTCATCTTCAAATACACTATTTAGTATGCGTTTTCATTGTTTCCCTCCCCGGTTCGTGTCGCGATATGAACGGCGTTATGCACTTACCATACTTAAAAAAGATCAAAAAGATACACATCAGGATACGCATGAAATTTCAAGATCAAAAAAAAAGTACGGTTAGTGCATAATCTGCAACGTCGCTTGCTTGAAGTATCGGCTACTGTTTGGTACAATATATATTACACACTTGTCACGAAGAAGTCGAGGCTTGCCGAGGCTAATAGTGACAAGCGTGCACTCTATTTTATCACATAAGCGAAAACGAGGCAACAACACAGACCTGAAGTGTAATTTTTGAATTAAACTTCTAGTTAAGTAATTTTGACATCCGAAAACCGCGCGTATGTGACTCTTTTACTTCGTTTGTTTTCGCATGTATTTGGCTATATAAGAGAGCAATAGCAGATGGTCTTCATTTATTTTTGCTGTAGTTGTTGATAACAAATGAAAAATCGTTCCCTCCTTTGCATGTACCGCTTAGGACCTTTCAAGCTTGTAAAATTGTGCAACCACCTATAATAGAAAGACGGATTTTGAATGGAACGAAAGGGTACAAAGACATTCAGTTGATTGAATATATTTAGTTAAAAGCAACCAGGTCACACTTATTCTGTAATTGCTGGTATTGCTGATCAGATCATAATGTATTACAAAAGTATACAATTTCCCGACTTCTGTTCTGCCAATCAAATATTTTCCTTTTCCCTCGTTAATTTTTAATTTACCTTGATTTATACTTTATACTCGTAATCTACTTATAAGTTTAACGAGTCTGCATTAATTATCGATAGAACTGTCCAAATCTCTAATAAGTAAGTTTGACATAATATCCATTTGGAATTATAATCTTTTTTATGATTAACTTTGGATCATATTTAATCAATTACACCGTTGAGTTTTCAATTATTTTTTTTTGTTTTCTCTTTCATACTGGCTTTCTACTGCGGGTAATTAATAAACGGAATTAATCGTTTTGAGTCGGAGGATTTAAATTTCATTTCGACTTTTTAACAGAATTAAGTCATTAAATAATCCAAATCAAATAAAATACAGCCAATTGTCAGCGATGGCATGAAATTTATGTGGGAGCTAAAAATGCATAAATATAAATAATTCATTAGTCGAATCATTTGTAAAATCACTTCATCTCCACCAAAGCAGCACCATAAAAATTGCAGAGCGTATGAATGAAATATATGTGCTGTTGAAAAGCTTGTTCAACAAAATGAGCACATTAATTCCTTGGTTAATTCATTATTATTCCTCATAATTTCAATCATCACAAATTTTAGTTTTGACTTTGTGAAATGAATTTGCACAAAATGATTGAATGTTATTACCAACAACCAACAGACAAATCATTTACGGATTGAATTATTGAGAATTGTATTTATGCTTTACACATTCAAACTTCGGTTCTATGAATCAGATTTAGAATTTTAAATGGATTTTGCATTCTTGTCTTGCCAGTTCACAAAATTTTGTATTCAGCATCATGTTGTAGCCAGAGAGGAAAATACACAAACTAATTACTTTACGGATATAAAGGTGACCAATACGACTTGTGTATCGACAAAATGAAATAATAATTTATGGAACTATGCGTCGAGAATTTATCAAAATGAACATACATCATCAATGAAGCACATTCTAAAATTCTCGGCGAATAGACGATGAAAATATAAAAATATGAAATGAATTTGCTAGTGTCGCTGATGGTTAATAAATTTAAATGAAACGACTCGTAGGTTCATACGCTTAACACGTCTCTTGATTGGCAAAAAAACGAATACCAGAAAAACGAGTTGAAATGAAATACCATAAATATTGTGCCTCGGATTCAGAGTAAAATAATATTGGCCTATTCATTAATGTCAACACCGTTGTATACATTATGGGTGATCTATTATCACAAATTGTTAATGGTCTACTCGTGTCACCCGATTCAGATTTAATAGTAGATTACGTTAGCTGCTACAACAGTTTCGTTTAATAATTCACAAACGGTCAGTATATTGACAATATATTTACTTGCAGCACCCTGCGAAAATTTCTTTTGCGAAATTTTCGCAAAGGACACAGCCTTGACACTTGCGATAATTTTCATTTTCGCAGGGCTTCGCAAATAAAATACCTTACGTAATTGATTCGAGATTTTATTTTACCACGCGCGGGCTTCCTTCTTAGCAAAACAAAAACAAGGACGTAATGTACTTATCTACTCCTTCTTTTGATCAAATCTATTTCAATGGATTTATATAAATCTTGTACTTCCTCAGATTTGGCATTCGTTTCAATGTATAAAAGTGTAAAGGCCAGAGTTCAACGATTCTTTTTTGTCTCTGTCGTCAACAGATTAACTATAATGTGCATACGATCACTTGCTGAAGGGGGTGGTTTACATGTTTTAGTTTTCTTATTTTATTTTTAATCTTTTTTTTTGTTTTAATTCTTAGGAATTGTCACAGTAAATATCTTCCTGGTTAAATCAGGTTGATAAGTTGTTAACCAGAACGCAGATGGATATTCTTAATGTTTTCTTCGAAGAACACATTATCCCAGCATATACCTAATCCACAACAATATTTGCGATACATCAATTTATTATCCGAACAATGGGTTAATAAGACTGTTTAAGAGGATGTCAGGATTAGTTCAGATCAATTAAGTCGATTCAACCGTATTCTTACCGAGATAATCTATGGAAAATATTTAATAATCAATCACCATTAGCTTAGCATTCTAACAATGTGCCCATTTGGCAGGCTCTCTTTTTCATGACATGTATTTGTGTCACTTTCCGTTCCAGTTGAAATTTTATGGCTTTATGGAACCGTTTTGATTTAATAACCTGCTACCAAACGTGTTTACGGTTAAATATTTTGCGGCCGATTCAGCCAACCCACTCGAAAAATTATTGTACAACAACAATAAATAATAATTTTTTGAAATTTGCATATCATTAACAAACGAAAATGGCATGCACTGAACATATACGTTTAAGTTTCCCATTGATATGCAAATTAAAATCCACCATTTAACATATTTCGCATACGAAAAGATAAAAGATATGTGATAAGCAGCGGTCTTTTAAAATGTCAAAAAAAGCAATGCATGATGTAGGGTTATCAGATGAAGGATTTGACATAAACACTACGGCCATTTGGATACTGGCCTTTATTCATTCAATACAATGCCGTTTTGTTGTGAATGAATAAAATACTTTTGTGGAGACTATAACATGTACGCTGTAGGTCTATATTATATTCCATAAAGCAGCAATGTCCTATGTTCGGACTGAGAAAATGATATGAGTGTAGAACATGCGAAATGACGTATAATCTGGTTTTTGTTCGTTTGTCGAATAAACTTTTTGATGAGGGTCACTTCACTGCATTGGAACGGAAAATGCTGGAAAAAGGCTTTAAACTGGCCGTCGTCAATATGTAAATGATTTTCACCTACTGAACTACTTATATGATACCATTAAGTCTATGAGCTCTACCATTCTTTTTTTAACTTTTGACTCTTTGTTGCCTTTAAATAGATGAAGAAGAAACGAACAGTTTAATGATTTGGAATAGCATTCTAAAGATTCGTTTGCAAAGAATTCATAATATCCTAGTTTAAGACTTTGTTGTAAAAAATCAGGAAAGAATTCGTTCATAATAATGGGCACCTTAATCCTCTTACCAGAATTGCAATCGAACCCTACCCAAATAAACGTAGCTGTTTCATCGAATGTTCCATGCTGTAAAGGTTATGTAAAATTAGAATCTAGATTTGAGAGTGGTTTGAAGAAGTTTGACGGTGAAGCATTGGCATGATATTTTACGCAAAATTTTTCTTTCTCACATCTCGTCACAAAACCAGCAATGAATTTTAAAATCGAAAGACGAATGAATTCACTAAAAAAACCAATTAGCGTTACCTTAATAAATGCAAACAAATGCAAATGGAAAAATAAAATTGAAGCAGCGGAAAAAAACTCATCACCCGATTACGAATTCCATTTCGCGCAACAAAACATATATAAAAATATGAAAGCATAAATTTAACAAAACCACCTCTATCCATGTCTGAAGACATTTTTCAACATCATTTATGTGACTGGTGTTGTGTGCATTGTACACATTGGTTAAATAGATTACCTTTACCATAAATCTCAATTCTCTGTATCGAGTTGATTAGATTTTAAGATGTGTGTCTTTAATAAATAATTTCATTCGGACAGAACATATTTCACAGCAAGAGAGTGTGTTAGTTGATGTGATATTAATGACCACAAAATATTATGAGGCAAAAAAAACACGATTTTGTTGAATTGTTTAATAATTCGTTGGAAACATTTGTTGACTATGTGGTTCGGACACCGGTTTTTTTCATTATTCAAGAGTAGTCGACGATTTGACATCATCCGTAGATTTAGAGATGATGTTAACATGATCCGATTAAAGGGATTGGTCCTGGTAAAAACAATTTATTTTAGAGATTGGGATTCTTAATTTAGAAACACATGACTGAAGGGATTACTGACAGATTTTATTTTAATAACTACCGGATCAAATTCAAATTTATGTTGACGTAGTTAGTTGTTCGATTCGTCGAATATTTATTGATTTATTGATTAAATAAGTGCTGACATAGATGGGACATTTTTCACATTTTTCCTCGAAATTTTTTTTTAACGTTACATTACTTAATAGCATTAACTATTTTACGACGCTGTCACCAAATGGTATTTCACGTCAGCTCCAGACTTTGTATGTAAACGTTCGGAGAAATTGAAATAGCAGGAATATTTTAACTCATAAGGAATGTGCAAAGCACCTAGCAAGGTAAAGTGAATATATGAGATGTCATTAAGCGTTGCTATTTGCCATAAGGGTGTTATAGGTCTCGACTTATACTGGAGTGTAATTGCTCAATCTTATACTCGAAATACTCGACTGTAAGTTGAGACTTGAAATACTCTTAATGTTTTGAGATAGTAGAACTTCAAAACAGATTTTGTTGCCATTTCTCTTCGAAATATCTAAATATTTCACAACGTTAGATGCTTCAGTTTCCAAATTGTTAAGCAAATTAATTTCAAATTTATTTTCCCTGAGTAATATGAATTAATATCAACCAGTGACCAATTAGCTAACTTTTCCATTAATACCCCCTGCAACGTATAACTTGAACTACTATCAGCATTAATCAAAGAATTTATTTTTATCTTTGACGCTACTATGCAATTAACCAGAAAAAAACGACATTCTCACCAAAACACCACTTCCGCAATTTCAACCAATTTATTGATTGGTCTAATCCTAATCTACAATTATAGTCACACACTTCATTCTACACACAGTAGACGTAAATATTTGAATTTTTACAAATATATATACACACTTAAACGTCCATTATGTATTTAAAAAAAGTCTCTGGTGCACGCGATATTCCAATTCAAATGACTGAGCAAAAAATAATGTCAAGTCAAATGTTTATTGCTGCCGGGGAAAAAAATTCCTTTTTCCTTACCATAGATTTCATAGCCGAATTGAATCGGAATATTTTTTGGGAGCATATTTTCGTCGATAGATATTCATGTTATTATTTTCCCATTCGATCGAAATATATTGCCGAGCATTGGTGGTGTGTACATTCCGGTTAAATTTGATTTGATTAGAGTACCACATTGGAAAATATTTATCTAGCCACGAAACTAGCATGAATATGTATGCTTGCATACATTGTAGCATCATCATTTTATTTGACATTGTTTCGATAATGTACAAACAGTTTGAGGTGGAAATTACACAGAATGGACGAATCGAACAGCACGAAAAAATTTTGATCGCTGCTGAGTGTGCATCGACTGATTCGTTGTCGATTTGTTTCGAACAATTGAGAAATAAAAACTTTTGTCCAGGTATGAGAATTTGCAAGTGTGTCGTGTGAGGAAAGTACTGCTGAAGAGAAGATGCACAGATCGTAATCGTTTTTTTTTAGCCGAAATCAGCATCCAAAGTTTCGAAAATACGTGTTTTCTGTAACGATTTATAAACGTAAAGCATAAAAGGCTACATAAAGTGTCAGCCGGCTTTTTTGTTTAGGTGTCGCGTAAAATGTTTATTTTGTTTTAACATTTTACGCGACATGTTTAGCAAAAAATCTTGTACTAATTTAGATAAACTATACGTTTTGCTACATAAGACAATCCTTCTTAGAGGTCATCAGTGATCCGTTTATCAATCCGTTTTTTTGTAGCAGTAGCAACTGCCATCACTTTGTACAATTCCCAGAACATTACGAGAAAGAATTCCTTTGTAATCTTCAAAAAAGACCGTACTAATGCACTCAATGCTAATTGAAAACAGTTTTGACCTAGCAAAAGCAAATAAATTACAATTTAAAGAAATAATTGAGATACTGAAGTCTGTTTAAATATCGGAAAAGCGATAAATGGTTAGTTTATCCTAATATTCACTGTCGAGTCGACCATAACAAAATCGTAAATATCATCGATTCCATACATACCTAGCACGTCATATTCATAATTACACTAAATTCAACGTGACCAGCTGTACGTGGCTAGGTGCTGGATCCATTTTTCGGATCTCCACTTAATCCAATACAATCCAATATGTCGCCAAATAATGCGACAAATTTTATTACAAAGTGATTTGTGAACGTTCTCCTCCAGTAAAATTATGAAATATTGCAAAGCATTAGCCATATACGTGCAGAGCAAAGGGACTATATAGAAATTTTAGTTTTATTCGTAATTGCTTCCTTGGTGTAACAAATCATACACTTTTACTGTTTTGATGATAGAGAACTTCAACGGAACGATATTCGAAATAGGATTTTTAATGGAAATAAAAATGTGTAATTATTCAACTGGGCTATTATGGGTAATTTCCATCTATTATTTTCAAATCGAAATGCGTATACGGACTGAGTCATGGTGTAAGAGGTGTGATTTTGTGATTTCTTTTTATGAGTGCTTTACGAGCTTCAGTTGAGAACGATAATGACACTGAAATTATTTATTTTTCAATTATAGTTTTTGTGTCATTTTTAAACTGAATCCATTTGGTAAGATAAACTGCTGTTGATGTCGTCCCAGGTGGTGCCATGGAATTGGCTATAAGCTTTTCTTTTTTTACAAACAGAAAAGAATCAACACGAAAATATGCTTGATCATCCAAATATGTCGACAGTGTGCTTTATGTAAGCAAATTTTGAATAAATTAGTTGCACTCAGCTGTGGGTGTTTTTTACAAATCTTCTTCTATTTGCGAATCAAAATGATTCACATGGTGGTAGTTGTCGTTTCAGCACAAAAAGAGGGTTTGAAGTTCTGTTAGAGCTTTCCCGAATTAATCAGCTTTCATGAAGTGGATGTCGTAATGTTTCGAATGGCTGACTTGTGTGACTACGTTTCATTTTGATGGGGTCAAACAATGAGTGACACCATTTTTCTGTTTATACCTTTTTTTATAAAAGTATACGAACCCCACAGTCTACATTAACATGTCTGTTATCTCCGTAAAAAATCATTTCTAAAATCTTCTCTATATCGTCCTGGCCGCGATCTCTACTAACAAACCAAAAATCAAATCTCACCGACAATTAAAACGATGTTATCTCAAATGTTTTCCACAAAATCTTGAACTTACACGATTAATAATACCGAAAAAAAGCAATTCAAAACACGACCGGGAAAAGGAAATTACCATAAAAATTCAATTCAATTACAAAGCTCAACCAGTACCGCCCAGTTTTCATCAATAATCAATGAAAATTAAATATAAAGCCCAATGAAAGCTGGATGGAAGAAAAAAAAAACCTTCACATACCGACAAATTAAACACGATAATCGCCATGCCATAGCCTGTGTGATTTATAAGAGCAGCGCATGCAATTTCACTAATGTTTTATGCAAATCTTGTCAATGCCTAGTTCAGCACAATCTAAACAATCAATTAAAGTCACATAGTTTTGTGCAAAACTATCCCTTACGTTTGTAGTTTTAAATATTACGATAGATGTAACACGTTATCATTTTGGTGTGTAGGGTGAGGCATATCATTTCTTCTACTTCTTCGGGTGTTTCTTCTTTTATTTTATTTTATTTTCTTGCGGTGTGTGTAGCATTTGAACATTCAAATGTATTGCTCCTTATGATGTATAAAAAATTGATATACTCGGTATAACTGTAATGTGGCTCACCTACCTAGTTTATACACACACGACGGTTGGATAGAGTATCTGGGCGTATTACGTGACCCGAAACTGTAATTGTTTGGAAATTCTGCAGAAAACTTTCGTATGAAATCAACGTTTAAAGCCTTATTGGAATACATACACGTATGGTATATGAGTACGTATATATATACCGCCAGAAGGGTGTTTCTGTTGTCGGTATGTGTGTGTATATATGTTCTTATATTACATCGCACAAGGAGTAAGTTGGTCTAACTGAAAACGCTAAAATATATATTATCTTTTTATTCGTTCTACATACATATTGAATGTAATATATGGGTTCAAATAACGAAACGAAGTGAGCTAAAGGAATAGAAATCCGTTCGCTCCGTTCGTTCCTAGTTCCTATGTGTGTGCCAACCATTATAATGGCATAATAGGTAAGAAGAATCGGAATTGGATAAACGGAATATTTTTTTGGCTGTGTGAAGTGTTTTTTATTGTTAAAACTGGTGGAACACACAACTCTGATATATGATTTTAATCATAAAATAATATCATCCATTTTACTATACCTGAGTGTTTACTTCTTCGTATACGTTCCCCGTATGAGAAACGTAATAAACAATAATGAAAAATGTATATATGGAAATGGGTAAGATGCGATTCAGGTACGAGAAGAAAATAAGGGTTAAGAAAGTAATTGAAAATTTGGAACATCTTGCCGTGAAAAACATAAATTTAAAGACAATATTACGTATGCGTTGAGGAAGCAATTGTGACTTCTAATATGGTCGAATAAATAAAATCTGCGAAGAGAAAATTCCATTTTTTTTTATTCGGTGAAAAGGTACCTATCGTGTTTCGTAGCATTGACACAGTTGATTGACGACGAGAGTGTGTGCCTTAAATTGACGAAAGTGAATTGGGAAAGGAAAGTAAATTGACCGGAAAAATAAAGATAAATTCAGTATTATTGAGATGAATTTCAAACGTTTTCGCATTGCTTTCTAAAAAAAACGTAATAGCTTAGTACATGGTTGGAATAACCAATTCTTTCAGCTGTGTGAAAGGTTATATACACACAGTGAATGTCCACAATGTTATTTACAGAAATTCAATTTAAAGTTAAATTATTTTTAATAACGTTAAGGGATTCTACTGGTGACTGGTTGAAGATGGTTGAAAGCCACAATCGCTTATAGATTCCACAGACTTGAATTCGTGAAGTCGTCTACTTAGAAACGACGAATTAATCGACCCATCCATTTTTTTTCTATTTGGGATTCAGGTTTAGTGTAACAGGTCAGGTCATATTGTTAATAATTTTATTTATGGAAATTCGATAAAATTTATCGAAACAGACCTCAGAACCCCATTGTTCCCAGTAGTAATGCACTGTGAAAAACTGTTCCATCAATTACAAGAATTTTTACAATTTGATCCAAATGATCGATAATAATTGACTTCCGCAATACAAATCCGTAACGGGTGTGAATGCTCTTCACAACTCCGAACGCATTTCTCGCTTTTATTACTTACAAACTTCTGTTCATTATTTCTATCTGATTCGCCCCGCATAACACGGTGTGTAACACGTATAATAAAATTAATCAGACCATAACAACTTGTTATCGCATCGTTATTACCTATCCCATTACCTATCCACACGTCATAAAACTAATAAAATCATAACACGAACCGAAACGAATTGTTTTATCTGTTTTAATTACATCCCATAAAACCCCATCATAAACCAATTTTCCAAGCGACTTGATTGTATCAAAATGTATTTATATCCTCGATAACATCATTCAAAATGATCGAGTATTTCTCTTCTCTTTTTTTTCCTGGTGTCCTTTTTATTTCCACCAAAACATACCGACACAAACACACATCCACGCAGCAAAATAGTAATATAAATGTTATTATCCTTTTATATGTCAATTCTTTCAGTTTCACATACTGCCGTAATCTAAGTTAATTCCGTAAAATAAAAGTATCAATAAATGTCATCCCTTTTCCGGTTTTTATTTACTTCAAATAACTATAAATGTATTCTACGTGTCTCCTCCTTTTTTTACTAGTTCTTCGGATTTTATGAATTCACATCGTATTGTATATAAATATATATATACTTATGTGTGTATGGTTTGGAAGAAAAATGGCACATAAGAAAAACGGTATCGTTACCAGGAAACTCTATATTTATGGTTTGATGCAATATTCGAAAAATGGGCTCATTCACCTAACTCATATCATGATAGTGTATAATCGGATAATCTTTCAATTTATTCCGAGATCAAAAAGAGGAAGAGTATGTTGTTCAACGATGCAGTTAAAAGAATGAAAATTGTTGCGAGTGTATTGTGAATATCGGCAAGGTAGAGTAAAAGTCAAGAGAAAACATCAATTTAAAGAAGAGAAGAACACTGTTATGCAGTGCTAGTTAATACTGAAAACTACAAAAGCGACTCCGCCATTGGCTTAGATGAATAGATAAATTGCTAACTAACGTTAACAAACTACATGTTCTGCTTCATTCGGTGAACCAAAAAAAATATTTTAGAAACAAAAGAATGGATTAAGAATCTAGGATATCAAATGTTGAAACATATTAATGTCAATTTAAGGAGGGAATTCTAATAATTGTGTCGCCAACAATTCGAAAACGAATATCTAGGAGCATCAATCACCTACACCATCTACAATTGGAACGAGGGATCGTTGTGTGACGGTTCGACATCTGTTATCGATACCAACGATGAAAATAAGCAAAGAGCTAAGGTTGGCGTTCTCGCATTGTTGAACTAAAAAAGTGCAAGATTTGGTATTTGATATACTTCAAAGAAGTAACAGATTGAATTGTCATATGGCTGCTATTTGTAGAAAGTTAATTTACTTGAGCAAATTAATTGAATTAAAGCAATGTCTCTTCACAAAATTAATGCACGTAATCTAGAAGTACAGAAACAAAGCAGATTGTTAATATCTTCCTTTATTGAAAACTAAAAAAAGGCTGCAGGTCGCAGTGAGTAAAAAACCGATCTTTTCAAAAGAAATATAAAATTAAGCAGATTCATTTAGGGTACAAATGGTAAACTTGTCTCTTACCATAAAGACTTAAACAGATGACGTTCATAACTCAAAATTTCGTATATGGATTGGTCGTTTAGTAAACGATTTTACAAGTTAAACAACCGCAAATAGAAGAACCCCAAACATGGAAGAACTAGTGCATACCAAAAAACATTCTCACGTTTTCCCTCGTCTGGAACGAAAATTTTTCATGTCATTTTCATTTCTTAATTTGCATAGATCGTTTGCATATGTGTCTAGCCTGATGGTGTCTGCGTGTTTCCTTTTTATTTTAGATTTATTCCCTTTTTATGTTCGCCTCGCATAATCACGTAAAAGCTGTCATGTATGTGTTGTGCACCATCCCTTAATTTTGTCATAACTTTTGAAACATAGATCCTTTCTGCATATACATCATACGTAAAATGGTGTTCGTTCCGACTCAAAAACCAATGAATGAATTACGCTGTTAACATTTTTTTTGTGTGAAAAGAATCAGACAAACGTTAGTAATTTTACATGGAGATATTTAATAATAAAAAAAAGTCAAAAATAAAAGCCAGTAGAGAGGTAGAACGATATATGGCATATATGCCAAAAATACTGGATTTATTTATGGGATAGAAAATGGAAAAAGAGGCAGAATCTATCCAAAAATAAAACCGAACATGTTCATAGGTATGCGGAAGCTGTGATATAATGCGATGTGACGACGTACAGCTTATTTAAAAGTGATATCACGTTTTGTACATTTTCTGACACTTTATATGTTCGAGTATAAAGACTAATTGCTCGTCTATTGTAACCCCATGATCCAAACGTGTTCAAATTTCTTTAGCTCGTCGTTGTGCTAAATAAAGGTTGACATGATTATATGACTCATCATAATGAATGTCATCATGGATGGTTGAAACATTTAACAGGAAAAAAAATCGAGAGAGAGAGAGAAGCAAAATAATACTTTAACCGGATGAGAAATGAAAAACTAAAATAAAAATCATAATTACGGAGGATATAATTGCATTGGTCATCATGTTATTATGTGCGTTGAATTTGTAATATGCTTTAGATTTCAACATATTATGAATAATAAAAGATTCGCCCATTAGCCGGTCGTATTTTAATTAGAATAATGTTGTTGCTTTGTGGCAAAATGCAATTAGACTTTTTTATGGTTTCGCGTAATATTCATGATTGGTTGAGTATACCTAAATATGTTACAAGCTTCAATCCTGAAACGGATCATATATTCAGTTTAACATATAAATAGCGAAATATGCTCTTTGATGTGGTCTGTGAATCACTGTAATGACACAGTCAGCCATCGAAACGTGCTATTATATTTAGTAAATTTAGTCGCAAAGGATTAAGTCCATTTAGTCCAAGCAGGTCGTTCGTCCTAGCTTAGTTTCTTTTGATGCCAGACGGGACTTTCAGGGTGGGCTCTGAGCTGCAAAAATAATTTTTGTATGGAAAAATTGATGAAAAACAGGTTTGAAGATGAGATAAAGTTCAAAGAATTTTACTCAAAGAAAAGTCCAATTCGAGCTACCTGTTTCAAAGCGAAATTTCGTTTATCACGGGACAGGTCATGGAATTGATCATATAATAAAAGAAATGGATATCAAAAACATGAGCCAGGTTGATCTTGTTACATTAGATCGTTTCATCTTCCATTGAGCTCTGGAAAGCTGACATTGAGGAAAAGATCACAGAAACAAACATTATATAACATAGGATGGAAGAGTGGTTTGAAATAGTTTCCATTGCTGACCGCTTCACTTCAATTTTCATTCTAAGACGTATCCAATGGACTCTGTCCAACTTTATTTATTTTTATCCTGTTACAGACGCAAGCAAATGACCAGTGTTATTATCGGGTCTATTACTTCAATCGATCAAAGTATTTTCAATCTGTTGATTTCAAATCTTGTACTTCAATTTTTTTAACATGTATTTTACCATACAAACGACCATATTACCCAGAGCTTGTCATTATTTTTGTCGTCGTTATCGATAACAAATGAACAACCGTATGTGACAGGTTAATTAACTCTTATCCAGTTGAACACAGTAATAACACGCGCTACAGTTCGAGGCGTTCCATCAATACGGCTTATCACTTTCAGTATATCTTATAGTTTTATTTGCACTAATTTATTGTAACGACCTTCCGTCCCATTTTACAGTTATTTAATCAAACTTTACCTTTTCCAGAAAAAAATAGGAACAACACAAGCTTTCATTGAATCAACTGAATGAAGAAAATAATTGTAATCTTGATAATATAGTGTTCACTTCGTCAAACAACTATAAATAACGCAAATAGATAAAAATCGGTTATATTTCTTGCAAAATAAACTTGATTCAATTTAATTTCCTTTCTGGGAACACCTTTTCGTACAATTTAATCTTTGAAAACAAAAAAGTTTTTCTTTTATTTCCTTCATTGTACCAATTTTTTTCTTCTTCTCCTGATTCAGGTTACATCCTTTTAATCGTTAACCCATCAATCGTTATTCGTCCCTTTTCATACTTTATTCATTTTCTTCAGAAAAGTTCACGAGCCAAAAATGTAATTTTCCATCTTCGCAGACAAGAAAAAAAACAGTATTTTCCTTCATTCTTAATTGATTTTTGATCTTCTCTCACCTCTCACGACGTTCCTTCCATTCGGGGTGGGTTAGTCGAAACATTGCATAATACAGTATTATACTTCTGTTGTAGGGCTGAGGTGCTTTATATATATATATATATCCGAAACGCAATACTTGTGTTCAAATAAATATATTTTAGACTTCCTCCACGGGGAGTTTGTATTAAATAAGTTCGAATCAAACTAAATTGGAAACCAGATTTCGATTGTTCTTCAAATATGTACAATCCAAATATCGGTGTACATGTATATATGTATACAAAGCGTCCTATAACTCTACGCTGTTGTATACGAATATACAACAAGGATAAACTTTTTTTTTGAGAGAGAAAATACTAAGGGTATCTGATTATTCCCGACAAACAAGATAAGTTTATATGTGAGATTCTTAGGGCATATCATTGTTATTTTGCCGTATTTATATGTGAAAATAAATGTTAAAGCCTTGTGTGCATATGTATCTCGGTGTAAAATAACTTACAAAATGATAAAAAAAAACGGTTTATCATACTGGTATGGATTTTGGTGTAAAATGTTTAAATCTCTTTCAAGGATCTGGATGAAACCTTCAAGATGTTATGCCATTTTCTTCGTTGATCGCTCGTTTTTTTATTATATACGTAAATGTCTAGGTATTAATGGTCGAATTGGATTGTTTGTTTAGTTAAGAAAAGAACAATGCCCTTTGCGGGAAATGCTGGATTCAGATTTACAAGGTTAAGGTCAGTGAAAAGACGGTGGTTCGTTTAGAAATCGGATTTATGGAAGTTCGGTAAGTTTGTTTTGGTTTAGTTAAAGTAGAGGTTTCTGTGGTCTTTTCCTTCTTCTTCTCAAGGAGTCGTTTTTTCTGCTACTTTAGATTTAAAATGTATATGTGTGGTGTTGTCGATTAAAGGTTCAGAAGCAAATGTTGATTAGATTATATAAAATAAAGACATTATAGGAATGAAATGAACTTCTTTATCCCATATAGTGAAACAGTGAAATTCCGATTATCCATCAGGTCAATTCTCCAGAATTTTATAAAATTTCGAAGAAATTTAGCAGCCATCAAAATCAATTTTTAGAAACGCATAGAATTCTGGAGAACTGACGCTACTGACAATAGAAGTTTCACTGTAGTGGAAACTGCAGATAATTCAACTCAAGCAATTAATAAAAACAATGTTGGGGTGAACAATGCGCCACAAATGGTGAAAGTAGAACTATCTCGCTATTCAATTTGTGTACTATCGATGCAGTTTTGTTGAGCTCAGTCAATTACCGAGTTCTAATTTGATATTTTTTACTCGTCAGTTGACTTAAAGTGGTTTTAATGAAAATGTTCGCTGCATTCCTAGTCTATATTTCTATCTGTGAAGGAAAGTACCAACATAAACTATTGTTCTAATAAGCATTCCTTTCGCATAATCAATTTTAAAATGTACACCACAATAACTCGGACAACCAGCCAACATTCTCCCCCTTTTCATGGATTTGATTTTATTTCACAACATCAACAGATTTCAAAACTTTAATCAATTTACCTTTAGCTTGTTTATGTATACATCACGTGAAGTCTATTTTTGAGTCAATAAATTCTTATGCCAACTCTAATTTAACCTGAAGACGGAAATTTATCAAATTATTTCATTATAAACCTGAATGAATTTGCTGAATTCCATGTTCTTTGATCTTTCCCTCATGGGGTCTATGCCTTTATTAGGCTCTAGGACTTATTAACCCCGGACAAAATAACTCCGGACAAAATAACCCGGACAAAATAACCCCGGTCAAAATAACCCCGATCAGGTCAGGACAAAATAACCCCTGGACTAAATGATGACGACATTGAAGGGGGATACTCCCCCCTTCACCCCCCTCTGCGGGGGCTGCCGCCCCTCGACCCCGCTTTTTTATTTTTTTTTTATTTTCCACGGCCTGCGGCGCAGCATATAATCTATTAAATTATATCAATTATATACTTGAGTATATTCGAACATATCGACTATATACTCAAGTACATTCTAATATATCGACTATTAATTTGAATATATTGACTCTATACTCGAATATGTCTACTATCATCGAATATATGGACTACAACTATGTACTCGACTATATTCGAATATGTTGACTATATACTAGACTATCGTCGAATATGTCGACTAAGAACTAGACTATACTCGAATATATCGACTACATACTAGACTATCATCGAACATATCGACTATATACCCGATTACATTCGAATATACCGACTATATTCGCATATATCAAATATAAACGACTATGTTCGAATATATCAACTAAGTACTCCACTCCACTATATTCAAATATATCGACTAAGAACTAGACTATATTCGAATATATCGACTACGTACTAGACTATCATCGAACATATCGACTATATACCCGATTACATTCGAATATACCGACTATATTCGCATATATCAAATATAAACGACTATATTCGAATATGTCAACTAAGTACTCCACTCCACTATATTCGAATATATCGACTAAGAACTAGACTATATTCGAATATATCGACTACATACTAGTATGTATGTATCGCCTATATTCGCATATAGCAAACATGATCGATTATATTCGAATATATCGACTATATTCGCATATATCAAATATATTCGACAAGATACTCGAATATATTCGAATACATCCACTATGTACTCGACTATATTCGAACATATCGACCATGTACTCATGAATATTCGAATATATTGAGTGTATTGAAAATATTCGAGTAACTATATCGTTTTTTTTATTTGGGAGTTATTCTGTCCGGAGTTATTTTGTCCGGGTTATTTTGTCCGGGGTTATTTTGTCCAGGGGACATTATGTCCGGATTTATTTCGTCCGGGGTTATTTTGTCCGAACGCCCCTTTATTATACTTATATAATATACGCTTCGTTCGTCAAACTATGCATTGCGTAAGAGTCAGAGAAATTTCAATAAATATCTCGTTTCAAGAATGACGACGAGTTCGGTGAAAATATGCAGCCGGGAGAGTACATGAATGAGAATGTACGCGCGGATAGTTAGAAATTTCTTTTCGGAAAAGGAATTTGAAAACCATTTTTCGTATAAAAATTTCATACCAAGTAATGCAGTCGAAATATCTTTACAATATAAACTGTAGACGGCTGCAGGCCGATGTTCAATTTTGAATATGATGACATTTTTGGAACAATAGCCAAATATCGATCAATGCGAAATTGATTAAATATTTCTGAGAGAACGAAATGTACGTTAGAATATTGAAGAAAAGCGAAAAGGATATGATAATCATTTCTTGTGCAAACAGTTCCCTCTTGCATCATTCAAGCCCAATGTAACGTTACAAGCATTACATATTTATTTTCTCGTAGAATTTCGATTCCATTACATAATACAGAAATTTATCGACCATTTGATTACAGAAAGCTTTTTCCTTCAATCCAAAGTAGACATCGTCGACTTCCAACCATTTCAGATTTTTCGGTTAATTTAGTTTTATATGTTCCACTTGACGTTGATTTTTTTTGTTCATTCCGTTCTGCATACTTTCATAATAAAATTATGTGGGCGAGAGCGGCTACCATACCATCTACTTTTCCAGTTTATTGGCAAAAGTGTGTAGTTGTGTCAAGGGTGCCGCTTTAATGAAACTGTTGCATTCGTACGGTTCTCTGTAGGCGAATTTGATGAACTCGTTCCGTTTTATGGTCAGCATCATCGCTTTATTCAGGTATTTTTTGAGAATGTCTTTGACGAACGACATTTAATAACATTGAGTGCATCGCATCCCCCAGTGTTGTGTGGATATCATGCTAATAGAAAATTTCAATTTAGAAAAAAGGAAGCATGTGACATCTACTTAGGCACGAATTCAATTATGTGATTCACGGTATTTTTCCTTTTTGTTATACATTGTAGAATGCAGAGGATGATTGTAATTGTAGTTTGAAAACGTTTAATCGACTATGGATTTAAGTGCGCTGGATACCAATTAGTTCAGTCTAATCGAGATTCGAATGACGAATAGAGGAGATTACACACTTGTTTTTGAACTTTTTTGTTAGTTAGTCTGTCTTCGGCTCTAATATAACATGCAAAATAACAGTTTGGGAGCAATTACATTTGTGTAGTATGTTTACATGTTTAAGCGACATGCGAATTTAAAACCTCAAATCAACCGTTCAAAGTAGACAATACGTTGGGATGTCCCACGTTAAGTGGAAAATACAAAGTGAACAAACCATTTCAATGAAAATGTCCACATCGACGATTAAGTCTATTACTACTTTTGTTCACTAAACTCTTTTCTTAATATGTTCGCATTTGGTCTATAGACTGGTGATTGATTAAAAATCTATTACTTCTTTCTTTTGAACAATACATATTTCCCCACATTAAAGTATATTAAAGTATATTAAAGTATATTAAAGTATATTAAAGTATATTAAAGTTCACATTAACTGAAGGCAACAAGTGACGAAAAGTAGGATTTTCCATTGCCTTTATTGCGAAAAACGTTGTAAAGAACTCGTTGATAAATAAATATTAATTTTGTCATTACTGTCGATAACAGATGATTAGTCTTTTCTAAAAAGTAATAGTACATTACTTACCAATGGGGCAAATGGTGGAAATGGTACTTCTTGTGTGAAAACTGATCGAGGTGTAGACATACATACATTTCCACCATTTACCCCATTTCCAACTAAGGTATTGCATTGTACTTACGAGGTTCCAAGTTGTTATTTGACAATATATGATACCAACACTCGTATCATAATATACTATTAAATTTGAGCAGCACTCCATCTACTGCGTTCTTTTTTTTATTAAAAAAAAACTTGATTGAAAAACGTCATCTTATTAAACCTTAAAACTTTTTGCTTTTTTTTGAATAAAACTTTTGATGGCGGAAAGTTACTATAAAATAACATTTGAGCTTCCAATTTAAAACAAACTTTGATCGAAGTTCAAAGTACCAGGAAAAATACTCTACAAAATCCACCAGTCATTTATTTATGTTTATATTGTTGAATGTCTGAAACCGGACTGTAATTTTTACTAATTTAGTGGACATAATCCACAGAATCCCGAAAAGTCTCTATAAAAAATTAATGAACAAAAATCAATGTCCAGCTCATTCAAAATAGTCCTTAAACTCCGACACATTGACTGTAACTGAATATTAATACGTCTGTGACTATGCCATACATAAAGTAATAACATGTCAATCAACATCTTTAGATTTTTAACATTTATGAAGTTTAGAACGTTGGAGCGGTGTGTTGAAATATCAAATAGATGTGAGCATTAGAAATAAGGGTTCTGTGAAAACTAGAAATGTGCGTCGGCCGAATTTTGTTTGAGAGTTTCACAATAACCGCAAGAAAACGCAGAGCAGAAATATTGTACGAATTTCAGACAGATATTGAGCAACGAAGACATCTCGAAAGGACTAATGAGAAATTGCTCATTTCTGAAAACCTAACTGTCTAGTTTATGGTGATTTGACGCTTGCACAAGTTTTTAAAAATTAAAATAGAAAACGGATAGAAAACCATGCAACAAACTAACTAGCACACATTTATATAAATTCCAACACCTATCTCGTTTCTCTGCATTGAAATAGTTTCATATTCTGAAAGAATTTTTTCATTAAACCTTTTTTCAAATTCCTTTGGGACAGATGCATGTCGGAGTCTTCTGTTTCAATGATAACAAATGCGAATGTTTAGCCTTTTCATATGTGGACGAACTTTACTTCGAAACAGAACGACTAAAGCTCTCGGCACAGCTTCATATATTGTGTGAGGTTTTAATAGCGTGTTTCTATTACGTTCCTACTTAACTCACCGTCTAAAATTTATGATTTTAATTTAAAATTGAAATACCAATATTTCACTCACATGACAGCGACAACACATGTCGCACCAAGAGAAATTGCATCGCATAAAAAAGGAGAGTTTTTCCCGTTTTATTTTTCAAAATTATTTTTCAATAAAAAAATCCTTATATTTTCAATTTCGCATGGTTGCGTTGCGCTTCAATTGACAAACGCAATATAACGCGATGGGTGGAAAGGTTGGCGTATTTGGATATTTTTTTAGTTTTTATTTTTAATTTTCAATGAACCCTCACTGTTGTATATTTAGATGTGTGACACACGTTGCGGTAAATAGCCGTCACATTTTTTTTGTCTAAATAGACAGGTGAATCAAAATAAAAAATGCTTTTTCCCACAATATTGATGGCTTAACGCTCTATTTAACAGAACGGTGCGATTGAACAGCACGCTTTTTCAATATAATTGATCGTTGGGAATGAGTAAATATTTTGCTTTTACTCGTTTTTACTTATTCATATCGGTTAATTGAAAATATGACTTAAGCCCAGCGCGTATGCCCACAAACAATGAATAGTTATTTTTTTGTTTCATATTTCTCAAATGGAAACGTAATTAATAAACGCGCTATGCTGATGAATTGCATAATAAATGTAGATCGCACGTAAAAACGGTTTGTATTAAAATATCATTAATACTTCAACGATTTCAATTGGAAACCAAATGTTCCAATGCGTATATGTTATGTCCCGAAAATGAATGGAATGCAATGGATGAGTTCGATTTATTAATGCATTATACGATTTTGTTGGTCTATTACAATAAAATGAATATCAAATCCACATGTACACATGTTGCAATAATTTATTTAACGAATAAAATGTTACACCATAATATTGCACGACTTTTCAATATGACCAGACCATGTGTTTATGAGATTAATTAATCTTCAATAATGTTATCAAAATTGTCGTCGCATGCAAATTTAGGTGTATGCATGCATGCATGAACTAATGGCTTTTTTACGGGTTCGTTTGATTATATTTGGAAATTAATAAAAAAAAGTCAAATAAATGAGGATTAGGATCTCAAATCTATCAAATGTTTTGGTTTGTTTATTAAATGGGTGTAATCTGATTTGTAGCATATTTTTTTTAACAATAGAAAACCCAGCGGGTTAGTGGATCCTGAAGAGATACAGGTTCCCAGTGAACCATGAGTCGCAAAAAAAAACTACTCGACAGTTGCAGACTCAGGCACATATAACGTTAATTTTTTTAATGTTTAGTCTTAAGAAATAATTCGAATCAAACAATCCAGAAGGTATTTCAACGTAAATGGTGACTATACGTTTAGGGGGTGCAGAAACTCCTTCTTAGTTGGCAACGAATAGATTAACCTAGTGTTACCCACATTTTTGAAATTTTAATTCGCCAAATTTAGAGAAACTAGAGAAAATATTTCTCAATAATAAAATTGCAAACTTTTTCGTAACAACAAACGAATATATTCTGGAATTTAGATCTGGATGAGGAGATTTTTCTTTTTAAATATAACAAAATGCCAAAGAAAAATATTCAACCAACAACAACAGTGAATCTTTAATATTTCCAAGCGGAATTTAAATAACGTGAACATCATGATGGAGATGCTGTAATTATAACTTTCATTAAAAATCCTAAATTAAAAAAAAAAAACTCAAAATATTCAACACCAACTTCGTGTTAATATATTTTTTTCCTCATTCATTTCAGTACCCATCACATCAGTGCAAGGTGTTTTAGCCCGTCAAGCAATGCTCCCATGCGATATAACTCCATTGGAACGGGATGATGCCGTTTATATGGTGCTATGGTTTCGTGAAGGAGATGGAGAACCACTATACAGGTTTGTAAATATAATGCGTGTGCACAGACTGGTTTTGTAAAGTTTAATTGACGAATACCAGTCAAACTGTTGAACTGTTCCGAAAGTGGATGAAAATATTTTACACATTAAAAACTGGTTTGAGAATGGAGTTGTCCTTTTTTTGAATTTTTGGATTGCCTACCTAGGTATTATCGATAACGACTTAAGTAATAACCGACTAGTACTGACTAAAGTGGTTAAAGAGCAAAAAAAGTTCAATAAAATGAAGTAGGAGATTTTACAGTGGGTTTTTCTAGTTCGGAACATTTGTCGAGTTTTAAAAATCATCCATGTTCCTAGTCAACAAAGTGTATCCAGGTTATAATATTTTGGCACAAAATTTGAAAATCACTTAGCAAATTAAAACTTCACGCCAAAATATCATAAACTGGGAAGCACTTGACTAGTCAGTTGACTAGGAACATCGAGGATTTTCAAAACTCTGATAAAAACTCTGTAGATACAAATCTAGCAAGTTGCATGAAATCTTACATCAAATGAAGTAGTAAAACTATTCATATGATTACCGTCTTTAAAAGGTTAAAAATATTGAAGTAAAAGATTTTATACTAGACAAAATTTAGAACAAAAATATTAAAATTAAATCGCAATGCACTCGTCTGAACAGACAACTGTGAATGATGCTTATTTTCCATATGTCCAATATGTCCTACAATGGATCTTTCTAAGGCCCATACCTTCATAAAATTATTTCAGGCAACTGGTGACAACGATTATAATTTCTATGCAGTGCACAACACAGCTACAAACTGCTATACAATCTTAAACTAGACTGCTTCTTGTGATCATATCATTCGGTTTGTGGTAGTAATACTCTTATCAACTAAGGTCAAGAACTATAGATAGATATACTAAAAGAGTGGATAGGAAATTTTTCGTGAGGAACGAATTTCAGTTATTATTTTTTCTGAGAAGAGACACAACGACATGAAGCTTTATTTAATTTTGTTGTCGTTGATATTAATTTTTTCACTTTCACATTGTGATCGCTGCGTATTTGGTAGGGGAAACACAGAGATGTCCGTAACCTGTGATTTAGTGGGCTCTAAACCAGTTCATGTAATCAAAGACAAAAGTGTTAGCTGTGGACCAACGGAAACACTGACCGAGAACATCAATTCCATTTCTGTTCGGAACTGCGATTTCGACGAAATTAGTTTGTTTGAAAATCTCACAACGCTACTCCTTAGACGTTCCCACGACATGCCGATAACGTTACGAAAGGAGACATTCGTTGGAATGAATAACTTGGAGAAATTTATTGTTAAGAATGCTAAAGTGAACGTGCTGCCATCGGTTTTTTCTGATCTACCGAATATTGAATTAGTGGCTTTCGACAATAATAATAATTTGAAACTCAGTGAATCAGCATTCCATGGTGCCTACAAACTGAAACTGTTGTACATGTCATCGTTATATTTGAAATCGGCATCGATATCATCGTTGCCGGATGGATTCTTTCGTGATTTGAACAATTTGGAATGGTTGGAAATCAACAAATGCGATTTGGCAGATTTAAATGCCATCGATTTTACGGGATTGGAATCAGTGAAGTGGTTAGGTTTGAGTGAGAATGATATTTCAATTGTGACTGGAAATGCGTTCCACATTATGACGAATCTAAAATACTTAACTCTTAAACGTAATAAAATCAGTGACGTCGGTTCGATGTTATTCTCGAAATTACAAAATTTGGTTCATTTGAACTTGGAATATAACCGGATCGAGCAGCTAAAAACGACCACGTTCAGTGGATTGACCAATTTGAGATCAATAAATTTGCGTAACAATCGCATTCAACGCATCGAAGATGGAACATTTTCGAATTTGAACTATTTGAAGAAATTAGATTTGTCGTACAACAATCTTACCGCTCTCACCGAACACAGTTTCAATGGACTCACAAATTTACGGTATTTGGCGGTGCACCACAATTTAATATCGTCTATAAATGTCAATGCATTTACTGCGTTAACCAAATTGATCCAATTGGACCTCAGCAATCAACAGGGACAGTTAGCGGTTGATTTGAATGCATTTCCACAATTCGTTGATTTGACTACGAAAACTGTGATTTATACGCCAATACCACAACCGGACGATTTTGAAAAGCGCGAACTACAGTGGCTAGAAAACTTGCCGATTGGGGACGACACGAACAAGATTTATTCGGATTTTTTCGGAAATTTCACTTTAAAGCGACATCAAGACGAACTCGATGTGAACGATTTATCACAAGCAATAAGGTATCAATGGATAATTTTGGGCAACTTGAATTTGGCTAATATTGAAATAACTTCAGTGAACGTGGAGAAGAGGCTATGAACGACGCCATATTTCGATTTTCCTTTCTTTGTTATTTAAAATGAAATAAATTCTAAATTTTATCTGCAATAAAATCAACCCAGGAGTCGAACTTTACTACAGTTTGTTCATTTCATTTTTACATAGTTTCTAAAGATTGTCGATATGTCAGAGTTTTTAATGTACCCAGTCAATTAAGTTCTTCCCAAATTGCGCAATATTTGAATTCGCGATAGAAATTTTAAATTTTGCGCCAAAAATTCATAATTTGGGAAGAACTTAATTGACTGGGTACATTTAAAACTCTGACATATCTAAAACTGTGTAAAAATGACATGAACAAACTGTACTTCTCGTACCACATCGTAGAATTAGTTGACGAAAAAGTAGTAGCAGACCTATTGTCTAGCATCTTTTAGCCATAGTACATAAACAGAGGAAGAAGCGCGTATGACCATTTTTTTTGGGTGCGGCTCAGCAGAGTTTCTGTGGTGAGATGGCAATTTTAAAAACTTTAGAAACTTCATTCGCCACAATGACAGTTGAGAAGTTTTGTTGACAAAACGTTTTTCCGTAAACTTGTTGATAACGGGCATGGAAATAATGTTTTCTTCACGATAAACAAGTCAAAACTTCCCGCTATCCGAAAATTATAACCAAAATTTCGCGGTGATCTGCAATAAACTTCCCGGTAGCGTCAATGATTTCTCTGACCTTTTCATGAGGACTCCAGTGCTAATCTTGGTGTGAATGTAGTTATTTTAATGTTGTAATCTTTTCAGGATTTTCTAATTTTGACTATGGCACTCTTCAATTTGTATTAGAATGTTTGGCGTAGGGTAATCTGGCACACCATACAAATTGATGGCCTCTAAAGGGCACAGTCTTGACTTTTCGTTACATGTAGTAAAAGGACGCATACTATGCATGATCGCGTGTGTCAGATTGCCCGAATATTTTTGAGAATGTAATGGAATTTTCAAGAATTAGGTTCAATTTTTGATTGCTTTCGCAGCATCCAATGTAATCTATTATTATTACACCCTAGTAATGAAGAAATTTTCGTACAAAATATTTTTGTTGCACACATTTTTGTAAGAAAAAGAAAAAAAAAAGTATACGAACTAAGTTGATATGCCAATAATTCACACCATTTTCCGACGAAAAGAGTACAAAAACGATCATTGATGGGTAGATAAAAGTATAAGAATGAATTTCCATTATTACGGACCTCATCATAAGGTCTTACTTGGTTAGCATTCTAAAGTTTTAATTGTTCCACATGTTGCAACAAAAGAAGCGTAGAGAGAGGCGTTTCCAAGAGAAAAACTTAAACAGGGGTTGGGAATTGCCTTATAGTCTGATATACGCTGATATAAACTGCGTAAAATTTTCCAGCATAATTTGTCGGGTGATATCCATAGAATACGTCGGTTGACCTGAGGATTCCTCAGTGAGGAAGCGCTTTAATTTTTTTGTTTAAGTACTCTCATTGATTAAATTGTTGTATGTTGATTGAAACTTGCTACTCTGACATTTTGAAACGCCGCCTATGACACTAAGCTAACACTTGACTAAAAACGATGGCCCCACTTTTTCAAGTAAGGACGACGCGGATACAGAGTTTTCATCGAAAATACAATCGCTAAACCGAACTGGTGTGCATACGTTATTTTGCACCAGCTGGTCACATTCAATTCCAAATGGGACCAGCTGGTGCAAAATAACGTATGCACACCAGTTCGGTTTAGCGATTGTATGTTATTTTTTCGCACAAATTTAGGCTACAATTGAGCGTTGTGTCGATTCGTCTTAAATTCGCAAAAAAAGAAAACAACAATAAACCACACAGCTGACCTGTGAAATTTCACGTTATATAACGAAAAGTTAATACGATAATTCCTTTCATTTTTCTTATACTCGATTATACGCTAGCATATCCAGCATATCTGAATTCTGAATATATTGCGTATAAATAACATAACTTTGACAACTGTCATCTGAAAATAATTAAATTTTACCTTGAAGGTCAAACAAACTGCCGGTGTGTAGCGAACGATCTCAGGAACCGAACAACGTAGTTAGTTTTTCAATCAAGTTTTTCAATATCTGCCGAGCGATAGGGTACGGGCACCAGTATTCGGCCACCACCCAGCTATCGGCCACTTCAGACTTTACGAATTAATAAAACAATTAAATCAATTAATAAATTAATTAAAATTATTTTCTCCAGCAAATGTATCGCATTAAGATTATTTGTGTATAGTTATCGGTCCTAATAATTATTTTAAAGTTTCTTAATTGCTGTTGCAAAGTATTCATGCCACCAAACAGAACAAAAGTAAACGCTTTTATTAAGCAATCAAAGAATTATAGTGCACTACTTGAGGAAGTATTTTTCGCATAAAATTTAGTTTTTCTGTGCGGCTATGTGTTTTAATCAATTAATTAAGGATTATTTCATTGATTAATGATTTTGATCATTTTTCACACTCCGTTAAATCCACGTAATTTGTTTGTGGCCGAAAATAGGGTACATGTTTTCTCTACAAAAACTAGTTATCGGCCACATTTTATTTCACATTTAATTCACTTTGGATTCATTGTTTTTGCGGTTTTTACTCGATATTTAATTAGTTTTGAACCTCAAATATCACTAAACATCAACGGATACTCGAAAAAAGTAAAATTCGCTGAATTATTAGCCATCCAAGGTGATGTAAAAATTGTAAACAAACTCACGATACATCCAACGTGTTTCCTTATGTTTCATTATGTATTGTGTGTGTTCGTGTATGAAAAAACGGCTCATCATTTCATTGCAAAAACGTTTCGATAAACTAGTTAAATCAATGCTATTTGGTGATTTTCATCATTAATATTAGGTAATTAGTCACAAGAAAGTGTTTTAACTGTGAAAATAATTATTTTATCAATGAAAATTAATAACATTAGACGCTTGACAGATGTGGCCGATAACTAGATCCGAATAGCCGAACACTGAAAATTGTGGCCGATAACTAGAGAATTTGTGTTTTTCGACTTTGAGATTTAATTAAAAATATTAAATAATTTATTAAATATCCGTAATTATCATTAAAAAAATCTTAATTAAATGCTAAATCCAATTAAAATTCAAGAGACAGATATTTGTTTTAAAGATATTTGTAATAAAATCAGTAAAGCAAACTACAATTCTTATTCGGCCGAATACTGGTGTCGGTACCCTACTACTTTGAAATCGTGTATACGCAAAAAAACTTTTTCCAAAGTCTTATCGCTCATCAGATATTCGTCCAATTGAAAAACTAATTACGTTGCCGGGCTCCTGAGATTAAACTGTAATAATGTCAACGGCGATGCATTGATTGAGATGTTTGCGAAGGGTTTTCAACTTTGAATTCGTTGTAATAAGAAAGTTTTTGAAAATTTTAATTTTTTGTTGAACTAATGAATAGAATTGGAATCGTTTTTTTTTCGTCGACATAAAATTGGCTGCACAAATTCAATTGCAGCTTAGCAATTGTATAATTTTTCATTCCGAAAGTTCCGATTCTACGTTTTCTTCGACAGTTTAAAATAAAAAAAAATAGTAATTTGATGTTTACAAATTTCAAATGCAGAAAGTCATACCGTAGGTCATTAATAGTACATTTACTTAATAATTGGGTAAATGATGAAAATTGTACTATTTGTGTGAAATCGTAGCCGAGGTCGGTAAACACACAAGAAGTACCATTTCCATCATTTGCTCGAGGTAAAGTTTTGGCTCCGTGACGTAATGTTAACTTCACCAATTCTGTAACGCAATTACGCCTAGGCGTTATTCTGATTAATTTAATAAAAAATTCAATTGTGCTGACTCAATACATCTTGACATGAGTTCCGTGGCTGAAGTCAACTTTTTATTTGACCTTATTAATATACAATTTACCGAAGAACTCATATGATCTCCCTGACGAGACACCGAGTGTACTGTTTCCACATAACATTCAGGGAATTTTTAATGGAAGTGAAATAGTGAGTTTTAAGATCAGCGCGACGCATCAGTGTCTCTCGGTACTCTAGGGAAAGACTTGTTTATTTTATTTTCGTTATCGACTACGTGTTTAAACTTACATGTGTCCTCATAGCGAACACTTGATGTTCTTTCATACATGGTATGTATAGTCATAAACACCTTCAATTCAAAGTCGTAGCTTTAAAAGTTGAAGTGATTGTCTAAATAGTATGTATCATTGCCCAAGTTGACCATGACTCGTTCCCATTTACGCAAACTTACTTGGAACATCGGGGCTATTCGAGGGTTGGAATATATTTACATTTTTAAAGAATTACTATTTTCTTAAATACAAATGCAACTTGCTGGCACATCGATAATAAAAGGACTGTAATATAAGTTTAAGGGAAATATTGACCGCGAAACGATCGAAATTTTTTGTATATTCATGATTTCCATGATATAAACTTTGGACTTAAGACTTACGACTTATACATGATAAAAAATGACGTATGACTTTACTGAAAAGCTGCTTCGCTCCTAGATTTATAAATGTAGCGAAGATATGTTAAACCAGAAATCATATAAAATCATAGGTGTTCTCCAAAAAGTTTCCTGTTCTCCTAGGATGCTATGTAAAATTTCTGACCCACGCCGTGCATTGATGGGTGCGTGGACCCTTAATATGGTGACTATTCATTTGTTTTATTACCAGTTGCTTGACGAACAAGAAAAAGTAACAAGAAGAATTTGCTGGAATAGTAAATATGGGTCTAGCCTATTAAGAGGTTCTCATTGCAAAGGGGTTCAATTTAACCTTTCTTAAACGAATCAAAAAATTTAGCATCAAGTATTGAGCTTTACTTTGAACACAGAAATTAATTCACGCATGAACCTATTGCAACTTATAAAATTCGTCAATAGAATCACTAGATATCTTTGACAGCCTTATCTCATCTGATGACAGTAAAACCGTCGCGTTTATGCAACCCATCCATTATTTTACAAGAAATAATGAAAATGCAACTACAAACAGTCGCTAAACGACAACAATGTCAACGGTAATATATGGAGTGATACGCTTTCAAACTGCTCTTATATTTCGGGTAGCGTTGATAAAAGACAATTTTCAAATAAAAGATAAAATAAAATATAAGTTATATTTCGTGTTGATAAACTTTTAATAATTTCTTCTTCTTCTTCTTCGGTTTTTCTCCCTTTCGGTGGTCGCAGTACGAAAGACATAACGTAAAACTATTCGCTCACTCTTAACCCAAATAATTCAACTCGAGCATCAAACTTTTTATTAAGTTCTTTACGCCAATGAAATGTATAATGCACGTTGGATATTAGATAGTCGTTCACTAAATAGTTTTTTGAACTACGAAAAAAGACTCAGAACTTTGGTAAATTTTACAAAAACTTTTTCGAGTATATCTTATTTCCCGAGCACTAAACTATTACCTATTTTTAGCTATATATTAACCCACATTTCCAATTCAATCCTCTTCCACAGTTTCGATGTAAGAGGGCGTCAATTTGGTCAAGCAAAACTTTGGTCGTCACCGACTGTGTTCGGATCGAGAGCTTATTTTAGCACCGCAAATCATCCAGCACAGCTAAAAGTGGACAATATACGATTGTCCGACGAAGGAATGTATCGATGCCGTGTTGATTTTCGTAATTCACCGACACGGAACTTGAAAATTAACCTAACTGTAATTGGTAAGTAGACATCATTGTTTTTATACATATCAATTTGAAACAAGCTCCGACAAGATGGTATGTTATTATGACACACCGAGAGCCTTTGACTGCAACCCTTTGAATCCTCGGATCAATACACCTTATGGTTGTATTGGTGTGTACGAAATACATCTGTGCAATCAAGTGCTTCATTTTATGCTATCTAAGTCGTTTCAATTAATTTAATCTCAACAACTACACATTAAGTGATCAAATTGGTTTTCAGTGCCTTACCACTTGCAATAATGCAGTTGGTAAAATTCAAGTGAATACTGGGGTTTATAACGCTTTACATTGCAAATTATTGTCTGTAGTCTTGTGTTAAAATGTGTAAATTGTGTTCACGAAGCACAATATTCATTGTCTGTAGTGCATGTGGAAATATCTGGATCGATTGGAATGGGACGTTTAGTTCCACAGACGCAATGCGATTAGGTACAATGTAAATGAGCTCAGTGTGAAATGCAAGTCATCCAGCCGAACTGTGAGATATTCGCTTGTGTATTCAACCACAAAAGGTCATTTAAGAAAAGGTCAGAAATGAAGTGATTGTTTTATCCGTAAGTTAACTGCAAATCGGTAGATATTTTTAGGAATGAAATTGTATACCATTGAATTGACATTTTTCAACAGAGTAAGACTAAAACCGACATATGAAATAGTCGAAACTAATTACCTTTGGATTTCGAGCATATTGTGCCAACCGAAAACCTACGTATATGCTGATTGTTCAGCAAAATAATGTAATAGCTTCAGTATCGGATCTATTACTTCATTTGATCTTAGTGCTTTCAAGAGATTGATTTCAAATCTTTTACTTCATTCCGTTGAACATTTTGGTATATGGAAGACAGCATTAGTCACAGCTTGTCGTTTATTTCTGATATCCTTATACAGATGATAGCCGTCCGTAACTTGATTTATTTGTCTTTATCTGAATGTCACTTCTTGCTTACACTTACACATGTAGCATGTAGCGTACAGCATCGGTCAGCTTGTCAGTGCTCCATAGATTGAAAATAGGTTGTATGAAATATTGTAGGATAATTGCAATTTAATGACGAGGAAATGCAGCCAAGTATGGTCTGATGATTCAGTTATGTTCTTCATATACGAGCATTCAATATTCCTTCCACAAAAATTATATTCCCGAGAAGACAAATTTTCATAAACAAGTTTTGGGAATAGTTATTAAAAGTCGAAAAGTGATTCATTTCTTGTCGATCACATACACGCATTCAATTTCTTTTCCACAAACAGAATTAATTCATAAAAAATTTCCTCAAAAAAAAAACTTCATTTTACAGTTCAACGCTGGCATAATTATATAAAAGTTCTTTAGTGGAATTATTGATGCGATTACCTGGAAACTTATCGTATTCCTATCTATTTTTTGGTTTGAACTACTTTTCCACTTTTGCTCAACACAAACTCATCCTTTTGATAACGAAAATTGGATTTAAAATAAGTTTACACTTCAAAGTTCATTTAATAACTTGGCTTTTCTTTCCCTCTGCAAGGTTCCTCTTTACGAACATATTAAATCGTTGCCATGTTTATATCCTAATACTTTTTCATATATTTTTACATCCATTTTTCTCTCAAGTAGATTGCCATACACACACTCGCACAGACCAAAAAAAATTCTCTTCAGAGTAGATTACAAAAAAAAAAAAATTCCAACATTCTTTTAAGCAATTTTTTATAAGCATAATAACACCGTGCATGAATATTATAAAACTGGAATCTTTGTTGAATTTCTTCATTCGACTTTATTTATGCACAAAGTAGGAACCAGCCATCGAACACATCCATATATTACTTATATTCCATCCATATTTTCATATCGCTCTTCAAAATGACATAAAAAAATTATATAGCTGGGAAAGTAAGGAAAATCAATTTCCACCACACTACGATTAGCATATATTCAATATCATTCATATTATTGGAATCGTATTGGTTTGATATTTGTTCGAATTACATAATACCTCGATGGGGTAAACATATATATACACCAGCAGATTCATATATATTCATATATGCAACGAAGATGATAAAAAAAATGGAACTTTTGTGGTTGTTCTATTATATTCCGTAAAGGAAATTCAAACACCGTAAATTTTCCGCTCTGGAAATTCGTTCTTTGTTATCGTCATTTTCTTCCACAAAGCACATTGTTGTAATACATTTATGTGTTATAATAATGTCGGAGGCATCGACAATGCCACAAGATTATAACAATATTTCGGGAATGGCATCCATTCAGACCATGTTGGTTATTTTGTATATCGTCACATACACACACACGTACATGAAAAGTGATATGGCAATGATATCCAGATAGTGTATTTTTGGAACACATCTACCCAATATCAACCACTCACCCTCCCCAGAAAGAAAAGCATATTTCGGTTCAGCTTTGTGATGGTGATGGTACATTTTATTCATTTTGTTTATTTTCGGAAAAGAACTTTTCCTTGTCATCATCATCATCATCATATCTATCCACTTCTCAGAAATAGTAAGGACATAAGCTCGTAGCCTATATTTTGAATGAAAGTGATAAAATGGTTAAAGGTGTGAGATGTGTGTAAGATGCGTACGTATGCAAAGTGTTTAGTGTATGATTTTCTGCCTTATGTTATATAAATATCCATGGATTCAATGCCTACTTACATACCAAGAAAAAATGAGAAAAGACTTGAAAAAATGAAAATCGGTATGCAAAGCGTATCTACGTTTATGTACACATCCGTTTTTGTCGACGTAGCAGGAAAAATAAAAAATATTGGTCCATTAAAGGATATGGGCTTTTTATGTTTTCACCATGCTCCTTCACGGCACAACCAGCTTTTTTCGCTGTAGATATATATCTTTTATTAGGTATACATTATGGATTGATATGAGTGAACTTTTATATATAAAAAAATTGTTTGAAGATAAATGGGTGAACAACATAAACAAGGTATATGAGATAAGTAGATATTTCAAATTTTTTTGTTTTTTTTTTGTTTAATAAAAGTAAAACCCTGGAGAGATTTTTTTTCTTTCTTTCTATTTTATATTATTATTTTAAAGGTGAACACTGACGGATGAGATAATAATTTTGATTATTCAATCTTATTTTCTTGATAGAATTGTAATCAATATAAATAACCTGACAAGGGAATGAACTCATTTTTTTTTTGGTTGTTGTTCTCCATTGTGAATTGAAATCACGTTTATTATATTAACACATTTAATCGATTAATAAAACACAACAAAAACATACCATACACACATATATTTTCATAAGGCTGTCAGGAAAAACCCTATTAAATAATGTTATGAATGTTGACCTTGGCACGGAACGTAATGATTTTAAAGCTTTCCCTATTACGGAATGAAGACAGCAAACGGTGTGTATGTAATAAATAACCAAAATCTGACTTGTGCCTTCGGTAAAGCGAATTAAATTCCATGACGAAAATCAATAAATTTTCTGACTTGCAATATTTTTTGTGACGGAAAAAATGGATTAAGGATTTATCGATTGTTTGGTGGCAGCAATAGAATGAGAAATGAGACATTACATTTTTCGGTTGTCCCTTAGACGTTAGACATAAATATTGGTAACTGTTGATAGAAATGTGTTTTCATAAGATTTAATAAAACAGAAAGACAGCGATATTCAGTTCGAAAAAGAATATATTTTCGTTGGAACAACGGTCTACTTTAGTTTGTTGATTTTATTAATTAGAAGTCATGTTCAATTTTATTGGAATATCATTCAACGCGAGTAATTAAAGTTTGTCAATATTCATCAACCGTAAAAACAATGAAACGGTTATAGTCATCCACTATCTACAATGACGACAAGAATAACTGATGAGCTGTAGCTACTGGTCTCTTGAAGAGCGGAATATACGACATAAATACTGAAGTGATAGATTTTGCATCAAACTTTAGGTGATAGTTCACACCAATGTAAAAGAATTCACGTCGTAAGTGCACTAAATCATAGAAAGAATAACGCAGTTTTAAATCGATCCAATCTCATATAACGACGTAATGAAAATTATTTTTCGGTTCATTTATTCACCCACTCGTTTACTTTATTCAATTTTAAGCGCGTGAAATAATGATTTTTTTGTGTTACAGCATGTTTCATTTTCTTTTACATTGCCTAATCACGTAAAGCATTGTACTTACGAGGTTCCAAGTTGTTATTCGACAAACGGGAAATACAGCCCTCCCCCTCGGGTCGGGCTGTAACACCCCACTTATCAAATACACAAAATTGGAACCTCGGAAGTAATATACTATTACTATTAGGCAATGTAAATGAAAATGAAACGTGCCGTAACACGTAATATACTAATACGTGCTTCTGGTCGGTAATAGTACATTACTTCTATTATTACATAGGACATTCGATATTTTTAACGTTGCGATTTTTAGTCAAATCTCCTTTCAAACCAATCGAAAAAAATCAATTTTTATGGCATTCTCTAAACTTCGAAAAAAGCTCGATGATCCAATTTACTCAAACAAAGTGTGGAATTTGAAGCATCCACATTCTCGATATTCTCACAATATTTTCGTTTTCCTTCCATCGGAATAACAAAATACCATTAGACACATTACATGGACGAATTGTCATTCAAATGGTATAATTAAACGCTTTATCAAGCAATTTAATTTTCCGAGTCCCGAATTCTTTTTTTTATATTTAAATATCGCAATTCTTTCTCATCGGATATGAGAGAAAATTACTCATTATAATTGCCCATGATAAAATCAATTACTCCATTATTTCAATTGTTGTTCTTGGTAAAATATTGCCTGAACCTTATGTATATAATAAGACACTTGAAAATGTAACTGGATTATTGAGGGGGGTGACGAATGAACATAAAATTGATGTAAAGCTTTTCTTAAGGCTGGCACTTCTCACGCGTTTATCAACGCAATTATATCCAGTACTATAAAGTGTACGTCGCGCATAACCTTTTATTACCATCTGTTTCTGTTTAAATTATAAAAATTACACCATTTACAATAAAAACCAACATTTATACATTTTAATCTTTTACTAAATAGCAATTGACTGACAGTTACAAATTACCATCATTTTTCAATTTCAAAGTTTTGTGTTTATGTAACGTAACCGTCGAGTATTTTCGGTGAATGGGATATGCGTATTTAAGCGATAGCTGCGTGTTCAAATTGTTTGGTGTATATATACACAAACACTTTTTTTTAAATGGTTTAATAGCTCGGCAAAAGTGATACACTGCGGGTAGGTAAATTTTTGGCACTTATGATGGCTTTGTGGGTCTCCATAGAATTTCGTGTGCGGGGGGTTGTTCAAATGCGAATGTCATAAATTGCATGCAATAAATTTTATTAAATTAAAAAATGGAAAGAATGAGAGATGATAAATAAGGTGTAGGGCGTTGTTGGTACCAGAGAGTGTAATGGTTACTTTTTTTTCCAAAATAAATTTGAAGTGGATGATTGTGCGAAGTGAGTTTGATTCATTGTGAGTCAGATTAAGTTATTTATATAAAAAATGGGAAGGCAGAAATGTGAATATCATTTTTTTTGTTTTATAAATATTTCGATTCAACATTTTAAACACCCTTGAAAACTGTAAATGTGACTGAACATCCAGATAAGAGCAATTTTGAATCTAAATGTAAACCTGTTGTTCACTTGAGTTGATCATCGGATAATCGGAAACTCAGGCAATGGGATATAGTCAAATAATTCATCCCCCTCATTATGATTGATGTCATTTGTTTTCTGATAATCTCATTGTACACACATTTATACAAATATCTACTCAGCATCCCCCTTCATATAATTTTTGTTTTATATTTCACGGTAATATCATTTTTCCATAGAAGCTGGTGTAGAAACTAAAATGCTTGGTCGTGAAATAAATGACTTCAGAACAAGCCATTCTGCGGTCGTTTTTAATTCAAATTACATGGCATGAATTTCAATTAGGAATGCTGGCGGTGAGAAAGTTTAAAATTAGAAGAAATTGTTGAGTGTTTCGTTCTTGTTTCCTTTTCTGTATTTACTTTGTACGTTTCTGTGTGTCTTGCTGTGTGCTTTCATTTTAATAAGCTGTAGGTCATGACTCTTATACATTTAATACATTTCCATGGATACGCGAACGGTGTCTACATGAATTCCATTTGGGGAATTGGGGAACAAAAACAATTAAAATAAAATATTTATTTGCCAGGAACGAAAATCTAAATATTTGTCAAACATTCTGAGGGCCTGTATCACTTCTAGTTGGATCAATGTCAGGACATGCACTAGAGGTTATTTCTTTTCTTGAGTTTTTGGTTTTAAAATTATTTTCAATTCGAACTTTTGTTTAAAATTGTTTTAAAGTTATAGGGTAAAGCAGTACCTTCCCTCTTGTCTACTTTCGTCTGATTAGAGAGACTGGTCCCTAAGTTAGCTGAGGAAATAAATCGATGGTTAAATGTAAATGCATCACTTGATGTATTCGTATGCTACACGGAAAATTCAGCAAATTCGACATTTGTTGTGTGCTGCATATATTTGCTGCAGACTGAATAATGTTCCCGGTTGCTGTATTACAATAAACATGTAATATGAATATTTTCAAAATATTGTTCCGGCAACAATATTATTCAGCTCGTAGGAATACTGTGAGGTTCCCAGGTATATATTTGCTGTGTGCTGAATTATATCTTCAAATTAGGTGTGGGATGTATTACTGAACTATACCTGCATGCCGAATATTGACTAAATTGTACTATCGAACTATACCTGCATACTGAATATTGACTAAATGAATAAAGTCGTCTGTATTTAGAATGGAATATGCAACAATTTTATTGTTTTAATGAAATAAAAGGAAGATCTCAAGAACATACGCATAAAGATGATTATCAAATCTAATTTTATTCCTTCATTTAAAGTTATTTCTATTTTTACCGAATTAATATGCAATGATAATGTTTCATTTATGTATTTCAATAGAAATTTTGACGAACGAACTTTTAAATCCATTTGCGGTGGTAAAGGCTTTTGAAATGTTAACAGAAATAATTGTTGGTATTCAGCAATTAATTCGCGTAATAGGGTACGGGCACCAGTATTCGGCCACCACCCAGCTATCGGCCACTTCAGACTTTACGAATTAATAAAACAATTAAATCAATTAATAAATTAATTAAAATTATTTTCTCCAGCAAATGTATCGCATTAAGATTATTTGTGTATAGTTATCGGTCCTAATAATTATTTTAAAGTTTCTTAATTGCTGTTGCAAAGTATTCATGCCACCAAACAGAACAAAAGTAAACGCTTTTATTAAGCAATCAAAGAATTATAGTGCACTACTTGAGGAAGTATTTTTCGCATAAAATTTAGTTTTTCTGTGCGGCTATGTGTTTTAATCAATTAATTAAGGATTATTTCATTGATTAATGATTTTGATCATTTTTCACACTCCGTTAAATCCACGTAATTTGTTTGTGGCCGAAAATAGGGTACATGTTTTCTCTACAAAAACTAGTTATCGGCCACATTTTATTTCACATTTAATTCACTTTGGATTCATTGTTTTTGCGGTTTTTACTCGATATTTAATTAGTTTTGAACCTCAAATATCACTAAACATCAACGGATACTCGAAAAAAGTAAAATTCGCTGAATTATTAGCCATCCAAGGTGATGTAAAAATTGTAAACAAACTCACGATACATCCAACGTGTTTCCTTATGTTTCATTATGTATTGTGTGTGTTCGTGTATGAAAAAACGGCTCATCATTTCATTGCAAAAACGTTTCGATAAACTAGTTAAATCAATGCTATTTGGTGATTTTCATCATTAATATTAGGTAATTAGTCACAAGAAAGTGTTTTAACTGTGAAAATAATTATTTTATCAATGAAAATTAATAACATTAGACGCTTGACAGATGTGGCCGATAACTAGATCCGAATAGCCGAACACTGAAAATTGTGGCCGATAACTAGAGAATTTGTGTTTTTCGACTTTGAGATTTAATTAAAAATATTAAATAATTTATTAAATATCCGTAATTATCATTAAAAAAATCTTAATTAAATGCTAAATCCAATTAAAATTCAAGAGACAGATATTTGTTTTAAAGATATTTGTAATAAAATCAGTAAAGCAAACTACAATTCTTATTCGGCCGAATACTGGTGTCGGTACCCTAGATGCTCACTATTAATGTGAACAGTTTTTTTGTAGAACGATTAAAAAAAACCTCTAATTCAGAACCAGGCTCAGAATTAAAATAATAATATCCGATGACATTGCTTATTGGGGAGAAGTACTACATTTCATAGAAAATAAATTCAATTAAATGTTGTTGCATAACCCATTCTAAATACGGACGACTTTATTCATTTAGTCAATATTCAGCATGCAGGCATAAATATGCCTGTGTGCTGCATAAAGCAAAGGAACAACGGTTCGAAATAAGACTGCCACTATATGCAAGCAGTATAGCAGCAGTGGTAAAGTCGTTAACAGTCAGAAACTGAGGTTAAGCATCGATGGTCGCGGTCCGTACTTGGGTGGGTGACCGGAAAAAACGTAAGCAAAAATAAAAAAATCTCTTTACAAATTAAATTTGATGAATTTAAATATAAATCTACGGCTAATAACAAGCAATAATAAGAAAATTGAACATAAAAAAAAAAAAATTTTAAGTTTTTTTGTTTTTGTTTTTTTTGCTAACGCAAATAAAATTGATAAAGTTAATTAAATCAATTTCTTCTATTAAACGATAAATTAGGTTGTGTATTGAATTGAAAAAAATGGCGTCATTTTATATTATAAAACAGGCATACACTAAGGCCTGCACGCTGAAAAATAATATCCAGCACACAACAACAATATTCATTAGGCGGGCATTGTATGATCCTCAGATCAATATGCAGCACACAACTAATGTTCTATAATCGTGAAGCTGTTCCCGATTTCTTCGTCTGGGGTGCATATATGAGTTTTCCGTGTACAAGCGTTAAATTAGAAGTTCGAAAATTAAAACTCGGCTCTCGACATCAACACCCATGCAACCAATGTCACATTCTTATTTCCTTGAGTTCATCGGCAGACTTTGATGTTTTTCCATTAAAAAACCATTTTTAAAACCAAGGATACATATATCCCATACCAGTTTTATTTCAAGGCAAATTTTCACACAAATTTGTATTAACCCCTTCCGCCTTTTCTTTTAAACGATCTTTCAACTGTCATGTATCCCCTTGCTTTTAGGAAAAGTCTTTTTTTGCCATTAACTTTATTCCATACCGCAACAGAAAGTCTAGCTATGTGATCAGGTAAGAAAGGCGGAACTTTTTCAGGATCAATTGTTGCATTTAGGAATGCATAATGTTTCTAGGCATAAAATTCAACAATATTTTGTTTAAAAATAAACTATAAAGAAAATTGTTACCTTGCGAATGGGACACGTTTTCGGTATGTCTCCGAAATCTTCGAATACTTTAAAAGTCAGGTCGACTAAAGCATTCGATTTTCTATTCCTTAAAAACCAACATACATCAATGGTTTGGTTTGCGTAGACCATGTCAAAGTTTCCACCACCCGAATCATGTTCAATCACACAGTCCATTGACAATTGCGATATATCCTTTTTGATATTAACATTAAGGTCGAAGGAATTATTATTTGTTGTCACATTGAAACCCATTTCTTCTGGCCGAAAGTTTTCGTAAGAAGCATTTCCTACTCCTACAGTGAATGGACGCTGTGTACAAAGACAATTGTTAAAAATATATTTCAACGTAACAATAGTTTTAGCATACCCATCCCGATGATTCGACGAAAAATACTGTAAGTAGTAGCACTGTAATCAACACTATGTCCATAGTTACACTACACATGTTGCAGATATAATGAGATCGATCAGAATACGATCTCATCAAAAATTCATTACTCATGCATGTTAAAAAATTATTACAAAAAAACAAACTCGTTATCAGAACATTCTACATTGTTGTCTGAATTCATAAAATTGGAGGTTTTATAATTACAAAATCATATCGGCGCGAGATGACTAATGAAGAATAAATTTTTAGTTCGACTAGTGTTCAATGTTGTAGACATCGGAACATCCTTTCTTTGTTCGGCTTGGCCAAGAATTTAGTATATGAAAACATATATGTTGGTTCTCACTCTTACAAACTAAACGTTAATAACTACCTTTGTCAAACTTAAAATACAATTTCACTCAACTTCCAACACTTTTTTTTAGTTCCGATTACTTTTGAAAGACCGTTCAATTTTCACATTGATACTAAATTTGGCCAGAATATCCCTACTGCCCAAACGTTTGATCCACGGAATAGCTGAAACTTTGGCTCTGTGATCTGGCATAACAGGGGGAAATTTTTCTGGATTGATGAATACATTTAAAAGATCGTATCGTTTCTGGGTTAAGACGGAAAACGCTTCGTTATTCACTCAATTATATTAAACGAAAAATTTGAACCCCCCATCTTTTACCTTAAGAAGAGGACATTTTGTTGGAAGTTGTCCATAGTCTGAAACAATTCTGTATACGATGTCGAAAAATATATTCAATTTTCTATTGTTCAGAAACATGCAAGCGTCTACGGTTCTATTCATAAAAACCATATCGTAGACATCGCCTCGAGATGCATGATATACTAACAAGTCGATAAACACCTGCGGTATGTCTCGTAAAATGTTGAGATGAAAATCAAAGAAGGTTTGATTTTTTATCGTTATATTTAGATCCAATATGTCGGGATGAAATGATTCAAAAGTATCGTTTGAAAAATGCACGATGAATGGACGCTGTAAATAATTTTTTAATGATTTTACTGATCCAATGATCTCAACGTGATGAATTTACCCAGCCATGAGTGTGTGTAATTATTATAAATATCGTTAGAGTTATCGCTTTGACTTCCATTTCGCTAATAAATTTATCAGATATAATGACTGTGACTACCTCAAAAATGTTTCCTGTTCGGCCAAATGTAATTGTAATAATGCCGGTATCGTTGTAGTGGATAAAATTTCTGGTATTTCCAGTAATTGTCACCTAATTCACAGAATGTGATGTTCAAAATAAGGTTGGATTATTTATATTGCATATGGCGAATTTCATGAACTGCCCCTTGACGAACCGTATTTCCTTTTAAAATAGCAAAGTTCATGGAACTTTATATCATCTACTAGTGAACCGAATTCAGAAGAATTCAATATTCTCACATAAAAGTCTAATAGAATTCATGCTATTTTGGTTAAGAAGTTTCGTTAGTCACGGAACAGGTCATATGGATTGCATATGCGACAGACATACAGTTGGACCTTCTGTTGGATGCTTAGAACTTTATTATTTAGGAAGAATGAGATCCATCTTGGAGAGACAAACCAAAAATGTGTGGGAACGTATGTAACAACAAGTGAATCTATACAATTTTAAGAGTGTTTCTTACCGCTATAAATAATAATCCACTGACTTTATTTAATAACAATGAAGAACACAGTGATGGTCAATTGTACTTAAATGTTAGTAACTGTTTTTCCAGTCTGGTAACGTAACGTAACGTTAATTATGAATTCGCACATCGTTAAAACGCTTCGAGTCTCCGAAATCTGCGAATACTTTAAAAGTCAGGTCGATTAAAGCATTCGATTTTCTATTCCGTAAAAACCAACGCACATCATTGGTTTGGTTTGAGTAGAACATGTCAAAGTTTCCATAGCCTAAATCATGTTCAATCACACAGTCCATTGACAATTGCGATATATCCTTTTTGATATTCACATTAAGGTCGAAGGAATTATTATTTGTTATCACATTGAAACCCATTTCTTCTGGCCGAAAGTTTTCGTAAGAAGCATTTCCTACTCCTACAGTGAATGGACGCTGTATGTGTACATACAAAGAGAATTGTTAATAAAATATTTCAGCGCATCAACGAATAGTTTTAGTATACCCTTCTCGAAAATTCAACGAAAAATACTGGAAGTAGTAGCACTGCAATCAACACATGTCCATAGTTACACTACACATATTGCAGGTATAGTGAGGTCGATCAGAATACTATCTCATCAAAAATTCTTTATTCATGCATGTTAAAAAATTATTACAACAAAAAAAAACCCGTTAACAGAACATTCTACATTGTTGCCTAAATTCATAAAACTGGAGGTTTTACAGTTACAAGATCATGTTGGCTCGAGATGACTAATGAAGAATACATTTTTAGTTCGACTAGTTTTCAATGTTACCGACATCGTATAACATGCTCGGCCATCCTTGTTGGGCTGTCGTGCTCTTCGAGTGTAGTTGTTGGTGTGATGATGACATTGATGTTATTGTTGGCTTGTGTATGATGTGGTTGTACCCCACATTACTCGTCTTTCATTCTTACGCCTAGTCGTGCATCTAAGTTAGATTCCCGCATTTAACACAATTGCACGCTTTATATTCGGAGTGTGCAACAGCTATATTGGTATGCCAAATCATCCTCGACAGGTATGTGATGCTGTCAACGATACATTCTCGTGCTCCCGCCAATACATGTCTATTCTCAAGTCCCAACTGTGTATATCCAGTTGGTGTCTATTAAGAATTTCTCACCCATGTATGCGGTATACGTTTCCTTGAAACCTCGCTAACAGCAAACTCCCATATACGATATATCTTCTAGCTCCCAAAACAACCATGCACACTCTGAACAAGCCCGTGTATGCAGTATACCTAGAACTTAGGTACGCTCGTAGGACATTTGTGTGAGTAATACAATGATTAACCATTCTGTTATGCACGGCAAAAATTGACTCGATCTTTTTCACCATCCAATCTGCGTGCCGCAGCCCGCGATGTCCATACAGGGGGGCTTGCCAGTAGTTCCATACAGGAAACGTTCCGCGCCTTTTCGATGATTCTCAAATCGAAGAATCGGTATCTGGGCGCTTCGGCAATCATCATCCACTGGGTTGATACATATACACTCATTGTCTGATGTGTCATTTTCTCTGTGTCGCCTGTATTTCTGGTTATATTGCTTGGTGGTGTTTTCTTTTATGAAAATATGCAATATCGCGAATCTCATCGCGACTACTCCAATTGAGGTGTTATTGGTCCGATCAAATTGTATTTTACGTTATAATAACAATCATTACGCTTTAAAAATTTTTGATACTTTTTTCACGAGCACAGAAAAACATGACATTTCTTTCGGAGTCCGTTCACAAAACCCATGTCAAAACATACAACCGACATGTACAATCTTACAAACTAAACTTGAAAAACTACCTTTACCAAACTTAAAATACAATTTCGCTCAACATCCAACACTTTTATTTAGTTCCGATTACTTTTGAAGGACCTTTCAATTTTCACATTAACACTACCTTTGGTCAGGATATCCCTACTGTCGAAACGGTTATTCCAAGCAATAGCTGAAATTTTTGCTCTGTGATCTGGCATGACGGGAGGAAACTTTTCTGGATCAATGAATACATTCAAAAGATCGTATCGTTTCTGTGTAAAGATGAAAAAGACTTGGTCATTCACTCAAAAACTTGAATCCTTTATCTTTTACCTTACGAAGAGGACATTTCGTTGGAAGTTGCCCATAGCCTGAAAGAAGTCTGTATCCGATGTCGAAAAATATATTCAATTTTCTATTGTTCAGAAACATGCAACCGTCTACGCTTCTATTCATAAAAACCATATCGTAGACATCGTCTCGAGATGCATGATATACTAACAAGTCGATAAACACCTGCGGTATGTCTCGTAAAATGTTGAGATGAATATCACAGAAAGTTTGATTTTTTATCGTTATATTTAGGTCCAATATGTCGGGATGAAATGATTCATAACTTAAGTTTGAAAAACTCACGATGAATGGACGCTGTAAATAATTTTTTAATGATTTTACTGATCCAATGATCGCAATCTGATGAACTTACCCAGCCATGAGTGTGTGTAATTATTATAAATATCGTTAGAGTTATCGCTTTGACTTCCATTTCGCTACTAAAGTCGAACGTAATGACTGTGACTAGATACCTCAAAAATGTTTCCTGTTCAGCTAAATTTAATTGTAATAATGCCGCATCATTATTGTGGATAAAATTTCTGGTATTTCCAGTAATTGTCACCTAATTCACATAATGTGATCTTCAAAATAAAGTTGGATTTGTATTACATGGCGAATTTCATGAACCGTCCCGTGATGAACGGAATTTCGTTTCAAAATAGCAAAGTCCATGAAGCTTTAATTCATCTACTAGTGAACCGAATTCAGAAGAGTTTCTTCTGAAGAATTCAATATTCTCTCAGAGAAGTCTAATAGATTTTGTGCTATTTTGGTTAGAAGTTTCGTTTGTCATGGGTCAGGTCATATGGATTACACATGCGACAGCCATACAGTTGGACCTTCTGTTGGATGCTTAGAACTTTATTATTTAGGAAGAAATATATCCATCTTGAACGAGACACCAAAAATGCGTGGGAAGGCGTATGTAACAACAAGTGAATCTACCATTTTAAGAGTGTTTCTTACCGCTATAAATAATAAGCTACTGACTTTATTTAATAACAATGAAGAACAGAACACAGTGATGGTCAATTGTACTTAAGAGCGATATCGCGAAAACGTCGACCAGAATCAGAAATTTTGGGACAAGGGGTCGGGACTCTGGTCGAGTTATAGCTCGTTCGATTCATGGGACTGATGCGAGTAAAACGTAGTACTACGTTTGGCGAAATAAATTCTGTGGTTGGCGCTAGAGGGCGCGAAGTGATGGTCTGCATGAGAGTGGCAAAAATCGCTTTTGTGTGATATTTCATGTAAATAAAAAATAATCGTAAAACTTTTTTCAGCACGATTGTAGGCCTTGAAAAGACGCTTATTTTGAGTATACACACGATCATGCACATTTCGACCTGCCGGAGATATCGCACATTTTCTCCAACTCTTTCACAAACGTTGCTAAAAGTGTGCGATTAGCAACCTACTGATGATAACTTTTCGTTTTAATAATTTTAAGGGTAGTTTTTAGTATAGGTCACCTGTCATTCACCCCTCCGTAATTTTTTTAGTAATATTAGACCGAACCACTACTTCAAATTGACTTAAAAACTACTCCGAAACACTTAATACGACTATATCGACAAGTTGTCATCAGTAGGTTGCTAATCGCACACTTTTAGCAACGTTTGTGAAAGAGTTGGAGACTTTCGAAAAAATGAGTCCTAACAAAGGTTCACCAGAAGCCGAGAAACTTGACACTTCACAAGAAAAATATGTCTACCGCTTACAAATTTTCACAAAATATATTATGTAGCATATCGTTGGAAAGGTGAAAGAAAGCAGAATTAAAACATTTAGCTTTTAGATAGGTCCCAATGCCTGGCAGGACAACCAGCACTCTTCAAAGTTCACGGTACCACCTAGTTTTTGGTAGATTTGTACAAAAGTCCCTACCGTCTGGTGCACTGGTGCAGTGAGACAATACCAAGGATGTTTTTTCGTGGTATGATAGTAGAGTACAGAGGCTAGGCTATCTAACCCATATATACATGTCACGGGATCCCGTCACTGCAGACAGGAAGACACTTTGGAAAATGGTCATTTTTTTCACCGAAAATGGGCGATATCTCCGGCAGGTCGAAATGTGCATGATTGTGTGTATACTCACAATAAGCGTCTTTTCAAGGCCTACAATCGTGCTGAAAAAAGTTTTACGATTATTTTTTATTTACATGAAATATCATACAAAAACGATTTTTGCCACTCTCATGCAGACCATCACTTCGCGCCCTCTAGCGCCAACCACAGAATTTATTTCGCCAAACGTAGTACTACGTTTTACTCGCATCACTCCCACGAATCGAACGAGCTATAACTCGACCAGAATCCCGACCCCTTGTCCCAAAGTTGGTCGACGTTTTCGCGATATCGCTCTTAAATGTTAGTAACTGTTTTTCCAGTCTGGTAACGCAACGTTAATTATGAATTCGCACATCGTTAAAACGCTTCGAGTCTCCGAAATCTGCGAATACTTTAAAAGTCTGGTCGACTAAAGCATTCGATTTTCTGTTCCTTAAAAAACAAAACACATCAATGGTTTGGTTTGCGTGGACCATGTCAAAGTTTTCACCGCCCGAATCATATTCAATTACACAGTCCATTGACAATTGCTATATATCCTTTTTGACATTTACATTAAGGTCGAAGGAATTATTATTATTTGTTGTCACATTGAAACCCATTTCTTCTGACCGAAAGTTTTCGTAAGAAGCATTTCCTACTCCTACAGTCAATTGACGCTGTGTAAAAAACAATCTTTATTAGTAGATTTTCAACGTAACAATAGTTTTAGCATACCAATTCCGAATATTCAACGAAAAATACTGGAAGTAGTAGCACTGCAATCAACACTATGTCCATAGTTACACTACACATGTTGCAGATATAATGAGATCGATCAGAATACTATCTCATCAAAAATTCATTATTCATGCATGTTAAAAAATTATTCCAAAAAAACAAACTCGTTATCAGAATATTCTACATTGTTGTCTGAATTCATAAAATTGGAGGTTTTATAATTACAAAATCATATCGGCGCGAGATGACTAATGAAGAATTTTGTATATGAAAAAATACATGTTGGTTCTCACTCCTGCAAACTAACCTATTGCCAAACTTAAAATACAATTTCACTCAACATCCAACGCTTTTATTTACTTCCGATTACTTCTGAAGGACCTTTCAATTTTCACATTAACACTAAATTTAGCCAAAATATCCCTACTGCCCAAACGGTTATTCCACGCAATAGCTGAAATTTTGGCTCTGTGATCTGGCATGACAGGGGGAAACTTTTCTGGATTAATGAATACATTTAAAAAATCGTATCGTTTCTGCGTTAAGGTGGAAAACGCTCGGTTATTCACTCAATTAAATTTAAAGAAAAATATGAACCGCTCATCTTTTACCTTACGAAGAGGACATTTTCTTGGAAGTTGTCCATAGTCTGAAAGGAGTCTGTATGCGATGTCGAGAAAAATATTCAATTTTCTATTGTTCAGAAACATGCAAACGTCTACGGTTCTATTCATAAAAACCATATCGTAGACATCGCCTCGAGATGCATGATATACTATCAAGTCTACAAACACCTGGGATATGTCTCGTAAGAGGTTGAGATGAACATCAAAGATAGTTTGATTTTTTAATGTTATATTTAGGTCCAATATGTCGGGATGAAATGATTCGCAACTCTCGTTGAAATAATTCACGATGAATGGACGCTGTAAATATTTTATAATGATTCCACTGATCTAATGATCTCAATACTCAATGTGATGAATTTACCCAGCTGTGAGTGTATGTAATTATCGTAAATATCGTTAGAGTTATCGCTTTGACTTCCATTTCGCTACTAAATTTATCGGATGTAATGACTGTGACTAGATACCTCAAAAATGTTTCCTATTCGGCTAAATTTAATGGTAATAATGACATATGATTATTGTGCATAAAATTTCTCGTATTCGTAGTAATTGTCACCTGATTCATAGAATGTGATGTACAAGAGAAAGTTGGATTTTTGTTGTATTATATGTCACACAGTGATGGTCAATTGTGCTTAAATGTTAGCTACTGTTTTTCTAGTCTGGTAACGTAGAAGACTATTCGCACATCGCCCTAAATTTTTTCTTTACATTTTTTACTTTTAATAGAGAAGGAGCTTTGGGTCTTAGACATAAAATGAGTTAAAGGATAGCCACGCAATTAAATTAACTAATTTTCTTCTGCAAATTCAAACCGACTTTTCCGAATCATATGCAGGACTTAAAATTTTCCATGTTACTATCATCTATATTTCTAATCAAAAGTTCATTTCTAAAATTTTATAAAAACTTTTTTTTTTCTATTTCAGTTCCTCCTGATCGGCCGATAATATACGAAACGAAGCGTCGTGAAAAGGCAAAAAATGTGGAGGCATACAACGAAGGCACTGATGTTGTCCTGATTTGTGAAGTGTCTGGAGGTATGTAGATGACTGGATTTATGTTTTTAATGAGAGCAAAACATAAATATTTATACAATCGTCATTAAAACCAGTCCCGATGCCATAAAACCTAAACTTTTCGGAATCATAAACCAGGAAAAAATATATCTGCGAAAAATGAACTGCTTACAATAAAAAAAAATGTAGAAACATAACGCTAACTATTTCCAGTAAATCATTTTTATTGCAATATTTCATGTCACTCCATTACGATCAATTTATTGGGTCACGGAATGTATGTTGTTGTATGTTTCGCTAATAAACGAAAATGACAATAGGGTTGCGAAATGGATCATTTCTAGTAGGGAGTTTATTAGTAGAAATTGGGGTCAATACAACTTTTTTTATCTGTGTGTTAGGGTGGAGCTATTCAACTTTTTTATCTATTAAAAACGGATGGTGTTTTGGTATCGGCACTGACGACAAAATTGAGTAACGAGCTTAATGTACCAAACAACAATATCGCAATATAATATGCTGCAACAAAAGAAGTAATAGATTATATTGCGATAAGTTTACTCAGCGTAAAATATTTTATTTCGTTAGTCTTAGCAAACATTTCACCATATAACATTAATCAGAACCTGTCGCTTGTTGAGTCAAAATGAACCAAAATCATAGCGGCTTAATTACAACTCTTAGGCTATAATATTTATGGATGATTTGTTCATTATAGAAAACATCGTTACCATCCATTTCCATACATAACTTTTCATTTCTCTATTATCCGTAGAGTGTGTAGTGTTTTATGCAGGTCGATAAAGTTAGCGTAAAAAAGTTAACTAAAGAGTCAACAGTTCTGCAACGAAAATTTGGAAAAACTGATTGATTTTTCCACTTCATTCCACCCTACAATATCAACGTATCTTCGGACATGTGGAATGAAGTTATTGTTGAATGTTCATTGTATGTATGCCGTGAAAATTGTAATGATGTAGTCGGAATCATATAAACATGATGATATTATGCTGTTAGACGATACGATAATATAACATGAATCCTAAAAATGAGAAAGAAAGAAAGAAAAAAATAATTTGCCGTTATAGGTCGAGCATCCTGTATTTTTGTGTAACGGGATTTCAACGTTATTGATTAATAAAAAAAGGAAAAATACGTCAATACGACTACGGTATTATTTTTCCTCATTTTAATTAATTCTAAAGCATTACCGGCTCAAACGTGAAACGTAATGGATATTTGATATTATGATTGCTGCTGTCTGCACTGTTGATAAAGCAGCGAAAAATAAAAGTAAAAATTGCTTATTACCGGCAAAATCCGTATTGTTTGGCTATGTATTCGGAAAAACAGAAAATCGGAAAATAAGTTGAGTTATACAGCCGGACTAAAGACTCGCAAGAATGAAAATGTTCTGAATGATGACACGTTGAAATTGGAGTGTTACATTTATAACAAATGTTTTGTAGTCAAACAGCTGCGCAAGATGTGGCCTCTTGTTTTCCTTATAATTCGCCAATTTTACACATTAGACAATAGCTATAAGCATTCCATTTTTTACACCTCGTCATCATCTGCGACACGTCCACGCTTACGTACATGCTGTTTCCAATTTTGCGTTATTGAATTCTCATTAAAATGAAATTTTCATGCCTTATCTCTGCTAATGTTAAACGATCTTTATTCCGTTGTTAACGAGCAAGCATAAATAGCTACATATTGAGAGCCTCTTGGCTATTTGCATATAACTGTCATTTTTTTTAGCACAGTCAGTATTTTTAGTGCTGAATATCGAGATAATTGGAAGAAGCATTGACATTCTCTATGTATACGAACATGATTGCAGATTGTGGAATTCAGAAATTGACAGCGTTGTCAATTGACCGTACGGAAGATAAACAAAGGGGAGATTGTAGGTAGCTAGGATAATGAATGGACGTAACGCAAATGTTCGGAACCTGTCAAATTTTCTTCAATTTGGTTGCCAAACGAATGACAAATTGACATGTTATAAGGAAAATTATTGATTTACTGGAAAAACGGACGTTTTCAGATTTGTGTACGGAACGTATGTGCTTAATGAGGGTATCCAAAATGTTTTATGTTAACGTGTCGAAAAGTCAGTTGAATTTTTCCTCAATACTGACGATGAAGTGTGATCAGGGACTATTTTTGAGAAATCGGATTTGTCAAAATTCTCAAAAAATTCTCAAATTTCTCAAAAATTTCTCAAATTTCTCAAATTTTTCAAAGTTTAAAGCATGGTGTGATAATGTAATTTTATGTGCAGACAGACATAAAAGTAACCAGAGAACTCGTACAGTCGAAAAAGAGTAAGAAGTAGTAATTATAGCCTTCGATATTCAGTTTTCAAGTATTTATCAAAACTAGCTGTCTAAATCAGTTCCAAAAACGTTTAAAATATTGTCTACATCGTTAGACACGAAACAAAGTTAATTTTCCAAAATTTTATTTAGAATAATAAGAAAAATATTTTTTAAATTTTGAGAAATTTAAAGAAATATTTCTCAAATTGAATTCTTAGGTTAGGATTGTTAAATAGTCTTGATCCGAGGAGAAGCTGAGGTTAATAAACACACGAAAACTAGACTTTTTGTTTTTATTGCGAGGTATGTAATGGATTTTACTTGCTTTTGAGCTTAATGAGTCAATTTACTTTTTCCTCTAGGGTTGTAACTTCGTAGTGACTATTCGCAGGCGCCTGCCAATAGCATCTTTCCCTTTCACAAAGACTATTTGCAGGTGAAATGGCCTGCCAATAGCATCTACTTGGTAACTTTTGATCACAGGAAAAACAAAAGTATGCAAAATGATTTTACATGCTACATGTGTCGAAAATTATACTTTTCATGTTTCAAGCACTTCTTTCAAAATGAAAAGCCTCGTTGTCGTGTTTTTTTCGGCTTCGCCTCAGATCAAAAAAATTCTCACGAAAACTCTACTTTTCATCTTTCTATCTCTAGTCTTGTAAATTACCATTAAGTAAAATTCTGGTATTGCATTACAACTTTAACTTACATTTTGATGTAAGGGAATTCGTTAAACGATAACGATACGAAATTTCGTTACACAGTTTTCGATGAATTGTTCCGTTATGTTTCCAACTAAATTTCAAATTGTTTAGGCCATCATGGCATCGTCTATAAATATAGCTAAAGGGTTCCATTTTGTGTTACTCAAAATCTACTTACCAACCTCAAACGAAAATGTTTGCGATTCCACTTGAAATTCCTTTTCCTTTCTTGAATACATCAAGTTCGTTGTGAACGCCTCAACATTTGTTATATTTATCGTCTTAAAAATGTAGAATTTGTGCAAATGATGTAAAAGAGTTTCATAATTCTAAACACACTCCAGATTTTGAGTATTCCACGAAAACAAAAGTGAGAGTCGACCCAGTGAATTTTTATTTTCAATTTCATTTCTTTTAATCAAATCTCATTCACAATTTTCTCACACAAAGACGGGGGTACGTTCCACAAAAAACTTAAATACTCCGCTACATACAGGCAATTCAGCCCAATTGCGTTCCAAGTCGTTGTTTAGTCTTAAATACTGAGTACAAGAATGAATAACAAATTTATTATGCAAAGGGCTAATTGGCTCAACACAGTCTTAAGTGCCAAGAATAATATTTAGATTAAGCTTTTTTGCATTTCATTAAGCAAAAATCTGTTTTGAATTATTTATAATTTCTGTTCTCGTTTTTTTCCTGCGAGTCGACAATTGTTGAGATTTGAATTGGTGGTATCTTGAAACGAACATTAATTACTCCGCTTTTTTGTTCGTTTTATTTAAAAAAAAATTAAAGCAGAGTCTGATGAAAAATATGAATTATACAGTTATAAAGGCTATGATAATGCGATGTTGCCTGCTGCAGCTCCACTAACCCGTGACCAGTATTTTTTTTTCAATTGGTCGTGTGGGTGTATTTATTCTTTGTAGATGTTTTCATCAAATGCGAGTCGATATATTTTAGATTTAGAGATATTCTAAACATTCGCAGCCGGTATTATTAATCGCGCTCCATCGAAAGCTAACAGAATGTGTGTACGGTCAATTTCATGGAAATATATTTTGCAATGAAAATTAAATTTCCATAATATGCAGGAGAAAATTTTTCCACATTAGCTACGTAAATGAAATACTGACATGCATATTTATGTTCGTTATTTCCTTATTTATGTATTTTATGCTGTACATTAGCATCACGTATAGAGAGAGGTTATGCTGTGTGCTTGCTTGCATATACGGGAACACTACACCTGTAGTATTTATTTATGGAGAGTATATATATTACACAGAATCGGTCGAACGATAAAGCAGTATTATATTTAATACCACACTTTGTAATTATTTAAAAACTTTTCAGTTTATATGCGGAATCGTTCGTGTTGTTTGGAAAATAAAAATCTTTTTTTTTTCTTCTTCCTAAACCGAATAACATTGCTTCGTAAATAGTTTATTGGAAAACACTTGACAATGGTTGAGATTTAACATGCTTTGTTTAAATTTTTTATTTAAGGATCCATTTGCGGCTTTCGTAAATATATAAAATTGTGACTTTCTAAGTTTTCTTTTACTTTTATTTAATGTATCACTGCTGCTATACTTTTTGAGAAACGAAACGAAACCGCCAATAAAAGTTTTCAAGTGTCTGACCAATCTGGAAATGGATCCATCGACGAAATGGCAATATAGATTTTCTATTTCTTTATTTTAAAATCACAATTATACAGTTGTAGGCGTTGAAAAACTACCGGAATGATGAGAAAACGTCGGGTGTTGGGATGTTAGTAATGGAATTTCTACTCGATTTATACTTTAGAGGAGTTTTTGGTGTGTGGGTGTGCATTTGAAATGTTTTGCTCTTATTCAGAGTATGTGCAATGTAACATGAAGTCCCAAAGTTTTTTTTTCCTGTAATTTCATTATCGTTTACTATTACCACTCACGATTTAGATTGATCCTTTCAACTTTTAGAAACGACAAGCATATTACGGTAGAATCATAAAATCCATTACTACTTCAGCTTAAGAGTGCTCACCCCTTGGCAATTTTTTAGCCTACATTTGTGCGCAAAAATATTCGTTTTTTGATGATTTCTCTGAACCAAACCTTTTTTTGAAAGAGTAAAACCATTAAAGCGTTCCAAAATGTGTAACTTTTAAGAGAAAAATTGGTTTGTGGATGATAACTTATTCCACTTGGAGAAACCTTTGCAAATGTGTAAATTTATGTGTTTTGCAAAGGTTTCTCCAAGTGGGTTAAGTTATCGACCACAAACCAATTTTTCCCTTGAAAGTAACACATTTTTGCATGCTTTAATGGTTTTACTTTTTCAAAAAAAAATTGGTTCAGAAAAATCCTCAAAAACGAATATTTTTGCGCAAAAATATAGGCTAGAAAATTGCCAAGGGGTGAGCGCTCTTAAAGTGTTTTCATTTGATACCAAATCTTTTCCTTCATTTGTTTTTACATTCATTTTGCTATATAATACACACATCAATCATAAGTGATCGTTTATTTCGTTGGTTGCTGTCGACAACATATGATTAGCAGTGGTACTTTTTCCTCCTCCTTCATTAACTGTTTTAACAGTCCATCTCTCATTATCATAATTATGTATGTTAGAAAATTTAGAGCTCGCGATTGGCCAGTGCATTTTGTCAGAAAATGGTTTAAGTCTACATCGACTATACTTTGACTTGTAGTATTACCCTAATAAGATACTGAATCGCATACGCATACGCATACTATCAATGTCGATAAGGTGGAGATGTAAAAAAGCAACAATACATCAAATCAAAAAACAATATTTTTTCTCTCCGTACCATACATAGTCGGTACATTTGCAAAATAAAAAAATGGAAAATGGGAAATCATCCGTGTAACTCTTTTATCTTTTGTCAGTAAGCATGAATAATCCTGGAACAAAAACAATATTCATATTTATTCTAACTTACTTCTTCTTAGTTTCGTTGGGTACTGTGTGTCTGCTAAAATACAATGCTGTGCTATTTATTACAACATCCATTTTATACACAGTAACATATATAAAATGGAATGGCCATGCATAGACTTTCGGGAGGATGAAAAATGCAAATATTTGCAAGAGGAAGGAAAATTTATTCGAGTTTTAACTATTTGGTTTATGCAGAGGATTCTACGTTGACTTCCTACTTTATTCCATTTTTGTCTTTTTTCATACTCGTTCCTTTTTTTTCAACAAATAATTTAGAAATGCTCTCGAAAATTTTGGCCTTTTTTCTGTTATTTTTGTGTCTCTAGAACTTTTGTTCTTTTCGTTTTATCCTTTTTTATGTTTGGTTCATTTCATTTTTGTTTGTTTTACCAATTCCATTCGTATGTTTGTTGGGTTTAATTGATGATATTTTTTCGTGAGTGTGTGGTCCGAGAGTTTGTCCAAAGGAGGAAAGATTGTTGTGTGTGGCGTGGCACTGATTTTGCGTTTCCTTTGTTCTAATTTAAAGGTTGGTATTGGTGTACACATAAAATTATGGAAAACTGTGAAATTTTCCGACAAAAACTATTTTTCCAACTAAGTAAACATTTGGAAAATTCTAGAGAAAAAAATGTGTCCCATTGGCGTTGTTTTCCCTTTTTTTTGCTCTCATCCCAAATAAAAACAAAAATTCTAACCAAAAAAAAAAATTAAATTGTTCCAGGACGACCACGACCGAATGTTACTTGGTATTTGGACAATACGGTTATAGATGAATCATTTGACAATCGGCCAGACGGTATTACCGTAAACCATTTATCATATCCAAATATTGGTCGACAACACGTGAATGCACGATTTGTTTGTATGGCTAGCAATACAAATCTAACACCACCTAATAACAAAGTTGTTATACTGGATGTCAATCGTGAGTATCTTCTTTTACAATTTATCGTTAACGATTTGTGTACAGACAGAGATAGTTGTTCGATGAATTCGACTGGTAAATCATTACACAACTCATTGTCGTAGTGTATTATACACAGTACCCATTTGCAACAGAAACAACAACAAAAAAATCACAGGTCAAAACCGCAATAAGGACATTTATAAAATAAATGTGTCCTATGCTGTTTGTATTGTTTATTGTTTCGGTGGTCTAGCCATTCAGCCCACCCTCTCTCTAACTATTGTGTGTCTGTTTATGTACTTTGTCTATTTATACATTTTGGCAAACAGACGAGGAAAATTAACTGAAATTGTGTGGTTTTGTAATTTACAGTGAAACCAACTGCTGTTCATATTTTGACAAAAGAAAAATTTGTGTCGGCTGATAAAACGTATGATGTGGAATGTAAAAGTTCAGGTTCGAGACCGGCACCGGCAACAGTGACATGGTGGAGGGGCAACAAACAAATAAAACGATTGGTGAAAAATGTAAGTTTTATGTGTTATTATGTGTGGTGTGTGTGTTTTTTTTATATTATGTGTGTGTGGGAATGAATGGTTCGCTGGGTTGGGTGGGTGGTATGTATCTGTACTATATATATATATAATGTGTTGTTTTATTTTGTTGTTTATTTTCCCGGATGACAGCTACGGAATTGCTCCATACGTACAATATATCATAGTCAGTGCTAGTGTTTGTATGGAAACACAATAGAAATAATGGTCCTTTGATTGTTCGGTTCATTGTTTGGGGGTCAGACATTCTTCTTCTTTTTTTCCCTTGTATACGCTTTATTTCAGAGACATCCGATTATTAATGATCATTTTATACGGTTTTGTTCCTTGCAGTCTATCTATCTATTCTATAAGTTTATATACCCTGTGACAAGGAATATTATGTCGTTGATAAGAACGTTATGAAATTTACTTGTAGAATGTGTATACTGTAAAAGATGAAAATTAGGAACAATATTGCAAGATTAATTATTCTTGAATGAAAAATGAGTTTTTTTCCTCTTCAAACAAACAAAAATCCATAATTTACTTTTTATCGTACAATGTCTCGTAGAATTTTAATTTACTTGTGCATGTCTCAAGTTGCTTCGTCGTAGTTTATTTTTATCACATTTCTACAAGAAAACTTTGTTTAAAAATGTACAAAGAAAATTTTAAATTAATTAAATAATGTAGGTAGAACATAACTTCAGAAGAACCTCAGCATAAAATTTTATTTCAAACTCGATTCACGCCAAGTCAGTTTCGTATATATACGAAGAAAACTTTTTTTTTTGTTTCTTTTCATTCTCACACAAACTTCCTTATTCAAATATAAACTACTATAAACTAAGAAATGGAAAGAACTTCCAAGAGAGATAAAAGAATTTTTTTTTCTTTAATTTATGTTTTTATCATTTAGTTAAATATGCATCTACGTGCTGTTTGACTACGGATTGGAATCAGTTCATTTATACTTTGTTTTTAAATTATTTTCATCCATCGAGGCGTATTGCGAAATGAAGTTGAATTGCATTAAGATGAAAAAGGTCAATTGAGACGAAGTTTGCTTGCTTGGCGCGAGCTTTATGTTCACGATTAATTGCATAGTTGACGGAGCATGAAACCCCAGACTAAGTTCGTGGAAGATGTGTGAAAATCATTCCACAAATTGAATAATTATTTGCGTACATATTTTGGTGCTGTTCTTGACATTAGACTTAGATAATTTCGCTTGACTACAACGAACGTGCACAACTTTACATGCGAAGGAACGATAACAAGAGAAAATTTCTAAATCTGACTCACTATCATTAAGTAAACTATGAACGACCTTTAAGAAACGAATAGTCATCTAGTATTGACAACAATGACAAGAATAAACAATGATTTCTTACCAAGTTTCTCTTACATAGCAGATAGAAGCTACAGTAAAGCTAATGAAGTAATGTGATATTAAACACTAAAGCGATACTTGAAACAGAAGAAGTAAAAGATTGAATCGATACATGGCGATACTCTGTACGATATTTGTATAACAGAAGAATTCTAATGGTCATCTCAGAAAGAATTTATCCCTCGAGTATAATTTACCGTTTCTCTACCCCTTAAAACCCATACATCGTTGCTGACCTTACAATCATTGCAAATTCAAGTGCCCCATTTTCGATCGAAAATATAATTTTCTACAACAAATTTAAAGTGAAATTAAAGACATGCAGTACATCAACCGACATTTCTTTGCACAAAATTCAAAATCAATCTCGATTCAGCTGGAAACAATCGGCCACTTACTGAATTTTTACTTTCCTTCAAATATATATACGGAAAATGAAACTTTATCGGCCCATTGATTCTAGTGAACGAAAACTTTTATATTTCCTTCTGTTCGCTTCGCCATTCCCAAAGGTCAAATAGAAAGTTTAGAATTCAAGATTTGTCTTTTCTTTGTGCGCATTTTCTTATCCGTAGGAAGTTGTATTGAATTCATTTTACTTTCCACACATTTTCCAATTATTTCCCGTCGGACTGGTCACATATCCACGGACTGGGAATTAAATCTAAATGTTTGGAACTCTGATTTATTCGTTGGAAGCTTACTTATTGTTAGCTATTATGAACTTACTGGATTGTAAAGCGAAAGGTGTAATGTTCAAACAGTTTGTTTACTTTGTTGCATTGTTATTCCTTCAGATCCGAGGAACCATCGGTACTTTCTCTAGGTACTAAAGGTATCAAACGTGTGCTTAAAAAAATGATTTAGCGCAACTGTGCAATAAACATTGTTTTTCACAATAAAAGAGGCAACAAAACTCTTGCTTTTCACTACTGATTTGAAAGTCTGCATTTTTCTCTGAGAATCGTGTTTTATGATTTCGAAAATAAAATCAAATTAATTTAAATCAAGCACAGTAAGTGAGAAATAGTACATTAAAAAGTGCAAATTAAACACGATACAAGGAACTTATTCACCATTTCGTTTTTACTGTCTGAAATAATATTTTAATGATCTACCCCGTGCATATATATTTATTATAGTTTCCATTGCACCCACCACAAAGAGCATGGAACAATTATAATATCCCATATTCCACATTAAAAAAAGGGACTGCAAATATGAAAACAGTAAAACAACCGGTTCGAGGTATTATAGGGAAGTAATAAAAAAAACTACTTTTTATATATGGGTTTCATGTTCATAATTCAAAACTTTTGCATCTACCAGCAATTAAAAAGTTAAAAGTTAATTTTTCTCTTCGCATTAAAGCAAGTACTGAATGTAACATAAAAGGAGAGTATAACTAAAAGCATGGTGTAGGAAATAATAACATGAAAACTTTTTACTTTTTATTCATAATTATATGAATTATTGTGATTCAGTGTTTTGAGATTACGTTTTTCTCGGTTACGTTTAATATTTAGAGTCGTACTTCTTGTTGTCCTTCCTTCAACAATATTTTTTCGTTTGAGTTGAATACGAAATTTATTAAATTACTTCATTCATAGTTTGTTGTCGAAGTGAGTGGGTTAATGAGTCGAATCATTTTTCCGTTTGATCAACGCTCGACATACACATTATGACTAAGATTGACTAAACTATCACTGTCTGTTTTCAAAAATGGTATATGGCGAATCGAAAAAACGTCAAAACACAACATGTACGCATAAAAAACGTTGTGTTCACGTCTGGGAGAAATAGGAAATTACAACTCGAGCGAAAAGATCGTTCTTTTTGGAATTATCTATTTTCTCCCGGTAAACAAATAATATTTCAAGATACTTCTTTTTCTTCTTTCGTCCTTTTAGTATCCACTGCCTGTAGGGCATTCCATTTCGGACATTGTTCACTTTTATGCCGCGGGGACACAATAGACAAGATAGTTTCGTGTTCACTTTTGCCCCGCAAACATAGGTAAAGCAAAAATATTATGAAATCTGTACATCAAATTGCGCATAGCGCAAATACTAAGCCCCGTACGACGTTCCTTTCAAATGTAACATAAATTTCAAATTGACCTAAAATTTTAATTTATTGAGTATAAATACACATAGGACCTAGTAGCGGCCTCAGTCCAAGAACCTAAATATACAATTTCGTCAACAACATTCTAGTCGGTGGTCGACTACCTTACAAATAAAACAAAAATTAGGAAAATCGGACCGAGTAGCGGCCTTAGTGCTAGGAACCAAATTTCAAACGTTTTTCCACCGTTTTTTCAAGTCTTTCTATTCGGTATTCAATTACCTTTCATATAAAACGAAAATTAGCAAAATCCAATCAAATTTACCCGAGTTATATTCAAAATACACTTAGGGCCGAGGAGCGGCCCTAGTCCTAAGCCCCAAATTTAAAATGTTGTTCCACCACATTCTATTCGGTATTCAATTACCTTTCATATAAAACAAAAATTAGCCAAATCGGATGAAATTTACTTGATTTATGTGCAAAAAACACTTAGGGCCGAACTTTTTTTTTACTGAATTGGTATCGACAATACCTTTCGTCTGCCGTTTCATTTACATTTCCTGAATTTGCCGTAGATATCCCCAAAAGACCTTAAAACACTTAGGCCGGCCTAACTCACGAGGGGCCAACCCGAATCTTACCGTCTTCGAACTTAGCCTAAAAGTTCGTACGGGGCTAAAAAGTTAAAAAAAGGAAGCTGGACAAGATAAATTAGCTTAAAAGAAAAAAAAATAAGATCCTTAAGCGACATAAACAAGTAAATGTAAATTTCTAACTGAGTTTGAACCTTGCTGCAGTGAGAAGCTATTGTATGTAGCACCTCATTTTCTACAAAAATATTCCACAGTGGAAAATCAAACACATTTCCAACAATGCCTACGTTCTGATGTTCTATTATAGCAATTTCGAATAAATAAAATTTTCGTTGATTTTATCCACATTTCATTTTATATTGTATTTGACAACATATCACCCGTCAGCAGCTAATAATAATGTATTTGTTCTATGCAGTTTTCCGAACCACCTGACAATCAGTCCTTAAGCGTGCTGACGTTTACTCCAACCGTTGATGATGATGGCAAATACTTGACATGCAAAGCTGAAAATAAGTACATCCCCAACAGTGCTATTGAAGATAAATGGCGTTTAGTTGTACATTGTAAGTATATTATCTATATTGATGTGTTGTACACCCAACTGAGTAAATATTTTATCGTAAAAAACCTGATTGACTTTATGCATTAAATCATACATTCATTGTCCTTCGAGCTATAATCAAATATTGTTTTCTCCTCCAAATCGATGTCATACAAAAGAAAATACTGTCATAGTCACAGTTTGAACCGTACATTATGCTGACAGCGATTCGAATATCGATGAACTAACACTTGATTTAGACGTTTGAAATGTTTCCAATAAATTGATTTATTTATTCTTTTTTTCGTACGGGGCTTGTACATAAATAATGTAGGCTTTCAAGTCCCTTTCGTAGATGTTTAATAATTTAGTGCCACCACTTGGATATTTTTCATATCAATAGCGTTTTAAAATTCATAGAAGTGTACAACGGAAAGGAATTCATTCCGACAAGGGTTATCAAAGGGAAAAATGAGAGAAAAAAAAATAAATTGGTCCAGATCATGTAGCCCTTCCGGAACTGACGATGAAAGTACTTTGTACTTTTAGGTCGATGCGTTCATCTAATACCTTTTGGCGGCTAATTTTATGCGTAACGGAAAACTGCAAAATACATCCATCCGAAAAAAGTTCCTATTAACAACTGTGAAAATTTATGGTATGGACTATAATGTGTATCCACGAGGAAACGTTACACACAAAACATACCAAAATTGAGCTTCATTTGTCGCCAGAATTTTTTTTGCTTCTCTCATTTTATTGTCATTTGCTCTACGTAATAAAACCTTTTTTCTTGCAAAGGAAACTTTTTTTTTGCTCAGTTTTCCGAAAACGTCTTAAATCGACTACTTATTTGAGAACATTTTCAACAAAAGCTGAAAACATAAAAATGTCATTTTTTGATGGTTCATAAAAAATTTGGTGCCTTTTTTTTATGGTATGTGAGGTGGAAATATATATTTCTATTTTATATCCTTCTCGCTCTATAATTTGAGTACATAATCTCATACATTACACTACACTTTACGAGCATCCTTCTGCATACATGTATGATCAGATCATATTTATATGTTCCACAACATATACACAATTTTCTTATAAACTTTTTTTTATACATCCTTTAAGTACACATATCGAAGTGATATCGTTAAATTGAGAGATTAGGGTTTTTACCTTAGTCAACAGAAATGAAGACTTTTTCATATTTCTGAATAGGATTTTCCACTTTCCGGGGCTTGTATGAACGGAAGGTAGGGCTGGTAGTATATAAGGTTGATTCGGTAAAGAGATTATTTTTTAAAGGTTTGGATAGTTGTCGATTTTGTCAATTTAGCAGGTGATATAATTGTAAAGAAATTGTCGATTTGAATTTATATGAGTTGGAATGTTGTAAGTAGACGACAAAAAACACTTGGTGGAGCCACCTGTCTCTTTACTCTAGTTAGATTTTGATATTTTTCGATATAATTTTTTGTGATAAAATTTTGAAATATTTTCCATATACCGCAGACTCGAACACAGTTATGGATAGGTCTGGTGGCCCTTCGTGGTATCAAACAAAAATTTCATTTTTATCTTTTCTCATCGAGAGGACTGCATGTAATTGAGTCAATAAAAGATTTGTAAATTTTTATACCAGAAAGAAACATAAATCGATACAATGGGAAATCGGCAAAGGGCATATAAAGTAAGCTTGGGTTGGGTTTCCTTTGTTGAAAAATGTGTGGAAGTTTCGCATAGATATGGCATAATTACAGATTTATATTGGAAAATATGACGGAAGTCTGAGACTTTTACTAGCCGAATTGCGCTAACAATTTTTATAAATAATTTTTATTGTCACAGAATTCTTGCAGTCACCATTTAGGACTGTGTTTAATTCGCGCATGCTGTAGTAATAACAACCATGGGTTTTCCGCAGACTTCGGATCACACACGGGAGAAATTTTGAGACTACTTCGTATTACGAAGTTCGTAAGGGGTCTCGCATAGCCAGAGCCAGTTCGTTTGTTGCCATGTTAAGCATTTTTTAACGAATAAACAAAGGAAAGTAATAGCCACAAAGAGACTGTAAAACTTCTGTAAACGTAATTCACATTTTCAGTCATAAAACCATGGTATGAATAACAATTTGCATTCGCTTTTCTTTCTTCTTTTTTTTTTCGTCGTTTAGATATCCATAATAAATAACTGCGAGTTCAAAAACTAGAAAGTGTAACCGTTTTCAGCATTGCAAATAATAAATTTAATATTCAACCGGGTTAAATTAATTCCCAGTTCCAACACATTTATTCAACCAGTCTCTTATCCCGAATTCTCTTCTTGGTTGAATTCGTAATAGATTACACCAGTGGCATTGAGCCAAAATGAAAACTCTCTAACCATAATATCAACCAAATAATGTATACACAGTAAGATAAATACGCCATTGTAACAATAACATAAAGATGATGACGCTCCCAATATAATATATTAATGTCTATGTTATACAAGCGAAAATATATATATTTTCCACAACGCATCCATGTTCCTTAATAAAATGCATACCATCGAATCTTACACGAACTAGTCGTAACACAACGACGAAACGACTAAAGCTATTACCCTGATTGTGTTCAGTGATCTCAAATCGCTGGATAAGAAGTTTAATTCGATCGATTTACACGGTGAATGATACTCTTACATTCACGTTTTCCATGTAAGACTTAGCGTGGAGTTTTATTGTAACTTTCGTAAAGCGCTTTGTGTATTACATTTATTCGAATGCAAGACGATTTTTCCATGTTGCCAAACGAACGAATTTCATAAATATACAAGACCGTGCACTCGAGTTAATTTTACAACGGAATTGTATTGTTTGATGTTTTCGTTTGGATGCTCTTTCTTTTATGGAATTGTGTAGTTTTCGGAGAAAAATTAAATTATGTAAGAGGAAGAGAGAGAGAGAGAGAGGGGAGGTAGGGATATAGCTCAATAAAAGCCGAATAACATGGAACAGATGGGACCAAAACTTTAAAATATTCTTAAATTCACAAAATTAAGAAACAGTGAGCAAAGGAAAAGCTCTAAATTATTGGAAGGTCACGTTCCTGGCATTATAGCATCTAAACCGAAAGACGTGCTAGTTTGTTTATAGCTTCTACTTCTTCTATGCATCATTGAAGACAAAATCAATTCCTTTCTGACCTACTTCTTCATATATACTGAAACAGAGGTGACGGCACCACCGTCTGCGAGAATAAGGTAAATATGTACACAGTCTACCCATCAATTCAATCAATACATAACTAACACATTAATGGCATATTACCGACTGGTAATTATTTAAACGATAAATAAATATTTTATTAATCTGAAAACCATTTCGATTGGCCACTCAAAGTTGTGAAAACAGTGTTTTGCTTAAATAATCAAAACAGAAATCTGTTGTTTCCCCTCACAGTTTTGCCACCCTACCCAGACAGATTCAAGAATACAACAACAACAACAAAAAAAAAGGAATTTTATATAAATAATTTGTACTTTCGTATTCCACACGCAACCGACTGCTCACATTTTAATAAATAAAGTAAACATTTTTCAACATTTCCAGTTTTCAATGGCTTGAAAATGGGAGTGTTTTTCTTATACCCTCTTGCTGTAATGGAATGTATGTTTTATCAGTTGTTTAAGAGCAGACGACGAATTTTTTTCCATTTTTTTTCTTTCTTCGCGTAAATGAAGAGCACCCTTCAAAAATGTTAATGTTTCGACATAAAATTTGTATAATCAAATTCAAAGAGTTTTCGTTTTGGCAGCATCATACATAAAGTATGAACGTTCTCCTCTCTCTTTTAGTTACTTTCATCATAAATACCTCTTTCAGTAACAACACTCTGCATAATATCACGTTCATTCCAATTTTCTTTTCATTTCCTCTCCATTTTCTCTATTCAAAATTTAGCAATTTTCTTTCATACAACACTAACTCAATTAAAGAAAATATTACATTGCGCAACCCCTTCAATTTTCATTGTGACACTTTTCTGTACTCTTTCCCATTTGCAAAACATTCAAAGTTCAATTCGACCTAACGACTTAATTAAAAGTAATTTAAATAATAAACACGACTGACAACAAAATGGTATAAAATGTGTGCTATCAACTGAAATTGAAGTTGAAAAAGACGCATTTTCATTTTATTGTATTCCGTAGATAAACTTCGCTTTTCTCCGATTCTCATCTCATTCGATTTTCTTCAGTAATATTTCGAACATACGTATCGTATGTTTGCATACATAAAATGATCAGACATCAGACAGTAATGTGGGATAAAATATATAATGCGAGTGAGAGGGAGAGAGATTATTATAGGGACAATCCATTAAATAAATTACCAAAAATTGAATGCCATTTCCCAACACCGAAATAACTTTTAACATTTAGTGACACGTCCTTTGATAATTTCGAAAAAGTTTCTTCTATCTCGATTTGTTGATATGGAAACATTGGGAATTAATTTACGTTCCCTTTGTTTAATACATTTCAATTAAATTAGATCGTGTAACGTCTGCTGGATTGATGTAGACAATGTTCTAAAATTAAAGAAATCCAGTTGAGATCGTAGCTAATTGTTGCGATATGTCCCGTGCGAAACTGTAAACCTTGTGCGTACATAAGCCCATACTTAAAGCGAAATGAGCGAAACATAACGCAATTACGAAATATTTTTCGAAGTACAAACAATACTTTATGGGACATCCTTAACTCTTGACACAATGAAGCGCCTTGCCCTTCCTTTCCGCTTCGATATACAAGTTTTAAAATCATCATATTAAACCTATTAGCCCCCACTGCGTTGTACGAGACTAAAAATAAAAGATAAGAGAGTATAATTGAACCAAGATTGATATGGATAACCCATATTTGTCGAGTCGAAATTGTAAATATCTCAAAGTGTTAAATTTTTATTAAAATTGGCTACACGATACCATCTGAACATAGTCAGCTCGTGTAAATAAGTACACCCAATTAAAAACAATGTACATCCTTCATTTGTAACAATATCCTCTATCCGCTCTGCTGTGTAGAGATCAACATGCCTATAAAATATGATAACGTGTATCCATTTTGTATTACTTTCAGATATGCCAATAGTTACCCTTATAATGGGACCAACACTTAACCCAGATGATATCAAGGAAGGCGATGGTGTTTACTTTGAGTGTAACGTGAAGTCAAATCCAAAACCTTATAAGATGGCTTGGTTTCATGATGTAAGTACTTTGTGTGGTCGTGTGGTGTTAATTTATTACCTTTAACTTTGCCCGCAATTTTTACTTTTATTATACTGGGTCGTTATTATGATGACGAAAGTTTTATCGACATAGTCAAGAAATATAAGCGATTACGTCTAGCTTACGTTCTTAGCGAAATATAGCGAAATGCATGTTTAATAATTTAAAATAACGGTGAAAGACTTACAATATGGCCTTTTACAATCTGTTATCAACAACGACCACAAAGATGGATAATGAGTTCAAACAACTGAACTCAGATCGAATCAAGTAATAGATTCGATAACTATATTAGTCTATCTTTTCATGACAACATTGCGATAACGTAGATCGTATTAAAAGGTTGAAATTTGAATACATAGTAAAGTGCCTGCTAATTTAGGCATCAAAAAAAACTTTCTTTTAATATTTCACCAGTTAAGATTTTCTAAAAAGTGTTGCAAAGAGGGCCAATTGCTTTGTAATACCTACTTTATACGGCTATTATATCATCTGTTATCGACAACGTCGATGAAATCAAACGATGAGCTCGAACAAATTTAGCCTCTTATACCATGTATGTTCAGAAGACTGATGAAGTAAAAGATTTTTTTTGTATTTAATTATACTGTCTGTGGAAAGCATCTGAAAATATTGCGTATTGTTCTCAAACAAACTAATTTTTTACATATACAAATCGATCCGAACAGACTCTGCCTACATCCAGACTAAACTTAATCAATTTTTCAACTTAATCTGTTTTGGACGATGCGAAAGGGCTTAAAATCAACCGTCAATCAAAAGGTTTGATTCATTAAAAAGGCCTGTGTTGTAAATAATAACGAAATTCTAATTATATTTTCATTTTTCCTTCTAATCTTGGGAGTAGTCTAATACGAGCAAAAATTTAGTTTTCATGGGAGGGGAAATTAATTTTCCGACATCACCTATTGCTACGAAAGACCCATTTTTCCTGTCACTTGTGACACAATTTCTTTTTCAAAGTGTGGATTATAAGAAATACCTTTCCGTATCGATGGCTTTATCCAATGTAAATTGAAAATTGGAAGTACAATTATTTGAAAGATGGTCGTGCAATAAAATTTATTTTTGTAAGTCTCTTCGTTGATTGACTAGATTCGCCATTCAAGCCCGTACACAAATATCAAATATGATAAAAAGTAATATATTTTCTTTGCACAAACGTATTCACATTGTAATATTTGAACCATCAGATTATTTTACATAAAAAAAAATTTATGAAAATGCTCACACATTGTCATATGAAAATGCTCACACATTGTCATATGAAAATGCATTACATTTGTACACAAAAGAAAAGTCGCGCAAATTTTCATAAAATATTATACGTACAAATTTTCACTTGTTGTGTACACAGCACACTTATATGGATATTTCGATGAAAATATTTAGTTATTTGTTGTTGTTGAAGTTGTAAAAAGAAAATACATTTGAGGGGGTTGAATGGATGGAGAGAGCGCATATAAATATTAAATTCCATTTTTTATTTGGCGCAATATTTTTGGTTTTTGTTTTGTTATTTTAATAGAAATTTGTAAGTCGAACATGAACACACACAAAAATTGTGGCGACACCAAATTTCGATAAAATTTGGTTTTTGTCTGTAGATATGCCGGTTCAATTCCTGTGGTAATTTCTTAAAATATTTTGGTTCCGAATGAATGTCAAAAATGCAAAGCCGACGTCATCTTATCAACTTTTTTTTCTTCTTTTTTTTTTTGATTTTCATCAAATTTCCATGACATCACATCAATATAGACATTCATGAATGGAGAAATACGTAAATACTTTATTGACAATATACTCAATAAATGTTTTACCGACAATCGTTTATATCAATATCATTTTCGGTGTAATGCTAAAAAGCCATAAAATTCAAAAAATGTTCGCATTTTGGTACGTATTTTGAATATTTTTATTTATTTCCACATTGCTTGAAGGCAAAGAATGAACGCGTTAGGAGAATTATATCACACATTTCCCATGTCGATAAAAATTTATTTTTTCCATTATATGTTTTGGAATATTTTTGAATATTTTTTTTTCACTCTCTTGTCGGCGTACACACAACAAAAACGAAAATAGAATTTGATATGAAAAGTTGTGTATTCGTTGAATGTGTTTTGATTTAAAAATTAATTTTTAATTTACATGAATGCTTTGCATTACTTTTGCCGTTTCTTTTATTCCCACTTTTCATTTCCATTAAAAAAAGGCTTCCTAAATCAATTTTCAGAAACTTTCACTCGGTATATTTATGCTGCATACACCCCAAAAAAACATGTTTTTACCTTGGTTTTTACGTCTGCAATTAATTTACCCAATTTTTCTTTTTTACTGAAAACGAAAACTGTTGGGTTGTTTCTCCGCATTAAGAGTATTATATATTGACTGAAATATTTTATTTCACAATGAAAAGTTATTGCACGACCAAAGAATGGTTCCCGTAATGATTTTTTATAGACATTTAAGTAATTAAGTGAAAAAGTAAAGCGTGCTCTTGAGTGCATGTTTTTAAATTAAACCGCTCTGCTATAAAACGAAAGCGATTGTAATATTCAGGGGTCGTTGACGAGGATTTGGCATTTTTGCGAACGTTGTGGTAGTCAGTAGAGACAACTGCTAGGATCCATCTAATGTAGAGTGTCCATGTTGAAGACCCTACGAAAATCCAATCCGTTAAATTCAAACATTATATTTATGGGAAAATCAAAATTTATAATTTAAGACGCCTATCCTATCAATATTATTCACGAAACAGTACACGGTGATGCTGAACCAAATTTAAATTAAAAGGGAGGATAACCTCAACTTTTTTTTCATGAAATGTTAGCATGGGTTGAGTGTACATATAAAATAAAAAAAATTCACCGAGCCGTTTTACAGAAAGTACTTTTCAACTGTTTGTAGATATTGTTTTGATATGCTAAACTAACGTAAGTATTCCAAATTTATTTTTTTATTATAGCCAATGCTCTCAGCTTTCGATTGATACCATCCTTGCCATATAAGTTTGGAAAAATTAGCGGTTAAATTTTTGATTTTTAGAAATTTATTTGGAGGTATTCCTTGACTCCCTTAGCACTTTCCGGTGTGCCTAAAGTTGACAGGTCGCAATAATCGGCAACGTGTTAATTACTTAATTATCACAATTATCACAGCTGATTTATCATAATCCCCAACTTTTCAATCATTTCATTCTTAAAAGATAGCCTACTGTCATACCTGGTCACCTCAGATTTGTTATCATTAATGAGTCTAATTAGATGAACTAACGGTTGATTAGTCAAATACACACTTGATAACCTAGGCTCAACCAGCAACGTTACCGTAGATTCTCTCAGATTGTATGCACCCACGATGGTCCGAATAAATTTTGAAGATATCAAATCGTCGTTTTTGTAGACCTTTGCCGCAAGTTCCAAATAGGCGATGCAAACTCGAGCCTTGACCGTACGTATGCCACGTAGAGGATTCACTGCGTTTTCTTCGTAAAACTGCCATTGGAAAAATGCTTGATACAACCGATTATCTGACGGCAAAAGATTACGATAAAATGTTTCATCTGTTAAGCGCGCTCACCCCTTTGCAAATTTGTAGCCTACATTTAGGCGGAAAAATATTCGTTTTTGATGATTGTGTAAATTTGTGTAATCTACATAGGTTTCTCCAAGCGGATCAAGCTATCACCCACAAACCAATTTTTCCTTAAAAAGTAACACATTTTTGCGTGCTTTAATGGTTTTACATTTTCGAAAAAAGATTTTGATTCAGAGAAATCATCAAAAAATGAATATTTTTCCGCCTTAATGTAGGCTACAAATTTGCAAAGGGTCCATTTCTCTTAATGGCAACGACGACCAAAATAGACGTTGAACTGTGCTCACGTCGTCTTATATAGAAAACTGATTGTTAAAACTATTGAAGTACAAGATTTCATTTCAATTCTTCCAAAAAACGTGAGTCCACGTAGATTCTATAATTATATTGATGATATGATTGCCATCTGTTCGAGGTTAAGAGGCATCGATGGTTTGGTGAAAAGCATACATTTGGGCGTTTTTTTTTACTTTTGATGATGAGGGATTTTTTTTAAAAAGCGATTTACTAAAATCGGACGCATCTTCCAAGGGAATTTTTATATGCGCCTAAATAGCTATTGATCTCATTGAAGCTATTGAAGTCAAAAACATTTTCTTAAAAATTCCTCGATTCTTGTGCGGTCAGTGGCAGGTGTTGGAAAACGGAAAACCGAAAACATGCACTTTTCGTATAGAGTTTTCTCCGGCTATATTGCGAACGTACACTTTCCAAAAAGGATTCTGATGAAAAAATATCATCAACAATGAAATACGAGACACACAAATGTTGACTGCAATTTTAGCTCGGTACCGATGCCTCTTAAAACAATTGTATATTTAGGGCGTCGTTCAAGACAACATAAAGCATTAGATCGATTATTTAAATGAGGATAAGAAAATGATTTGAAACTTTGTATGATAGAGAACGTAACTGTCTTCATAGTAATAATGCTAAAAAAAACCTAAAGGGGTTGAAAATATACAGAAGATCCTTAGAGGGAAGTCGCACACGATTTTTGTTGTATCGCAGAATGTTCTAATTGTTAGAAGTGAAGCAGTGACGTTTTATTTTCTCATTACTCATTTGATGTTGCCGAAATACGAATCATTTGTTAAATCATGTAGCTTTACACACCGTTTCAACTCGCAATTATTTTTTTACAACAAATTGTTGAATCAATCGTCTCTCCGACCCTAACCAATTTTTACAATGAAATTACACGCCAATCCCCTCCCCACTCCATTCACTGAAAGCCCAACTTGAAACATCTACCTCTTCTGTCTCCGTATTAATCTGTTACATAGCTCAGTCATGCTAAATGTAAAGATATCCCACATTCCTATCGAAACGGTGCAGATAGCCCACATTCCTACCGAAACGGTGCTGTGATACCACTAAACACAAGCATTCGATTCGCAAACTTGTATATTTGAAAAGTTTGTGTAGCCCTCACACGTTATTTCTATTAAACCATTTTTGTTTGAAAACATATACAACAGCGCACCAGCTACCTCAACGGTATTTATAATGGTGCATGCATGGTTTAAAAAGGGAAAACGCGACAAAAATTTGTAAAGAAATTTATTTTTTTATCCATCGAATTCATTCCCCGCACACACACACATCTTTCCACTCACACGAAACACTATACAAGCCCATATAATATTGCAGTTATATTACATAGGTACGTTTTGCACCCCACACATGTGAATAACAGAAGAAAATGTATAAAAGCTCATAAAAGTAATAAAACAAATATTATTTCAAGTAGTTAAATTGTCTGCAACATTAACCCTCGCGTTTTATACACATCGTACACATCGTACACATTTCTGTACGTTTATTGTAACTGCGAATGTGTTTTATATGAGGAAGCATTTTGAAAGTATATTATTAAATGTATTGAAATGAATTTTTGAAAGAGTTTTCCAACGTTCATGCCAGTCTATAAAATGAACGTCAAGGTTTTCGAGTATTGGTTATTCCGGAGATGAGTGAGTTCTGGAAAATAACGTGGAACGGTAAAGAGATGTGGTTTTTGGGAGGTATTTCTTGCTTTATTTTTTTTTTAAATAAAAAAAAGCTCCCATGTACGTGCTTTTTATGTGTTATTGTAGAGTACATCTAATTTAAATAATAAAATTTCCGAAACCGTTCGTACAACAAGTACTAGTTGGATCGACGATGAAAATATCCCATTATTTGTCAATGCGGTGTATTGTTTGGGATTACTCTGCATAGGTATTCAACCTTGAATGAAACACTATGGTTAACGGAATTGGAACGGGTAACAATGTTCACTGTGATGCTTTTATGTTTGACAATGACCCCTGAAACGTGTTGTTGTTATCCACATGAAATTTTAAACAGAAAATTGGATAATGTGTTGATGAGATTTAAACTTTGATAAACCGCAATCGTGTCGCTGTTTAACGATTGCATCCGCTACTCTTTTTTTTGTTTACAGTCGATATCATTTCGATGTCAAATCTATTACCTCTTTAGTTTTACAATACAATAGGCTTATCATTCATTATTGACGATAGTGTTGGAAGTTGTGGACTGGCTGCAGGATATTTCAGATAAGGCTTTTATCCGGACTTGGAAAGTGACTAACAACATTTTGCTCTTAACTAAGGCCACTTAGACCTTGTTATCCATTTGGACTGCTTGTCTATGACTAGATAGAATTAGATCAAGGGCATATTCCAACACTCCCACTCAATTGATATAATTCTAACCATACTACCACTCAAACGACGTAACTCCACAACTTCTGCAACGCTCCCACTCAATCAATAAATTGCCAGCATCCACAGACGATTTTTAACCATTGCCTAGATGTTTAGAGTCCATATGCATTTTGACGATTGAATTTTGATTGAATGTAGCAGACCAATGTAAGTAATCGATTTTGACTGTTGAATGAATCATCGACCATACCGTCGATTGATTTTCCCGCCATGTTCATCAAGTAAACCATTCTCGGACCAATTGCCTTTATTGAACTATCGAGCACAATGCCCTCTGACTGGATCGGCACGTTCTTAACCACAATTGTACCAGTCTTCCACCTTAACTTTACCATTAAACATTGTCTACCGATTTTCGGCTTGACCATGGAAACTTTTGTCTATCGACTATCGACTGTCGACTTGACCATTGAAATGATTGCCCACCGAATTTCAGCTTGACCATTAACACCATTTGAATCCACTATTGTAACTGATTCTGCCGTTACCGCGAAACCAATGCAACTGAGACCAATGTAACTGATATTGCCGTTACCACGAAACCAAAATGTAACTGATACTACAATTACCGCGAATACTTTTGCACGATCCAGTGCCTTTACGTAACTGTTACTGCCGTTACCGCGAAATACTTCTCTTGAGCCACCACGAGCGTTTATACTTTGTCCACTAAATTTATTAGCGGCAAAACAGTACATCATGGGCACCATAACCTGTTGGAAGTGTAGTACTGGCTTCAGGATATTACGGGATATTATACCCGGACTTCAATAAAACACAACTTGCCTTTTGGCTGTTTTTTGAAAAGTGACTAACAACATTTTGCTCTTAGGGCCACTTAGACCTTGTTATCCATTTGGACTGCTTGTCTATCACTAGATAGAATTAGATCAAGTGCATATTCCAACAGATAGCAGATGACGTTTTTCTTTAAATAATTTCAAGAAAGTTTTATTAAACATGCGGGATAAACATGATATTTTTGGATTTTATTAATGATTTGTTGGCCCTCAACAAGGTTCCACAAAATTTTATTTGGCTTTATTGATTCCTTCGACTCACATGAACTTCTTTTCGTTATTAAATCTGGGATCAAAACAGTGACCGAAAAAGTCGTGTAACAAATAAATCTGTGAAAGGAAATTTCATATTAAGTCTTCGGTTGATCCTTCTTGTAATTATCATCCAGGACCTATTTTTCGAAATTTGATTTGCTTAATTTGCTAATAAAAATGTTGGTAAATTTTGGAAAATGGAAAATTTTAGCTTTAGCAAATGGAAAATCCAAAGATTGGTCCTGTCGAATCAATCTATTATCATTCAAATTGTTTTGTATGTCATCTTTGATGCATGAGAGCCTGCAGAAAAGCGAAAAGTTGCGGTTGAGTTTTATTGAACGGTAAACTTAATTTATTAAACATTTGAATTTAATAAAAAAAAATTATCGTTTTATGCTAATGCTATTCGTAAATGACAGAAACGCCAAACTCAACGCAGACAGTATAATATAAATTTTAGATAATAAAATTTTAAATAATCAATGAGACAAACGTCAGCCACACTAATTCGACTAACGAATAATAGATTTCAATTATAAAATTTATAACTAAATTTAAAAAAACTAAAAATAAATCTTGGTGAACATCTCTCTAACGCTATTAAATTTAATCTTTCATTTTCCAGGGCATTGAGCTGAATCACAATGTCAACGCCGGTATTATATTAACAGATCACTCACTGGTATTACAAAGTGTTACAAGAGCGGCAGCAGGTGATTACACGTGCTTAGCAGCGAATACAGAGGGGAAAGGAACCAGTAATCCAGTCACATTACGCATTCGATGTAAGTTTCAATCATCACATTCTTCAACTTTCCTTTCGTCTAGTGTATGTTACAATGTTGTTCACACCGATAAAGTTACAACAACAACAAAGAGAAAGACAGATTTTCTATTAGAAAATAGAGCAGTCGTTAGGACATTGTCAGAGGGCGAATATCGTCTACCAAATTTAAACAATTTAACTCTGGTGGAAAAATAACATCAAATATTCGAGACATTTGAAATTATTAATTTAATGATTAACTCCGAGTGCTATACACAGTTATTGATCCAGTTGTCCTATTTTATAAACCGAAATGGAAATGTTGTCACTCAGTTTTTCTTATATTCATGTCCTGAAATGAAATATCATTCACGCAGAACATGTCAAACAATTCCGAAATCAATTTCTTGAAAATACAAATTCTCGTCAACCGTAAAATTAGCAAACTCATATTGACGGGCTAGTTCTCTGCACAAACGACAGCTGAAAATTTATTTATGTCAAGAAAACATATTCTTTTTGGTGTTGTCTGGTTCTTATGTCTTCATTGTTACGATAATAGACAATAGTAGGTGCAAGGCGAAAAATATTTCACTTCGGTATTTCGTTTCCATTGCTCGGAACAAGCACAAAAGAAAGATGGAAAGAAATAAGGAATTATTTATGCGACAGCTAGTCTGGTTGTATTCTGTCTGGATGAATGGTGTCATTAGTTTCACGATTTTAGATGTACAGTTAGTTGCAGTGTTTTTGGAATTTAGTGGCATGAAATGTATACTTTGTGGCAAATTCCTCAGATAGGTTCCTTCAATTCATCATCACTTAAAACGGAAGTTTGTCCACAAATTTTGTCAAAGCACCTTTTTCTCTTCAACTGATATGAATGAGATGGAAGATTTATATTGTAGCCATCAGTTGCTAAGGAAAATTACCCTAACAACCGATAGTTTCATAAAGCTTTGAACATTTGTTTCTGAACGTAAACCGGATAATAGTAAGCTTAAAATACGACATTGAATTTCGATTAAATATTCTTAGCATTTTTCGTTGTCGCTTTTCTCTAGAAAATTGTTGATGAGATCACAGAGTTAATGACAAAGTAAAGAAGTTTGTGAAAAGGAAATTTCTTGTTGCTATATAATCGTTGGACTATTTCAAGATTATCTTAATGGATAATTCGTTGTCCCCAACATATTTCGTACAACCATATTTGCCAATGTGCTATGGATATACCATAACTGACCGGACTACACCACTCCACTTGGCAGTAAACATAGAATAATCCTGCACAACAGAATAATTCCATTCCAGTTATAGTGTTTATGGATATATTGAGCGTATTATTGGTGATGTAAATCCTATTATTCCTTTATGCGATTATATGATAGATATTAGGAAAGCGTATTGATTTGAAGTTATAGAGAACGTCAACGATTACAGAAAGAATACCTTCCTTTTGAGATTCGTACCGTATTGCGAAGTAGTGACACAATCTTCTTATAAATATTTTGTGTGCTCATATAAGCAGAAAGAACTCGTTCAAATGGACGGTTGGGTCTGCTGCAAATTTAATCCTCAAAAGCCTCAGTACTTAAATTGGGAGAAAATCATTAGGCTTTGGATTCGTATGAGATGAGAATTTTTTTCCACCTCAGTACATTTCAGGCTGTAGGTGTAGCTTATTGAGACAGGCCAGGCATTTGAAGAAATTTCAAAATCACGTTGAAATAAAGTTTCATTTAAGAGTCCAAAAGTTTCGATTATATAAACTGGAGGTGCACCACGGTGAAGTCATTAAATGAGTTATTTTGGTTGTTTAAACCATTTTTAATGTTTTCCTTAAAATCTTGTACTTCATTAGTTTACTACATATTGGTTTTACCATGAAAATAACACTTGTTAGTACTCACTGTTTACTTTTGTTGTCGTTTTCTTTAACAGATGACTAACAGTTTCTAAAAAAGCTTTCGTCCCCCTAAAATACATTGGAATTAAACATTTAACCGGTTCTGTTGATAAATAAACAGACTTGAATCGTGTTTAAACCGAGAAAAAGAAACTATTCTTGTCATCGTTCCTAAATGAACAACCATTTCATTTCAAATGCTTCTAACTATTCAACCCAATCATTATTTAAGTGGGTGTTTCGTTTAATCGTTCACTACGAAAATTGGAACGGATAAAAGACTTCCGTTGTAGCAATCAATTGAGGCGAGAGAGAAGAAAAAGTAAAATAACATTAAACTCCTGATAATGTCCTTAACGAAATATACAAAAACCATTAAAGAAATCCACACTTTTTCTTCATCCCTAACAATATCACACTCGTTCATTGTACACATAACCATCAAGAGCATATCGTCCTTTTTCTGTTTCAGTTTAAATTTTTTTCTTTCTTTTCCTATTCAATTCTATTTGACCATCCTGCATGGTTTTATCAAATAAAACTTCTTTGTGTATCGAATTGAAAATGGTATTTTAAGGAAAAAAAAAGACTGGAGAAATGAACAAAAAAAAAACACGTAGAAGAAAAGTAGAATGAAGGAAAAGCAGCCGCATCCACATCTCAATTTTAAACTAAATTGTATGTACATAACGATATGGTGTGTACAAGAATTTGAAATTGTAATATGGATTTTGTGTTTACATAGCCTCCCCCATCGTCTTATATTAAAGCTCTTTTTATTGGAGTGTGTAACTGTATAATGTTATATTGTAGAGCTGGTACGTAAAATTTTTGGTCCTAGGTTATATGACAAGACCAAAGAACATATTTTATACAATATAAGATAGAGGATAAAAATATCCCTTTTAACTAAAGCTGTCGATCTGACATAGTCCGTATACACTTCCACTTGGAATTCCCATGTTGAGTTTCAGATAAAACGATAACAATTTCCTTTGTGTGGATCTATCTACGTATATATAAGCAAGTGTATGGAAAGAAGGATGTGGTGGAAAGGGTATTGGATTGTGTATAAGGATTTTCGGTGAATATATTGACACACAAGATGTCGTCACAATTTTCTAAAATGAATGTGTCGAGATGATAACAATTTTTGTGTTGTTAGTTGAACAGGTTATTGTTATTATATTGACATAGGGACCAGGTTTGAAGGTGGAAATTCACAATTTCTTCAGATTATGAAAATTATGTTTTGATAGACGGAATACAATTTCTATGACGGCATGACTTTTATTCAGTCTGCCAGCTTTTATCAAACATTTCTTTCAAACAAGCTAACACCGAATTGAAAGGATCTGCAAGTTTGTCTGAAAGGTAGCAAGTTCGGTGAAATTAATTGATTTAAGCAGACACTATTCAATAGAATGTATAATCAACATTCATCAACCCAATCCCCAAAAGCAGTTTCAATTAATTCGCAATCAAATGATCCGATTAAAATAAAATTGAAACTTAGCGTCTCCGGCACAGCCTTCAATATACATCAAACAAATTGATTAAATAAAAGTTTATTTTGAATTCGAAACCAAAATCGTACACCTCTCACACTTAAATTTCAATATTATTCACCTTTTCTCCTCTTCACCAACAGCTGCCATAATATTAGAAATACGGGAATATTATACCAAAGGTCTCAGACACTCACATCTCTCAGACATCCAACCATCCATCGGTACATTCACAGCAATCACATTAAACTTTATTCACCTTTTGCTTAAAATTGATTAGAAATTCAATCCTCTGTTCGGGCATTACAGTTTGAGAACCTTAACTGCTGTAATTCATTTTGCCATATCAATCCTCTTAAGGGCAAAGTCCATTTGTTTAGTTTTACTTAGGCATAACACAAAAACTATACTCTCTCGTCATATTAAATATATATGTGTGGTGTCGGGTATAGTATGTACGAATGGGTTCGGTAAACATGTGAACACTACTTTATATTGTTCACATTATGTACATAATCTACGAAACGAAAACCGAAATATAGATTTGGTTATATAATACCGAAATGCCCTCCCCGTAGAGTTTGCACTGTCTCTAATACCCAGAAGGGTTGAAAGTGTTTTACCATCACCAAATGTTGTTAACAAATTTTTAATTAGTTTTTGCTCATAAATTGTATTCTGTACAACTTATAATATAGAAACTGCGTTAGTTTGCTATGGGAAAAGATATTCATTGAATTTTCCTCATTTCGTCTGAAAAATTATTATTAAAGTTGGGTCATTTTAGAATTTTATGTGCGGAAGTAGCAAAAAAAAACCCTTTATCCATTTTGTGAGTGAGCGTGTGTGTGGGTGTCACACAGCATACTAACTTGTTATGTACAATTGGACCCAAAAGAATGTGCACATAAAAAAGAAGAGGGCATGGCAATATAGGTGGCATAAAATGATTAAGGTATATATGAGGTGTAATTTGGTTAAGTGTAAATAGAGTAAACCTTGTACACATTTGAATTATGTATTCTATATATACCAGGCAATGGAGGCAATAGTTTTTAAAAAGTTTGAAGTTTTGAGTTTAATTTAGTAAATTTTGTCCATATAAATTCAGACATCTTTTTCATTTAAAAGTTTGTCTGATGTAGCATATAGCAAAAAAACATGGGATAATTGTGTCGAGAGCAATTTTAATTACCACAACGAATCCTGGTTAATCGATTGACAAGTGGAGCTGTTTCAATTATGTTTCTAATCTAACTTTTAAGCCTTTTAATGCAGCGATAATCGACATTCGACAGGTATGTTACTTGACACTGTTATTCATTGCCAATTCAGAGAGAGGAACGTCAATTTTCTGGAAACAAATTTCACATACCGCAAATCAGAGCATTGTCATTAATTCCGTTGCTTCTGCTTGTTTTACATCTTCCCACATGGCGTCCTTTTGACCAAGCAATCCGCTCGGCAACGTGTAAAAAACCAAAATGAAAACCCAATAGAAACCGGTGGCGATCCATTTTTGTCAACGGACATGAACAAATTTCTTAATCTATTGCAAAATCCATAGCTGAAGAAACAGCTAAGTATCAGATTCTGTTGTAAACAAATACGACAAAAGCAAGTGATGAGCTTTAGCAAGTGACTTCATGATAACAGAATGTATGTTAAAATAAACGAAGTAAAAGATTTTGTATCAAACACGAGAGCTAACGGAATATATCGGTCGAAATTATTCAGAGGCGACGGTACTTTTCAAACCGTCTGTGGCGGAGACCACATTATTTTGACCTCTTTTTATTGGCGGATACATATAGAAATATTCATGACGTTTCTGAAAGACTGACTTTATTGTTTCAAAAAGGTTACTTGTCTTTTATTAGCTTCTTTCATTCTATTTTTTTCTGAAATTACAAGCTAATGTATACCACGACCCCTTGCTAAGAGTTATTGAACTTAATGAACTTAGTTCCTTCTTTTATGAATTTGCGTATCCTACTCTCTGGTGGATACTGGATATATATGTAACATACAAGTGAAACGAGAGCAAAAAGTTTTTCCAAACAAAAAAGAAATAATAGATTATCCCTTCATACGTAAACATTTGTATATATATATGCAATCGTTCCGGCTCCACATATATATAAACCAGAAAACCTTTATCACCCTCAATTTATTTAATTTTGGTTAGAATGTAAACAAAAAAGTTTATTCCCTTCGTTGAATGTATCGAAAAGTCACCGATTATCTAACTTTATACATACTTTGATGTCTTCAATAGCCGAAATGGAAAAAAAACCAATGCATCAATGTACAACTATTAGATGGAAAAAGTTTTCCATTTCTCATGATGGGTATTCCATGATTTCTGTTAGTGTCTCATAAATTGTAGGCATTTACCATGTGCTTTGCAACATTTACTGGTGTATATGGTACATGTAAAAGGCATAGCATAAAGATTTAGATGCCTTCGATTTTCGTACACATCTCAACAGAGTCAAACAGTAGATTGGAACTTGTTTCTATGGTTGGATGTGTATGCCATGACTATCTGTATCCACATAACTCAGACTATTATGGGATGGAAAAAGTAGCAGAAACTTTTGTACCATGAAACAAGCTGACGTGAGCTTAATGTAATATGCACTTTGCGAAATTAGGTACCGAAAGTCGGCTCAATTTAACGGTGTCGGTAGCGCTTGAGGGTCTTCTTTCATTTAAATTGTAAGTTTTAATTCAGTCTAATTTTTGAGGGTTTTTTCTTTGACAACAAATATTTATCTTTCGAAAGTGGGTACTAGAAAACGTTGAATGACGTTGTCTAACGAAGGACTCGCCATATACCTCTTACATTTAATAAGTATCGCCGAGGACCAGTCTAATTATAGAAATTCCATTTAAATTTTTTTTATCAAAGTCGAAAGTTGCTGCGTCGATTGTGTAACACACGAATTGCTCATATTTCACATCCCAGCCAGGGACCGTATAAAGCAGATTATATATAAACGATTTTAGGATGGAGACGTTATGGGAACAAATTTGGTCGTAATCGTAATAAATGCATGTTTGTGTATATATAAAGTGAATACATAGTAAGAGACAGAGGGAGATGCTATTCAGAGAGACTTTATAAAACAAAAGCCTCATAGATTTGTATGGGAATTCGTATAGAAGCAATTAAATTAAATGATTCAAAACTTTTTGATAATAGAATTGATTAATTGTCGCTGGATTTTGGGAGATTGTTTAATTTATTGTTAAAATCTATTGTCGAGGAGGTTTATGGTACTAATATTTTAAGGCTAGGAGTTTTGGTAAAGTGGATTATAAACGTATTAGTCGAAAGCAGATGAGTCCTTTTTTGTATGTTATATTATGATGGTGGATTAAACGGCATTATCGACACAATACATTTACCGTCATTTAACCGAATTTAATCTGTAATTAATTACAAGAACATGATAAATAAGCGGAAGCTGGTTGTAGCAAAAGTAATATGAGTCAAGTAACTCACACCCGTATATACATTTTGCCATTTTGTTGGATGGATGGCAACAAAATGCAATTCACCATTTGTCTCTCCCACTAAATTGTTGGAGTAAATTTATTCTTACATTTCGAATGTAAATTTTACACCTTTACACTTCTCCAAACCACATCATTTATTATTCTATCACGTCAGAGAGTAGTGGTACTTGCAAAGTTCATTAATACATTATGTTGCAAACGAATCTAATGAAAATTTATGAAGAAGTTGTATGTGAACAGAATGGTTACACTTTAAATTTAAAGATTTCGTCAGTTGTTGTGTGTGAGAGAAATAAACATCAACACAGCAATTTGGCAACATTGAGGTGAATGTTAAGAATATTTATGTGCTATGTGAGGCGAGATGCTATCGAATTTAATTTCGTGGGTGAGTCTTAATTTTCAACAACAATAAATCTGCGGTAGTTTTCTTTGCAGGAACGTTTTGCATACGTAAAGATATCATGAGACGTTGTGCACATATGACGACACACAGTTTTATTCAATATTTTACATCCCTCCTCCTTCCTTGGATCAAAACTGATCCAAATTTCATGGAACCGTCCCTCTTTCTTGAAAATCTTCTTGCCCATTCTTCCACAACACAAACCCTAACTCGACTCCTAAGTGGAACCGTAAAAGTTGTCGACCATCTAACCTCATAATCATCTCACTTCCTGAGACAATTTCAAAATTCATTGATTTTTCGTAACTGTTGACAAATTGATTGTTCGTCAAATTATTCCATCAAACATTTTTATTTAAATCATCCATCAATCCATTCACCCGTCCATTTTCTATTCATTTCTATTTTCAACAATGTATGCTAATAGGCAGCCCATTGTTCAATTGCTTTTATCAATTATTGGTCAATGTAATAGTTTCGTTGGTATGATAAATAATTTGACTGGTAAATTGCATTGTCACAAAACGTTTTGTTATTTATTCATTCATCGTGTGAACAGAGACAAAACATTGTTCATACTTAACCTGATTTCTGGCTGATAAATTATTTTATTTAACGCTGTTGCGTCTGTAAAATTCGCTTTTATAGAATCGTAGAATCAGTGGGTCTGTTAAGTTTCAAATGTTAAAATTATTTATTGTATTGGCGTGTATATATCGACATTAAACACTGTTTATCGGAGTATGTGACCAAACATTGTTTCTCTCAATTATTCCATTGAAGTGACGTCGTTATTACTTATATAGGTAAATATATCCTGCATTAATATGTCGATAAGTTGATCGTTTGCGCCAATACAATAAAACATTATAAGGTACCAGTGCATATACCACGAACGAATACTCTTCTGTATATTACACGTACACTCGTTACACTCGTGTTTGTGTAATATACAGAAGAGTATTAATTCTCGGTATATTCACCGGTACCCGGTACCTTAATGTACTATTAAAACTTCACGGTGAAATATAATTTCACATTTCGCTGTGGTCAACAAGGTACTCCACCTTGATTTAAGGTACCATTTTACACTTTTTGATTAATTTATCAATCCAGAAATTAAAATTAACAAAAAAAAAACTTAAAAGGAACACTGTATGCTAAGACAGGACGAGGCGTATAAGATATAATTCTTGAATTTAGATTCACCATACATTTTGTTGTAAAAGAGAACAATATGCAGAGCTGTTGGCTTATTTTTATCGTTGTTGTTGATAACAGATATGAGTAACTTTAGCTTATGGACATTCAGAATCCAAGAATCCAATTTTCGAGAAATTGTAGACCTTCTTCTGCGTTTTTCTTTAATTATTTATAATTGATTATCAGTAGTTTGATAATCCGAGTCCACCATTATCTTGCGACCAAGTCATAGCTAATTCCTCGTGCTTTATGAACATAAATTCAATTGTGTTAAAAAACGACATATCATTATTTATGTGCTCTGCGTAACTTGTACGCCACACGTTCATGGCTTTCAAAGTACACTTAAACAATAAGAAACGGGGGGAACGAATTATATACTCATAGTACGTACAAAATTTCGCTTAGTGTGGTTTGTCCGTTTTCGGTAGTCCCCCTAAGGTCGGACATCGTTTCGTTTTTGAATGTCACCTGACTGGATCTGATTTTTTTATGGCGAATCAGCAACATTTTCCATTGTTGATCTTAACTAAATTATTGGAAATGTGGCAATAGTACTTCACTGGAACCGAAAAGATTTTTAGTTAGCTGAAATTATTGCATACCAAATCAAATTACATCAATATCAATAGTAAACCATGTTCCAAATTGGTGTATTTTAATGTTATTAACATAATTTGTTTACTTCATGCAAACGTCTGCAATATTGTAAACATAAGGCTCCACACCATATAATCCAATCTTTGATATGTAAAGTAAATACACAAAAAAATTGTCGTTTACCCGTAGAATAACACGGAAAGTTCCGTGTAATGAATGCATAGTTGAAATTTATTTTTTTATTTGACTATGTTTTACGACACTAAGTTAATAATAAATCGTTTTCAGTTAGTTTAATTACGTCAAGCACCCTCTAATGTTCATTCAGTCAGTATTGTTAGGCAAAATAATTCGAACATTAAAGGGACCGTAAACCGCTCAATCCAAAAATATTTCGGAATAAATTCAGAAACCATACGTATAAGAAAATTGTACGGAAAATACATAAATTAAAGAACCAAAAATGTTTTGTAAATTTTGAAGTTCCGGAAATATATTTGACACAGGTTGGCGTGAATTTCAAAACTTCAACCTTTAATAACTCTATTATTGTGAAAATAAATTACACCCTTTTATAAAGGTGGTTTGGTTGTTGGGTGTACACACGTACAGTATAGGTGTATAGGTGTATAAACACGCTCATTGCTCCATATATGTATCCAAGTATTCAATGATAAACTTTCGTACATAATAATGTATACGATTATATTATACTTCCCATCACATCACAGAGAGGTGTTGTGCCTGGGGTTTTATTTGAATGAACAATAATATGCTCCAAAACGTTTTCGTGTTCAAGCATCAAAATACCAATTGTAAAATTATGGTTTATGGTTGGATTTTCATCATATTCATGCCTAATCATTAATATATAACTTTTCTAATAAAACAATGCCATGTTACAAAGCACAGCGCATTTTACATCTATATCGTTCCAATACTTCATTTCCTTACCTAGGTAGCATTACTATAGCCTTAGCCAAGCATACCTATATAGAAATTGATGTGGTGTGCAAAGTTATACGTAATTCTATTATTGTGGAAATGTGAGCAGATGATTGCAGCGATATTGCAAACAAAATTCAAACAAACACCACACACGAAAATATTTCACAAAAGAAAATTTATTTCTGAAAATTTCACTATAACTTTATTATTAATGCATGGAATGAATTATAATTTTGTTTAATTCGTTGTGTATTTCTTAAGGAACGATTTTCGCTACATACATATTTAATTGCGTCGACTAAAATGGCATAATTTCTGCTAGGAACAAGTCTTTTCTGATAATACAATAAGCTGGCGCAATTTAAATTTCAACCTTATTTATGCGAATATGTGAAGTTTAACTAAACTTTGTTCTTCCTGTTAGACTCGTACGATGAATGGATGAGTCTGGGGATATTAGCTTAACAATACATTTTTTGCTCATCCATCGGATTTCCAACTAAATCCGATTTCTATTTGTTTCTTGACAAAACTAAGCCTAAGATGTTTCGGAGATGTACTTAGAAGACGTGAACCATGTGAATAACGACGACAAAAATAGGCGATAAGCTTTGTTGGTGCTTCTCTACAAAGTTAAATGTAGAAGTAAAAGAATTTGTGTTCAACACTTGAAAATGTATGAGAAGTAGCAGATTTCATGAAATTTTTTGAAAGTTATATAAGACATGAACGTTGTTGCAATAACGAAGACAAAAATCAGAGAAATGATTCGAGATTATCATTTCTCTGACAAAAATAGATGATAATCACCACAGTGTAACTACATGTAAAAGTGAAAGATCTTTAATTCAACGCGTATAGATCTAAAGATTGACCATTGCCGATGAGATGCCACTTTGGAATCACATGATAATCCTTCGCATCTCTTCGAAAGGGCATGTATATCGTTTTTGATGATACAAGGTCTTTAACTTCATTTGTTTCAACATACGTTTTACTATGTAAAATCACGTAAACCAGAGGTCATTGCTTATTTTTGTCGTTGCTGTAGACAGCAGATGCTTAGCCGTTTCTCAAAAACACATGTGAAGCTCCAGGCCTTTCAGTGTAATATTTTGACCGAAACTATTGTCGAATGGAATCGTTTTAACGTGGTTTCGACAATCAAATTACTTGTGTTCAGTTTTAAATTTGTGGCAGAAAAAGTTGCGGTATTTCACAATTATATTGATTATATCGAAGTTACTGAGCTGACGACAATCCATGTAGAACAATGAATTAAAGTGAAAAAGAACAAAACTCTGCTAATTTCTTCGCGTCTTATATGAACAATATGAGGAGTGTGATAAATTTCGCTGATTAATAGTCATAAGGTAAAGAACATTTGAATTTATCTGTACGAGTAAATAAAAACTACGACTCAGCAACACGCTGAAAAATTATTCTTTTAAGTTTCTTTCTTTTTTGCGGATATTTCATCTAACCAGAGCGATAAAGGAAGAAGACTAAGAAAACAATATACGACGAATAAAAATTTCGCTATCTTATCGTATCTAGGAATCCCATTCCACGTCAATCGTTTTGTTCCACCAACAACAACTTGAGAATAAATGCTATATTTTCGAAGCAAAACGAATTTTGTAGTTTTGCAATTTGAAACTCATTCGTATTCAACTCTTGATACACTACCTATCAAGAATCCGTAAAAATAAAAATAAATTGGGTCGTAACTTTCCTCTACAAAACTATACTCAATAATATATAGCTTTTGATGGTGAAACACACAGATATCCATTTTATATATTTTACCTACATGAAGTGTATATATCGCAGTCCTCTCTCAGTATGTGGAGTGTATGGTATAGAAACGTACGGCGAAAGAATGTATTAAGAACTGGGTAATGGATAAGTAAGTTTTGGGCAAATTTTATTTCATTTGTGATGAGTGGGACATTAAATGAAGAACGCTATACGGATCTTAATTCGCTTGATAGTTTTTAAAAAAGAAAGGCGAATGGGTTTATAGAGGAAAACACTCATTCACGTCGATAAATTATTGTTGACGTTTAATGGCTCCGTAGTTTTGCTGTTGATAGTAATGGTTTCTAGTTTACGGAGCCAGAGGTTCCACGATTTCATGTGGTATCTAAAATTATAATTTCATGAGGTTTATGTGGAGATTATTTTAGGCAAGTTTCTATATGAAATAATTACAGGCGAAGAAAAATAGGAAGTCACACTTTCAATCCAATTCTCGTTATACTGAATATATGTTTATTATCGTGGATATAGCGTGTGGAACGAATAACATCAATTGGATTTTATTCGTTCTCCCATCGTATTGGTTACCCTAGCAAAACAAAATACTGGAAAATTGATTTTCTAGTTGACGGCATTAGAACCCAAAGTTTCATACGTGTTTCATGTTTCACAGTCTTGGGTCGTAGTGGTAAGACCTTATAGGCACTCATGAACAGTGTGACAGTCTGGCAAAGCAGAAACAAAACTCGCTTGAAAATAACTGTAGATTCAAAATTTGTATTCAACTCATTCATTTCACTCCTCGTAGTGGAGTCGTATTTGGAATTATATAGATAGATTGGGACTTCTGATTCTGCCTCTTAAAAGCGAATTTATAAATACAGTTAAAGCCTTCAGCAACCTCTCAAAATCATATCATGTTTTATCTCTATCAAAAAACATAGAAGACGTATCGAATTTTCTTCCCAACCGCCTACAACCCCCAGAAACGATATGCAAAATTTCCACGAATTTCATTGATTCAAAATCCCAACATAATGCTTTGCATAGGCTCATACCATACACTGTCTTTGTCTATTTTAATTAACATTTATTAACTTAAACCCATCTTGAACCCAATACCAAAATGTTCACCTTATTACGCTTGCAAACCAGATTAAATTGGTTCGTCGTTAATTAACAAAGTATTAAATTGTATTGGCTGATATAGCACTCTGTATCTGGTGTTCTGTGTACAAAGTATACTTTTGATTCGGAACTATTGTCTCGCAATATATGAACGATATCGTATATCTAATTGGAAATCCATAAATTATTGACGTGCATTATGTTATAGAAATGTAGTTTCCAACAAAACCATGTCAGATGTGAAAATTTACAGGTATTCTCGATTGTCGCTTTAAATATATGCGGACGAGAAACACTGTTGTGTATCGCAACACAAAATATATCCGGTATGTGAATTCAGTTATTTACTTATTAAATTCAATTAGCTGGTTCGATTCCAAAGAGGTCAAAGGATATTAAATGCAAATTCAGTCGAGCAATAAAACTACTCATTAGATCGATGATAGTTTTTTGGGATTAGTAGGTTCAGTTCCTAGTGAGTTTGTTCCAGATAGTGATGATAAGAGGAAGGTACAGAGGAATTGGGACCTTCCGTTGGTCAATAGCAAGTTTAGCGGTATGTTTGAATCTAGTGAATCTGTTGATCGTGCGAGACTGCTTGCGTCATCTACTAAAGAATCTTCAAAGTGGCTGCAGGTTGTCCCGTCGAGTCAGCTAGGTTTACTATTAGATAACAATGCTGCAAGAATTGCTGTTGGTCTGCGTTTAGGATCCCAATTGTGCGAGGAGTATAGGTGTGTCTGTGGTGAGTTAGTTAAAAAGGATGGTTTGCATGGCTTGTCGTGCAAGCTTAAGACAGGGATAACGTCGCGGCATGATTCCGTTAACAGAGAGTTTTCTTATGGTTTTTCTGCTGCAGATTTTCCAACTTTGTTGCAACCGCCAGGAATTTCTAGAGATGACGGTAAAAGACCTGATGGTATGACTCTGATTCCTTGGAGTCATGGTAAATCGCTTTTATGGGATGTGACGGTGCGTGATACGTTGGCTCCTTCGTACATTAATGAAACTTCTAAAAAAGCGCGGTCAATTGCAGAGAAAGCGGAGAGATTAAAACATAATCATTATAGAAAACTTAAAGAAAATTATTTATTCACCCCGCTTGCTTTTGAATCTTTAGGTTGTATGGGTCCAGAAACAAATAAATTTGTCATGAAATTAGGATCATTGATGAAAAAAGCATCAGGGGAAAAGCGTTCAACAGACTACTTGTTGCAAAGAATTTCAATTGCTATTCAAAGGGGAAACGCAGCATGCATTCTTGGAACGTTGGGAAGAAACAGAGTGGACGATTTTTATTTATTGTAATTTCTGTTTTTGAAAAGATCGATTTTTTACTGGCTGTGCAATTTGAGCAGTCTTTTTTTCGCTTATCTTAAAATAAAAAAAAAAATTTTACTCATTAGAATGTCTGCGAGTGTTTTGTCCTTTGTTACTGTCAACTTCAGTGGTATGTTCTTTGCATGCCAAATTCTGAATGCTACATAGGTCTTCAATGCAAACAGAAATTTAAACCAAAATTGTTATTATAAAAACTCAGAACATTTTCATTCGTCTACACATATAACATTGATATTTTCCTGGAACTGATACCACTTCATTTTAGAACTGAATTTCTGGTTAGATGTATTCTCAAACATAATTAGATAGTTACCGATACTTACTTTGTACAACACATACTCCCGACAGTTTTGCCTACGGCGGGAATGGGTTGTGGCATTTTCTCTACTTAAAAGCAGATTTTGTCGGTGTGTACTGGAAATTATTGTTGTTCAAAATTGTAGACAGTACTACAGTGAAATCAATTTGATTAATCAAAATTGGTATGAGGGATATAATATCCATGCCATACCTCATTAAATTTAAATAATATCAAACGTATATCAAATTAACAACCATTTTGGGTTGAAAGGATCCAGTTACAAGGAACTTGTGTCAGTTGATAATGATAGCGTCGTTGGTCGTCGTGTTGTCTGCATTAGATGGATGTGGCTTTTTTTTTGTCAAGTCTCAGTTGAAATTAGCTTTAAACACTACAGGGTTCAATTAAGGGGTAAGCGATAGGTTAATGAGTCTACACACGACGTCACAGGGCGAAGCCACCTGTGTTAAAGTCGAACCTTTTCATCCATGCATTCATATAGACACATTGCAATTTTCACTTACTGTGTGGGAAAATAAACAGGTCACATTTTCAGCTGACACGGCCCAATTGATGTTATCCATTCTATATGCTTTATTCGCGGTAATAAACGTATACATAAGTAAATGGCGTGTAATGCATGTGGATTTAATACGAATGAGGAGAGTTTGATTGTAACCATTTATTTATATTTGCCTGTAATTAAGGATTGACGTGAAACTTAAAAAAAAAAAATTGGACTTGACATATACTTCGTATGAAAGGTTTACTTACAGTTGTACGTCAACTTATCGCAATTTGCCTGATGCGTCTACTCTTTTGTGAAGCTTACGTTCAATGGAAATGAGTTTATTACCTCAGACCCATTTCCATTAAACAAAAGCTCAACTCGAGATTTTTTAAATAAAATTTGTCAATCCCTTACTGAAGTAGGAAAGAAAATATATAAAATCTGTCATTGCTCTTAATTTATTTCTTTTTTTCCCTTTACTACATCCAGACGCTCCAGTGTGTTCAGCTCTACATGACGAATTACTAGGTGCCCTCAAACACGAAACGCTATCATTAAAATGTGAGGTTGATGCATCTCCACCAGCTGAATCGTTTCATTGGACTTTTAATTCATCTGGCGAACAAACAGAGCTCCCATCACGTTTACACTCCAGCGAGGTAATGTTCATAAAGAAACGTTTTCATTCAAAGTTTTTTTTTATGAACGTTTTCTATGATTTACTTTCGAAAGCTTTCTTTTCGGTCTAATACATTCTCCTCACTTTATTTACTTCTCAATGTTTAATTTTGTCTTCGTTTTTTTCTCTCATTTTTAGACTGGATTTTCACGTTTAAATTATACACCAACGACTGACTTAGACTATGGTACCATCTCATGTTGGGGAAGAAATGCAATTGGTGTGCAAAAAATGCCATGCATATTTCAAGTGGTTGCTGCAGGTATAATTTTATAAAGAGTTTGGTTACAATAATCTTCCTTTTTTCTTTTGAATATTTTTTTTGCCATTTTTATTCAAAACGTTTTTTTCTCTCCTCTTTCGTTTAAGTTTTAAAGTTTTTAAAGTTTTCTTTTCGTTTCTGTTGTTTTTTTTTTGTCTTCGTCGATCATACGATAGATAACAAATGGTGTTCCATTTCTCATCGTCTTTTTTTCTGTAACACGTTTTCGTACAAAGTGGCACACACAGCATGTGTGTATCGGTATTTTTTTTTACTTGTACGTGAATGCTTTGAATGTTATATTTTACACAACATCATCCATGAAAATGTCTCTGGGAAAATTTATGCATCGAAGAAAATGTGTGTTATATATAAAATGTCTTGATTTAAATATCACAGCGTGTACATGCTACATTGCTCTGATGTTGCCATACCATTGAACTTGTTTGGAGAAAGCAAGCAAAAAAAAATCAGTAAGTTTATGGATGGTTGAGGTGAAATAGATATGTGGGAGAATGCTGATGAGTATATGATGGTGAAACACTATGCAAACATAGTTACTTTGTGCTTACATTATTTTTGGCAAAGAGCAGAGTCATCGATATTTTTCATACTTGCAAGCCATGCTTGCCGTGTTATCGATGGAAGCTTTGAAACAGAAACTTTGTTATTTTAGTGCATTAATATTTGATAGTAATCTGAGTTTTTCACAAACAAAATATGACACAAAAATAACTTGTTTTCCATGCAATATTCGGTTCCGTATCAGTTTTTGGGGATTGATTTCATCCAATTTTGTTTGGTATAAGCCGAGCGGAGCGAGAGAAAAATCTAGACATTTTTTTAAGTACAATATGCGTCAGCATCTACTAGTGTCAGTTGGGAATACGATATTTTTTCGTCAAAACCGGTTTGATAATAGGGAACGTCAGATTTTTCGCCGCTAAATGCAACTATCGTGTAACACTAACACTAGACGGTAACACTAACGCTAATCGCTAAATGTTTGAATGGTGAACTTATATCTACTGTGCGATAAAACTTCGAACCATGACGTAATCAATCAGTCAAGAAAATCAATTTTCAATTTTAACAGGTTATAACCAAGGTAAATATATGGGCGGAGGTAATGCCATATATAACCGAATCAGATTTGCAGTGGCACGAAAGTTCACTATAAACGCCATCTCTCTCTTTCTTTAAAATCACAAAATTGCTTAGAAACCTGGGCCATCTGTTTTGTTATAGGAGCAATATTTTGTGAAACACAAGCGAATCATAGTCAACCATTTAAAAAAAGGTGTCACTTGCTTCGAACTATTGTGCTAGGCCGCATGGCATTACCTCCGCCCATATATTTACCTTGGTTTTAACAATAGAAATATCATATTCCCAACTGACACTAGATGCTAATGCTATTGTTAAGGTGAATGACTATAAATTTTTGGATTTAATTTATTGGATCTTACAATAACTTTTCTTCAAAATGGTCGTAATGGCGTGGTGCGGTGGAAAAATTGCTGTTCCAATATTTTATCGCTTAACTACTATAGCATCTGTCAACTGCTACTGTTATAATGATGACAATAATAAATAATAATCACCTCTAGCTAATGCGTCCTATTCAGCAGAATGTTTGTTAAAATAAATGAAGTTATAGATTTTATGTCAATCTGTCGAAATTACTCAGATCGAAAATCAGGGAATAGATTCGATGCTTGTTGTCGGTGAAACGTTAAACGTTAAAATTCAGGTGCTAAATATTCTGTTATTGGCTACAAAACCAATGACAACGATTGCGCTTCAAAAGGATTTCCTTTTGTTGAGCACCCATTTCACACATTATTGATGGACTCTAACATTACCACATTATATACATAAATTGATGGTGAATTTAGCTTGATGTTTTCCAGAATTTTATCTCGTTACACACTATTGAATGCATTTTTGAAATCTATCTTCAGGATTTTATTTCATTTTACCCTTTTTTGCATTCAGGACGGCCATTCGCTCTACAAAATTGTTCAGTTACAAATCAATCTTCCGATTCACTTCAAGTAGAATGTGTTGAAAGTTTCGACGGAGGTCTTCCACAAGCATTTCTATTGGAATTAGTAGATATGTCTGACTTGCGATTGGTGCGAAATTTAACTATTATCGTAAGTATATTGTGCATGTTGAACGAAACATTCTATTTGAAAATTGTAATAATCGAAAATTGTCCATTTACAGCGACCACCAGTAGCATTTTACGTCGACAATTTGGAACCCGGAAATTCGTACAGAATTATTCTGTTTGCTGTAAATGCAAAAGGCCGATCTGAACCAACAATTATTGATGATATTACATTCAAGGGTGTTGCAAAGTTCACAGGTAATGTTATATTCCATGAAAGTAAATAATTGAAAACCACAACGCCACATTAATTTTGATCAGAAATAATTTATCAGCAAAATACTCGGTAAATACTAGACCAATATTCCGAGTTGCCATAGTTTTCGAATTATTCAATTTGCCAATTTATCATTTCGGGTGTGATTTTGCCTTTCTTTGCTATTCACACCCGATATAATCATGTATAGCTCTTGTAGAATAGCACATCGGGTTTTATTTTATTATCGATATAAATGCTTCGAAGAGCATAATTTCGAGCAAACGGTGAGTGATGTCATGACGTTGTTGTAACTTGGTTACGGCACAGATAGATATTATACCCATCTGTGTTATTGAAGTGTTAAGCTGCTAGTTAAGTAAATTAGGTAAATATTTACTGAAAGGATTTCACGTTCACAATACTTAGTTGCAAATGAACAATCAATAGACTGTCAATATACTTTTTGCAATGACATGGATCCCTATTGGGCTTTAGTTACAATATGTTTTATAAGCTCTGAATATCGTTCCACAATGAAGAGCAAAATGGAATCTTGCGTACAGAGCTTATTTATCTCATTCGGACCTTCTTTAGAAAATTGATCAATTGGTCATACCATAACAATAACATTGGTGCAATATTCAATCAATGCAATACAATTAAGACAATCAAATCTGCTTGATGTTGTTGGAAAGCCGATACAAATGCTCGAAGGTTTGCTTGCGATTTACAGGAGATTAAACTCCTTGAAACAATTATTTGTCTTTCAAATAATCATGTGTAGAACCGGAGTGATACAGAAAAGCGTAGACGTTTGAATGTGAGAATTGCTTTGACTTTAATTTCCTCCTTGTTTTTTAATTCTGGTGCGATGAAAAAGTGTATCACTTCAGAATTACAAGTTCGAAGAGGAGAATGAGTTTGGGTTTTCCATTAAAACGAAAGTCCTCACAAAGTCCAAATACTTACGTCTCATCAGACCATGCGACTACGCGCTTTCGAAACATTCATCTTTCTCTGTGGGGTGGAGACTTCAGTCAAAACAGAATTTCTTGGTAATAACGATAATCATTCTTATGATGTCACTGGAGGAATGATTATATATCGGGTGTGCTTAAGGTGTTCTCCGTTTATATACATACAACTATATTAAAAGCTACAACTGTTTTTAGCAATATAATACCCACGTCTATGTAGATGTGTATAATAAAGAATTTATCATCGGGCGGGACTTTCAACATTGCTTTAAGCAATTTTAATGGACAATAATATAAAGAGAAGTTGAAATGGAGAGATTTGAAGATACAGAGTAATTTCAAGACACATGACTTTAATGGACAATTAAAACGCCGAGTGAATTTTCGTGTGTTATTTATCTCAACAAACATACTTAAACCACAGGGTGTACACTTCTTCTTTTTTCAATTAAAATATTTAAGTAGTTTCACCTCCGGATTTTACCCTTTCTTCTAACCTTTCTCTGCAGAACATACACAGGGCACTTCAGAAAAATTGATATGAGCTGCTGCAAAACAATGCTAATCCACTCATACAACAAAATGTGATTATACTTGTTCATACGACAAAAAAGTTACACCCGCGTGGTAGTAATAAAACCGTCTAAAGATTAGTATTAGCAGTCAGTTTTGTTTGTGTACGTGGACCAGCTGAAAAACAGCTAAAGTAAATTAATGTCTAAATTTCACTAACGTCCCCTGTAAAATGATCTGTTGCTTTTCTGCTGATTCAACTTTTTTTTAAATGAAAAGAATTTTCCGAAATTTGTATTAATAACACAGGCGTTTACATGTACAATTGTGGAAACTAGAACCATAGATTTCTCAAGCGAATAAGTTTACAACACACAATTTTTACCTTCGATACTCACACATCATACGATGAAATAAATTGAACTATTGATCGACATTCATTGCTGTTTCGGTTGAACTAAATCGATAATCCCTTTTCAAGCATGTGGAACTTTTAACCAAATTAAACAGTAAATGCATTTTCCTATTGAACAAGTCGGGGAAAAAAAGCGAATACCAACATCCGTAACCAATGCCAGAAAATAAACAAATTTGGTAAAAACGAAAACACTCGACCGAATTGAACAGCAATTTTAAATAAAAGAAAGTTTGTTCCACTGATTATACTACAAATTTAATTATAATTTTAAAAACAAATTCACAAATTGACAAAGAGCATTATGAATTTCCTCCAATTACGGTTTGTTTCCGGTATTACACACCCATTATTTAATTTATTCAACCCTAAATCCACGATCTCGTACACACACATAATAGCATTATGATATTGGTAAAATCGGGAACACAACAAAAAAATTCCCGTGACCGTGACCGTGACCGTGACATATCAAGAGCTGGTGCCTGTGCACATAACCAGTAGAGTTTGAACGTTGAACCGCTGATAGTGGGACTTATCCACTTGGATCCCCCTTTTTACTCTCCGGTTCATAGTAAGCGTGCATTGTATATTAAACAAATCACGTTTACCGTGAACAGCGCTGGATCGCTACTCGAGGTATGTTGAAACTTAATCTAACAACAATCACCGTCGCTCGACAAAGTGATCGGACTAACTACACGGCAGTGGGGAGATGAACCGACTACCTGAGCTCTTTCATTGCTCGAAAAATATTGAGGTATAATACAATACAATGTGACACAATATAATGCCACAAGGAGAAATCAATTACCTGATAACGAATTAGTTGTTCGAATCTCACCTGTTATAACTTTACAATTACCTGTCTTATGGAGACTCTCACTAATCTCACCATTGTCCATTCCGTTTGTTCCGTTCAGTCTTTAGATAATATTGTTTCATTAAGTGGCCTAATTCCACATTTCATAATCACTCTTTTGTTCTTCGCGCCCATCGAAACAGAGTCCACCAGGAAGTCATTAGGTCAAGGTACATACGATGGAGATAATATTAAATTAGATGCATATACCTTCATATCTTCCACTGAGTGAACGAAGGTTTAGAAAGCGGTTGACGAGTCAAGAGTTGAAGGATGAAAGCGAAGACTAAGACAACTAACGTAATCCTGTATAGAAAAGCGGACGAAAGTCGGTTACTGTCAACCGGCGTTCTTTTCGGTCCCAGAGAATTTCTCCTTCTACGAAAGGTAACGCAAAGACGCTTTCGGTCCTAGAGAAATCGGCTCTAGAGATTTCCTTCTTTTAAGAAACATAACGCAAAGGCCCGACCCTAGAGAATTTCTACTTAGTCCTAGCGAACTAGATACCTCAGGAAAGGCAACCCAAAGCAAAAATCTCACACAAGAAACGACACAGGGATTTCAACCAAGTGGTCGACTAAGGCCCGCTAAAACAATCATTAAAAATTTCGAAGCAAAATTCTTCGCTATTTGCCACTTCCAAGGCACACGTGGACTCAACAGAAGATTCACCCTTTTACGTAACACTTCCACTCTTTTGCGTAACTTTCAGTGCATCAGTCTGCACATTCCACTGATCAGGGTCACACAACGAGTCAGCGGTTAGCAAGTTTTTTCAACTTTCGTTGACTTGACAGACGTCGACAACAACTAAAACAAAACACAACAAAAAAATTCCCTTACAAAAAAATGTATATTATGCAATCGAACAATAATAATTTAATTTTCCTATCGTTAATATATAAATACAATCAGAATAAATTGCTTTATTTTATAAACAAACTCATGCACAATGCACAAGGAATTTAATTTAGCTACGTTGTGTATACACCAGCATTTAAATATATCCTTAAATAGTATTTATATATACAACATGCATAACGTAATGACAGGGCCGTAATCACGTAGCGTACTGATGGTGTGATCAAATAGATTGTGCCGTTAGTTGTATGTAATGTTGCGTCACTGTCGAAATCCTCTCGTTTTATGTCCGTGTGCATTATATTCAGCTATGAAAATAAAACTCGCCACTTGCGAAATGAATACTGCGGCTAATCAAGACATGATCTATTACAGAGACGTTATTTTCAAAATTGAACACATTTCCTAATTTTTGAGTTCGTGGCGTTCGTGGCCTCCTTATGGTTGACCTTACCTCTCACTCAATGGTCACAAAGTTTCGCTAAAAAATGTGGTCTCATTATGCTAAAAATTCAAGTGGTTTTGTCAAGTATATATGCCGATTTTCTATTTAAGAATACAAGCGCTTCTTGATTGATGTCCACAAGAGTTCGGCTACCAATTGCTACAAAGTGACAATCGTACAGTCGTACTTTTGAAATCAAAAGCGTTTTGTATAAAATTGTGCGCAAAATGTCAACGTGCTAAATTTCTATTAAATTCGAAATAACATCGATTCAAGGTGTGGAGACAATAAGTTACAATTTACTTCAGCCGATTTTCAGTAAACAAAACTGTTTTTACGGCTTTACACGTACGTCTCTATACTTTCTACACGCGTGCGTATAACTTTTCCACAAAAGTAAGTAGTAACGAAGGGCAGATATTCGTATAGTAAATCCTTTGTCAGTTTAATGAAAGTTCTTTGAAAACTAGAAAATCCTCTCATCAGAAAATCTTTAAAATCGACAAAATAAAATCCTCAAAAAATCCTCAGAACACTAACAAAGAAACCTTGGAATTCCAAGAAAATCAATCAGCAAAACTTAAAAAGAAAATCCTTCAAAAACCTTGAAAATCTGGCAAAAAGTATATAAACTCCTTTCAAAATCATAGAAAATGCTCAGATTGAAATTCTTCAGGTGAAAAACAGCTGGCGCTATCTAGATTTTACTGACGGTCACTGTAGTAATTCAGAATTAAGACATATATTTAACTACCGTCACATTGCTGTATTTATTTTGACGTTCTAGCGCATCCTGTTTTCTGTTTAGGATTTGTTGACATCTCACTAGTGACCAGTCATACTTCAAATAGAATTTAAACCGTACTTTAAAAAAATAATATTTTTTCATTATTTACTTTCCAAAAAAATATTTATTCTAATATCCGCAACATTTTGCTTATTATCGTAACTTCAAAGGTTGTAAACAAAACGATTTGATTAGAACAAAAATTTAAAATTAACATCAAATACGTCGACTTTCTGCGGCTCTGTAAAATAAAAACGTTCGTCGTTATTGAAAGATTTTCAGTTTATTTTTATTTCTCGTTTTTAAATTGCTAAAATGTAAACTAAGCCGATCGTTTTCACAAAACAGGGCATTTGGAAATTGAACGAGTAACGTACATTAACTTCATTAATGCAATTAAAAAGCTATTATTACTTGTGCTGCATTTGGTATTCATGAACATTTTCACTTTTGGTTGAAATACGTTTAAGGTTACAATAACAGGAAACTGTTGCATTTAGATTGCTTGGGCATGTTCACCAATCTGTATACCTTTAAATATTAGGGGTCATCCATAAAGAACGTCCAAACGATTTTCTATTATTAGTTCTCATTCTTATTGTCCAACACATTTAACGTTAAAATTATAATTGTGTACTTTAGAGCCTCGACCTGTCTCCGCTATCAAAATTTTTTCTCAGCCAATAACGGATTTGTTCCGCAGTTTTTCCGGCTCTTTCCATCCCCGAAAGTTTTGGTTGTCCTCTTACATAACTCGGCAGTTCGCTGATGGTAAATTGTCAAAATATGTAAAATCGTCTATCAGCGGACGCCTGAGTTTCTATGGTGAGCGAATAAAACTTTCTGGAGACGATAGAGCGTGAAAAACTATGGAACAAATCCGTTATTGGCAGAGAAAAGATTTTGATAGCGGAGATCGCCGCAGAATATGGGTTTGAAAATGCAGACCTCCGCCAATTGCAATAGTTTTGTATGACCAGTTACCTCAGATAAAATTTTTAACACTTTGAGGCAATAGAGGAAGGATCAGTCTAATGCCTGAAACTACGATTTTTTCTTGAAACTAGAGTTTTCAGTCTTAAAAATTATAACAGACCGTTATTGGCAGAATCTGCCTTTAAAATTATAATTGTGTACTTTAAGTAGTCAGGAGGCTTCCGCCATTGACGAAACACCATAAATAAGTAAATTAATACATTATTGGAAAATTCAATTAAACTCAGTTTCCTTTCAGAAACGGTTCATCATCTGTTATCGACAGTATCTACAAAAAACATTAATAATCTCCGGTTAATGTGGTCTTATAAGATGAAAAGTATGAAACAAATAAAGTAAAAGATTTTGTATCAAACACTAGGCAATACTTCGAACAAGTGAAGTAACAGATTCAATGACTACAGAGCAGTCCGATTCTGCAAGGTTAACAGACTTTACGTAGCTGTTTTTTTTGTAGAGTTCGTCAGTTTGTACCGATCATTTCTGATCAATGCACACACGGATTCAGTCGCACATCGTTAATACTTTATTGATGATCTTCTCTCAGTTTTAACAGCTGTTAAATGATGAGATTTTAAAAATAAGAGGCAAATTTGGTTGAAAGTGTTTTGTAAGACGTGACTTTTTCCGAGAAAAAGCTCCAGGTATTGTTAGTAGACCGTACCTTTACTGTGATCAAGCTTACAATTTTCTTTTTCCTTTAACAATGTACGGGTATATTGCATGATTGACGCATACAAAAACTTGCATAGCAGTTATTTTGTCCGCTTCTATTTAGTTTTTCAGCGTAAAAATCCAATCCTATTCTCGTCTTTCGAGTACATATATACACATTATTATACTAAACTTTGTGTACATGGGAGTCTGTACGAAACAGAAAACTTAACCAAACTTTTTTTTTGTATTTCCGTTTATGTGAAAAAAAAACACTTGTTTTATATAACTTGGTTTAAAGTAAACGCAATTTAAACAGAATTTTACATTCAATTTTCTGTTATTTATGTTGGTTGTTGCATAGTTAGTTACGTATTATTGGATATACATGTACCATATAGTAACGGATCGAGTTTGTTGGTTGTTATTAACTTTTTTTTAAATTGTTTTTCACGAATATTATATTTTCTCGCAAAAGTATTTCTACCTCCGGTTTATTACATTTTTTTTAAATGAATTTACAGTACTTTTGATAAGCGTCTTGAGGGATTCTTCTGAAAAACAGAAGACCGAAATCGGACGCGTTTTCTATTGGAATTTTTTTATTGGACCCCAGAAACCAAAACCACTTTCAAAAAATTCTTCGAAGCTTTTGAGTCTGGTATGAGGTCATCAAAAACCGAAAACCTGTCCTTTTCTCACAAAAATTTCTGCAGTTACATAGCCGTACAGGGTCAAACCCAATAAGACCCTATTTGCCCCGGAAGTACATGCAATTACCTTTCTAATGACACCCCACACGATCCTGTACGGCTCGTGTAACTGGAGAAATTTTTGTAAGAAAAGTGCAAGTTTTCGGTTTTCGATCACTTTACACTAGCCACACAAGCTTCGAAGAATTTTTTTGTGAGTGGTTTTGGCTTCCTAGGTACTTATAAAAAATTTCAATAGGGAATGCGTTCGATTTCGGTCTTCTGTTTTTCAGAAGAATCCCTCCTTGTTAGACCCACGCGCTACCAGCGATAATGAGATACTTGTAATAACGTTATCATCAAACGTAGTTCAGTGAAAAGGCTTAAACGTCTATATATGCTACCCAGTAAAGCTGAAGATACATGAGCAATTAACAGTATTTACATCCATTTACAATAATTTGATTACAACAAAAATTCATGACAAAAACTTTACATGAATTTTAAAATAAACTTTACAAGGAAAAAATGTCTCGTTCACAACATTTCTGGTGGCTAATTCCAAATTAATTTCTCTTTAACGATGTTAATATACAAATTTGCCCGAAGATATGATAGAAACAAACTATTCGTACAGTATTACGATTAATTAATTGGATGTCGAACGAATAAAAATTGAATTTCATAAGCGGAGAGAATGTGTACATTACATATACATGGGATTGGGATATGGAGGGTAGTGTGAGGGAAAAAGTTGCTTCCATAACACTCGTATTTCAGCAACGTTTTACTGCTGTTATAGCATTATTTTCAGAAAGTTTATTTTATTTTTATGCCAGTACAGTTCTGCATGAGCTATAATAAAGCTCTAGCATGAATTGTTACAATGAACTACAAATTTGCTACAAAAGTAGTGAAATCTAGCAATTTATGTATTATGTACCCGTGCTTTTTGCTTGTGTTTGGTATGTTACACTAGGTATTAGATGTACTTAGCAATGAATTTTTGGTGGGAATTATGAGATCATATAGCCAACAAATTTTAACTAATTTTTTTTTTACCGAATATACCCGAATATACTTTGAATAAGAAGATTAGTAACCAAGGTTGTTGCATTTTGTTGTTAAAAGTGGTATGGCATTACTGCTTTCGCAACTAGGAAGAAAATTTACTTTAGATGTTTGTAGAGTCTGCCGACCTACCAGAAGGACACAAAAATACTTAATCCCGAGCTGAGGACAGGTTCCATTAATGTTTATTGTATAAGTGTACAAGAATTGACATAATACAATAGAGATTTCAAAGATGATTGGGGATGGATCGGTTTTTTAGTACACACGCGGAATTTTGAAAACCGACACATTTTCGGTTTCTGTGTTTTACTTGAGTTTCTGATTACTCCATATAAAAATACATGCAAAATTCACAAAAAAAACCAGTAAACCAAGAAACATAAAATGTGTCGGTTTTCAAAATTCCGCGAGTGTATTTTAGTCATTTCTAAAGTTGTGCATTTTTGAAGAATTGCGCAGCAAGTTAACAATCCACTGCTCAGTGAAAATAAACGGGTCTTCTGTATCTCTTTTGTAAAATAGCATATTATGTCACTAGGACTAAAAAAATATATTTATGACCAAGGTGTTGCGCTATGCTCGGACGTCTTTGCCACCATGGTCACAATCACACATTTTTGATACGAGTAACATTATACTCTTTTATTACCAGGCGCACCAAAAAGTCACATTCCGAACAAAAATTGACGCAACTGGGACGAAAAAGTGGGAAGAAAAAATGTTGTGGCTGCTCTATCTGGCAAGAGAATGTGACGTTTTTTATCCGTCTGAATAATTCATATCAACAATGTATTTTTTGTGCTAATTGAAACTTTTCACTTCGACCAATTTACAATTTTCAAATTCCTTGGCATTTATATACACTTTTCGTCCGTTCATCATTGTTGTCCCTGTAGTCGTTAAAATGCGGTCAGGTATTTTAAATGCAATGGAAAATGACTTGCTTGCAACTCGCTCCACTCTCAACGAAAACAAAATTTAATTTTAAAATTCGTTGAGTTTGTGCAACATTATAGGTAAACTAATGAAAATATCAGATAGCTTACGAAATAACTTAAAAAAAACCTTTTTCGGATAAAGCGAAATTAAACCTTTTTCTGTAGCTCGCTTTCTCGTATTTTAAGTTGCATTTTGTATTTTATTTTCATTCTAATTTGAAATCTCATTTTCATATTGTATCGATTTTTTTCGCTATATAAACGGTAAAGTCTGCTTTATTCACGTATAATATTGCCAGGGAAATTTTGTACTACAAAACTATGTATACCGAAAATGTGTAGTGTATAATACAGAGCATTGTTGGAAAACTTTTCAATAATTTCATTAAGCAGTCAACAGAAAATTTTCAAATAATTCTTATGCTGATATCCGATTTATAAACAATTTGCAAAAGCAATCGAGAGAGATAAGTATCAGCGATGCTTGCAAACATGATTAGCATGAGACGTAGTGTTTTTTTTTTGCGAAGCTTCATTGTCATAAGATATTCGTTTCGGTTGAATTGAATTAGATGGGGACTCTTCACTGATTTTATTATATTTTTATTCTTATTGAATTTTATTGGTGGACATGAATATGTATTCACACAATGCAAATGCAATGAAAATTCATTCCATTTTCCCGATGACAACAAAACATTTGACTTGAAATGTTCACCCCTGAAATTTGTTTACGTAAATGAGAAAAACTGAAAAACCACAACAACAAAAGAAGAGAAAAAAGACTGATAAAAGATGTGGTGGTTACTTATACCGAAGGGTATTCAAAATTATGCACCGTCTATTTTACTCTATAAATTTTTGCTCTTTTCTTTATAATGCAATCATTTTGAAATACTTTCTTTATAACCGCTCAATAAAAAAATCGTTGATATTATTCACGACACCATGTTTTTTATTATGGATTTTATGTGCCAATTGCTTCGTTTTATCGGCTTCGTTTTTTCTCTTTGGTTTTCCATTAGCATATTTCTTTATCTTCCTTGGCTGAACTCATGTATAATTCAGAGTCAAATAAAGTTCTTTTTTTCGTTCACATATTTACAGGGTGGCTCCAATACGAATGCTATCGATGTTTCATCTCGTAAGACGATTTTGTATTATGTATGATGTCTTGAACATTCGTATATCTTTCTAAATATGAAGTTAAATCGCATTTTTTTTTTCGTTGTGAAACAATCTCGATCTGTTCTTCAGTCAGAAAAGTTTTCAATCTATTTGGAATGTCCACATTTTACTGATTGATGGTTTTGAATTATCTTTCTCAACTTCACCAGCATCTTAGGTATTTTTGTCGTCTTGTCATTTTGCGAATGTTATGGGCACATCTCACGAAATTTTTAAAATTCATTTTCACCTAAGAGTATTTTTAGGTAATTGATTGTTAGGTCAATTGATGCAATGGTCTACGTCACACCGAAGTTACGTCACATAATTCAAACAGAATTGTAAATTTAAGTGGACTAGTGGACTAGTTGTGTCTTCCGTTACGATCACTACGATTACGATCGTTAATTTTTGTAGTGTGCTGGGTACGAACGCCTTTCTAATTAGGCATCAGAGTCACCTTGAAAACATCTTACCAGATTTTATTGACTACTGTTGGTTTTCCCCTCTCCGATAATGTTTTACAAACAGCAGTAGTATCGTTAAATCTCCTACTTCTTTTGTTTAAAGTGTTTGATACAGAATCTTTTACTTCGTCAGTTTGAGCAATCATTTTGCAATATAAGATTACATTACCCATAGCTCGTTGTTGCTGTCGATAACGTATCATTAACTGTTTCTAAAAGGTTATGATTCATTTGTCTCGTTTGCATAGCGGAATTATCAGAATATAATCTTATCTCCGTTATGTTGCTTGGACTATATTTTCACCATAGGAGTAACCCTGTACACGGTTGGTGGGAGATCAGGTATATTCCGAATATATTCAATGTTGCATAAGGAATGACGTAGTGTAACATACCCGTTTATCAAACGGATTCAACTGATATTATGCATATAAAATATATTACCAGTTTCGGTAAGGTGTACTAGTACTTTATGTGATGAGGAAATAACTTTTTTTTGCTTTTATTTCTCCTTTGACATAGAGATTGAAAATAGGAAAATAATTTGTGGTTTCTCTTCCGAAAAAAGGAGAAGGTTCTGTGAAAATTTAAAATTGCTTTTCTTTCAATAGCTGCTTTTTGTGCAAAGTCAATGGTAGTAGAGTGTATTTTCTGCAAGAGCATTTCAAATATTCAATAAACAGCACCACAAACTCTACGTGCGAGTGAGGTTAATTTTTTAGCACGCGTTTGCAATGATTAAAACTATTAGAATCTCGTATATTGTAACTTTGTCACTTCTGCCATCAGACGATTTTTCAGACCGTGATTGTTCTTAAGCTACAATGTTAAGATAATTGCTGAAACTGTCATTCATCAAATAATATTTATTCAGTTAAAAGCAGCAAATGGCTTTATGTAAATGACACTTTCCTTTTCTTTTTCAGGTCAATCCAACGGACTAAATGTGTCAATATCACCAATTCTGGCTAGCTTAACACTAATCGCTGCCATCCTCTTTGCTGTAGTTTGTATAGTATTAGCTGCTTTATATCGACGACACAACAACAAGTAAGTATGCCAAATTTCCGATCGAATTTTCCACACATACCCGCAAGCTAAAGGAAAACAGAGTAAAAAACATTGCTCAATAAAAATGCAATGTTCACATAGCGATATGCAACACAATTCGCCCGTATTACGTTAGACTATTGTAAAGATTTTTTCATAAATTTTTTCCCCCCGCAAAACAGAAATGCTGAGGCAAATTTAAAATCAGCAAAACATCACACTCAGCTTCCAGTAATGCCTTCAGACTGTCAATTAGATCCACCAATGCATAGACGAAATCCCAGCGGGACATCAACGCCAATTGTAGCTGGCGATTCACATCGATTAAGTCCACAATTTATGGCAGATCCACCCGATATCGATGACACCGATCCAGACGTGATACCAAATCAACATGGTGAGTTAAAAAGTTTTCATTTTATGTGAACTTATGATGCGAGAATTTGAAGATATGTGTTGTTCTCTTCATATATATTTATAAGAGAGATTGCATCATGTAGCATTGTGTTCCATGAAGCATTTCAAATAATATTTGCTTTGCTGATGTCACATTCGGCTCTTGTGTTTAAAATTTTATACAAAGTATCGACACAATAGATGTCGTTATGAAGTTTGTAACAGCTCTGAATGCTTTGTATATTGTATAGGCGAATAATAGAGGTGAGCGTGTCATCCGAAAATAGAAGAAACATCAACCAGACCCGTCAGTCATGAAAGTTTTATTTCATCTGATTCTTCATCGGTCGAGTTTTAGACCGATGTTCAGATCGTTAAGTACCAAGTACGCATAAAATGGTCAAGTTCTCGTCTATGCAAAAATGAGAATCCTGTCATACATCACTTCCCCTCTGTAAAGCGTACAATACAGCCAAAAATCTTACAAATTTTTGGAGCTAGAAAACGTCTTACATCCCCTTCCCCCTGAAGAGCATATTTCGTATTTTGCAGCTGGTAATTTTCGCAGAATTTACGATACGATAACGATGTAACAGTTTCCGTTTATTTATCCAGTAAAAGTTATTGACCACAAACACTCACGACCCTTGTTTTGACCATTTGTCGGATAATCCCGCGGTCCCGGAGAGAGTTCTTTGAGACAATGAGTTGAACAGATGATTCACTTGAGCCACCGACTGTTGAAGTCGGGGATGGATTGAGTTGCCATTGTTCGAAATTCATCCCTAAGCGTCGGAATATAGAATTTAACGTCTAATCCACCGTATTTCAAAATTAATTATTACTTTCTGTCGCATGCCTCCAATTCAACTTCAAGCATCAATTCTCAAATCCATTAAAATGTCTAATTTGCTTTAATTTTTGAATGTGAAACGTTTTATTATTTCAAACTTTTTCATTTAATTTCCAATCACTATCAACATTTTGTGTTATTAAAGCCCAGACGATGGAATTCAAAGATTTATAATAATCGTCGAAATGAAAGTTTACACACCATTTAATACCGCATTCTATATAGATTTAGCAAGGACATTGTACAGATATGTATACGTTCGGTCTGTAATGGTTTTGAGGTGAATAAAACATTAGAGCAATGAGACGTCTTAAGATTTATATTAATTTTATCCCACTCAACATAATATCAATTGATAAAGTTTGAAGGCGGAAGTATCTTATGAGAAACTTTTCGAATTTTTTTCTTCTTTATTTAAAAAAGCGAGGCGAAAGACATTCAATTAAATGATAATTAACGGGGAAAATGTACTTTTGTGGTTTTGTGAAAATACTTGAGATTATTTTGCAAGTGGCAGGTAATTTAAAATTTTTAATTAGTTTAGTCCTTAATATCATCGATAATTTAGTTTAATATTCTTTTGAGGCGGTGCGGTGGTTGAATTTGTACAACACATACTGTTGTTATTGTGTTTAGCCAGCTGAAAAACTCTTTCGCCAGAAATCAGAATTTGACGGTATAATCAGCTTTCGCTTCGGCTTTTGCACGTTCAATAACAATGAAATTTCTGATTATCTGCAGAAAAGAAGTTATCAAGTTTTTTTTTGCTTTTTTTTCTTCTGTTGTATATAACCTCGTATACCGCTTGTATAATAAATGGTTGTGCTTTACCGACATTCTTTTTCCATAGAATTACCGAGAACTCATATAAAAAGAAAGTTTAGGTAGGACATAGCCGTTCATAAAGTGTAATACGTTATTTGAAACAGTTCGCAATTTGTAGAGAGTTTTGTTGAAAAGAAGTTATAGTTAATGTCAATAGAAGGTAATTGTGTTGTCGGTGACTCGATCATTTGATTCGATAAAATCGAATCAGTCTGGATGAAATTATTGTTCTGACTGGTATAAACCAATTATTTGACTAGACATTCGACCAACATCTTTTAACTGCTATATGTCAAATTGTTATTACCGTTAAGCGACTTTAACGAGCCTTTTTACATTCGTACGAACTTTGACAAATTCAACGTATCATTGGATTTAAACGAGTTCATAAAGTTTAAAAACCTCGGATTTATCTGGAATATCGGTCGTTGTCCATCGGAATATTTAAAAAAAAATTGATGAATTAGGATTAATTCTCAATTCTTATTATAAAAGTAAATTGTTATCCCTATACGTGGTGGTATGTGTGGAAAATTTTCACTTACAACAATGCGTTTCCCTTAAATGGTCTCTTCATATTATCACAACGTAATCTGATGTACCAAGTTGAATGTGGCTATTAATTTTACCTCAAGTAATATATATATATCCCGTCCCCGCTTCTCCCCTCCGAAAAAAAGGTTTAAAATTGCTGAACTCAAAAAAGTACTTTAGGTGGAAACGAAAAGAGAAACTTTTCCTTTAAACAAACCAACTTTTTTCCACTCGCGATTTATATAAAAGCGACAAAGATGAAAAGTTAGACGATTTATTATCAAGTTCAATTTGACATGTGAAAGATTTTTCCGGGCGTGTGAGTGTGTCTAAGATCTGTGAGTTTTTACCCTCACAAATTTTTTTTCATTCGCAAAAAAAAACTTTTTTTTTGTTTTATTTCAATAAAAGAGAAATCATTTGTGTTCTATATCTTCAAGGATATCCCAGCAGCGTAAAGAAAAACGAAAAAAAGGTAGGGACTTACGCAAACATAGCATCATACATATAAACATAATTTCTTGCAATTTTAACTTTGTAATGGTGTTTTTTTCCATGATGTGGAAAGGTTGAGGACGTACGTTGAAGAAGAAACATCATTTCCAAATAGACATAATATCGATATTCTTCTTGTTTCTCGAGGGTGGAGGGTGAAAAGGTGTACATCTAAGCAATAGTCTCATGGAAACTGTAAAAAGCTATTATGCGAAATGATTGGAATAGGAGGGAAAATGTTTTATCTAGAACAATTCAACAAAATTGGTCTTGTCGTCTGATGGAATTTCGGTTATTTTTGTTGGTAAAATTTTTTCGAGTCAGTATGTTTTTATTGTTCAATGTTTCTTTTCGCTTCTTGTTGTCATTGCGGAACGGATCAGATGAAAGTTATAATTCAAGATTCAGCCATCGTTTGTGTACTATTTGTTGAATAAATCGAAAACAATTTAGCTTAATTGTTTGAATAAATTCAAATGCTAAAGATCGATTACGACTCGAGGGTTCAGAAAAGTGAAAACTTCAATTACTCTAAAGAAAAATTGAAGAGCTTCGTCTTTCAGTTATATTTCGAAGTCAATATGAATCGTTATTCAAACTTACTGTGTGTGCATAGGAAATTCATAGCTCACATCTCCCGTCTCTCCTCTTCTCTGGCTTATGAGATTGTAGTGTGAATTCGCAAGCCATTTAACATTGGAAGTAGTAGACGATTATGATTTTACAGGACTTATCACCTCGCTTATCACGATCACGAAATATACGAGACTCAATTAGTTTGATTTTGGACACAATTGACATGGAAATGGAAAAGGGCAGCGAAATAGTAGTAGTAGACTCGAGTTCATAATGACGTATTCAGTGCTTAAAATAAGGATTTTTAGCTGGGGGAAAATGTTTAGAAGGGCCCTTTTTTCTGTGAGAAGGGCCACGTTATCAGCAGGAGAAAAATATGCGGCGTAGAAGCCAAGTTTGTGTGTTGATGAAATCGAACTGAAATTCATTTTATCAACGGAAATTAGGCTTTTCGTTTCATGGTTTCAGTCCATGGGACGTTAGTAATTATTTTTATTAATTTTCATGAAGGTTTTTCTTCCTTTCTGAAAAAATTCTTTGGAGAAAGAAGAAAATGTGAAGAGACTCAGGGCAGTCCAAGGAAATTTCTTAGAAACAAGTCTTGCCGAGAAGCTAAGAAGGATTTATATTTGAGACAAACATTGAACTGAAAATGCAGAATTTGTTGAAAAAATTGAAGAAAAACTCAAGAAGTCAAAGAAACTCTAAGAAATTCATAAAAGTAGTTTCTTGAAAAAAGAATCAGTGCTCAGTTCATTTTATATCCTGTTATGTTCTGTACCTTCATCTCGAGTTGACATTTTCAGAAAATCTAATCAGGATTTGCGAGCCGAGCCGAGAACTCTATCCATAACGGCTGAATCGTTTTGCAAGAAACCACCAGCCAAGGTCGAAGAGTGCTCTTTCGAGACGCGAATTTTAAAAGCTGAAAAAGAAGGATATGATTTGGTATGCCCGGGGGGATTGGAAGGTGACTGCGGTGGATTTTTCCCACGAGCTTATATGTTACTTTAGGCCCTGCATATAATAATAAGTCAACTTATAAGTTGGATATTATAAGTACTCTTCCAGAACTCTTTCCCCGTCCGTCATCTCCGCAGTTCATCCTTCTCTTTATTTAATTAAGTCTGTCTGTCTTTAGTTTTAAGTCAAGTCCAGTATTAGTAAGGGTAGTTGTTAAGTTTTCCTCTCGCCTTCTCGCTCGCCCATAGCCATGTAAATAACTAACATACTAACACTAAATTAAGCTGAAAAGCCGTTCTTAAATTGACCTGTAAATTATACGTCATTTGCGTAAACTGTCAATTGAGGGCCTTTAAATCTAAGAGTAAGAGTCTTAATTAAGAGGTTCCGAGCGTACGCTGAAATTGTAGCATACATTTCTGCGTTTCGAAATTTTTGATCGCTGATATCTTTTTACGAGAGCCCTTTTTGAAAAATGTACGACCACATTTTCGAGTAAAAATATGTCAGCAAATTGAAATATTGAAAGCGAAAAACGTCAACGCATGCGTGTATTGGTGTAAAATTATACGAATGTGTGTGTCTTATACAAACTGATGTTGAGACCACATTTTGTCGTACAAATTTGACTAAATGACTAATATATTTGTGTGATAAAATTTCAAACGTGTGAAGAGTGTAGTTTTGTAGTCTGACCCCTCGCCCATTAAAAATTCAGAATGTAAGTGAAATGCATGTTTTCATTGTCTGATCCTCCGTAAAAAGAATCGTTTCTTAAGAAAATCTTCAAAAAATCTCCTTTAAATTTTAAGAAAATGAATGGAAGTTGGCATAAGGTCATTTAGAATCCTAGAAATCGTTGAAAATCCTTTGAAAATTTTCTTCTAAAAAATCTTTTTTTCACTCAAAATACACATTTATCTGTCTCCTCGACAAGCAACATCCATATTTTGTCGCCGTTTCTCTAAAAATGTTATTTTTATGCTATAAACTAACACAGAATTTGAACTATGACTTCAGTGATGTTTCAATTTCAATAAAAAACAAGGCATCAGAACAGTCGGAGCGTTTGCTGCGACTTAGCCCCGTACGATCCGTAATCCTATTTCGTCCGTAACCATAATACGTCCGTAGCCGTAATACGCCCGGAACCCTAATACGTCTACAACCCTCTAATGCGTCTGTTACCAAAATGCAAGTCAAGTTGGGCATGGTCAAATTTACTGAAAGTGTTCATTTTTAAAATTGCGCATAGCGCAATTACGAAAGCCCGTACGAAGTACCTCTCAAATAAAACCAACAATTTACGACATTATTTTATAAACCCAAATTTTTTTGCCGACTTTCCATTGGGTATTCAATTACCTCTCAAATAAAACAAAAACTAGCAAAATCGGTTGAGATTTACTCGATTTATGTGCAAAAAGCACTTAGGGCCGAGTAGCGGCCTTAGTCCAAGGGCGCAAATTTGAAACTTTTTTTGCCATCATTCTATTCGGCATTCAATTATCTCTCAAATGAAACAAAAACTAGCAAAATCGGATGAGATTTACTCGATTTATGTGCAAAAAACACTTAGGGCCGAGTAGCGGCCTTAGTCCAAGGGCGCAAATTTGAAACTTTTTTTGCCATCATTCTATTCGGCATTCAATTATCTCTCAAATGAAACAAAAACTAGCAAAATCGGATGAGATTTACTCGATTTATGTGCAAAAAGCACTTAGGGCCGAGTAGCGGCCTTAGTCCAAGGGCGCAAATTTGAAAAAATTTTTGCCATCATTCTATTCGGCATTCAATTATCTCAAATGAAACAAAAACTAGCAAAATCGGATGAGATTTACTCGATTTATGTGCAAAAAACACTTAGGGCCGAGTAGCGGCCTTAGTCCAAGGGCCCAAATTTGAAAAATTTTTCGCCACGTTCTTTTCGGTATTCAATTACCTTCCATAAAAAACTAAATCTAGCAAAATCGGATGAGATTTACTCGATTTATGTGCAAAAAACACTTAGGGCCGAGTAGCGGCCTTAGTCCAAGGGCCCAAATTTTAAACTTTTTTCGCCACGTTCTTTTCGGTATTCAATTACCTTCCATAAAAAACTAAATCTAGCAAAATCGGATGAGATTTACTCGATTTATGTGCAAAAAACACTTAGGGCCGAGTAGCGGCCTTAGTCCAAGGGCCCAAATTTGAAACTTTTTTTGCCATCATTCTATTCGGCATTTAACTATCTCTCAAATGAAACAAAATCTAGCAAAATCAGATGAGATTTACTCGATTTATGTGCAAAAAACACTTAGGGCCGAGTAGCGGCCTTAGTCCAAGGGCCCAAATTTGAAACATTTTTTGCTATCATTCTATTCGGTATTCAATTATCTCTCAAATAAAACAAAATCTAGCAAAATCGGATGAGATTTACTCGATTTATGTGCAAAAAACACTTAGGGCCGAGTAGCGGCCTTAGTCCAAGGGCCCAAATTTGAAACTTTTTTCGCCACGTTCTTTTCGGTATTCAATTACCTTCCATAAAAAACTAAATCTGGCAAAATCGGATGAGATTTACTCGATTTATGTGGAAAAAACACTTAGGGCCGAGTAACGACCTTTGAGCCCTCCCAACAAGCTCGCGTTGCATCCTACACAAAAACAATGTTCAGCAACTTTGTTCTACTCGTCAATACCTTTCATTTGATATATCACAAGCAGCTATTACGTGCGTATTTCGGTAGATATCGTCGAAAGACTGAAAAACACCTATAGGGCCCTAGCTCTGGAAGGGCCGACCCTACCATGCCCATTTTCGAACTTGACCTTACTTTTGTCGATACCAATCGGGGAAAAAAAGAATTTTGAAAAAAGGTTGTGATTTGCTCAAGCTAGAGGGGTCACGGACGGACGGACGGACGGACGGACATTTTTTTTATTGCGGATTCGTCATCTATGAACATAACCAAAAGCTTTGCCCTTACTGTCTGCTTCCAATTCGACGTGTTACAAACGGCATATTAATCTTATAAGCCCCCAGTACTTCGTACGGGGCTAAAAACTGTATTGAGGTTGTGCCTGTTTGGACAATATTTAATTTAATTTCACATTCAACAATTAAAAAGTTTTAATAGTTTTTTTCCGATATTAAAACGAATGGCTCTAGACCTAGACTATCAATGAATGGAACGATTTTACAAGTTCATAGTTGTTTTACCTACATTATTGTGTCAATTAGCTTTTTGCAAAATTATACCTTTTTTACCCACGTCGACGACCGTAACGAACGGAAATTGAATAAATTTTTGTTCTGTCTGATGGATTTTAATTCAATAAATGATGAAAATTTGTATAGAAATGATGCTCTCCATTTCCTCAACGAAAATATTTGCCGTTTTATGATCAATCAATTAAGTAAACAAATATGCTTTTCGCAAACAGCCAGCATTCAGAAAGTTTCTGACTATTTTCCTCTCTTTCCGAAACCACACTTCTGTCAGTTGCCACACGTTTGTACGTATATAAATACGTGTAGCCCTGTTACAGTAACAGTCGTTCTGGTGTACATTATATGCAGACCTTGGACCAGAAAATGTTCTACGAAACGAAACTATTTATCTCGTAGTGACATGCAAATAACACACAATCATTTAGCTGTATAATGCGTACGATAATCAATTATGTACATAATGAATTGATTTAAATCTGTTCATGCATAGTATTCGGTTTGATTTAATCTAAATTCTAAAACTAAATTGATAGAATCCTGTTACATTTCTGTGTATACGAGATGTTGATTGCATTATATAACAGGATAATGGTGTCAATGTGTATTAATATTGTGTCTCGTTTTAGCATTTATTTTTCTGTATCTACTTTCGGGCATACATATTGTACAACATTACTCCATTAATTCGACTAAATATGGACAGTTAAGCTCATAGAAATGTTCAAAGGAGTCAATCCACAACCTATATTCTCAAACATATGACTACCTCAGCATAATACGGCAACGGTTCTGTCAATCCGACCGAGAAGCTACACATTTTTTCCGGGTTTTTTCCTCGAATTTATTTATACTTTTCATATGTTCGTTCGTTCATTATGGATTTCCTGTTCATAATAAACATCTTATTCTGCTCTTACACGAACAATTCACATTAAAATTGATCAAACTCACTGTAGTTTGATAATATTTCTTTATTCGAATTTACATCGTCAGCCCTCTTCCTCCCCGTGGCATAACATTAAAAACATTCAACTTTGAACATTCGAATTGGAATCTGTATCAAAAATTTGCCACAAGAGAAACGGGAAAATTTTAATTTGATTTTCATATAATAACAAACGAGGTATGTTCGTTTCTGCCAATTGCTCACTCTAGGTTGAAAATAATACTTGGCATCGTTACGTAGTTTCCAGGTTGGACAACGGCAGTCACAGAGAACGGACGTGTTTATGCGTTGCTCTCTAAAAGTGTTTCTTTTGTGTGGCTGTGTGTGAATTCATTTTCGATTTTGTCTAATTTCTGTGCCAACTTTTACGGCTTTGGTGTTTTTATTTTGCTGTAATGGTTAAATGGTGAAATTATTTTAAAGGTTTTATTAACGAAGTCAAAGTGTTGTTCTCGTAGGTCATTTTATCTTTGATCAATAAAGTCGTTCTCGCCTCATTGTGCGATATCAACAATTGTGTTATTTCCTTTGTTATTTAACATGTGCTTCGTGGCGTCGGTGTACGGATTAACAATCGACTCTACCAGAAGCTAATGCTAAATTACGTGCTCGATTAATGTACGAAAATGACACATTGCCGTATGGCATCTGGCAGTCAATTTTAGTGCAGGTAAGGTACAAACGCCTCGGGTTCTCATTTGACACCCCAAAACCACATAGCAAATTTTTACAAATTTGCTGTGGTACAATCCCAAGATACAGAAACTATCTTGTACTCCAAAATGACCGCGAGGTTTAACAGATCTATTGATTGATACGTTGTATGGATGTCAAGGGATATGACGAAATACGAATCATTCAAACGGTACAACCTGCAACGCCAGAACGAGTTCAGTCACATGGTGGCATGGCGATTTATACGAAGAGGCAACTCATGGCCTATGGTGATTAGACACTTGCTATTACCTAAAACTAATAGCCGTAACCGTAACAAAGTCGGAAATATCAAAAAACCCAACATTCGCGTTCTCCATAAAAGAAACCATATCGACATAATGTCAATAGTAGAAAGAGCTACAACATGACAATGTTGATAGCGCCATCTTTGGGAAAATGTACAGGTCAATTAGTGATGGTTGTGGTATTCGCATACCACCCACGGCTTGGAGAATTCACAACGTATGGGACGTTAACACACGGTCGATTTGTGAACAATCTAAGTCGGGAGAGATATGATGTAAAATCACAGTACATATGATCAAGAGACTTGTACAATAGCACAACAGGCCCATCTGAGGCTTAGGTGCTGGGCTTACACCCTCCCATCTAATCTAATCTAATCTAATCTACGTAGTTTCCACATATATACCCGAATAGTTGCAGCATTATATTTTCTCCTTATGAAATATTGATTTTGATTAGCTTAAATTCACAAATGGAAAATCATTTTGCCGTTAAACTTAGGAGTAATCGAAATCACTTGAAATGAATATCCCGTTCCGATTCCGTGTGTGCATTGTGCAAGCGATGCATTATATGGTTGTTAATTTTTTGTTCTCCGCATAAAAGCAGGGATGAAAGTAAAAGGTCTTCGTAGAATCGGATAAGAACTAATTAGATTTTCATTTTGCAGATTCGACTTCTTTTTTTACTTAAATTTCGTTTGAAAGGGGTTCAGTTCCAGGACGGTTGTTCTGTTCAAAATTTTCACTTTAATTGAATTTGTGAAAATCATTGTCTGGACATCTATGTGTTCAGCTGGTATAACAGAAAAGATCGGTCACATTTGCTGGATGTTAGACTAAGTTCAGAGCAATTTAGTATTCAGTATCATAAAACGGTAAAATTGAAAACTTATGTCGGAACACCGTGGTATAATAATTTAAGGTTAGTGGATCGATCGCCAGCACCTATGGTATTTTAACAAAAATGTGTTTCTTCACCTTTTAGAAACAACATGCGGTGGTAATAACGATTACTCGTCTATTACTTACTTTGTTGAAAGTATAGCTTAGTGTTTGGAACGAAATATTTTCTTTCCTTCGTTTTAAAACTCGTTTCTCTATATAAGTCACATTAGCTGCAGGTCACACTTTATTTTCTGAATCGCTGTCGATAGCAAATGATTACATTAGCCGTGTCCAAATGCTATTTACACCCGGGTCTACTTTGCCAAATTTGATTCACGTTGCTTCTGACGATGACGAAAGATTGTTAGGCCACACTTCAAGGTGCTTCTGACGAAACAATCAATTGTTCATCTATTCATTACAAAAAAGATTCAATTTGTTTCTTTTGAAACACCCAATAGTAAGGTGAGTTTGCACAAGGAAAAATGAATTGTTCCAAGATTGTATATGTGTTCATAGTGTATTTGCTTGTACTCGGGTGCAAAAAATCCCTTTGATTTTAATTCAACATTACATTACAGCCAGAGGCAGTGAAATGCCAGCATGAATTTGCTTCTGCTGTTTTTAAGCTGATCCACACAAACAATCAAAACTGTTTATACGGTTGAAGCACACGCACACGCACGCTTGTGGTAGTGATAAAACCGTATAAAGACGTGTAAACAGTTTTGATTGTTTGTGTGGATCAGCTGAAAAACAGCTGAAACAAATTTATGTTGAAATCGCAATGTCTCTAACTGTCAAAGGTTATGGCCAGACCATCGTATAAATTATATAAATAAGTATCAAATGACATGATTGTTACCAAGTGTCATACGTTAATATTGCTACGATAATACCTCCTACAAAGCATACGTAATTATGTTTTCTTTCTCTAAATCCATTTATTTGTAAAAAGTTTCTCCTACAAAGCAAATTTCTAGACGGCTTATGGACTTTCAAACTTAGTCAAATCTAAAATGAAGTTTCTACGGGAAACCTAATCTCATTACTTATTCAATTATTTTCTAAAACATTACTTAGACTTTCGATCTGGAGTCGGCGGATTGTCATGGATAAATTCCCTTCTCATAAATAACAAATTATTCCAAGTTTCCCGCGAGCGAAGACGTATTTAATGTTACGGTTTTTTCGTTCTTTATTTTTCCCAAACTCGTCACATGGCTTGTTATGTCTTAACGACATAATCAACATTGTGAAGCTGCATTAACGTTTTCTTTTATATCAAAATTGTTGTCGAAGGAACGAAATGTAATGAAATTACACTATCAACGCGTGAATTTGTGACATTTTTGGAATAAATTCTTTCTTTTCGGAGTGATCTCAACAGCATTTATGTTGTATTCAGACACTATACGAAAGCATATTTCTCGTTCCTTTCAAAGTTCTTCAAGTTATTTGCATTTTCCAATTACCAGGAAACATTTTAGAAAGTTTTTTAAAAACATATTTCTTTTTAGTTCCACTGTAATACTGTAATACTTCTCAAATTGCTGAATAAATGTCCTTCAGTTATGCAAATCAAATATATGTATGTGTGTGTGAGTGAGTGTCTGTGGATGTGTATTTTATACGCTCAACATTGTAATGTATTTGAAGTAATCTTTTTCTTCTTGCCGATAAAAAAACCGAAATATACGGAAAATATACAAAACTTTCAACTTGAAAAATTCTCGCCGAAAAAGTGATGTTAATGCAATGGATTTTATATTCGATTTGCATAAGGGCTTTAAAAGCTTAAAACTTCTTTAAGAGTAAAATTTTTGAAAACTTTGTCATTGCATAAGTAGTCGAAGCCATTCTTTTAAAATAAAATACTGTTGCGGAACAGACTAGAGGAATATAAGGAAGAGTAAATCACGAGACGGGACGCATACTTGAATTAAATACATGCATAATTTCTACAGATTTTATCTGAATCTCTGGAATTCACAAAAATACCGAAGAAAAAGCAACAATTCCATAGGAGAAATGAACAACATTAACAAGGAAAATGAACCAAAAAGAATTGATCTTTCGTTCGTAAATTTATTTTCAAATGTTAAGTTATGATTGCCATTACTAGGAAACGTGGGAATTTCGTAAGATGCACTTTCTTTGCTTTGGTTTTCTTTTTCCACTTCAAAATGATGAAATAACAGAATGAATTAAAGAGCAAACTCTGGAGAAATTAGACAGACACTGTAGGTAGAGTACATAAGTTTGAGAATAATTTAATTACATTGATTGTTTTTATGCTTATCATCTCGGAATGTTTCCGTGTTTTAGTGTGAAACGACATTGCACGAAACGAATTTAACTCTTTAATTTGATTGAGGAAAATTTCACTGTTCATGTTTCCGAATGAATTTTATAGTAATTGTAATTTAGAGACAGTTGCCCGAAATTATAAAGTGGTTCGATCCGAATCAAACTGTAACTCGAATCACTTTACTTGGGTAACAGACAATTAAATGTTTGAAGGAAAACTTATGCTTCTCGGTTCTGGCTGGAGATATACATTCAATTGACATTAATCACAACCGAAAATGTAAGATAATGATTTTACAAAGAAAACATCAAGTGAAATGAAATTTTGTCCGGAAAGATCTGACTTAACGTCTTGCTTTCTTTCTTCGGATCTTTACTATTATTCCGGGGACAGGAAACAACGTGATTTTAACTTAAACCAAGAAATTGAAATATTTGTCGAAAACTTGATGGGAGACAGTCTAATCACAGAATTTCTCCAAAAGACAGAGGACTTACGTTCTTTGTGTTACATGGGTTTTTTAAATTTAATTCTAACTCAAAATTACGAGAGTGATGACAAACTTTTCTTTTTAAATCAATTGCAGAACGACGACCTCTCAAACCGCAGCTTCCAACACCATTGTTTCGCAGTCCGTCAACGCGACTAATTCAACGAGATATGTTAGACGACGACAGAGGCAGTGATGCATCCAATCTGGGCTCATTAGGAGGAAGTATTAAGGAAATGCACCACTATACATTTCAACCTAGCAAACAAATTGTAAGTACAATTTTCGATTTCTTCATTTCTGGCAAATTTTCTGGAAACAAGTATTCTGTGTCAGTTGCAAACTTTTCCATCGAACAGATAAATTATTTCGTTTCCATCACGATGACATTTTTGTCATGTTAAATATTTAGAGGAAATGAGTGTTTGTCCATTGAGAAAATCTTCTTCGTTTACTGATCGATTCTTCTGTGACTTGAAAGTTTTTTTTTTTTTATTTAATAAAGACAAAGTTGAGATTTTGTCCACTTCCTTTTTATAAACTTTAAACAGAATTCGGAATTGTATTTTTGCACAAAAAATATTTTCAAACATCCGGATGCTCAATACATTGTTGACGAAACGAATGTTTGCAAAACATATTTAAAGTAAATGTCGCAAGGAATATTGCAGAACTATCGAGCATTTATGATTTGTTCAACTCATATACTGCTTCACTGCAGTTTCACTGTTTTTCAATTCTCTTTAGATTCACTGACCTGAAACAAATGTCATCAATGAAACGTTTGTAGGCAACATTTGATCAGAGGGCATTCAAAGTAACCAGCGGCTATTTTTGAATTCACAAGTACGTGTAGACCAACTGTACAACATTTCAATTTAATTACAACGCTTTGTACGAGGCTTTGTATTTAACATTGAAATATTTCGAATATAGAGGTTGGTTAATGTGGGCTGCCCATAAATGACGTCCACTATTTTCCGGTTTATTAGACCCTCATCCTGAACCACAAACTTCCTAAAGTTGACGTTGTTATATTGACGATACCTCAATACCTGGCAGCCAAATTCAATCTATTCAGTAATAGCCTTAAAGTTATGAATGGCAGTTCCAGTAATTTATTGAAAACTATTGAAAGACTTATACCAGAAGAAACATGTATCGGTTCCTTTCAACCTTGGTACTGGAACATTGCGAACAGAAATCTTTCAACTTTGAACATTAAACATTTCAAAGTCAGCCGGAATGTCCAAATAAATCAGAAATATTACCTCATCGCACGGTAGTTTACAAAAAATATATTTCGGTGAATGAAAAACTAAAAGAAGAAAAATAATAATCTTCGACTACATCTAAAACTTCGTCTGGAAGTCTAAACGGCAAGTCTGAAAGAAATCCAATCAATGATTTATCAAATACTACTCCAGCAACATTTATTCTCTTCTTTAAAATCCGTACAATCAATGGCAGACTTTTATATTATATTTTTGATCTCGTTCAGTGAATATTGAAAGGCTCACACTTTTAGTCTTGATTAAAAGTTAAATTCTTCTTATCATTCCCTCTCGTTTCGTTTTTATTTGCAAATTCTTTTGTATTCATATGTTTCATTGTTTGGAAAGCGAAGTGCGCTGTTATATCTCATGGAAGTAATTCAGACGCACTGGGAATCATGCTGAATGAAACATTCATTGTCATTATGGAATACATCTTCGACAAAAGTTTTTTTTTCCATATCACTGGCTGTAATTATTTTCCGAAACTGTTTTGTTTTGAGTTGTCAGTTTTTCTTTTCATGCATCACAACAAACACTTTGATTTCGGAAATAATCTGTTGCTTGAGGACATACATTTGTATGTATTCATTTTGACTATTTTGTTCTTTCTTTTCTGTCTGTGCTTTTCTCAACTTGTCTACTTCACTGAACAAGAACAATAGGATTTTCTACGTAAGCTCAACGTTTTTGTAGACCGGACCTCAGGGGCCAGTGTGGTTAACGTTAACAGAGTGGGATACGGTATGTGAAGAGTCGTATTGAGCTGTAGAAATGTGTACGTGGTGCCACTAACTCAAAATATCCTTGCTATCTACTTAAGAAGATGAATATCTACACACCGCATACCAGTAAAATTTTACTAGTGAGCTAGTGAAGACTATTTTCTCTCATTTTGCTTTTCTTAGTGATCCTAATTCAGCTTGTTTTCAATTCTCCAGCCCATTCGTCATATTGCTTCCAATCATAAATCCAAATATTATTTTTTTCCTTCCAGAGTTACGCTACCCTTAGTAGAGGTGGTAATAAGAGCATAACAACATGTAGTCCAATCAGTCAACCAATACCACTTGGTGTGACCTTACTTAGTCCAAATAATCAATTAGTTACATCGTCATTAAGTGAGTATCGATTTAGACCGGAAGTCGTGACAACGTCCAATCGGATACAAGAAAGTTGTATATAAAAATTATGATAAAAAATTGATAAAGAAGGAGAAAAAATAAAAAATTAAATTAAATCCAGAAATGAATATTAAATTAAGTATAACGTGTTGATACCGTGTATAATTAGTCGTTCAAATAAATTAATTGTATTGAATGCAAATGTGACTAAATATATTTAAATATGAAATGATAAATGGGTTGAATGTGTGATGTGTGAGTGAAATATGAATTAAGGGCGAAAGAATTTAAAATACTGAATACGTCGAAAGGAATATTATAGAATACAGCACAAAAATGATGTTAAAAAAAGTGTTCGTACGCCCTCAATTTTTCCATGTTGCACAGCTATCCAGCTGAGCAAAAAAAAAAAATCAACAAAAGGCATGTTGACTATAAAGAGCATGATTTTACATTGCTTAATTAAAAAAGTTTTTTTTTCGTCCATTGCAGAATCTCCTTTTTTATGTGAAACGAAAAGCAAAAAAAGAAATATTAAAGCTTGATACTCTAATAAATTATATCAATTTGTTAAATACAAACATTTGTTTTGTTATTATTTTCAAAAATTTGACACTTTTTTCCGTCTTTCCTACGGTTTCCTATGGAAAAACTTTTGTAAAGACAGGAGGAAAAAAAGCGCTCGCCGGATATCATAAAAGTAAACACAAATGGTTTGCATCCCTTTCCATATATCACACTAAAATGAGTTAAAATTAAAAACGAAAACAGAGAAACGAAATTGTCAAGTTGCTGGTGAAAAGTTTTTAGGAAAACATAGCGTGGGATCGTAATATTTATAATTTTTTTTTGGGAAAGGTGTGCTTGGTGGTTTTCTACATTCGTTTATATCAAGGAAAATATAATTTATGCGACAAAGGTTTGTTTCTTTTTTCTTCCTGGAAGTGTATTCCGACGTACCATGAAGATTATTGTTTAGTTTATCTTGATCGGGTATATTCACATTGACCTGTTACGGATGGCTAACATCTGTTTCAGAAATGAACAACAAGGTCTGACTAATGCGGAAAAAAGCAAAAAGGATGTTCAAACAAATGAAGTACAAGATTTGAAACCATCCTTTTTAAAATATAATTAGATCAAACGAAGTAATAGATGTATGGTCAATAGAGAGAATGATTAAAGAACCAATAGCTTCCCACTGTTACGTTTTCGAAGCTTGTTTCGCAATTTCCGCAAACTTAATCAAAATAGTCAATTTTCTTGGTCTATATAATTCTCAAATCGTCGAATTTGTTTAGAGAAAATAACTAAAGAACCAACAGATTTTCACTGTTACGATTTTAAAGTTTTGTAACCTCCTAGAAACGGCAGGCGTATCGCATCAACATCTATTACATCTTTTGTTTAAAGTATCACCTATTTGATACACAAATCTTGTACTTAATTTGTTTTAACATGCGAATTGTCGATAACAGATGAGTAGTCGTTTTGGAAAAGTAAATTAAGGAATTACGCTTCTGACGCTTATGTAAAATTGTTCAATTGAAAGTTCACAGGAAAGTTTACCATCTGTCGATGTTATTCTTTTACAATCTACCAGAACCTGAGACATCATAAGAACAATAAATCATTCGTTAGAATTAACTTTGAAAGATTTTCGTACTTTGTCTTCATAAGAATATTAGTACAAACGAGATCAAAATTTCTATTCTGCAAACGCTCTAAGGTAATTGCTGACGAGAAACCAATTTTTTACTGAGCACTTAGTATAAACTAGAAAATTAACTTCATTGTTTTGCATTCCTTGTTTGCATACTCCATTCACTTACTGTCACCGCTCTTCCACTTTATGTATTAAAAACGACATCTTTTAAAATGCCATTGATATTATGAATCAATGATTTTTTATGAGGAAAACTCTTTGTTCTGAATTTGATAAAAATATAGTACCTTTTATGCAAGCCAATTTGGGAAGACTTATTTGCATATAAAGTGGATTTCTTTTAGATCTTTTTTTTCTGTAGAAAGTGGATTTTTTCATTTAATTTTTTTCTTTTGTTTAAAGTCGATCCGAGAACTGCATGAAAAGTTTTTGATTCTTTTATTTATTAGTTGATTGAAGAACAAGTGTGCATAAACAATGAAAAAGTTTTTATTTTTAAAGATATTTTTGCGATATTACACCTGCATTCGATTTATCAGCTGGATAAACTAAGATCCTTTCGAAGTCAGCTAATCAGAATTTGATTAACAGAAAGATGAGCAAACTCTCTATGGAGACAATAAGGGAGAGAGAGAGCTCTATCAACGATTAGTAATTAAAATCGGAATGATCTGGTTCTCTGAAACCTAGAACGACGAATTTCAGGTCTCAAGTCATAATGAATTAAGTTCGGGGAAAAATAACGTGATGCTGAACCTAAACCAAGGCAGGTCCAACTTGACCTGGTCCAAACATTATGTATGCCAGTGCAAATTTTCCCATCGAAATATTTTCTTGGTATGTTATTCTTACTCGTGGTGCCGCCCTCTACAAAAACCAATAAAAACATTTCATGTCCACGAGAGGTCGAATAAATTCTTTTGAAGCTCACCGTGCCCTGTTTCAAACATTATTCAACAAAGTGAATATTCTGCAACTGGGGTGCAGAATATCTTTAATTACGAAATTAAACGAAAATTTTCGTCCACATTTCATCATTAAGTATTTCTCAAAGTTGACAAATGTGAAGCGATATTTCAGTACAAAAATAGTTATTTTCCTGACGCATGCTAAAATGCTTTTTTAGCAAGTGATAGGTTTCCAGCTCAGCCGGAGGCGGGTGCTGGAATCAAGTTCGCTAAAAAGGATTTTAGCATAAGTAAGGAACAACGTTTTACCTGAACGACGTTGGAAATAAGCGACGATGTCGCGATATTGCGACACTAGTTTGAAAAAAAAAACTTTTATAGCGTGGTTCATGCGAAGCAATTCATGAATTCGTGAATAACGAAACATAAAACAAAAAAGTCAAAACATTGTTCTAAGAAAAGTCCTATAGATCTCGAGCTAAACAAAACGGTAAATATGCTAAATGCCATATCGGTTGAACATTAGCAACATAGTTATCAGTATTCCCCATAAAAACAAGCTTTTTTCGACGAGCTTCTATTGGTAATCCTAAAGGAAGATGGCTTCTTCCATTGCAATGTCGCGAATAATTGATGAACTATCCTAGAAACTAAGTTTTAAGTGTTTGATGCATATTGGTTCTTAGCCCTTGTCTTAATACACTAACTTTAACGCCTGCCTAAGAGAAAACACTCACCCTCAGCTCGTAGTGGTAATTAATGAGAATTATTGTATGCAAAACTAACCAGTCAATGAAAGTATCCATTTCCTCACTGTCCCCAGAATCTGGCGATATTCTGTTCTAAAACCATTTACCAGCTCAACAATTTCGTTTTAATTTAATTTTCCTTGGCATTTACTCAGGCATTTAAGGAAAAAGAAGTGTGTTCATCGCACACTATATGCCATATACATACAGAAATAAGCTCTGAGAAGAAAAATAAAAAAAATAAATCTAAGTCTTGTTCCAATAACAAATTTTAGATTTTAAGATACAAGCGACAACGTAAAGTGTTTCCACTTCAAAGCCGTTTGAAATGTAAATAATCTGTAAATTCAATTGTGTAAGAAACTGTAAAAGATAATGGATGTTATTAAAGAAGGGATGTGTTTATGCGTTCTAGCCTTCAGTAAATGAATTTAGCATAGCGATGAAAATGAAATCGAATTATGCAGGGTAACTATAAGTCGTTATAAATCAAATTTGATTGAAATAATTTATTTGAAAATGTTTTTTTTTTTTGAAAAAAATCTATACAAAAAAAAAGTTTCAAAGGAAAAATAAAACGAAAAAAATAAAATTGAAAAATGTTACATTTCCGTATGGATTTGCCATAGAAAACTGTTTTTGTTGTTGAGTTCTTTTTTATTCTGATAACGAATTTCTGTTCAATAAGCGTGAAATTCTACTCGGTGATATGTTTGAATATATAAAATCGTTACATTTGTCGTGAATGGAAAATGGGTATGGACAAATAACGGATTTTCATTTGTTTATTTTTCCTTGGAGACCAACAAAAGGAGTAGAATTCTACTATATAATGTCGTTACGTTATGCAATTCTTTTATTCAAATTGTCTCTGTAGTCTACAAACAAGCTTGGATCGTCAAGTCTCAAAGACGACTGAATGTATGGTTGAACTTTGTGCAGTATTCTTCCATTCCAATTAGATATGGCACAAATATGGGAGGCAGAAATGAGACTAACAAAGGGAAAAAAATATTCTTTTGTGCGAACAAAAATGAAATAAGGACCCAGGCGTGTGTATGTTTACTTAAAAGTTTGATATCAATTTTTATGTAAATAATTTTTTTTTTTGTTATTGAGCTATTTTCTGGTCCAAGTCGCTACGGAGATTCAATGTCAGCACAACATTTCTGTTTATGAGAAACATTTCGGTTTCGTTTGCTTTTGCCATCATTATTTTGTGTATAACGATTACGACTTTTCTCGATTTGATTTTTATTTTTATTTTATTTTTATACAATGTGTGGACGGGATCTGCGTCTTTGCTGAAACGATACGTTCCTTTGATTTTATTCCTAACACAAAATTGATAGCAAACATATCTGCTATGGTAGCACAAACAAAATTTTAACGACATGTTTATTCCCATTTTTCGCCCTACTTGAATTTTAAAAATTTTCATTGATTTTGTCCATCGCTGAATTGTAACATCAAATTGTTTTCTATCAAATCTATTAAGTTTTATTGTAAAAGCTTCGTAAATCGATTCTAAAATTAGAGAAATATAAAAATTCGATCAGCACTGCTGTCTTTTGGTCGGACTTTTTATTAGCCGAAAGTCGCTAATCAGTAACTCTACAATATGATAGTGTCTACAACTGTTTGTGATACAATTTTCTCTATGGGAGAGTGAAATTATTTCTTAGACATAGAGACTTGCCTCACTTTTAGCCTTTGATGGATTATTGCTAGATAATTATAAAATCTACTACTTCGTTTGTTTCAAGTTACGCTCAGTGTCAGGAGGCAAATCTTCTACTTAGTTAGAACTTCAAATTTCATGCTTTAACCGCTTTTGGCTTTGCACCCTGTTGTAGGACTAAGAACTACCTATATAGAGTTACTACCCCTCAAAGTCCACCAAGTAGGAGATATTCACTTTCATATTTCTCTAATTTGAAAGAAATTCAATTGGATATAAATGAAAAGTGTGACGACCTAATCTCAACATCAAGAACACAGCGACAATGAACGCACTTATGAAAATTATAATTTAGAGAAATGTCCTAAGGGCTCTAAAAACGAGGAAAAAAAACTAAATTTATTAACACTAAAGAGAAGAACAATAATTATTGTAAATAAATAATTAGCAAATAAGTAAATGATCCTTCAACTAAAGAATATTACGGATCCAGGAATGAACCCAATTCAAGAATGATCGATAGGAAGTTTGTTGCGTTTGTGTAGATGCTGAAAGGAAGACGCCGTGATGCAACTCACAAAACTAAGTTCGAAACTTTTTTACCTTTTCAATAATTTCCACAAGTTTAACATTTTGAAGGAGTAGATTTGGTATTCACAATCCGCAAATGACACATTACATCTACTTCGAGGCAAGCACATACTGAGTGAATGCTAACGGCGATGAGGAATCGACGGTAAATGTTGCAGCATATACTGATCTGCTCAGCACTTGCAGGTTACTTTGTTTTATACAATAAAATCTAACGTGACGAAAACTTTGTGTTTTTGCAAAGTTAGATTTTTCTTATAAAAATACCAAGTTTCCCAGAGGTTGACCATGTCCTGGGGCAGCATTTTCCCGAGTCGTTTACACATCAATTTGAAGGTTAAAGAATAACCAAACCGGAAAAAAGTTACTAAGGTAATTTTACTGGCTGAACCACACTCAACTTAGTTAGAATTGTTAGTCTTCCGAAAACGAATTGATAGTAAATTTTCGTTTTACAAATTTTCGAAAGACTTTGAAGTTGATTCGAGAGTGAATTTGAAAAGAGTATTAAAAATTTATGTTAAACCAATTCTATCACCTATCACATTCGAAAAGGAATGGTTCATTCCTCGACCAGTGAATAAAGAAAATTTTTACTTGTAATGTAAATGATGGTAAATGTATTTTAATGAAATCATTATATATAAAGAAATGGAAGTAAATTTAATAACTTTAAAATACAATTATTAATAATGTTTTGTATAATGGAGGAACTAAAATGTTATTTGTGTTTAAGAAAAAAAGAAAGAAGAAATAAAAAAAAACTTTAGTTGTTTTAAAAACAATGAGAGAGAGAGAGAAAGAATTATGTCAATAAATAACACTGAATGAGTAAGCACCAGTCTACATTATTGAATCAACTTTCAGCAATCATACACATGTACTACTACTACTATAAGTATACTGTTGTCGTCAACGTAGCGTCGGTGAGAAAATAAACAATTAGCTCAGACCAATTAAATCTTTTATAGTAAAATATGTGTTAAAACTAATAAAGTAAAAGATTGTGCCAACCTATTCTTAATTTAACCTGTTACAGACGGTAAGTCTATTTCTTCCATCGATCAAAGTATTTTCAATCTGTTGATTTCCAATCTTGTACTTCAATTTTTTTAACATGCATTTTACTGTATAAAGAACCATATTACTCAGCTTGTCGTTATCTATAACAGATGAATAGCCGTATGTGACGTATGTGACGTGACCGCTTAAAGGAACTATAAGAATTGCCAATTATTCTGACGTGTTGGAAGGGTAAACATTTGGGGCAATCACGAATAAATAAGGTGAGTAAATGACAATCTAGTCTATAAACACATTGCCAGACGCATTTTTCAACCCATTATCTGATAATTGAAATTCCTTAATTCCTTCAATGTCGCTGTTAAATAGAAATTATAATTAGGACTATCATCGACACAGTCGAAACCATAAATTAAATTAACGAAATTCAGATTGTCACTTAAAATTGAATTTTCAAATAAGAGAGTGTCACAACTTCATGACCAGCAAACAACAACACTATGACATTTACTCCTCCGATCATCTCATAATCTCCGCAAATTTTCTTGAAGGGTTTTACCAAGGAGTAATCTACTCGATTTGCAACTCATTTATAACTCTTTTCGAGCGTGTAACTCCGTTTCAACTCTTTTTCACAACTAGCTCAAAATCATTGTTAGCCTATATTTTTCTTCTACATGTCGTACCTCTCCTTCATCTATGGTGGGATGCCCCTCGGGTTTTACAACGCGAAAAAATTGGAAGTCACATTTTCAACAAATACGATCCAATTGAAGTTATCGAATCCACATGGATATGCACCGTAAAAGTCATAACATTGGTGTAACATTGCATGTGGATTAAATAAGGAAAATTGGATTGTAGACACTTTCGCTTGTCGCCCTAACTTCGTTCGGGCTACAACTCACGAAAATCTACCGTCCACAACAGATACGCAAATAACTGCTGTTTGTCTAATTCACGTCGTACTTAGTGGCGGATAAATTCAAAATGAAAATTAGACAATACAACATTGAATAAGGGATGTGACACCCCTCTAACTAAAGGTGTTATCATAAAGCTCCTCAATAGTGGATACTTTCGCACTAATTTATTTCACCGGAAACGTACACACATTTAAACTAAAGCGTTTCCGCTAAAACGTAATTTTTGAGATTACCGCCGACATTTTATTTCTACTGGGTCATCTCTTTTGAACCTCACATCACACCAAACGACACAATTGTTGTTTGTTTACGTGATTAGTCACTATAAATTTTTCATAAATGCGTTGGCTTTGACAAATATTTAAAGTAAACCGTTGATTGTAATGTTAAAAACACAAAAAGCACATTTCCGCACAAAATCTGAATTAAATCACATCGAAATCACCGAAATTATCACAATTTTCACAACCGACACTAAATTTTTGCTTTGGTGCTTTGACGTTTCAAAAACAATACTCAAGTTACGATTAACGACTTTAACGACGATTTTCCTCGTTAAACCATATTCGACTAAGTTCAAGGTGGATGTGATTTGGGTGTGAAATTGAGTGGGAAGTGCTTTTTTTAAAAAATTTTCTTTTTGTAAAATCTTTTAAATCTTTTAAAGGAACGTTGAAACGTATTTTTCCGTTGTTGTACATTCATATCTTTTTTTAATTCAAATTCACTTGCCGTGTGACCATTACACCATAACAAAAACAAAAACGAAAATTATTCCTCCACATTCTCAAACAATTTAAATTGTGAAATAAATACCGAAACGTTTCTTTGAACACTAATTGTTTTTCACATTCACATTTTCCAACAAAAGACTTTTTGGTGAATGAAAATTTTGCATTATTTATATTTTGATTTGTTCAGTCAACTATACGCTGAAACTTTACGTATAGTATACATAATATACATGTGCCCTGCAACCATTTTAAAACTGTATTCATGCAGACAAATTGGTTCTTGTTGTTTGAGTATTCATAAATTCCAAAATTGGTACTAAAAATTTAAATGAATTGAAGTTAAACCATCGTAAAAAGAGAGAAGAAAATTTCGTAGCAAATTTTATCAATTCATCAATTTTGTGAGACACATATAAAATGTATACTACTTAGCCATAATGTTCCTTTTCAAGTCTGCACGTCTTCGTTGTATCTCTGTTCTTTTTATGTGTTGAAATTGAATTTTCTAAGCCATCTTATTAGAACGTACACACATATATCATTCGTTCGCCTTTTCATTAAATTGCGATGTAGCTAGAACCATAAGAGATGATTACGATGCCTGGAACTTTATGTTATTTGTTTATCTAGCAGACTACCTCTTTTATATATTTACACTCTTTGAACAATCAATGAGTGTATGCGGTACTTATCGATGATAATAATTTTAAATAAAGTGGCAGGACGTGGCATCTATTTTTAGTGGAGCTGTGTGACGTTTAATTTAAATTTTTAACATCAGCCTTTGAAAATACGTACTCCCCTCACGTACAGTTGTGTTCCAATGTGGAGTTTTCCTTTGCGACAATCATCCCTCACTAAACCTAGCATACTAATACACATCTGGGAGTTTTGTTTGAATTCTCACTCTTTATTGATCAAAAAACAACAGAATGTTACTCATCCAGACCCGTCCACAATCGAACTAGTTGTAAAATTCTGTCTCGAACTTCACGCATTCTGGGACTATCATCTGGCGAGTTTGATGAAAGGTCGTTACAATGCGACGCATCTAAATCAAATCAACCATGACTTCCGATCTAGTAAAGCTTCAATCTCAATTATAGTCAATTACCGGGGATAATATCTGCCGGTGAGTGTTCATTAACATCATTTTGAATTCCCATGATGCGCCAGGGATCTATCAGCCCATTCGTAAAATAAACCTACACATGAAATATAGATATCAGTCGGTATAGCCCGATAGTGCGCTGTTCAAACATACATTGTTCACATTCGGATTAAAGCCGCCATAAATCGTATTTTTCCGCTCAGTATTCGCTTGCAGAAACTCGGCAGTAAATCTAAATAGGATGGAAAGTTACATTTTCACATAGTCTCAAGAAATGTTCTGGAAACTAAACAACTCAACTCATCACCATAAACATCACTGCACCATCTGTGGAATTTTTCAGCTGGAAAACGAGAACCGAATGGCTGGAATCTTGAAGCAGATGTTTCAAACCATCCGAATTCGTTGCAGGTTTGGAAAAACCATTGTCTCATGGCTGACGAAGTGGCAGGGGAACCCCACGTCGCATTACGATGTATCTCAACATCATTGTCGAATGTAAAATCAACACAATCACCCGGTGATGGATTACTTCCGAACACGCGTCGAGTGTACCAACGGACGAATGCATCGAGATCGCTTTCATCAGGGTAGGCAGGATCAAGAAGGGTTTCACAAAAGCCCTCGATGTCGCCAGATCTGTTGAGGCAAATGATGTACAACTTTACTCACAATATATTCGACGGCGTAGGACTTTGACTGCCTTGATGGGAATATCAAAACATCGAAATCCAACCCCGCCAAAACCGTTGTTTGTATTGGAGAAAAGCTAACATTTAAAATACATTCATTGACCAACCTGTGACCCTGGACGAGTCCAGCTAACAACTCCGACAATGAATAGAACATTATTTGAATGTCGTACGGATTATCGTCATTCACTTCATCGCAAGTTCTAAAAGTGCTTGAAAATTGTTCAAAATTTCGGTTTGCAAACAACTGATCAGCCTGACTGAAGGCACGAGCTAATCGTTGAAAACATTCTTCACCACCAACGCTACGTATAGAAGCTCCAACAATTTCTTTGTATTCAAAGTTATTGGGCTTCACAAACACTGGAGAACTCGAAGCCCAAGCGCCAGCCGTCAAATGAGGATATTTCTGTCGGAACCATGCTACTAGTGTAGCTGAATACGATCCACCTACGAAAACAAAATTCGAATCGTCGAATTCGGGATGTCTTTCTCGGATATAGGTAACAAAATGCGCTAAATCAGCCAATGCCTGTTCAATATTCAAGAAGCGCATATTTTCTACAGATGCGTCGCTGTAATGTAAAAATTGAGCCGCTAATTGTTAACTGATAATAGAAATAAATGCATACGCCGTTGGATGGCTTAGGCCATAGTAACGATGTTCTGTGTAAAACATTTGTCCAGATAATGTTCTGGCCATATCAACCATATGGCCGCGCTGAAGACTATAAGGATTGATAGTCCATTCACCGCCGCAATAAACGAAAATTGGACCACCACGAACGAAAAATTCGTCGTTTCTGTAATATCGCTGTAAAACAACTCAGTCTCATTCAATTTGAATTGAAAAATTAGACGATTTTCATTTTCCATTAAAATTTTGTATTCACCATTTGCCATGTGGCATCATTTGTCGGATCGAAATTGTCCACACGCTGCTCTACATATTCCAGTTCAACAGCCGTTGTTCGAATGGGTCCATCAATTAACGGTTCACGATAAACTTCACTTTTAAATTGAATCAGTGGAATTCTGATTGTACAAGCTCTTCCAACAATAGCCAAAATAAATAGCCAACGCAACATTGTGCTGAGTTGAAGATTTACAATTTTAAAAGCAAACTCTTATCTCATTTAAGGAGCATTACGTATATCGTACCTCCACGCTTACCTGATGTATAATACTGCCGCATAAATGCAATCACAGCGGATGGTACTTTTATCAAATTCAAGTATATACGTCTCACCGAATCACTGCGATAATAATTTTTTGATAAAGCTGGATTATCAAAAATAACAATTTATCTGTAGCTGATGTAGTTTGTTATTCGGCAATTTTAAACACAAACATTTTACAGAGCTATGTGTGCTCATTAAGTGTGTCTCAGGCTCAAGCGACAAACGAAATGCGATGATTTTCGGTTAACGTGTTTTCGATATTATTAAATGAATGTTTAAACTCATGAAGTAATAGTATATTACTTCCGAGGTTCCAAGTTGTGTATTTGATAGGTGGGGTGTTACAGCCCGACCCGAAGGGTCTTCACGTGATTAGGCAATGTAAATGAAAATGAAACATGCCGTAACATGTAAAAGATTTTACTCATTTAGCCTCTGAGTCATTGACATAAACGTTAAAACTCATTCCTCGGGGGCTCAGTGAGGTGAGTGAGTAAAATGCCTTATATAATTCTTTTGTACTTTGTATTTCGCCTTCGGCTCGAGCGGCAGACATCACACCACACCACAAGTTGGAAGTTCAAAAGATTAATAACCCTACGGAAAAGGCATTCTTTGTACGATATCAAATTCAAATATCAAAATCTGAGCCTTGTCATGTTCAATACAAAAAAAATCTACGAAGTGTGCGAACATTATCAACGCATCTGTTTATATGGAAATTAAACATTAATTCTTTTGTTATATTTTTATGCAAATTGTGACAGGGCAGGGGAGGAATCATAGATTTTAATTTGAAACCCATGTATTTTACTAAAAGTACATTCTAGAAATGAACGGTGCCGAATATGTATTTGAAATATTGATGGATTTAAATGAAATTCAAAAATAAAAGTTTTTCTTTTATAATTTAAATTTGATGATTGCTCTTCTTCGGAAACTTTTTTTTTGTTTGAGTTCTGGAAGCGATATAAAAGGTATCTTTAATTCGATTTTACTTTTGTTCGTAAATTCAAATTAACCTGTCACATACGGCTTTTCATCTGTTATCGATAACTAAGACAAAAATAATGATTACCCTGGGTAATATGGTCCTTTACATAATAAAATGCATTTAAAAAAAATTGAAGTACAAGATTTAAAATCAACAGGTTGAAAATAATTCGATCGATGGAAGACCCGATAGTAATGGATAGCAGTTTCTAAGAAGTTCTTAGATTGGCTATTCCGGCTCGTGTTCAGAAAAGAACGATTCGTGCGTATCTTTATTTAGTGGAACAGTTCAAGCTTCATGATAATTTTTCTTTTCCTTTTTATTCGTAATCTCTTTTGATTTCCTAAACTAATGAAAGCAATTTATATCACAAATTCCGTGATTTAACCTTGTTCGTTCTGTGAATTTTTATGTTCCCTTTGTTTCATTCGATTCGATTGTCGAGTTTTTTTCTTTTCTGCTTTCTAGTTAACAACATTGATTCTGATAAAAAAAAATGTTGATGCGTAGATATACGGGAATTGTACCAGAGGATATTGGCTGTGGTGGGTGGCATAAATGCTATAACTCAACGAGATTTATTTTGATTTTAAATGTTTAATAGGAAAGCTTTTGTGGTATTTTCTTTTTATTTGGACTTTCTTCGTAAGACATTAGCATCCATCGCGTAGAAAACCTTTCAGAGTACATGATATTTACTTACGTACTCGTCAAGATCACCTAATTTTCTTATTCAAAATTATGTCTTTCATTCCAAAAAAAAATATTTTTTGGCTACGGCACTGGACATGAGTTTAGGGGAAAACTACCGACACTGACTACAAATCATGCCACCCTCTGACTTTCGCTCTACAGGGTAAATCAATTGTTAATTTGTAAGATGTAAGATGACCGGTGTCGCCATGATTTCTCTTTAAAAAATACTAGGTCCCACCTTTTGGGCGGGTCAGGTCCCTTGACTGACACTTTTCTAAATGTATTTTTGACTATTCATGAAAACTTGTCACATTTAATACATAATATATTTACTATATTAATGACTCCACGCAAATGATAGTAAAATTTGAAAAAAAAAAAAAATCTTGGAAACCATCGAGGGTAAGGTGGGATTATTTTTGACCACTTTTTGAGCTCTCAATTTTCTTTAAAATTTTCAACTTTCAAGATTTTCAATCAACCTCAAATCATAAATAAAATATGACCCGTGTAGATTACGACCCTCGCTTCGCTCTGGCCGTAAACTTCCCACTCGTATGAGCTGCCTATTATTCTGTTTGATTCCATTTTTGTTACATCAGAGTAGATGCGAAGTTTGTTTTGTGAATGTGGAACGAGGACTTTCTCACAAAATAAAAAAGTGCGATAGATGTCCTTCTCTTACAATTTTGCGTAAAAAAAGGAAGTTCCCCGGTACTTAATATACCTTCACATGGTGACATGATAATAAATGAACTTAATTAGTTTTTGGTTCATCGTTAAAAATAACTAAGTTAACCAATATTACTCTATAATGGTAAAGGGATTAAAAATATTTGTAAAAGGAGAAATTTATTGGTAGACCGAGAAAAAATATTTTCTCGATTTCCCATTCACAAAACCTTCAATCATGAATAAAATGTCACGACTCGTGTGAATTACGGCCCTCGCTTCGCTCTGGCCGCAAACTTCACACTCGTAAAATTTTTACAATATTCTCTTCGATTCATTTAATTCATTTAATTTTTAATCAAAGTGTGCTAATTTGATAACAAGCATTTTGCTGGCGTAAGATGTGGTTGTAAAGGGAGTAAAAAGCTACCTACTTGATAAATGCCAAACAACTTGATAGTCAACTATCAAGTTGTTAGTCAACTATCAAATTTGATAGTCAACTATCAAGTTGTCAGTCAACTATCAAATTTGATAGTCAACTATCAAGTTGTTAGTCAACTATCAAATTTGATAGTCAACTATCAAATTTGATAGTCAACTATCAAGTTGTTACTCAACTATCAAATTTGATAGTCAACTATCAAGTTGTCAGTCAACTATCAAATTTGATAGTCAACTATCAAGTTGTCAGTCAACTATCAAATTTGATAGTCAACTATCAAGTTGTCAGTCAACTATCTAATTTGATAGTCAACTATCAAGTTGTCAGTCAACTATCAAATTTGATAGTCAACTATCAAGTTGTTAGTCAACTATCAAATTTGATAGTCAACTATCAAGTTGTCAGTCAACTATCAAATTTGATAGTCAACTATCAAGTTGTTAGTCAACTATCAAATTTGATAGTCAACTATCAAGTTGTCAGTCAACTATCAAGTTGTCAGTCAACTATCAAATTTGATAGTCAACTATCAAGTTGTCAGTCAACTATCAACTTTGATAGTCAACTATCAAGTTGTCAGTCAACTATCAAATTTGATAGTCAACTATCAAGTTGTCAGTCAACTATCAAATTTGATAGTCAACTATCAAATTTGATAGTCAACTATCAAGTTGTTAGTCACCTATCAAATTTGATAGTCAACTATCAAGTTGTTAGTCAACTATCAAGTTTGATAGTCAACTATCAAGTTGTCAGTCAACTATCAAATTTGATAGTCAACTATCAAGTTGTTAGTCAACTATCAAATATGGTAGTCAACTATCAAATTGTCAGTCAACTATCAAATTTGATAGTCAACTATCAAGTTGTTAGTCAACTATCAAATTTGATAGTCAACTATCAAGTTGTCAGTCAACTATCAAATTTGATAGTCAACTATCAAGTCGTTAGGAAGATATGTTTACAAGTTAGAAGATGGGCATCGAATGATGAAATTATTCTTCCGACTAGTTTCATGCACGTCGAAAACAAACTTATATGATTTACCAACACTACCAAACAAAATCAAATTTCATCAAAGTAATCTTTTTTAATTGAGGCTATGATCAACAGTATAAAATCCCGTTTTTCTCGTATAGCATCCAGATCCTTAGTCCTACATAGCCCATCTTCGAACTTAGCCTCGGGATTTTAATTCCACGTTTTTAAAAAAAAGAATCATCCAAATTGGTTAAAAATTACTCAAGTTATCGTGCCCTCAACGATTTTTTGTTACCCACATTTAACGTTTTTCATAGCATTTCATACATTTTCAATCACAGTGAACCTTTTTGTTACCCACATTTTTCGGTATTTTCTGGTGTAAGACCCTGACTTTCAGTCAAGGGAATAACGTCTCTATCAAGAACTAGTTAATAATCGTATTTCATGCTATTTTATACGTATTTCCTTGAAATTAGTGGAGTCCGATTAGTGTGTTCGTTTATAATAAAAAAACATGTTAAAATGAATGAAGTACAAGATTTTGCTTCAATTTGTCGCGAAACATTCGGTTAGAAGGAGTAATAGATTCGATAAATACTACTGACAAATTCTTACACCAACAGAAATTCATACATTTTGAAATATTTTTCACATATCAACATCATTAAGATCAAGCACATTTAGACTTAAAGAAGCTAGTCACCTTTTATCGATAAGGATGAACAGGAAGTTCTGGATGCTGTACAATAAATTGTATTTTCCTAATTTATGCTAATGAGAGAGCATAAATTAGGAACAACGCAATTCGAATTCCTAAACGACGTTGGAAATACACGACAAAGTCGCGATGTTTCAACATTAGTTAGGAAAAATATTGAAGATATAGATTTTTTGCCTAGGAGCTACTTTAAACAAATGAAGTTATGGATTTGTATTAAAGATTTTGTTGCGACATGCTTGTCGTTTTTAAAAGGTTATGCTAGGCGGTATTTATTTTTTAGAAATTTATTTGCAAAATTTGTGATAATTTGCTCATCAAAAATCTGTTATTATGTTTGAGAACGTCCTTTTCAATTGAGCACATTTCTTATGCAGTTCAAAATTAAAAAATTGAAAATTCTATTCACCGTAGGTAGAACTTAAACTATTTTTCAATTTCGAGAATAGTCAATTTCCTATGTGGATAAGCTGCAAGTATATGAAAGGACTTATTTAGATCACCGGCGATTATCGTTAGCGAACGCATAAATCACGCCGTATGATTTTTACCTAGTAACACGATGCAGTATCAAGATGAGGTGTAAACTTTTTGAACTTTCTGTAAAAGTACCCTTTGCCACTTTGTTACATAACATCGCTTGTTGCGGTTCTAGGACGATTTTTATTTTTTTTTAATTTTCAAGATACATAATTTCGGGCGAAGATAAAAATGTCGATTTTATTTAATGCCTCGTATGAATCACTGAACAAGTAGATATACAGACTATACAGCGAGGTCATTGGTATTCGTATCGGAAGGTATTGGTTAATATTGCGGTTTATGAGGTGCTATAAACTCGAAACATATTACACGAAGAAGGATTGGAGTTCGAATATTTACCTTGCCAATATCCACTTGAAAAACAACAACCCCTCAAAGTGTATATATATTTAATTAATGTTACATAGAAATTTATTGTTCCGTATCAGTTTCCCTATCTCTGTGAGTATTAAAATGGATTTCGTCGGATGGGATCTTTCCATATTACCAATATAAACGCACCACCTAAACTTATTCCGGTTTCCTAGTCCCATACGATACGACGAGATGTGTATAGAAGAACGTTACATAAACATAACGTAAACTAATTAATGTCAAAATTGATTTACTGAAAATGGTTGCTGAGAACAAACATTAATTATGTGCTTTTACCATGTACACACACTTAGCTACACACAATAAACAGTTGTTTTAGAAGAGTTTTGTGCCAGTAAAACCATACGTTGTGCAGAAATGAAAATAACTCAATTGTTGTTAAAGTAGCTGAGGATGAATAAAGTTTTGTTTTTGAAGACGTTTAGTGGAATGGGGTTGAATGAGCATCCGAATGTTGGGTGTATGTGATTGTAAGCATGACTACTGGGCATAATTAAAAATTGTGAAACAGTTAGCACAAACTGGTTGTTACCAATCTCTCGTAACAAAGGACACAAAGAACACGGAAATTTTTGGGTTCGTTACGATGATGAATAGAAACTAAGTTTAAATTGCGAACTGATCTAGTTTATTATTTATGAGGGTAAGTAATCAAGCATACCACGCACTCGGAGGCATAATTTTTCGTTATCGTTATTTACAATAAATTCCATCTCAATCTCTTCAGACAAAATGTTTCTGGAATTAAAAAGTTTCTCTTCAAAAGTTCCAACAATATTGATATGTTTGATGATCTATTTATTTGCTTGAGTATGTTTTATCTATCAAGCAATGGTACGGTTATTTTCAAATGCAGCCACTTAAAAAAGGTTTACGACTTAAGACCACCCTGACAGTTATCGCAACATATTGTCTAGGGCACAAAATTCTTTATTTTAGAGGCGTGAAATTGTTTTGGGAAAATGGTTTCTTTAAAACCAATTGCTCTTTGCCTAGGGCACTAAAAACATGATGGAAACAGTGTAAACAACATCCAAGATTTTTTAATTGTTCTCGATCTACTGGTGGTCTTATACCACCATTTACCTTTATTATGCCAAGCACAGAAAAGAGTAAGACAAATTTTTGACAGAAATTAACAAACCAAACAGAAATGTTAAGACTTCACTTGATAAAGCTCACTGTGCGTGCAACCTTTCTGTGACCTATCGGTAGGCCGATGATTCTATAATGTGTATTCCATATTCTACGTGTACCGTCACATACCGTGATATAAATGTGGACATCTTTCCTTCTCGCCAATTTCTTCTAGTGAGCAAACTGTAAGAGTTTCCTTAACCTTTCAGAATCTTGAAATGTCAAACGTTGGCTGTACAATCTTTCATTCTGTTTTTCAAAATAATCGTCTTGTATTTCTAATAAAATCTTGTACTTCATTTGTTTTAACATTCATTTTGCTATGTATGACCGCATTTATAAATCATCGCTCATTGATTTTGTTGCTGGCGTTAACAGATGATGAACCGTTTCTGCGAGCCTTAGTTTTCTTACCATTTTTAAATGAGCTGGAAGATCTTTTATTTAGAAAACAGCAGCCATCACATGATTCATTTTACTCACAATGTAATTTAATTTTCTGAAGAAACAAAAGAGCTATGAGTAGAAGGTTCAGCGAGCTATGTTTTACTTCTAATATGAGTCTCCTACAAAGTCTACTAAAAAGCGCTGAAAAGGTGGCGTATTTCGTGTCTACCTTTTCAAAAAATAAAACTCTTGTGAATTACGGCCATCGCGTTGCTATGGCCTCACAGTTTCTGTATTTTGTATTTTACGGTTTTGACAATGTAGAACATTTTGAAAATATCATAGCGTTACTTAGCGTTACGTTCATTTCAGGGCCTGAAATTTTCAGGATATTCTCTGTCATAAGACCCTGACTTTCAGTCAAGGGAATAATTGTTTCGTCTCTATTTTTAAGAAAGAAGGCCAACCAGTCAACATATCTTTGATAAAAATTGAACGCACAAGAAACTAACATATCCTGCACGTGTCAATCCAATGAAATCCACATTTAAGGAAGAAAATTGTAGAATTATAATTTCCTTCGTTTGGGGAGTCATTTTTACGTAGTTAATTTAATATGGTGACACCTCTTTTGAATGTGAAACCTTTTCTGTGCGAGAGCAACACTTAAATAATTTTGTTTTCATAAATGACGACACAACACATAAATTAACAACCAAAAAAAAAATGCCCGAAAAGTTTATGAGATAATGTTTGCCAGTAAAAAACCAACATTACACGTACACACTCGTGCCATGCAATTTTCCCGTAACACTACAGTAATAAACTCACTTTTCACTTCCGGTCGTTAAAAAATATGTTCAAACATTTCAGAGATTTTCCAAAACAAAAAATGAAGAACTTGTTTTAACTAAGTGTGACTTGAGTTTTTTTTTCTGTATACGTTTTGTTAGGGGAGATGGGAGTTCCTCGTATCTTTTTTTAAATGAATATTTAAGTAAAATAATTTTACGACACTTTTTATTATAATAAAACCATGCACAAAGTAAAAAGTAAGTTGCCTCTAAAAAAACATTTTTACTCTAAAAATTCTATTTAAATTTTCAAATACGAGGGCCCATATAAAAATGGATGTGCAATAACCGACCGTCCATTTATCAAAATTAAAATATTCCATCCAATTTGTATGACTTAATATAGGGCAACATATAAATTGGTTTTATGACAGTACTTTTATTTGGTATGAAAATTTAACGTTTTTATCTATGAAATTGCGTCGGATATTTATTTGTAAACATACAGAGCAAGCACACATCTACACATTCCTTTTTTTGTGTGGCAAATGGAATACCCTCAGACCCTCAGACGAAAGATAGAAATGCTGACAGTATCCGGATTGTTATTTTTGACCGAGTACTTATTTTAAGAAAAGCAGAAAGGATTATATGTTAAGATATGGTTTCAGAAATGAGTCAACAAAATGATATATTTTCTAGAATTTGCTAAAACAAATTCCCACAAACTTTTAAGATCCTTTCAAATATCGCTTTAGTGTTACATTACCAAATCTGGTACTTCCTTAGTTTTACAATGTAATAACACATTTACTGCATAATAGAATGCTAGCCTGAGAACATTGTACAGCATATTGTTGTCGCTGTGGTTGATAACAAATTACTTTCCGTTTTGATATCAATTGCTTCTCTATCGACATTTTTGAGGCATAGTTATAGTACTTAGACTTCTTGCAATTTGCACAGTAGATGATCGGAAGGACATTTGAAATAGCGTCCTAGTCCTGAAAAAATATTTTTGGATCCAAGAGCATAAGTGCGATGTCTTTTATCAAATCTATAACTTCTTTTGATCAAAGCATTTTCAATAGATTGATCCAGAATCTATTTAGATTTATCAGTTTGGGACGATCATTTAAGATCTCGAAACACAGATCTGTTGATCCTTTGTTTCCATTCCCGGTCATCATGTAAATCATGGTAGCCTTCCTGTTGCCGATAGGAACCTGTCTAAGATGTCAGGTCCTATTGCAGCAATTTCCGAAGGAACCACCTCGTAGTCTCCGAGCATCCTGCGTCTTAGTTGAAGAAATTTGGGGCAGTCACATATCAAGTGTGCACCCGTTTCTTCTTCTAGGTCGCAGGAACATCTCGGAGTGTCCGAAAGCCTCAACTTATTCATGTGCCGATTCAGCCCGCAATGTCCCGTAATCGCTCCTACTACTCTTCTAATGCGATTTCGGTCCATTTTGAGCAAATCTTTGGCCCATTTTTTGTTAGGCTTAGGGAAGAAGCATTTCGTGTGAACGCCTCCTAACCCAGTCTTCCAGTGCTCTTTTACACTCTGACTGGGGAATCGGAAGGTACGGTTCTGGCCCGTTTGCCTGAGTCGCCGAGCCTTCTTTGGCCAGCTTATCTGCTTCCTCATTTCCCTCCACGCCGGAATGTCCTGGTACCCAGACCAAATTGATCCGATTGCTCAGACCAAGAAGGTTCAGGTATTCCTTACATTCCTTCACCAGCTTGGAGGTGACTACGGGCGATACGAGTGCCTTGATCATTCCTATATTGTCAAGACATATAAGGACCTCTTCGCCTTGCGTCCCTATAGGCAGAGTTTCATGTGCTCCCATGAGTGCCGCATAAAGCTCCGCCTGAGGTACGCTGGCGATCTCTCCCAGGTGGAAGGAATTGCCTAGCCCCGTTTCGGGGGCATACACTCCAGCTCCTGTTCCATTTGGAGTTTTCGAACCGTCAGTGAATCTGACTTTACTTCCCCTTGATAGGCCAGTAGGCCAGCCGTTAAGCCAGTCCGCTCTGCCTAAGAAGGTAGCGTCGAATCGCTTCGTGAAGTCAATCACCGGTGTCATCCGGTCTCTGGGCATACCGAAAACTGGGCTTTCTACCACGCCGCATATTTTCCCATGCCCTGCCCGGAAGTTAGAAGTCCACAAGCCATTTTGCACCAACCGATCCGCCGTGGCGAAGGCTCTAGCCTGAATTATCAGGTCGAGCGGTGGTACATTCAGCAGTGTCTCCATGGCCGCGGTAGCTGTGGTCTTCATAGCTCCAGTTATGCAAATGCACACTAGCCTTTGAATTTCCCCTAGCTCTTTCCGCGCTCTCTCTATGTCTAGTCTCGGCCACCACACCACCGACCCATGACATATCATGGGTCTGATGACGGCCTCATAGAGCCACAGAATAGCCTTCGACGGCAGACCCCAATTCCTCCCGAAGGAGTTCTTACAGATCCAAAAAGCCGTCAAAGCCTTCTGCGTTTTGTCCTTGACGTGAGCAATCCAGTTAAGTTTGCTATCAAGCGTCACTCCCAGGTATTTAACCTGGGGCGAGAGTTCCACGTTGACGTCGAATAGCCTGATCCTACCCACAAGTTCCGATCCAGTGCGTCTTCTGCTGAAGAGCACCAGGTCGGTCTTTCTAGGATTCACTCTCAGGCCCTTCTCGTGGCACCACTTTTCCACAATCTTCAACGCAGCCCTCACACGGTCTCCCAATGTACTCTCAAACTTTCCCCTGATCGAAATCGTCAGGTCATCCGAGTACCCTTGAGCGTAGATTCCCTCATCATTCAACTTTTTGATGAGGGAGTCTACTACAAGACACCAGAGTATTGGTGATAGTATGCCTCCTTGAGGGCATCCTTTCGCTACCCAGAGATTGGTCTTATGACCACACACGTGTGATTCAACGGTTCTGTCTCTGAACAGAGCGCTCACCCATCTCACTATCACCCTTCCCGCTCCTCTCTCAACCAACGCTTGGCGAATGACATCAAAACTGGTGTTGTCAAAGGCCCCTTCGATGTCCATAAAACATCCCAAGGCCACTTCTCCCACCAGCAGTGATTGCTCCACCTTCGCTACCAGCTTATGCAGGGCTGAATCAGTGGACTTGCCTGCTTGGTACGCATGTTGGTTGAAATGAAGCGGAAACTCCGCCAGAATTTCATCCCTGATGTAGAAATCTATCAGCCTTTCCAAAGTCTTCATAACAAACGACGAAAGGCTGATCGGTCTGAAATCCTTAGCCGTGCAGTGAGATGGTTTTCCCGGTTTCGGGATGAAAGTTACTTTCACCTTTTCCCATTTGGTCGGTATGTGACCAAGGGCTAAGGAGCTTCGTAATACCTCACATAGCGGTTTCAACAGTATCTCTCCACTTTCTTTTAAAAGAGCCGGAAAGATGCCGTCATATCCAGAATCTATTACTTTAATAATAAATTGTAACTACAACTTGCTATATAAAAGCATATTAGCACAGCTTTGCTCTTAGCTTTTGCAATTTTATGCATTGCATTTCTCATGATTCATATGATTCATGAGACTCATGATTTCTTGGTGTGAATAAAAACACACAACTCATTCAATCGTACACTCTCACTTATACAATGTAATACATTGTCAATGTATACATGTCATGCATGGAAATTTTGAAGTTTTTGACGTAGTAAAAATGAGTGTCATGCGTATGCAAGATATGGTTGAAAATGCGATAGAAAGAGATGTAAATAATCGTCACGTGTGCCATATTTTATGAATGATGACAAGGGTTTTTTTTTTCTTCTACTTCAGCGTAGTAAACATGTTGTTTCGAAGGACGCTTAGAATTTTCTGATAATATAACCGGTGTCCTTAAATAGCCAATTTGTATAAATAGAAAGGATCATCCCAGTCGCTTAGAATTGCATAAGTGCAAGTGAGACAACTATATTTCGAATTCGTTAGAGCACAGGATATAAACATGTCACAAAAGGCACATTTTAAGCGACTAGGATGAGATTCATCACAAATGAAAATCTTGGATTGTCACAATCGGTAGAGTAACTTTAATTAAGAAAAAACCGTTAAATCTTGTGCCTCATTGTTAATTGTAAGATCAAAAAACAGTGTTTTTTGTAACCCTTCTATAACTAATTGTTAAATAGGATCTTACGGTTAGTCACAACAAAATCAAAAGTTATTCATTGTTAATTGTCTAGACTTACCAGGTAGGGTCATTTATTAACATTTTAAATAGTACCTGCCAACATTTTAACAACCCAGCTTCTCTTTAAATTGAGGAAATGCATCAACCATGTACTGGTGTATAATTGAAATATTCTTTGTGTCAAGAATAGTTCCAAACTCTCTGTGAACTCTTCTAAAATAACTTGAAAGCTCACATTTGCTAATAAACGGAGCCACATCTTTGAAAGCGTCATTGCATATGTAAAACTGATTAAATGCTTCCTCTTCATCGTCCCTTTTCATTGCTTCGTTAAATATATGTGATGCATTAATCCATGTGTTCAGTGCATCACTGCCTTTCGGATCAGTGACAAATGCAAAACAATTTTTTGCAACATCAATCCACGCAAAATGAGCGTCTGGAGAAAATTATATTGTGAAATTTCATTTTGACGCGGTTCAGAATTCAAGGTGCATGCGTTTAAACTACCTTACCTTTTGTATAATTTCCGTTCTGGTCCAAAATTCCCCCATTGCCCTTGTGCGGAAAATCACAGGACGGTCCGCTTGGCGTCGATGGTCCACATCCCCAAACGCCTAAGAAAAATCCCAGAACAATTGCTGCACAGATCCTTTTCATTTTTGATCCGCAATAGTTAACGAGAGCTGACGAAACTAGATTTTTGTATATTTTTTCTGTTGGGTAAATTTTATCGTCTTGCTATTGGAAAAGAGGGCCCATAACCTGTAGAAATATACAAAATTACAAATTAAGATCGAAGACGAGCCTCTTTATAAAGAAAATTCCACTAAATTGGGAAATTGCATTGCGAGCCACAAATGCCAAGAATAAGTATCTATTAAATTAAAGCAGTTATCAACTCTGTTACAGGTCTACAAAAATAATGAAATATATAAAGTTGGTGTTGCCAACACAGTCGATCTTTCAGGCTAACCTCTTATGGAAGATTTGTTCGCACATTTTTTTATTATTCCTTCAGAGTGTCCGGCGTATAAACCATTTAACTCACCACTCAACTTGTTCGTTGAAAATTCGCCGAATTTCAATTCAATTTAAGTCAATGTTTTAGTTTTCAAACTATTACTATGGTGTACGAACTTCACTTAACGATGTTTCCAAATGAATGCAACTTCATGATATGCTTCTAGATCGGTTATAGTGCTTGTAGCGTGTGATTACAATTTAGCATTTATCGTTTTATATTATGCGTTCGACAAGAATAGCCAATTATAATATGAAAGGGGAGATACCACAATTAATGTGTGATTTTTAATGTAGAAAATGGAAAAAATTACCATATCAGTTCATAATATGTAAAAAATCGAGTTATACAAGTTATTCAAATGCATCGACCGTTTCCTGCAAGCGGGAATAATAGATTCAATACAAAGTAACAAGTAACTTACTGACTATGTAGATTGTTTTCTTGGGACTCGCACACTCCAGTTGGTTCCATTGCGTTGGTCTAAATGAAGTATTGTTTAGTAAAAATTTAAGTTTGAGCAGCAATGATTTTAGCATTTCGGTAACAGGCCCTTATTGGTAAACTCATTTACCGAATATACTGCAATCTACCAAAAATTACTGAAATTTGCGGTAAATTAAGTCAATTCTCCGACCGCTATTATATTTACAGAATGGTCTACATTTGAAAAGTATTGTACAGTTCCGGCATCCCCTTAGTATATAAATGTCCTCAATTTTGAAATCGAAACATTTTTCGTCAGCGAAAAGCTTACGAGACCATGAGACTCTGTCGATGTTATCCATAAAATGTTTGTTTTATTTGCAAAGGCCATTTTAATATTCAGAAACGTCGGGCAAAAATATGCGATAGTGAAACATATTTCCAAACTAAACACAGAAGTAAAATGAAAGCCATCAAGTTAAGCTCAAGTGAAAATCTTTCGCAAATATTTACAGTGAATTTTGTATTATAATGCGATTCACGACCGATTCGGAAATGAATTTAATCCAAATATTAGCGAGAAAGTTTAGCTTCTAATTATAAATATTATGCTTCTGTGAGCATTAAAGCTCAGTATCGACTCTTTCATACAGCATGGCATTTACCAATACCGCTGCATGTGTTTGTTTTCGTAATAATTTTGAAGGTGCATTGTCTATTCAACGCTAAGTTAATTCGTTCAATCGTTATACGTATTCATCGGATAGTTGAGGGAAGATATCGTTCACTGTTTACCGTTCTTATATAAATGAAAAGTCAGTGTCTGATTGGCCAATGTCATAATAATATTGTTTGTAGTTTTATCAGAGAGTTAAATAATGCTTTGTTTGACTTTGTATACGCGACCAAAAGTTGGAATTTGTTATTCAATTTACTTGAAAATTTTACAGCTGAAAGTTATAAAAGAATAATAAAAGCAGATCTAACGTCTTTCATACGTTATAACGTAGTGGAATGGTACATAAATTGTAGAAAGTGTTCCATCATTTATAAAACATAAAATACACAAAAATAAACGTTCTGTTCTTTTTTTTTCTGGCTACGACCACAAAAAACCCATTTATGTCCAACAATTTTCTTTATACTCTTTTCTCATCTCTTGACCGATCATCAATTTTCCGTGTCGTTCACAAATGAAAGGGTCAAGTAGTTCGGTCAATAAAATTTATTAACCGTAATGATGTTGACTGATGGTTGTATCGATCGTATGATGTAACATTAATAAGAATTAGGAATTGATTTATAAATTCGTATTGTTCATATTCAATGTTGGGAAAATGTAACCTGATGTGCAATTTGAAAATGATGTGAGATATTTCTGCTTAAAGTTATTCATTAAGAAGTTACAGACTGTAACTTACAGTTTAAAAAACACCTAAATGTATGCTTTTCAGCAAAGCATCGATGCGTCTTAAGGGGATCTAGTCTGCAGTGAGTCATGCATCTAGGCCAGCTTTTAGCCTAGGGTTTGTAATAAAGCTCTAACAACAGTTTTAAGGGAATGTTGACAATCTTTGAACTTTCAGATTGGTAAAGCTTTTGCATTGTAATTATAAAATCTGTAACTTCCTGTGGTAGTCTAATGTTTACTTGTTACTTGTTGGCCTAGGAAGAAAAGTTGGCAATTTCATATAGATGGTATACCCGAGGTCAAGACAACGTTTTTCACAACAAAGGCTTCCGAAGTTTCAGCTGAGTGGAAAAATCTTTTACTTTATTTGGTTTAACATTATTTTGCGATCCTAGGTTAAACTATAACCGGGCAACAACGGTTGCAGAACCGTTGTGACAACGTTGCTACAACGTTATTCTAACGAATAAGTTATTTTTTCTGAAATGCTACTTGGGACTCTATATAAAGCTAACACATTCGCAGCTAATATTGTCATCTTATGATTCGGGGAATATTCTCCGGATTGGATCAGTTTGTTTTAAATGAAAAACGCTAGTTTTCAGCAAACGTTTCGATGTTTTTATTTACATCATCTTCAGTGCATATTTTGACTATTAGGAAACAAAACAAATTCAAAAATCTTAGGTTGAGTGAACTGGACTAATTTCTGACTTACTAATTCGCTCTCATTGAGAGTATTGGCAAATTAATCATAAAACTAATTAAAAACTTTCAAAAAACTAGTTAAAAACAATAAACTAATATATTAAATAGTTAAAATTATGCATTTTATGCAATCGTCAGGTACAGTTTCTATCTAGAATAATGACATTAATTGACATTAATCTCATCATTCTTATCACAGTACGACCGGGTGGTGAGAATGGCAAAAATGAACTCAATTTTAAATTTAGGTGGAACTACTGTCGACTACTCGGAAATTATTGGTTCTTTCTCCCGAAATTCTTATGAAAGAGGATTCGATGAACTCACGCTTGAATTTGTCAGGTTCTCTATCAAATATTAGCACATTGTCGATGGATAAGTCGATTTGATGTTCCTTTTTCTCTTCCTTTTCCATTTCGATGGCATGTCTCATGAGTGCAGTCTTATGGCATCTCATGTTTTTCAAAAAGGATTTTTGTTTTGAACGAAACGCCAAAATGTAGACTTTAATTTCAACTAAGTATCCATGACCATGAATGAGCACAATTTTGAAGTTGTCCAATCTTTCAAATATCTTGGATACACTGTCAACGTTGCTAATGATATGGATGGATAACTTAAAATTCAAGCTTTGCAAGCTTGTTGGTTCTTTTATGCTTTGAAACAACTCTTCAGAAGCAATCTACTAAACATTACCACGAAATGTCGGCTATAAAAAACTCTGGTCAGTAGTGTTGCCACTAGCCACTTATGCCTGCGAAGACTTTGACAGTAAATAAAGACAACAGGCTGAGGTGTTTTTGGATAGGAAAATGCAATGCTCTATCTGTGGACCAGTCAAAGTGGACGATACGTGGAGATTCAGAACAAATAGCGAGCTCATGGAAATTTTCGATGACGAAAACATTGAGAGTGTCGTCAAAACAGCACGACTACGGTGGGGGGCTACGTGATCAGTATGAACGATGATAGAGTGGCAAAGAAAGTTTTTGTGAGCTAATGTGACGGCACTAGACCCAGAGGCCGGCTAAAGAAAAGGTGAATTGACTGCGTGGACCTATGCGATATGGGTATTCACAATGGTAAAGTTAGTGCCGATGATCGTCAAAGATGGTGAAATGCTGTGGAGTCAGTCAAAACCTGCTTGGGTTAGTGATGGCTGTTAAGCAAGTAAGTAAGTAAGTATACATGCCTCTTAATAATATTCGCGCAAAGATTCTCGTAGTTTCATAGAAACGGGACATCTATTTCCCTCGTTCGTTGAGATGGCTAGTCACTTGCCCACTTTATTCTGCAAAAATTGAGTTTCAACAAAAGAGTTACCTCGTTAAATCACCCAACACAACTTTTATTACGTTTGCTATTAATCTCATGAGCTTTACCAACTGGAATATATCTATTAAAAAATTCCGAATCACCCGGCCATTATTGTTGCACATTTCAATGCAGGCTAAACTAAAAGCAAGTGCACATCCAAAAACACAGAACTGCATAAATAAATAATAAATCGGGAGTTGGGGTTTTTTATTATCAAGATGTATACATTTCAACTCGGCGAAAAAATAGAAGAGACAAAAAAATAACAGCTCAATGTGGAAGAGTATGGGAATAAAAGCAATTTATTTCTTTTTAAAATAAAATTCATTCTCTGTGAAATTGCATGTTTCCTTTAGCTACTCTCACGGGAGTTTTGCGACAAGATTATGGCAACTAAAAAAAAATACGACAAACACAGAATTTGTGTATATTCACTGTGAAACACCTATTCTTCGCAGTGGCAAAACAAAAGTGTGTATGATGATGCCTTGCTCATTGTAGGTGAACGTTGTGTTCGAGATAAATGTCGTTCGAATATGGCTCCACTCCCGAGCATTGCACAAGTCAACCATTAAAGCTTCGGGTAATGATGCTAGCTTGAAAAATATCGAACGGCAAGTTCACTATATTTCCTAAAGTATTCATAAATTTGTGTCTACGAAAAACCTCAAATTTATGGACGTATCATTCTTTCTCTATCAAGCCTAAATGTTTATAAACACGAATCGAGGGTTGAAGAATACATAAATTCTTCCATCCGATTAAAATGAAGGAAGCAGAAGAATATATTACTCTAAAATGGTTATCAACGTGATTCAATATTGGATCGAATTCCGGGCCTCGTTGCATTCGATATTTTATACATATAGCGGATGCATCAGGCTATGATAAGATGTGTATCATATACTTATCGAATAGCGGTAGCTACTTTATGAAAACAGTTAGGATTTCTGTCTGTCTATTCCATCACCGTTGCAACCGTTTCAAACGAGTACAGATACTCGAGAGTTAAGTAAGTTACTTATACTCTTGATACTCTTCCTGTTCCACGATTTCATACGATAAAATGGAAAATTAAATCAAGATAAAATAAAAACTATTTTTCTTACATCGGTTGACGGATACGGTATACGAATCTCTCCATGTCAACTTTTAAATTGTTTCGTAAAACGGTGGTCATTCCGCTTAACACAGAGCTTATGGTCCGTTGAAGTCAATAACCCATATATCATAATTATGAAGATAAAATGATTTCACGATGAGCACTGTCCTAATTCTAATCAGGGACTAAAATAAGGATTTTTGTGCAGGTGGGAAATTCCACCAAGGGGCGCTTAAAAATGCATATTTGGGGCGCCAAATCATCCAAAAATAAAAATGCGCTTAAACGTTGACCTAAGTTTATCGTTACACTTACGATTTAAAAAAAAAAACACAAGAATAGGACTCTGAAAATATTTCCTACTATGGATAGATTGCATTCGATGAAATATTATGATATGAAAGTAGTTGGTGTAAGAAATTAAAATATCTTTATGGCAATTAGCATCGTAATATGAAAAATTTGCAAACTTTAGATGCCTCTGTGGCATAAAAAACTATTTCAGAAAAGCCAACCCGTTTTCGGAACCTGCAATTAGAAAATTAATCTCTTTTTCAATTATTAATTGAAATTCGCCTTCAAAACTTTTTCGACTTTAAGAGGTAGAAGCGACTCCCCTGACTGTCTGATTTTCAATAGATTTTCTTTTGTTACTGGCGACAGATGTTATGGTCACACAGTCCTTTTTTGCATACTATCGGCGCATAGTAGGCAAAACGAGGACTGTGTGACCATAACATCTGTCGCTAGTAACAAAATTATCATCCAGCCACACAACACCGAACCTTCGAATTCATAATAGATTGTAATTGTTACAAAAATATCATAGAATGGTCTTACTCAAAGGAGTTCTTTGTCTTGATTATTTAAAAATTGTTCATTCCGTTTATTTTCTTAAAAACAAATTTTCAGAGTAAGGCGCTGAAAAGATGTCATATATTTGGTCTTATTCTAAGACCTTTCTAGCAAGTAAATTTCCTGAAAATTTGCCCCTGCAACTCGAGCGAAGCGACTTTCACACTTGTTGAATTTTTTTTTCTTCTTTTTTGATGAACAATCCTGATGGCAGCCGAAAGCTTGGAAAATTTCCAATGGAAATAAAATCAATTTAAAAATCTAAAACAAGCATCCAATTATTTAAAAATTTAATTTCATCAAATTGTCGTATTATAAAGAGGAGAGAGAGATATTCTGTTAGAACTTTTTTTAAATTGCGCGCGGTCCAAAAAAGCACAAAGCCCCAGGAATTACAAAAAAATATAGGAAATTCGTTGAAAATGTCTCACGTTGTTTTCTAAAGCAACGACACCAAACTTCTTTTGCGAATATATCTAAGGCCACCAAACTGTTATAGCCCATCTTCGAACTAAACCTCAGGAATTTGATTCTTTGTTGATTTACAAAAGTTGGAAATCCGTTGAGAATTACTAACTAAAGTTACGGGCGACAAACACATTTAAGGTTTTTGGTCTACACTCATGTATATTTTCAATCACAGGATAGGGAACATTTTATATTACAAATATTTTCAAGTTTTTAATATCATCCGAAAGACCCTGGACTTTAAGTCAAAGAAATAAACGTAGTAGATGTTGGAAGCGCCGCAGGCAAATTTTTGATTGCATTTTTGTTTCTTTTGGATTACTTTAAGTAAGGTCAACATGATTTTTATTTTGGGTAAATCTGGATTCGCAGGTGGGAATTAGGGGGGCGCAGGTGGGAAAATTCCCACCTGCGATGTTCCTTAGTTTAGTCCCTGATTCTAATGTTTGTTCGTTCAATCCAATGTCATCCAGCCGAAGGCTTCAAACTTTTTCACCTTCAACTTCTACAAAGAAATCTTTTACTTCATTTGAACGACGAATTATGAACAAAATACAATTACTTCATAAACATATATAAAACCTCAATCGCCAGAATCACTCGCTTATTTCTATCATCATCGCTGTCTATATTAAAATTAATTCCATAAATTTGCTAGAACCGTTTTTTCGAGGTCTCTTCCGGACTTTTGGGATTATTGATGTTTTAGTAGGGTGATTCCTACAATTCCATTCTTGCACATGATCCATCATCTTTTCAGTTTTATAATTTAAAGTTGGTACAGATTACTCAGATTTTTTCGGGTTCCCTTCTGGACTGCTGGTACTAGGTTGGTTCCTAAAATTTCATCAGTCCACAATCTTCCCAGTTCTAGAACGTCAGGATTTTGAGCGACATTTTAGATTTTTTGTGTTTTCCTTTGTAGGTTTCCATAATTATTAAGGTTGCTTTTAAAAACAAAATGGCAGATTCAGGCTCTTCTAAAACATCGAGAAATGACTTTTCTGGAAAAAATTTTTTGGTGAACTTTCGATGAACTTTGGTGACTGTGTAAAAACTTTTTAGCCCCGTACGAAGTACGAAGGGGCTTATAGGATTACGATGCCGTGTGTAATTGATGGAATTCGAAGCAGACGGTAAGGGCAAAGTGTTTGCCTATGTTCATAGATGACGAATCCGCAATAAAAATTTGGGCCGTCTGTCCGTCTGTCCGTCTGTCCGTCTGTCCGTCACGTCGATATCTTGAGTAAATCAAATCCGATTTCAAAAATTTTTTTTTCCCTGAAAGATAGTCAAAATAGTGAGGCTAAGTTCGAAGATGGGCATATTCGGGTCGGCCCTTCGTGAGTTAGGGCCACCTAAGTGATTTAAGGTCTTTTGGTGATATTTATGGCAAAATAAACGATGGAAATGTAACTGACACGGCAAATGATAGGTATTGTCAATACCAATCCAGGAAAAAAAAGTTTTTTAAAATCGGGTGAGTGGACCGTGAGTTAGGGCCTTAGAAGTGAAAAGCTACTAGGGCCCTATGTGTATTTTACATATAACTCGAGCAAATTTCATCCGTTTTTCGTAATTTTTGTTTCATTTGGAAGGTAATCAAAGGCCGAATAGAATGTTGTTGAAAAAAAATTAAATTTGGGTCCTCGGACTAAGGCCGTTACTAGGGCCCTATGTGTATTTTACATACAACTCGAGTAAATTTCATTCGTTTTTCGTAATTTTTGTTTGATTTGGAAGGTAATCGAATGCCGAATAGAATGTTGTTGAAAAAAAAATTAAATTTGGGTCCTTGGCCTAAGGCCGCTACTAGGGCCCTATGTGTATTTCACATATAACTCGAGTAAATTTCATCCGTTTTTCGTAATTTTTGTTTGATTTGGAAGGTAATCGAATGCCGAATAGAATGTTGTTGAAAAAAAATTAAATTTGGGTCCTTGGCCTAAGGCCGCTACTAGGGCCCTATGTGTATTTCACATATAACTCGAGTAAATTTCATCCGTTTTTCGTAATTTTTGTTTGATTTGGAAGGTAATCGAATGCCGAATAGAATGTTGTTGAAAAAAAATTAAATTTGGGTCCTTGGCCTAATGCCGCTACTAAGGCCCTATGTGTATTTCACATATAACTCGAGTAAATTTCATCCGTTTTTCGTAATTTTTGTTTGATTTGGAAGGTAATCGAATGCCGAATAGAATGTTGTTGAAAAAAAAAATAAATTTGGGTCCTTGGCCTAAGGCCGCTACTAGGGCCCTATGTGTATTTTACATATAACTCGAGCAAATTTCATTCGTTTTTCGTAATTTTTGTTTGATTTGGAAGGTAATCGAATGCCGAATAGAATGTTGTTGAAAAAAAAATTAAATTTGGGTCCTTGGCCTAAGGCCGCTACTAGGGCCCTATGTGTATTTCACATATAACTCGAGTAAATTTCATCCGTTTTTCGTAATTTTTGTTTGATTTGGAAGGTAATCGAATGCCGAATAGAATGTTGTTGAAAAAAAAATTAAATTTGGGTCCTTGGCCTAAGGCCGCTACTAGGGCCCTATGTGTATTTCACATATAACTCGAGTAAATTTCATCCGTTTTTCGTAATTTTTGTTTCATTTGGAAGGTAATCGAACACCGAATAGAATGTTGTTGAAAAAAAAATTAAATTTGGGTCCTTGGACTAAGGCCGTTACTAGGGCCCTATGTGTATTTTACATATAACTCGAGCTAATTTCATACGTTTTTCGTATTTTTTGTTTCATTTGGAAGGTAATCAAAGGCCGAATAGAATGTAGTTGAAAAAAAAAATAGATTTGGATCCTCGGACTGAGGCCGATACTAGGCCTATGTGTATTTATACTCAATAAATTAAAATTTTAGGGCTATTTGAAAGTTTTGTTTTATTTGAAAGGAACGTCGTACGGGGCTTCGTAATTGCGCTATGCGCAATTTCTAAGATGTACACATTACATAATAATTTTACTTTAACTACTTTAACCGGCGCATAGGCTTACGGTCAAAGTAGGGTGACAGACGCACTAGGGTCACGTACGCAATAGATATACGGGTTTGTACGGGGCTCAGTCGCAGCAAACGCTCCGACTGTTCTGATGGCTCGTTTTTTATCAAAAAACAATCCGAAAACTTCTGAAAGTACTGAGTCAAAAATCTCTTAAGGGTGAAAATTTTCTCTGAAAAAATGTTTGAGCTCAAACGCAAAATGCGATCCCTCTTCCGATATCAGACATTTTGTAAGTTAAGACATAAGGCCCTGTGTCACCTTCAGCCTTGAATAGATTTTTTATCCTATTTATCAAGAAACGCCATTCCCTTACAACAGTTCGCTATCTCAACTATTAAACTACATAAACAGCAAATCGTGTTTGGTTCCCGTTGAATATGGTTCATCTTTGAAATTAACATGAACATTGAATTATGTAGTAGATTGATGAATGTCCTTTACCGTCTAATGTTTGCTGTGTATATGCAATGTGGAATATTTCTACTCTTATTGGAATTTATTTTATGAGAACATAAAAACAAACCTTTGCAGTACGAACATACTACAGCCAAACATTTTAGTATAATAAAAATTTGATTGATGACGCTGTCGGGGGTGGTTTTCCACCTGTCACTGTGTACATATACAAACATGTCTGTTCCGTTCCGCTAGGTGTTTTTAGCCACCTCTTACCACTTTTTACAGGTATACTCCGTCGTGTTTCATTCGTATAATCAAATTCATCTCTTGTATTCGATATTAAATAGGTTGAACGCCCAAACATTTCGGAAATATATACAACGTCACTTGTCGTTCCACCATAAAACAAAACTGAACAACTTCCACGCACCAAAAAAGGAAATCATGTTATCTTAACGACTGAGTAATTATTTATACCAAAAAAGTTTTTAAACAAAAATTTTTTTCTTCTTCTTCTTCTGAAATCACAAATAAATTTGAATAAAATTGTAATTACTTTGAAACTCATTAATTGAGTCTCGTAGATTTAATTTACATTTGATAAAAAAAAAGAACCGTTTGTGAGAGAGCGGTAGGTTGAAGTATGAAATACACCATGAGGCCTGCGACTATACATTATAATAGATATGGAGCGCAACAACAACAACAGAAAAAAAAATATCTAGGAAAATTCTTTAAGAGGATGTAAATAATGAAATGGGAAAATTTTTGGTTGAACCGTGATTAAAAATTGAATTAAACTTTAAGTAGATTTATAAAGTTTTTGAGTAAATGAAATTTGAAGTGATCTTATATATATATATATATAGAGAGAGAGGGGATTATTAAACCTTAAAATTTATTATGTTAAAATGAAGTCGTTCATTTAATAATTGAGTATACCGTCCCGTCACCATTGCATTCCAATTGTAAATTGTTTTGCAATGCCATCACATTAAATACGACAGTGTATTACGTTCCCAGTTTCAAGTACTCATTCAACTTTGAGGTTTCCATAGTATAATAATCTTTCGAAAGGGATCTGAATTTATACTCTCCATCAAGTTATGGCGATGAACTGGATTTCATTGGCAATGTGTATGCTCGATTTCAATTTTGTTGGGAGACAAGATTAATGTTTCGTTATATTATGGATACTTGTTGTGATTTGAAGATCCGCTAATTTTTTAAGTAAATAAGGAGATTTGGGTTGTCTTTACTTTATCGGCCTTGAACAGTGGCCGTGCTAAACGAACGAGCACTGTCCTCTGGATAGAGACGAATAAATTATTTCATCTGTGCGGCGCGGCGTGAATAACCTTATTTTCCCCCACGTAAATGCTGTGAGAAGATAACGTTTTCTTGACGCTCTCTCTGATGACATTTCAGGGACAGGGACATTTTGTTTCGTGGATAAAAACGGTTGTTCACGGTACGCACGGACGAAAAATTATGTGTTCACCTCGGGGAGAAATAGGAAATTCCATCGAGTGTAACTTTCGCTCTTGTTGCAATTTTCTATCTTATCCCCTTGGTAACCAAATAACCATTTCTTCCCTGTTTTCCTTGTATTTCAAAACGCAGAATATAAAATCTGGCAATACATTTGTACAAACGAAATATTTCATGTATAAGTGTTTCATTGAAATTCGTATGTGAGTGAAAGCCAAATTAAAACATAGCTAACGCCGACCCGTACGAAACACCTATTCGTATCAAAAGCCTTGAATGTGAAACTCTTCATTTCTCTTACTTCATTTTCTTCTCTGCTGAAAAACTATTCTTCCTTTTAAATCACTTACATTATCCACTCTTTGCCTTGTTATCATATACAATTAAATTGCCGGAGGCAATATAGACAGCCCCGTACGAAGTCAATTTTCATAAATTCCTATTTAAACAGCTATATACCGCTATATTTACCTATATTTCACTGTAAATAAACATTTCACAGAGGAATATGCTATTATATAGCTCTATATGCCTGTATATAGCTCAATATAGCTGTATATAGGTATATATAGATGTCCATATATGGAATCCCTGAAACCCCTCACACTTAACACATTATTTCCATGTTAACAGAAACTCTCTAAGCATCATTTTTCCCACTTTATATCGTTTTACTAAAATCCAATATGGCCGCCGGCAGCCATTTTGTTAGGAGACCGGAAATAGTACCGATGCTTTACATTCGTTAATACCTTTCAAACAAAAAAAAATTCATGAAATTCGGTCAAAATTTACTCGAGATATTGCCAAAATACACCACGTTCACTGTACTTCCGAGTAGCCAGATAAGAGCTCACTCCAAGAGACCTAGCTCACGCTCCGGAGAACATAATTTCATAAAAATTTTCCCTGATTGGTACGGTCAATACCTATCTAATAAAGCTAAAACAGACGAAATATGTTCAAATGTGGCCGACCTACAAGCAAAAACTGCTTGCCGCCCTGTGCCTGTTCCACACCAAGGGGTCTAACTCACGAGTCGGTCATCCGATTTCCATAAACTTTTTTTTTGTCGATCGGTATTGTAAATACCTTTTATTTGACGTATCACTTACAAGTTTAACGTTTAAATGTCCGGAGATATCTTCGAAAAACCGTAAAGCACTTATTGGGCCACAGCTCGGGAGGGGTCGATCCAAAATCACTCATCTTCGAACTTAGCCTGTCTTTTGACATTACCAAACGGGAAAAAAAAGAATTTTCAAAATCGGATGCGTTTTACTCAAGTTATCGTGCAGACAGACAGACGGACAGACAGACAGACGGACAGACAGACGGACATTTTTTTTTCGCGGATTTGGCATCTCTAGACAACCACAATAGGTTTCCCCTTACTCAGGGAGTCCAATTCGACGTGTTACAAACGTATGCGTAAACCTATAAGACCCCAGTACTTCGTACGGGTCTAAAAAGTTACTAAGTTCCAATTCTTTAGGATTGGATTTCATCTGTCATCGACAACGAAAAGTAAAATTGGCATATCACTATTGTCAATGTCGTTTTATATAGCAAAGCGGATGTTAAAACTAATGAAGTAAAGGATTTTTTTGTAAATCCGTTTTAAATACTTTTTGGGATAGACGAAGTAAAAGATTCGATAGTTAGCCTTTATTTAGATTAGATTATTCATTTATTTAGCAAAAGCTATTAAAATCACAAATTTACATAGAACACATATTGAGACAGTACACAAAACTCAAAAATTAACTTTCAAAAATTGTCTCAAATTATTTTTAAACGTCTGTTCACTCTTCTCATTCTTTATATGTCCGGGTAACGAATTAAACTGCACCAATCCCTTATGAAACACTGAATTCCAAGTTTTTTCCCTCGTCCTGCATGCTACCCTAAAGTCATTTTTTGATCTCGTAGGGTACATGTGTATATCACAGTTGTACGTCACCATATCGCTGAGGTATCGCGGTAGTTGACCATTCTTAAGTTTGTATATGAACTTCATCGTACTCTCGTTCACCCTCTGTTGTTTGACACTCAACAGGTCCAGTGCATCTAACATTTCCATTATGGGTGTCAGCCTCTTGCATCGAAGTATCGCCCGCATTGCTCGGTTCTGCAGTTTTTGCATACGGTCGAATGATGATGCGTCACTCAGATAAAGAAGCGATGCACAGTAGTCGAAGTGAGGGGCTATTACCGACTTATAAATGCTCATACTTGCACTGAAGGTAAGGTTTCTCGCCAATCTTGACAGGACTCCCACTTTCTTCGCCACTTTTTTGCAAACGTAGTCTATGTTTGCTTTAAAGCTCAATTTTTCGTCCAGCATCACTCCAAGGTACTTGTATTCACGTTCAATTCCCAACACTTCACCGTCCATTATAATTGAGTTCAACGGAGATTTCATCAATGCGTTTCCCAGCACCATCACTTTTTTCTTGCTAACGTTCAGCTTCAACTTGTTCTGCTTCAACCACTGGTTAATTCTTTCGAGTTCGATGTTCATTTCGTTTCGCATTGCGTCAATATCTTTTCCGTGTAGGTAAATCAATGTGTCATCGGCGAAAAGGTTTATGAATGCATTGTGTAGCTGACGAGGCATATCGTTCACGTATAACACAAACAAAATGGCGCCTAAAACGGATACTTGTGGGACCCCAAGGTCGTTCGCAATACGGTCTGATGTGTGTCCATTCACTTTTGTCTGCTGACTTCTGCCATCTAAATATCCTCTGAACCAATCGACCACTCGGTGGGAACAACCCAATTTGCGCAGCTTCGCTAACAGCCTTTTACGGTCGATCGTCTCGAACGCTCGTTTCAAATCTAGAAATACCGCCAGAATTGTATCACCTTGTTCGCCTATTTCCTTCCACTTCGCCAAGACCAGATTAAGCGCAGTTTCGCATGAGTGGTTCATCCTATATCCTGATTGATACAGCGATAAAAGGTCGTTTTCTTCGATGTACTTCATGTGCTGATTTTTTACTACAATTTCGATGAGTTTTTCCAATGTAGGCAGCATGTTCACCAGACGGAAATCTTCAGCTCGTTTCGGTCTAACAGTTTTCGGTACAGGCACTACCGTTGTAATTTTCCATTCATCCGGCATTGACTCATCCAGCGATTGATTTACAATGTCATTCACAATATCTCCAATAATCGGCCAGGCATCCAGCAGAATCCTTGGACTGACTAGCTTGGTATCGCTTTTGTTCTTCATCTCTCTTAAACATCGTTTCAGGTATTCTGCATCGACATGCTCGAAATCAAACACTGTTTGACACTGTGTCATTGTCTCATCTTCCAATTGACTCGCACCGAAATATTGACGTCGATGAACGATTAAAACCGAGACACATATAGAGCTTGATGAGTTCTTATTCCAAGAGCCACAATTTTTTGGGCTTAACGATTAAATGTTTTACGATAACCCTACGTATTCGACCAATTAAGTTAAGCCTTAACGTTAACGCTAAACCCCCTCTATAGTCCGTCCCAACCCAATGGAATCGTTATAGACGACGAATCAAGACTCCGCTAATAATAGGGATCTTTTTTGTACCACATCTACAACCAGAAATAATTTAAAATTTGCACTACGTGACCAAAAAAAGTTCCTCGAAATCGTACGAATAATCTTTTCGGAACGAAAAGCGGTGACTATTTCTTACATTTTATCATTTTTGTTTTTATGTTTAACTCATAAATAATAAGTCAAAATTCTCTGTCTCTTTTCACGAAAATGATTTCAAATGTTCACGTTTATTAGATCATTATACGAGAAAGTTTCGGACACGTAGTAAATTGAAAAGAAAAAGTGAAATAATTTCTGGACTTTGCCAAAAATAGATATGGTTTGTGTGTGGGGGGAAGAGTCCGTGCCGTAATTACAGATAATAATCTGAATAAAATATTTTTTTTTTATGGAAAAGGTGTATTACAGAGGCGGTGTATTTTTAAATGGGACGTGTCTCGATTACCTATATTAACAAACAAGTCACAGAAGTTCTTTCGCATTATTTCCATTAACACGTAGTAGATCAACGTACACGCTAACTTATGTTGACTAGAATTGCCTACTTACGTTGCCGACATATTACTCATTTATTAGAAAGGGTCATTAGAAGAGAAAAAAATTGTTAAACAAAAGGTACATGCTAAGAGAAAAGGTCGTGATGTGCGAAATGTATACGACTAAATTTAAAGATCGTGATGAATTAAAAATCTGTTGATATCAAGAAGGGTAAGAAATGTGTTCGGAATAGATGCTATAAATATAATGGAAGGTGATAAATATTCGGTAGTAAACAATCCCGCGTTGTTATGAAAAACAACATAAGAGTAAGAGTAGACATCAAAAAATCATTTCAAAAGTGGTTGGTTGTAAAACGCAGTTGTATTACCTCACTTTAAAAGCATAGATAGATATTAATGTTATAATATAGGATGAACTGGAAGAATAAACAATTAAAACAAATTATTCATTTGGTTCTACCCACTTTTCAATGAGCTTTTAGCAGGAGCATTTAAAAACTCCCATCCATTTTAGCATTAAAATAACAACAAGAACAACAATTAACCGAAACAATAATTCCATGCGATATCATTGAGCTATCACTGTGTGTACTGTACACATTACAACTGAAACCATTCAGCAAATTCAGAATATGGTTGAAACTTTATTTATTTAATAGAAATGCTGCTACAGCTTATTCACATTGGTTTACAGACATCAAACTGTATTCACTTGCAAATCCAGAGCACATCCGAAATTTATATCAAAACATAAGTCCACAGTTCAAGCGTTCATCATGATCTGTAAAATCCTCAGTTTCCTTGTCATGAAAATATCTTTTCGCATGGTCAACATGTAATTTTAACCTAAACGCATAAAATATGATTGTCGTAGGGTGGATCGATTTTTTGTGCAAAAGTGTTGAGTATCCGAGTGATATGTATCTTACAACAGAGTATGTCACAAAAGAGGGAGAGAGCTCTGACTTGACTTGACTCAATGTGCGTCTTCATTTCGAGCTTCTGAACCTGATCCATTTACCAATAACTGCTTTGAAAAAAAAGAGTCGAATCGGGAGACTGAATCGTTTTCTTGCTCTGAAAACCCTGAAACCCGAATCAATTGTTCGAACTTCATGTTAGAAAGGAGCTGCAAAACCTCTCATTTCTGCAGGACACATTTCAAAAGCCCTTCATTTCGTTGCACCCTTTTAATGCCCATGGAAACTACTTTAAGGCAACACAACGTGGAGCAAAAGAGAGTTATTTTCCCACAATTCTACCAGTGGCACCAGTTATGCATCGTCGACATCATCAGAATTGTGCAATTGTCTTCGGGCATCATTATCCTATTGTTTAATAACCATACATAGCATGTGATGAAATGCAAACGAAATACTAGGTGGTACAACACCGCACTGCATCCAATAAGAAATGGTGTTATAAATGTTTGAATAATTAAGTGGACAATTGTAAAATACAAAATGTACTCGATGCTTCATGGAAAATGTTGACATTTCTGGGATGTATACACACCGTGTAAGTGTTATGTAGATCATTAAATAATAATTTCTCGAATATTTAGGACCCAATGCAATGTGAATTAATGAATTGTTAAACATTGGACAAAGATTCTAATTATTTCTGATTTACTTTGTATATTACTTCAGACACTCCACACGAATGAAGAAATTATACGTTCTTCAATCCGGTTGACAGACTGTGTGCTGGAAATTCAAAATGCATGAACTTTCCGAATTAAACAATAAATTGCATGCAAACATTACCACTGTATGCCCCGACATTATGCTTCAATGTAACAACTTAATTTTGTATTGTATATGTATGTACATCGCAGGCGATTAATTTCACACCCTTACGAGACGTAAAATAATAAAACAGGCTACACATGCACCTCTCTACCAGACACGTTAGCCGCGGTCTTGATACCGGCGCTGTTGTATCTAATGACCATCCATCCCAGAACGGAAGTGGACTGAAACCATTAGCAACATATGTTGTGAGTACGAATAAAACTGTAGATGCACAAAGGGTCATAGTCATACAAACTTAAACATCGAATTATTCACGGCCTGACAATCTTGATATAATAAAGGTATGAACAGTTTCGAACAAGGAAATGATTAAATGTTGAATTCATAAAGACACATAAAGCAGAGGAAGTAAAATAGAAAGTTTAATAGCGAAGAAACTGAGAAGTGTCTTACAGCCGAACTTGATTATTAACCGTCAATAGAAGCTCCGCCACATGAAACTTCTCGGATCGGCTAACATGTTTTTTCACAACAGACTATGCCGTTGAATAGATCCAAAAGATAAATTTTATGTTCTATCAATCCAAATATTGAACATGATGAGATTATGCATATAAACATGTTCCAACGAATGGACGATTCACATAGACTTGGTCGACTATATCAACTCAGAAAGGCTCGCATGCTCAAATTTCGCACATGGTGTAGCATCTTTAGAAAAATGAAAAAGCTGGATCATAAAGCGGGTTCTAAATGCATCTAGTCATCTGTTATCGACAGCAGCGACAAAAATAAAAGCTACGAGCTGCATTTATCTTCGAATAATATAGCAAAATTTTATTGTTAAACCAAATGAAGTGAAAGATTTGATTTCAGTCTGTTGATGCTTACTGTCTCAATGGTTTATAGGCAGAATTCCTTCTGGTAGTTATTGTCATACATCTGAAGTTGCCGGAAAATGTTTAACCCTCTCTTCGTACGAGTCTGTACGTTCTGACATAAAGCTGTGTCGTGAATAAAAACATATATCGAAAGTTTCTAAACTTTTTAATAAGTTTTACATGCAAGTCAAGCAGTAGTTACGTGGATTTATTCCCCACAATTAATGCATAAAGGGAACATATTTTGTTAAATAAGCTTTAGAAATTTGGAAAAGCTGAGACATTTGCTTATGAATACAATGGCTCTGTAAACTGTAAATTTTGACAAAACATTACGTGTTGGAGGGAACTCATTTCCTAGTTAAACAAATTTCGTAATTTAAATTTGAGTAAGACTATCTGTATTTTTAACACATCCTTCCCTCAGTTCCGCAAAAGGTGTTAAAAATCTTCCCCCACTTTTGGAGTGACGTAATTTATGATCTACCCCTTACCGGCACACTATTTGATGAGTCCATCTGCACGCACACGGCTCGCTTGTTGTCAGTATTGTTAAGGCATCCATGTGTACTAAATAGATTAAAATATATACGACTCCGTTCGCCATTCACCGAGCTGAATATGGAACAAATCGAGTAATATATATACTAATACAAAACCATAATCCTTCTCGTTACGAAACATTATTTGCAATGCTGAATAGAATAACAATTGTACATGGCGACGTAATAGGATCATAACACTTATTCATGTTGATAAACGCACTTTTATTACACCACCACTTCACGGTAGTAGTTAAAATATTCATTGCTTTATAATCCATATACCATGTTACCATGTGAATTATGCTAAGACTATACCAGTTTCTTCCACAGATATTACAGACATTATGTAACATCTGACGTCAGCTTATTACGTGGTTGGAAAACACTTTGAAATTAGGGAACATTGAAATTTTAATAGCAAATTTTCTACGGCCCAATAATGACTGCTGGAAGAAATCGTTAAACGACAAATTTACTTCGGTAAAATCGACAATGTCTCAATATCCTAAACCGTGCCGTTAACTTCCTGTTAACGCAAAATCAACCCCATACATCCAATAAAATATTACGTTACAACTTACAAGCAGTATATATACCGGAGAACAACAATAACCGATCATCGTTTTGCCAAGCAAATGGGAAACCATTTACCTGAATCGCAACCAAAACCTACTCGGAAAACGCCTAAAATCATGAAAATCGTTTTAATATTTTATTATTCGCAGCACAACAATAGGAAAACGTGAACAGAAAACCAAAAAAGAAGTTTCTTAATTTCATTTCTCTTTAGTCGAACCGCAAATTTACAGAACCATCAGTTAGAAAATTTATCTCTTTGCTTCCTCGCTTCTTTTTTTTCGGTCCTCTCTCCTTTTGGCTCGGGTTATATCGGTGGTGGCATAAAAATGTACGTAATGATATGTTATAATATGCTAGGCATACACGTAATATTAGAGGAGGGACACAAGAAGACTGCTCAGCAGCATTTTTTATGTAGTGTGTTGTGGTGTTATGGATGTGAAATGACGGAAAACGTTCGGATGTTAATTGAAAATTTGTTTGGTGAAAACATTTTTTTTCTGTACATCGTGTGTGTATGTGTGTGTGCCGAGTGTGGATGGGATGACCGTTAATCATTTTATAAATAGCAGTTGCGTTCATGAAAAAAGAAAGAATAATGACATAACGTCAGACAACTGTACGCGACACGTCCTCCTCTCCCCCACCGAACTTGACGTCTATTTAGACAACATTTTTGTTGAACATTCAGACATTTCATTTGCATAGAAAAGCAGAAAATTGAATTGGTACGTTAAATGTGTTCATCGAGAAATAACCTCACAGCGACGCAAATCATTTTTTGAATGCCAAAGAGCGATTTTAGATACTTTTGCCTCCTTCACAAGCCACTCTGCGGATTAAATAACTATTGTAGTACAGTGTGGGAAATCGGAAAATATTTTTAATGAAATTGAATAAAAATCGATCGATCTCATCAGCCATTTACAGATGGCAAGTATATCATCAGCATGATTACAGAATCTATTACTTCTTTTGTCTAAACAATTACTTTCTTGGAAACATTTGTTGATTTAGATGTAATCACTGTTAACTACAAAACAAGGACATAATATTCTGCGACTAGCGATATGAACCTAAGGTCTTACCACAACGATAACGACGCGACATGTTGGACTCTGGCAGGCAAATTGATGGGTTGATGTCGTTTGTGTTACTTGTTTGGTTGTTTCACCTTTCTGAAAATTTTGAAATAATTTCAATCTGTGTCATTGACCTATATATCTGCATCAAAACGCCAGGCATAACATTAGTCAATTTGTCGGAATTTCACCCCTTTTTCGCTAATTTAGACAAATAATGGCAGAAACATATTATAATACACTAGCCGTTCGGAATATCACCGCGGTAAATACACAAACAATATACCATTTTCCAGTTCAACTGATGTGTGTGTGTAGCAGCATAGCCCAGAAATGTAGTCAAACATAACTATTTATTATGATAATCTAAATTATTGGGTGGTATAAACATGATTAATGACATAATTTGTTTGAATTTTCCGTTAAACAAAACTAATAATGCCCTTTCTCTGCCACAACGCTTAATGGTTGTAAATCATAATTATGCAGTTCGAATTGCATATAAATACACATTCGTACATTGTTCGGTACGTACAGAAGTCAACCTACTACACTCGATTCGTACATGTTGTTAATCGTTGAAAATATTCTTTCTCGAATAGATGGGTTGTTTTGAAATGGCTGGTAAATGGCCCGTAAACACAAAAGTTAGTAATAGCATGCAATGGTTGTTAATGGGCATTGTAAAACATTAAAGTCATCACTACCATGGCTATGATTGCAGATTGCTACATTGTGGAATTTCCAGTAAACGATGTATGAGTTCATGTTAATTGAATTATGGTGCAATTAGTTTCGAAGAAGTTTTATTCGAAGTTTTAGACTTTTGATTAACCATTAAGAGACGACAGCGAGGACGAGGACATAAGCGATGATATCTGGCTCTACTAGCCTTACGTAATAAAGATTATTCAAAATAGTGATTTTGTAACATGTCGTCCTCGTCTCCTTCCGTTAGTGACAGATTCCTACCTAGTCCTACTTCATCCTTTGAAAATCTAAATTGTATTCACATCATATGTTGATATGTTGTGTATGTTGGTTCTGTAGAAACAAAATTACTTAATACAAATTGCTAACGATGCAATACCCTGTCCCAAGAACGACTCAGTGTTGTTATCACCGAATTCCAACTCTTACTTACGGAAAGGTTGAAGGAGTCGTCTAGTATTTGATACAACGTTATTTAACTGAGCTCATTGGTTATGTTCTAACCGGTGACCTCATAACTGTTTACTTGAGAACTAAGTCTTTAGTTTGAAGTACCCGCTAAAAAGCAATCCAGGAATAAAGTGCTATACATACGTTAACTCCATAATAATCCTTGCAAAAACTGACATTCAACAAAATATTTCGGGAAAAAATAATCCCAAAAAAATACATAAAGTGCCACAATTCCAGTACTGTTTCAGTTTTTATGAGTTTGTTATACCTCATTAGTTTCAACAGTCCTATGAACGGAAGTTAAAAATAATGCTAGCGATTTATTTGAAATTGCGGAAGGTGGTTGATTCAGATCCGGTTTCGCGATTCTTGGTGGTTTTTCCACGTCCAGGTTTGCAACAATACCGTATACAATGGATATACCTACCTGTGTTTCATTTTATGTTTTACGTTATCCAATGGATAGGAGGTTCAGTTGCATTCCTCTCATAGCATGGAATTGTATATTGTGAAACTCCATTCGGTTCGCTTTTTTCCCTCAATTTTCATTGCATTTGTTTTGTAACCGCAAGCCATAAATTTAGTGTCACTCTAGCTGCAGGTTTTCGCCTTTACTATTTATGTATCGCAACTATATATGGCTTGGGAGATTTTCTTTCAACGTTTTTTTCTCTCCTTTTTTGTTTTTTTTTTGTTTTGTGGAAAATTTTACGAAATTTGTTGCAAAGTTATTTTATAGTGCACCAAAGCAGACGTTGTTTTAGTTTCGGATGAAAGAGTACTGGAGAGTTAAGTTAAATCAACTGAATTATAGACGGTTTATAAGACAAATGTGTGGAATCGATTGTTGGTTCTATTTAAAGGGATAAAAATGATGGGATATAGTTTCTTTATGATGCTACTTCGGAATTCTGTACGGGAATTTCGTTTACAATTTATTTTTTATTAGAGCTAAATTACAGGTGCAAATAGGTGTAGTTTTGTCTAGGACAAGGTGCTAAATGATACATGATGGAAATGTAATCACGTCAAACTTTTAGCAACGGTTAATCATCTGTTACTGGCATCAACGAAAGAATTATGCGATAAATCTACGGTCATTCGTACACGGTGGGGTTGAACAAAACTTAAATAGAGTCGCGAGACCACCTCTGATTTTTATTCATGGTCTTATTGAGGGACTCGAGGACTATCAGGAACTACATTCAGTTCGCGGATCCTTCCAGCCGTTTCGGAGAACTGGCACTCATGGCCGTGCGGGACCGACGAGTCAATTTGAATACCGATTGTTATCGCAACGGATAGAGGGACTAATTCTTTCTTTATAAATAAGTGGTTTAAGTTATTTGAAGCAATTCTTACATTACGTAATTACGTTTATCTGGAGTCGGTTAAAGCTGATTTCCACATATTTTTGTGGAAAATTTCCTCTAACTGCTATCGAAGTCAGCTTCAAATCAGATACTACGTGTTAATGTAAGAATTGATTCAAATAACTTAAACCACTTATTTATGAAGAATGGATAATAATTCCACTCATCTTAAAGGAACGGGTACTTGAAGATAGATGATAAATTGAAAATTTCGTCGTAGAGTGACCTTGCTGCAAACAAAATGTAGTAACAGATACTTGTTGTGAGGCTGGTTTGGCAAGTATGGTATCGTTGTATAGCTTAGACTGCAGGCTGATCAGGCATTATTGTTTTATTGCAGACAGAGTCAACCTGTCTATAACAGATGAGACCAAGTTTTGCTGAGGATGGTAAAAATAAATTTTTATTCACACAAATTTTGTAAAATCCATTCTCGGTGTTTAATAGCGCATGGAATCCTCTACCAATATCGCCATTCAAAGGGGGAGCCATTTTCACACGAATTAGCTTAGAACTAGTACCTCTATCCGCTGTGATAACAATCTGTATTCAAATTGACTCGTCGGTCCCATGAGTGCCGGTTCTCCGAAACGGGTGGAAGGATCCGCGAACTGAATGTGGTTCCTGATAGTACTCGAGTCCCTCAATAAGAACATGAAGAAAAATCAGAGGTGGTCTCGCGACTCTATTTAAGTTTTGGTCAACCCCACCGCGATATATTTTAAAACAAATGAAGTACAGGATTCTGTGTCAACACACTACGAACACCTAAAAAGTAAAAGATTTGCAGATTATATCACAATTGGCTTGAAATTTGTCATTTCACCAGCAAAACAAGTACACTTGACCTTGGTCAATGAATTTCTAAGAATTTCAATATCACATTTTCATGCTGAATATTTTGAATCGATAACAAAATCATGAATTCGTAAAATTTTAATTTAATGGCAGACATGAGAAATATTCGTTTAAATTCAACATTGGTTGTGTGACTGTGACTGTTGTGAAAAGGTGCTAGTATATTTTTTCAAAAAGCTTTCCTATTATATTTCCATAATTGTTTGCAATGTTTACGGAAACAGGCAGAAGAGCAGTTCAAACATTCAGTTTTTCATTTCATTTCCGTTGTGTTTGCATTCTTTCATATTTTTTAGAAAATTTGTTACCTTTCCTAATATAGATATAAAGAAGAGGAGAAAAAAAAGAGGATGAGAAATAAGGACGTCACTTGAATATCTAATAGAAATAAGCATAAACATGAACATAATGAACATAAAAAATATAAATTAAGGAAAATAAATTAGATTTTCGTCTTGCACAAAAGGAACAAAAGAATTTTTTTTATTAAATTCGAAGTGTGAGAATGGTGTGGATGCTATTTTTTTCTCGGTTTTCGTTTTAAATGGAAATTTCCTTTATGATTAAGTTGTCATTAGACTTATAATTTAGAATTTCTCAGCGTTCAGACTGTCATTGCAAAATCAGTCTGGGAAACATGATTGATTTGACGGTATTTATTGAGTTGTAATGTGCTTGTAACAATTTTGACCGTCCATCTAAACCTACCGAAAACACTAAAATACAAAGTGGCCGAGTCAATTTATTGCTCTTTCTTCCTACACCTCTCCGTCTGTAACGGGAAAAAAACTAAATGAAGAATTGATCGTTTCATTGATAGCATTCGATTGAATGTCTTTTTGGAATCTGCGTGCCCAAATACAGAACCCTACTTACAATTTTTTGCACCCTACTATGCGCTTTGCTCGCAGCGCGCATCTGCTGTACATGACCAAATAAGAATGAAGTCCGAGCTCATCGCTTTTTTTTCGATTTTCGGTAGCTGTTGTCGATTAACAGATTAAATTGTCGTCTGGAAAAGGTTAACTCCCCAGGTTGACACACTGAATTAATAACGAAAATAGACTGGTCTAACTAAATTTTCTATCCAATCAGATTATCTACCAAACATTTCCTTTTATTGCGCTCAGAAAATCATGTTGAACAATATTTTATGTCGTAGTCATTTGTCACGTAATCTTTTTTATTTCTCAATGCTCGACTAAACTCTAATTAGTTAATAAAAAAAGTGTACTGAATGAAACACGAATAGCCTTTCCACTTGATAAGGTTCTGTTTTTTTATATATTTATTAAGTTATAGTGGCTGGAATATAAGAGTTGAGAGTACTGATGCTTATGTTATGTGTTTACAGGTTTATACAATGTACAGGTCAGCGCAAATAAAATAAGAAAAAGAATGTTGACTTTGTTAACATTTATTTCAAATAAACGATAGACACACGTGACCGAAAAATTACAACGCACAGACAAAACGGGAGTCTCTGAACCCACTCGAATAACAAACTAATTGACAGCCAAAAAGTTGTTCAGGAATGAAAAATATATTTTTTTGACTAATCTTTTGCAGACGACTAAGTCATCCGCTAACAATAATTCAGTGATGATGAAGGTCATACTTTATCGCAAGATGTATGCCAAAACAAATGAAGTAAAAGATTTTACATGCTGTACCCCCTGGAAACTCGTTTTCCGTCAATGACAGCAGAGCTAAAACTCGTTTCCAGTGGTCTTCGCGAGCAAAATACTCTAAGCAATGGTCTGGAAATTATTTACTTGACTTGAGTGATTATATCCCTCGCCTTCGGCTTGAGCTGCTCTCAAAAGAGAAATGTCCCAACCAGTAATTATAGCTACCAGTTGCATATACCCAGGTGAACATAAAAACCTCAATTTCATCGACAAGTTGAGGATTTCTTCTTCGCTAGAAAATTCAAAATGAGGGACAGATTCTATGGAAATTGAAAAATAGAACTAAAATCGCCGCTGTATTCAATTTAAAAAAAAAAATAAAAACCGCCATTCAATGCTCAGAACAAAATTATACCAACCAATAAAGTGCTGGCGCTTTCCACTCAGACATATTACATACAAGAACGTCGACGTAACAAACAGTGAGTCTAAATGCCAATCGAAAGGTTTTCAAAAAGAAAAATTAATAAATTTATGTTCAATGTAATAATCCATGCACCACATACGAGCATGTTGTAATCTGGAAATATTGAGATTAAAATTTTAAAAATTCATATTATCAATTCAGTTGTGTAAATACGATTTTCTTTGAGAAAATGTTACGTTAATATAATGGAAAATAACGTCTACCAGTATTTATTCCATGTTCAGCGAACGACACACTCTCAACTCCATGATATGTTAAATAACATACAACCTAACAATCCTCTTTTCCTATCTGCCAAACAGCACGTATACTTATACTTACAGCATAGAATTCGTGGCCCTCTCTCGCTACAAGCACAAAAGACAAATTCATGTATTATTATTATCTATCACACAAAAGCATGCACCGAGAATATTGTTTTTGCTTCTTACAATTCGCTGCCATTGCCCACACTTCTGGCCTATATTATACAGTATAGATACAGACAGACCTCTGTGCCAACCGAATGATATAATGTTATTATAACGTGATGGTGATTTGTATGCATGTCGAAAAATAACCCACAGGCATGGGGCATGTTATAGAAAGTAAGCTTCTTTGAGCCCTCCATTTTAAAACCAAATCTAAAGAGACTTTTTGGTTGGAAAGCTGCAAGCAGTATGATAGCATTTCACTATTTCACTTTGTTACCATATTGGTTCTCTGTTAAACTTCAGTCAGATAAAAATATACATTTTTGATGTACGAGTAGGGATTGTGTTGAGCATAATGTTATTTTGTACCAAGAGATATTCATACAGTTGAATGAGATGTACTCCATTATTGTAATTAAAGGCTATATGATTGACACAAATGAATAGTGAATGCACGCACGCTGTTAATTGTTGTTAAAGAGCTTTTGTGAGCTTTGTCAGATGTAGTAGAAGCTTACAAATTCCCATTCAAGTAAATAGTAAATTAATCAACGTAGCATTGGCTTAGCAAATGCATCTTCAATCAATAAACGAACAAGTTGCATCTTATGGAAGATCGGAACTCCAGAGCATGAACTCTTGTACATTCGAACACTCGTTAAGCAAGAGACGTTTAAGAGTTACTTGAAAAGATTTATCAGATAAGTCCTAAAGAGACAAATTTTTATACTTTTGGATGAATTAATATATTTAACACATTTTGACTAATATTTCGACGTCCATCTTATTTTGAGTTTTAAATTGCATGCCACGGTGGTACTGAGTGAAGTGGTTAGAAAGGTATAAAAAATATAGGCGTGGGAGATTGTATGTATAAGTACACTGAACGTTATGCAAATCACAATATAAATGGAACGCAAGTTTCGTGTGAATTTAAAGGCGAGTACACAGTTCCTGAAAAATCGTTGAAAAATGACTGAAAAGAGCATACGGTCCACTGACTGCAAAATGTTTGAAAAATGTTTAAAAAATGTGTGCAATTACGGGCCAAAGGTACCACTTTATATTTTAATGGTATACAAATGCTGCGCTATTGGTAACTTTGGTGATTGTAATTCTATACATTTTTCAGTCAGTGGACCGTCATTTTTCAACCATTTCAGGAACTGTGTACTCATCTTAAGACTTTTAAGTGCAGCGTCACATTTCGTTTGGTTTGGTTTGGTGAATATGATAGGATGAATGTTGTAAAAGGGTTTCAACACAGCAAAAATTCTATTGAAATTATAGGTGCTACAGCAAAGTGACTTTGCGCTGCACTCGAATTCACCAGAGAATTGGGTTTTGGGTGTTATTTCGGATTTGCATTACCTTCACGTTCACGTCGACCTATAACTGTAAGTCAATATTGTAATCCTTTTATTTTTTAAAAGACGAAAACATTAAACTCGAGGATTGCATGGATTTTTTTCAGTTTCTTGTCTTTACCCTCGCCGTCTGACCTAAATGTGTTTCCATCAATTTCACTTATTGACCAATCCCATATTTTAGCACCAGTAGATATGCAAGCACACATACACACTTTTAATTGGTAACTCCAATTATAAAGTGAAACTTCGAACTAGTAACTATTTCATTACATGAAATGGGAAAGTGTAAGGCATGTACGGTAAAATTCAGCAATTCATGTTAATAGAAATTATTAAATTCAATTTAAAATTTAATTGCTTTTGTGAAAATTGGTAGAGAAAACGTGTTGCATGTTCGATGTGATTTTATTATGGCTGTAACCCAATAATTGAGCATTTTCACATTGAATGGATGCCCCATATGGTTTACCCTGATATTGTGTTTTCATATGAATTTATGATTTCTAATTTAATTAAAATAATTTTCCGAAATTTGGCCCATTAATTTCAACGTGCAAATTACTATTTGCATTTTCAATTTCAACGCGGGAGAAAAAAAAATATTCGCCGACTAAATAATGCAAAAAGTTAAATTTAATAATTCTTTTCATTGGAATTTTGCAGTCTACATTATATAGATATGACATGTAAATATACTAGATACCGGCTGCGCTATGCATTTAATAAATTATGGAAAATGAAAATTGAAATAAAAAGAACACAAACTGCAAAATCAGGATCTAAAATGGTGTGGGGAGATGAAAATAAATATTCAAATCAATTTTTGCAAGATGGATGAAATGCGGTGGAGACCAAATTCACATATAGTGTGATAAACGTGAATGTTTAAAACAGGTATGATCTAATGTCTCGGAGAACATAGTCATTCTTTAAACGCACTCATTTCTATATTATTTTGACATACACTGTGAATGCGTAGAAGATAAATCGACCGATCGGCCATACTTGCTTTTTAATACTAATCCTTAGCAAACATTTTTCATTCAAACATTGAAAACGGTTTGCTCAAACTACTAATGAGATATTAAAAGTTTTCTCTTTGTTCCAGCTGTACTGTACGTATACGTACATTTATTGTTCACGATTAACTTTGTTTAAATCTCAATAACAAGAAGAAAAAAAAACTTTCACAAAGCTAACGACATAGACATGCTTCTAATAATTAAATTTAACCTACGCGAAATTCTAATCAACTCGAAATAAATGTCTTTGATACAAGACGATACGTATCAAACTCCTTTATATACCTAACAGCGCAAAATTTTGTGCTAAAATATTTTATTAATTATGAAGCAAACTATGTGTAAAATTCATTGAGAAATATATAGCTTTAAGCTACAAAACTCATGTTACGCGATGTATTTCAACATCGTGTAACATCTTTTGTTGTGATCCTTTGGGGATCTAACTCTTCAAAGGATTTGAAATAATAAGCAAAACTTAGCGCTATGCTAGTTAATATATTCCGATTAATCTTTTATAAAATATGAGATATATAATGCATTATACTAGCATAAGGAAAGAAATAAGGGTTCCTTGAAGAGGTTCAAATAACTTTGAATAGCAATGTATCAACGACAACACTTTGCGAATGGTGTGGTGACTGAGTTTTAAAAACATTAATTTATTTATTGTAATTTGTTTAAACACTCTACAAAAGTTGGAATTATTTTCCCCTAAAATAGCTACAGCACCACATACACCAAAAATTTCGAAATGTTTTATAGATAAGCATATGCGGTGTCAACACCTCTACCAATGACCATAATTTCAGATAAATGCGTTACGTATCGTCGGTGATGTGCATCGATATAATATATTGTAGATAATGAGACACGAAGAACGAAATTCCGGAAATATGTAGCACACATACAATTGCAAAAAATACGAATCACAACGCAAAACGAAGATAAAAAGGAAATTGAGAAATGCAGAGTTTCAATTATTTTCAAATATTTGTATGACATTACTTCGCGCGCTTTCTCAAAACGTAAGTTACGTTACACATACATCCATGTGATCTATCCGCATAAAGTTACTTTGACATTACTTATCTACCCTATATTATATCGATGGTGATATGCAACAAAAACTATTTTGGTCACCCTAGTGCAGACCATTTTTTCATGATTTCTGGCGTGAAAACATAATTACTTCGAGGATTTTTGTTTGTTGCAAATGACTCAGAAGGGTCGCCTGATTCAATTACTGTATACCCACCAAAAATCACCGATGGCTTGTTTTTAAGTTGTTCGCAGTTTTGGCAAATTGACTCTTAAGACTAACTTCGCACGCATGAATACAACAGCCTCTGTAATAACCTTCGACGTTTGAAGTGTATAAAAACTTTCAAATCTAAGTTGAAAATCGAAGTGATGAAAGGTGCCTATGTTTAAAATGTGATATCGCCTTACTTTTACTTGAATTGAGATGTGCAGTTTGAACCAAAGCACCTAGCAGGGTAATAGAGGTATTTTGGTGTCAAATAGAGTAGTTTTTAGTACGAGTTGCCATTTGCATTGAATTAGACAGGAGCCGCCTTGAGATGCCGTATTGGATGTAAATTTGAAAATCGACAACAAACGAAAAAAATGGTTACTGAAAAGGATTTTAACGAACTTAACTCCGAGAACAAACATAAACGATTACTAAGACTTGCATTGGCGCTTCAACTTAAAAACGGACACATAATTTTCTTCTAATGCTGTTAGCCAATCATTGTCAGTAACACTATCAGTTAGTTTATCCTTCAACATGACAAAATCAGTTATCACATCATCGTTGGTGGCATCTGAATTTATTTCGTCATTGTTATCTAAATCGATTTCAACCCCATCGTTCATATCAAACAATGTCGGAACTGCATCCCCGGTTAAGCGTGGTTGCTTGAGCTGGATTCCTTTTTCACTCACTCACAGTCTTTACATATTTGACGTCGAAGTGAACAATGCACATGTGTTGTGTTGAATGTATCGGTTCTAGGAATCATTTTTAGCCAGAAGGATTTCAAATCCTCATCAGATGGAAACTGAAAGCAGCTTACAGTCGGATCATTCTTATACGCACATTTCGGGACACAACATGCCTTGCCTATCTATTAATTAGATGAAAGGATTTGTTAACCTTATTTGCAATATTTTTTTTTTCAAACAACAGAATATTTCCTTTTTTGATTTAGGTGTGGAATCGATTTTAATGATATAGATTTGCATACTTCTTAACTACAATTTTCAATGAAGTAATTTAGTTTTCGTATGCGGACTGCTACGTGATGTTAGATTACTTTATCTACTGTAAGTTGAAAAAATTCATAATTCTCAGCGTGAATCTAGTTAGCAAAGACAGTCAATTTACGCACTAAAATTTCCGTGCGCATAAGTTTATATATTTAGTTATATGCTTTATGCATATAACCAATATAGCAACTTATGCGCACGCAATTAACAGAATCCTACAACGATCATATGTAGCAGGATTTTGTGTTGATGTGTTTTGCTTGCAAATTATGAATATTTCAACTAACAGTAGATAAAATCTTGTTGCTAACACGTTAGTAAATGGGGTTTTGCGCACACGAACATCTATTGCGCAAAACAAGCCCATTTACTGACTAGTTAGCAAAATAGCTATATTAATGATATCAGTGATCAGATTTTCATTTAAAGAACATGGGTGCCAATTTTACAAATATATCTTGAGTGTAAAGATCTTAAAAAATAAAAATGACATTTGACACTGTCAAATTTACCTACTTTATTTTTTTTCTATTGTCCTGCAAGCACCTTGCAGTAGTTTGAATTTATTTATTTATTTATTTGACTCTGTGATATAGCCTAACTGTCAGACAAAGATTTGATTTCTAATCGCTGAACTAAAGTTTCTTAGACCAAATTTTCGGTGAAAATGTATTTATTTTTATCCATAAGATTGATTTGTAAACTGTTTTTACTTGAACAATTCGTAATCCCCAGATTATAATAAAGGAATGATAAAATAAATGAATTTACGTGTTACGGCATGTTTCATTTTCATTTACATTGCCTAATCACGTAAAGCATTGTACTTACGAGGTTCAAAGTTGTTATTTGACAAGTGGGGAATACACCCCACTTATCAAATACACAACTTGGAACCTCGGAAGTAATATACTATTAAAAAAAATAGACAAAGAGTGTAATTTTACTGAAAGTAATTTAGAACTTTATGAGATTTTTGGTTGCGTATCTTTGGCAATACGCGTTACATTGAAGATAAAGTTTTTTAACAGCAGTAATGACAGTGTCCTCAAATAGTAGGTTCGTTAACAAATATTTTGTATTGTTGGTTTCGACTCTCAGATCAATAATAATAGTTAGTTCTTCTTCACAGATCTTCTTCATTAAATTAATCTGAGACTCTGCATCTTGAACATCTTCTTTTAATTTGTTGAACGTTTTATATAAATTTACCATTTGATCAATACGTTTTCCCGTGTATCCTAGTGAAACCGCCACAAAACAAGAAGGAAGGCCGATATCCTGCTGTATCGTTTTTCGTACGCAGTCCCAAGGGTCGTAAACCAAAGAATTTTTCAATGCAATCAATTTACCAGATGCTTCGTTAAAACTGTCCAAACTTTTTTCAAAATGTTCTGTTGCCGACCTTATTTCTTCTATTCCATCACTGAGCACTTTCATTAGCGTATTTAGCGTAAAGTAGGATCGGGAATTGATTAATCTCCTGAAAAATCTGTTGTCGTACAGTTTAATGTATTCATTGAGAAGCTGAGTAGCTGTCCTACACCATGCGTCTATTTTTTTCGTCGAAATGTTGTAATTACTCTTTGCAATCAACGTAAGTGTTTTAATTTCGCTAATTAGTGTAGTGGTCTCACTAGATAGACCATCCGAACATTCTTCCAATATTTCTGACACATCATTCAATTTTTTGAATGGGTCGTTTTCGAGAAATTTTAGAAACGCTGCCACATTGCCACAGACGATCTCTAATACCAGTTGAATGGTGCCAATTATTGCCTGGTCCATGACGAAACACTTTTATTTAGATTTTGTTTAACGATTTTAATGAAATGTTAGGTTGATTGAAAGACAGACAATGACTGAAGTTATGTTACACGGTTTACGAAAACTATGATTTTGAAAATAATAACTAACCATAACCATTAGCAAACTAGATAGCAACATTCAATATTTGATTTTTTAAATCTGTCAGTTATTGTTTGCTCTGCGATTGTATAGTGAATGTTCCAAAACCCAAGATAGATAACAATCATTGATGTATTACTTGCAGTATGATGAAGCTCTAGGAAAAAATCGTAGCTACATAATATTGAAATTTGAATATATTTTACTTTACTAGGAAGGTAATATTGCTCTTCCATCTCTAGGAAAGACCCTCTACCGTGACAATCTACACATTTCATGCTTCGGGCCGAAAATGAGGGAAATTTTTCGAATTTTCTCGGGTTTCCGGCCCTCTGCATGAAAACTTACATGTGCACCTGTTTGGGATGGTTGAGCTAAGGCACTTTCGCTTGTAAGCCTCACTTCGTTCGGCCTACAATCCGCGAAATTGCCTAAAATCAATCGTCCAAAACAGGTACACAAATAACCATCTAGTGCCTGAAAAAGCATTTATCACTCGATTATAAAAATTACTATTACATCACTAGGGATAAAAAAATGAAAAGTAGAGTTTTCGTGTGAATTTTGTTGATCCGAGGCGTAGCCGAGGTCAATAAATACACGAAAACAAGATTTTTCATTTTTATCCCGACTTATGTAATGGATTTTTCATACCTAGGACCCGAAAAGTGCATCTTCGTCTCATTTTTTCTCCGTCGGATATGAAAAATATTATTCGTACCACGGACTAAAAGTCTTTATTAGCGTATTCGATTCAAGACCTCGCCTTCGGCTCTATCTGGAAACTTCTCACACGCTAAAAAGAGTCGTCCTAGGTGCGAAATGTGCTATTACAAGCTGAGTGCTTGACAAATGAATGAATACAATTTGTTATCTCGCATCACGATGAGTTAAAGTACCTCGGGCTGAAGCCCTCGGATAATTTTACTCATCTGAATACGAGATAGTAAAAGAGTAGGGACAACATAAGCATTTTCTTTACTGAATCAGGTCAGAGTGTGAGAAATATGAAATTTTCTCAACGCATTTAAGAGTCGTACACACATAGGCACAAAAAAGAGCATGGATTTGAGAAATATATATCCAATACCGTCATATAATTTCGAAACCTGAACTCCTATAGTATTTTCTTGTTTATATGATTTGTTTTTCGTTCATAATTCCCCTTTGGATCGGGCGATAATGTACCACTCATCATAATAAAAATTTGGACCCACGGAAGTAATGTACTAATAACTAGTCTCATCTATGTCATCGACAGTAGTTATCGATTGCAAAATGAATGTTTAAACGACCGACAAATCTGTAACTGTCTCATACAAATTAAACAAATCGCTGAATCAATGAAGGGGATGAGTTCACTAACTATTTCTTTAACAATGCAATTTCATAGGATCGATATTGTTTACCATCAAGGATTTTTAGTGATTTACTTAAATGAATTTTCTCAGAGAATTTCCAATGATTTTCTTTTCAGTAAATTCCAAGAACTTTCTATTTTTTATGTTAAAAGAAAGAAAAGAAGGAAAGAAATAGAAATGACGAAAAGACATGTCGCATATCAATAACATTATCAGTACTTTGATCATTTTGTTGACGCATTTATTTGCCTCATTCTACGATGGTTTTTCACGCTAAAATGGTTGAAACTCTTAACGTCTGCCATACTGAAATGTCCAAAAGAAAAAGTTCAAAAATATTACGAAAAATCATTGAAGGAAAAATTTAATTTAAAATATTAAAATTCTTGACTATTCACAAGAAGAAATACCATCAATGAAATAATGTATACGAACTGTTCCTTCCAGCAAATGACATAATATTTTCCATTTTGCATAATTTCATCGGAAAATCTTAACTCTTCGAATGGCAAAATGTTTTTCTTATTGAGTTGGATGTTGGAAACTGTGTGGAGCATAGTAAAATGGAATGGCACGGAAAATCGTTCTGGATACATAAGACAATGTATTTTATGTTATTTGCACACTTTTCTTGTTAAAATGTACATAGCATACAGACAATTCAAGAATCATTAACGCAAATGAGCAAACTAATAAAAGCTGAACGAGGAAAATGTTCATGGGAAAATCCTATGGTAAATCATTTTGCTTTCCGCTGAAAGGTTGAACGACATTGACAAGACGTAAAATAAATGAGAGCAATCAAGAGAAATTATTTTTTGGAATGGAACATGGCGAAATAAGAGGTGTACTTCCATGACCGTGTTGTGTTACGGAATGTGTGTATAAGAAGGTTGTGTATGATTCTTTTCGTTGGACTGTTTGTGTCTGTGTTTGATGTGAAATAAATTTTGATACGAAGATCAAATAAATACGAGACCACAAGGCGCTGAATACAACCGAAAATGAAAATGTAATTTCATTCTAAACATTAATGGTAGTTAAATGAAGGCGATCTTTGTATAAATTAACCTCTCACAGGCGGATAAATCATTGGTAAACATTAACGTTAAAAAGGATCCCATATAGTACTTCCTGTTACTCGCCAGTGGAACGGGGCAGAATTGTTACTACTCAACTCACGCATGTGAGGTACATTGGAAAGCTGAGACAGAGTACTCTATGAGCAGACGTTTTTTTTATGTCGAAAGTCATTTTAGCAAAGTTAGAGCACCCTCCAAAGTTCAACTATTTAAGTATAACATCTTGGGATCTGTGGGTGAAAAACAGGTAAGAAAATAGCAATTTTCAGATTTCGGTCACCTCCCACTGACGGCACACTGGCCGGATTTTTTTTTTGAAAATGAACCCTAGGGTTCAATTCCTGTCTCGGTACGATTTCGGTGGGCTGTTTTTCAAAAGAATCCATCTCGTTTCGTTTGGGAAAATGTCGCCTGTAACTCATTTTCCTTTAACTGATGCCTTAGTATTATATTTATTTTTAATATTAAAAAGGAGTGACATGAAGTTTCGAAACGAAAGAATCGTCTCTATGGGCCAAAACAGTTCCGAAGTTTGCTTGCTGATTTGAAAGGTATTTTAATTCTCTGAACAGTACAAGAAAGCACTGGAAGTGAAAGTTAAATTTATTTTAATTTTTTGTATTTTCAATGTGCAAAAAATAGGGCGAATTTTCGAGAATTCTTGGATATGCAAAAAATCATTTCTTTCAAAATTTTTACTGTTTTTCGATTTTAACAATTTCCACTGTTTGCTTTCTATTTCAAACTTTGATATCTTTGAAGCTCTGGGAAGCGAAGGAACCGAGATAAACCTGGTAAAATGTATGTAATGTGGATAGCAATTTCCACTTTTCAGCTAGAATTGTCCATATACATCTAGAGCATAATTAAGTACTTTGCACTCGATATGTCATATAATAACCATTTCATAGCCAATTTTGTAATCATTTTTCAGGTATATTTATAAGCTTTCACCATTAGTCGTCACATAACAGCAAACGGTTGGGATCAAAATATTTATATAACAGATGAGATAGCTTTGAATCAATGTTAATGTTGTAAATAATTACTGCTCCTGTTTGAAATATTAGCTTCAGCAATTTCGATTGTCATCATCAATAAAAAAATCTCATTTTCATTTTTATTAGCCTGAATATTCCAGCCAGTAATTACTCATC